>NC_141065.1:48054529-49254529 GCF_041138505.1 Cibotium barometz
TTGCAGCCTCTTTCGCCACCACCGCCTACAACACCACAAATATAGAGCCCAACATTATTACTCCACCAACAAGAAACCATACGCAGCAACAATGTCATGCGCGAGAGAGAGAGAGAGCGAGAGAGAGAATACAATGTCATGCGCGCAGGCTTCGCGTGTTGACAGGATTAACGCGTATTCTTCTGTTAACTTAAAACCAATCCTAATGGGCAGGAGGGAGAGACTCAGGTGCAAGATTAGGACCCCCGAATCCTTGCCCGCTTAAGTTTACTCATTTTCTTTGTCTCCAACAGCTTGGTGCAGGCGGGTTCCAACCCTGCAAGCTCAGGCCAACTAATATATACTGCGCCCTGGGGAATGGTGCCCCAGAATTCGCCTTCCTGTGATCATAATCCGCATTCTCATGATCATCAGTTAAATAGAGTGAAGTACAGAGGCGTGAGGATGAGGAGATGGCGGAAGTGGGTTAGCGAGATACGCCTCTCCAATAGCAGAGAGAGGGTGTGGCTGGGCTTCTACTCCACTGCAGAAGAAGCCGCTAGAACTTACTCCTACAATTATCCGCCTAGATTGCTCTGTATGTATATGTACAGGTAGGTATTTACAACTTCAATAAGCCAATGAGCATGTAAACATGCATGCAAGAATTGCGATTTGTATAGGCATTGTCACACTTGCAAGTGGATGTGGGTTGATTTTTATCGACTAACTTGTTTAGAATAGAGAATTATTATTACACTAAATTGCTAGTGTATCAATACCACAAGCTAGGCCCAGACCGACGGCTTTGAGCTGGAATTTCATTTCCTTTGAGGGAACGTATCGTCAGTTTCCACGTTCGATCTTCCGTCGATATGAGAATATTAAAAACAATGTCAGGAGAAATGTTAAAATCGTAGCAGAGTAAAGATAGTCGAAGAACGCATCGGAAGATTTAAATATAGAAATGTTATAAAGATAAATACGATTTATATTAAACTAGATTGCTATTTCACGATCGTGGTCACATGCACATATCATGAACATGCTATATCATGATAGTGCTATAGAAGCATGTTCCACGGGAACACTCACGGGAACACGGATTATGGAAGAAGGCCGGAAGCAATTAATGCGAGAGAGCGGGATTGTAGCCATGGGAATATAAAGACGCACATAATTTTTTCATATTTTTGTGCCAAAGTGCAATGTAAATTGTTTTAGGCCAATGTGGGTTCTAAATGAGAGTTCTAAGTGTATTAAGCAAGGCTCACTTATGAGGTTGTCTGCCCATGTGTGAAAGAAACCTAGGGTTAGGGTTAGTGGCATCTCTATAAAAGAGATGTTAGCTAAAGAAAAGGGGACGTTTTTGGCCATTCTCATAAGCTATTGAGTGAAGCTCTATAAAAGAGATGTTAGCTAAAGAAAGGGGACGTTTTTGGCCATTCTCATAAGCTATTGAGTGAAGCTCGTGAGCTCTCAAGCTATGGCAACTCTCTAATTCTCTCTCTATTATACTCTAATGAGCATCAAGCTCCAATGAGTATAGCTCCACTTCTTTCTCTTAATCTGTTTTAGCATCATTGAAGTAGATTAATCTATGATTAGTTGAATGCTTCTTTCTTTCTCTTGTGTATGTTGCATGCTTGTAGTGTGTGTGTGTAGTCTCCATTGATGCAAGCTCTTGCCCACTTCATTGGCAATGAGTTATTCATGGATAGACTCTCTCTATGAGCTTGTGGGTTTGTGAATGTTACATTCTATGCTTGCCTAAGCTTGTGGGTTAGTAGATGCATGCTTATGGGTTTGCTGGCATTGGGGAAAGCTAAGATTTAATCAATGTTTGAATGGGATTAAGAGATTGCCATGCATTGCTTGTTCTCTTGATTAGTGTAGTGGATTTAAGGGATTGAGAAATTGATTGAGGTATTGAATGGTTGAATCGTCAAGTGGTGGTTTGTGTATGTGAGCTCTCCCTAAAGGGATAAGCCTTCACGCACTAATCGGGTCGAGTCCTCGGATTGACATTGTGTTTCTTAACACATTTTGGTATCAATAGTACTCTGTGAGCACTATATTGCACGGTAGAGAGAACCGCTCTGCAATGGCGCTGCTGCCGGGAAGTGAGTGCCTACATTAGTTGAGCACCATACACACACTACCACTCCTTGTTAAGCTCTAATCGGTTGCAAAACTGTTGGATAGGAGAGCAGGTTTTGGGACTAATTTTGGTACTTATTTAAGACTAATCTGTTGTTAAATTCTCTTTATTTGTCTTGCAATTTGAGTGCGATTTTGAGTGCGATTGGCTAGCTACGCTTCTTCCTTGAGGTCAGGACAAGGATTCAACACAGAGGAAGGATTGGAGGTAGGCGCTAAACCTGCCAATTTCAATTTGTGTGCAAAAGAGAGAGACCTGTTTTTGCATTTCTATCATTCTGTTTGAGGATAATTTTTACAGTTTCAATTTTCTACATGTTCGTTTTATTTTCTGTTCTTAGCTTAATTTAGTTTTCTGCATCTTTAATTTTGTGCATTTTAGTTCTCTGTTAAACCTGCATCTGTAGAGAAACTCAAATCTGTACACACACATGAAGACTGAACATTTCGAATTCGCTGCAAATCTCACAACTGCACACGCATTGAGTTCACTGCACATGCACTTCAAAAAAGGAAAAAAATAATAATAATAAAAGAAGGCGGCTGTGTGTGAACAGCGCACCACGCAGATAGACCCACACACCGCACCATAAAGACCGCCACCGCCGCACCGGATAAGGGGGTGCCAAAAAAAAAAGTCTGAAAATTTTTTCATTTTCTGTCCGCAAAATATTGGGAGGTTATCTAACTTTTCGAGTGGAGTTAGAAGACACCCATCATCGAAATTTCGGTCCCGGAACCATTTTTTCATAGTGAGTATGGGAAACTGGTAAATTTTAGGCGATTTTCGATCCTGAAAATTATGCTATTTTTTTGGCCTAATGTGTTCGAGGGGGTTCAAAATTGGGTTCTGGGAGCCAACTTGAAAATTTTTGGATTTTTTTGAAAAAAAACCCTTAAAATTTGACCTTATGCACTTGCGGTCGAGACGTCATATAGACACTGCCATAGGGTCTAGGGCACCTTCTAGAGTACCTACGCAGGAAAGTGGCACCCAATCGGTAGGAAATTTGGCAGATATTGTTGCTGAAACCTTTTTCGAATCCCAATCTGATACCCTTTCCAGGACAACTAGCTTATTGTCTATGGACAATCTAGGGCCATCAAATAGTCATCCCTTAGCCCCAAATAGGACACCCACAAGATCTTTTAATCCATTTGAAGCGGACACCATGGGGTTACCACTCAATGTGAGACTTCAGTATGTCTACACGAATGCTCAAGGAGCTGAGATCTTTAGGGATCCACAACAACGGTATCTCGTTAAGATTGCGGACTTTTTCTCAGAGCTTGATAGAGCACCTCTAGTGAATGACCAGGGTAGCATGTACATGGGTGGAGATGGTGTTCGCTACTACGAAGTCACCTATCATCCAGAGAATGTAGACAAATTAGGAGAGCTCTCTAAGAGTGAGTTCCTAGATTTATCAAAGCCTTCCAGAGCAAGGGAGTCTAGAGATGATTGGCTCATTGAGCCGGACATGCCTGGACCATCCAATGCCCAGTCCTCAAAGCCATCCATAGATGATTTACTTTTTGTAGATCTAAATTTGAAAAGGGACAGGAAAGGCAAGAGCAAAATGGATCAGGTGGGGCTGAGAACCAATGGGAGTTTGTATGACAAATTCCAGTGACAAAGGTCTTTCAGGAGGATGACCCACTTTAAGAGGTCTATAAGGACTCTTTAGAAGGATATTATGCCACAACTAGATTGCTAGAGCTAGATCTTCCTCTAGCACTTGTGGTGGTAGTCGAGAAGCTTGCAGGATACAAGAACAGAATCATTGTTTGATAAATGGGCCAATGAATACCGAACCTTAGATTTGAAGGAGATTCGTGAGCTCACGTGGAGAGGACAACCATTATTCATGGAAGTGTTCTCAACTAATACAGCTAAACCAGGAGAGATAGCCTTTCTTGGAGAAACTGTTGCTCCTCCCTTGCGAGAGAGGGACCCTCGACATCAAAGTGGACCACTGCAAGTAGCCCAACTCTAGCACCAAGATATTATCCTACACCAAAAGTGCGACCACAGATCACACCACAACAACGTTTCTCTCACTATGACAATCGGAGGGTAGGGGAGCCAACTCGGCCTCCCATAAATGCACCTCCTGAAATGCGGGTAACAGGATCTTTGGAGAGGGTTGGTGAGGTAGGTAATAGGGGACCCACACCAATTCGGGATGCATATGGACCACCTTACCAAAGAGAGGAACCACTGAGAGTGAGAGGCCGTAGGCCTGATGATGAGTATTCAAGATGAGTAAGGCCATCAACTCTTCAGAAACTGGTAAAGAAGTATGAAGGGTCGGGAGATCCATATAACCATGTAGCAGCATTTAGGCAAGCAGTTCGAGCTGAGCAAGTAACAAGCATAGGCAAATTGAAGGGTTTGGGCTCACTCTTGAGGGAAAGGCCCTTGCTTGGTTTCAGGCACAAGAGGCTTCAGACAAATCTTCTTTACGAGTTTTGGAAGAGAGATTCATTGCTGCTTTTTCAGCATGACACAGTAGCAAACATCTACTCTTTCAAGCAAGGCGAGACTGAGAGTATTAGAGACTGTGTAAATAGAATGAAGTAGTACATTAATCGTTGCCCAGAAGATGAGAAGCCCACTTAGAGTTGATTAATTTCTCTCTTCTTAAAAGGACTCAAAAATTCAACACTGCACCACACACATCTCTATGCAAAGAAGCATACAAATTTCAATGAGTGTTGCCATGATGCTATGGGTTTCACAGATACCTTCAAATTCCAAGATGGTACTGGCCCTAAGGTGCAACCTAGAGATCAGTGGGGTGATGACCAATGTTCAGGGTCTAGCGCACTAGTAAATCCAGACCACATAGCTAACCTAGTACTAAGGAGATTGGGACAAACCTATTGCCCACCCATGCAACCACAATAATAGCAGCAGTGAATGAGGAGTGTACTACCTAGAGGTCCTCATCTTTGTGTAGCATGTGGCGGTAACCATAAAACCGAAGAATGTAATACCTTTTCTCCTCTAGTCACAAACCTGTTGAAAGAACGGTAGAGGAGGAGGAGACACACACACAGGAGCAAACCCTAATGTATATTGCAAACCCTAACCATAGAGGGAAGCCGTGTCCACTCTCACACAAAGCATAATGCACTAATCCATAATCCACACAACACACAATGAGTTGTGTCCACACTCTACTAACCCTAGCTAATGTCCACACACTATGACCAGCTAGACACGCGGTCATTTATGTCTCACACATGTTCCTACCTAATCTGCCAGCACATAGCATAGCTGGCTCACACTGACATCGAGCTTGAATCTCAACAGCCCCTCTCAAGCTCATGATGTACTGCCGATGAAGATGTAGATGAGCTTAAAGAACGGTAGAGGAGGAGGAGACACACACACAGGAGCAAACCCTAATGTATATTGCAAACCCTAACCATAGAGGGAAGCCATGTCCACTCTCACACAAAGCATAATGCACTAATCCATAATCCACACAACACACAATGAGTTGTGTCCACACTCTACTAACCCTAGCTAATGTCCACACACTATGACCAGCTGGACACGCGGTCATTTATGTCTCACACATGTTCCTACCTAATCTGCCAGCATATAGCATAGCTGGCTCACACTGACATCGAGCTTGAATCTCAACAGCCCCTCTCAAGCTCATGATGTACTGCCGATGAAGATGTAGATGAGCTTGGGATATCAAGACTCTCAACACTCCCCCTCAAGCTCATCCCATGTACTCCCAACATAGTCCGGAAGTACTCAAACTTCTCCCTGCTAAGTGGCTTCGTGAAGATGTCTGCCACCTGCTCATCAATCTTCACATAGTGAAGATTAACTGTACCATCCAGCACCTTCTCTCTGACAAAGTGATAATGGACCTCTATGTGTTTGGTCCTCGCATGAAACACTGGATTCTTTGCCAACTGTATACTGCTCATGTTGTCACAATGAATGACAACTTTGCCATCAAGAGGCTCACATAAATCTGCCAAGAGACTCTTTAACCAAACAGCCTCACAAGTAGCAATGGCTGCACCCCTACTCAGCCTCTGTACTGGATAAAGCAACTGTAGGTTGCTTTTTGCTACTCCAACTCACCACAGCACTTCCAAGTGTAAAAGCATATCCACTAGTAGACCTCCTGTCATATGCGCTACCTGCCCAATCAGCATCTGTATAGCCATGTATGTCCAAGCTTTTACCACTCTCATAAAGTAGACCATAATGTGCTGTGGTCTTCACATATCTCATGATGCGTCTCACTGCATCCAAATGTGGTTTCCTGGGGCTCTGCATAAACTGGCTCACTAGCCCCACAACATAACTCAAATCCGGGCATGTGATAGTCATGTATATAAGACTACCAACCATCTTCCTGTACATAGAAGGATCATCCAATTCCTCGCCATAATCAGCCCGCAACTTCACATTTTGCTCCAATTTTCTCCAATGGTGTACTCATAGGCTTACACCCTGTCATGCCATACTTTGCCAACATATCCAATGCATATTGGTGCTGTAATAACCAAGTACCTGCATGATCTTTTACCACTTCAATGCCAAGGAAGTATCATAACTCACCAAGATCTTTCATGTCAAATTTCCCACTTAAAGCTTTCTTGACATGCATCACATCTGCACCATGATCACCTGTGATAATCAAGTCATCCACATAGATGACTAGTAAAACAATCCCATGCTGTGTCTTCTTCACATACAGTGAAGAATCTGCTGTAGAAATCTGAAAACCAAGTGAGATAAGATATCTGCTCATCTTATCACTCCAAGCACGTGGTGCTTGCTTCAGACCATATAATGCCTTTTTCAAGCTGCATACGTGAGTGGGATATCTAGGGTGTACATACCCTTCTGGCTGTGCCATGTACACTTCCTCTTGTAAGTCTCCATTCAGAAATGCTTTCTTTACATCCATCTGATGCATTTCCCAGCCATTAGCTGCAGCCATAGCAATGACTGCTCTCACTGTACGGGACTAAACGTCTCATCATAATCCAATCCATGGGTCTGTGCATAACCCTTTGCTACCAATCTTGCTTTCTGTCTCTCAATAGAACCATCAGATTTGTACTTCACTTTGTAAACCCATTTACATCCAATAACATTCTTGTCCTTTGGTAGGGCAACCAAATCCCATGTATCATTATGGACCAATGCGTCCATCTCTACATCCATTGCTTTCTCCCATACATGCTCTCCAATAGCCTCTGTATAGCATGTAGGTTCCACATGCTTCACCATAGATGTCATATATGCATAGTGCATAGCAAAATCTCTATATGTCAATCTGTCAACATGATATCTGACTCTCTGGGATCTCCGCAATGCCTGCAGGTCCCTCTGTACACCTGTAACTCTAGCATGTGGTGGCACATATCTGTCCTGTCTAGCACCAGGTGTGCGTAAAACAGGTATGCCTAGCTCCTCATCCAAACTCTCAGAACTAGATGACTCATAACCTGTGATTCCAATTCCTTCGACTTTCTTTTTGCCTTTATCCATAGCACTACTCCTAGTGCTCACGCTCTCATGCCTCAAACGTCCTAACCATGGACGTACACTGCTACTCTCAGCTTCTGCTGGCCCAGACATAGTAGTAGAACTAGAACTTGCTTGTGATGGCAAGTTCACATGTACATCAGCCTCAAGTGACTCAATAACACCCTCATCTTTTGCTTTATACCAACTAGCAAGCTCATCAAACACCACATCACGTGAGATGACCACTTGTCTAGTTTGTGGATTATAACACTTGTAGGCCTTTCGATCCTGTGCATATCCAACAAATATACATTTCTTTGCCTTAGGATCCAACTTCCTTCTTCTTTCATCAGGCACATGCACATAAGCTATGCATCCAAAAACTTTAAGATGTCCAATGTCTGGCCTGTAACCTGTAAGCCGCATCTCTGGCGTGCTTCCATGAATGGCTGCTGTAAGTGTTTTGTTCAGTATATACACTGCAGTAGCACATGCTTCTGCCCAATAGTAATCTGGCATGCTCTTTTCATTAAGCATCGCCCTAGCCACTTCACATATAACTCTATTCTTTCTCTCAGCCACACCATTCTGCTGAGGTGTATACCTGCAAGTCAACTGTCTTCTTATTCCATGCTTCCTAAAGAAATGCTCAAAAGCCTTTGAGGTGTATTCACCACCTCCATCTGTCCTCAGACATTTAATCCAACAGCCATATTGCTTTTCTGCAAAAGCTTTGAAATCCATGAACTTTTCCAACACTTCACTCTTTTCTCTCAGAAAGTATATCTATGTCATCTTGCTGAAATCATCTATGAATGTAACATAGTATAAACTGCCTTTGATAGATGGGTTTTGTGCAAGACCCCATACATCACTGTGTACTATCTCAAGTGGCCTGTTACTCATATTTCCTTCTCTAGGAAATCTCAACCTTGCCTGCTTCCCAAACTGACAGGCTTCACAAACATGCATATGTCCATCATATTTGAACCTAGGCAATCCATTGACAATGCCTCTTGTTTGCATGTTCTTTAATCTCTGTATATTGACATGTCCAATCCTCTTATGCCACATATCAATATCCTATACCACATTCCTGCTCTTTGAGAACATAGCTGATTTAAGCTCAGGAATTCCAGCATCCAGCTTAAACAATCTTCCCTCTTTCTTGCCTTTAGCAATCACTCTACATCCATGTTTAAAATCTTCAACGAAGCATCCATGCTCGTTGAAACAAACCTGTAATCCCTGTTCTACCATTTGACCAACTGAGGCCAAGCTTTTAGTGATCGAAGGCACATACAGCACATCTGACATAGACTTTGTCTGACCATTATGCATGACCAATGGTACACTTCCAACATGTGTAATGACATGCTGGGTATCATCACCTGTTTCCACATAGCCTTTTACATCCATAGGCTTCATGTGCTCAAACCATTCACCATGACATGTCATATGGTTTGATGCTCCTGAGTCCATATACCATGTATCATCATTCTCAGCATTTGTTGTCATAGAACCCACAACATGCTTCATGGCAAACAAATGATTTGCAGTTCCATCATTGCTACTTGATGCATAGTTGCCACCATGTTGTGCATAGTTTCCACCATAATGACCACCACGTTGTGCTCTTCCCCCTCTCAAATCATTCTGTTTGCGGAAACAATCTCTCGCCATATGTCCAAATTTGCCACAGTAATGGCATTCCACATCTTGCATAGAATTTTGTTGGCCTTGCCAACGTCCTCGACCACGGGGGTTACCTATGCCTCGCTGAGGTGCATATCCACGACCACCTCGAGCACCATATGAAGGCTGAAAATTCTGTTGTGGAGGCCTGTCCTGCCATCCACGACCATTACCACCACGTCCACGTGATGCGAATCTCCCCCTGCCTCTAAAACCTCTCTGCGAGTAAAAAGCCTGATTTCTGCCATCATCATGGCTAGTAGATGCATCCAGAAATGAATCACTGAGCTTGATTTCCTCAACCAACAAGAGGGAAACCAACTCATCGAAGTCGGGTAGACCTGTACTCCTCACCGAGATAGATATATCAAAGGATTTGTATTCCTTGCCAAGACCATGCAAGGTAATATCCACCAAATCATCATCAGGCATGGGGGCATTTATTGTGGCCAATGCATCTACAAACTTCTTGATTTCTTGCACATAATCATGTATGCTCCTTTTATTCCTTTTCACATTGTGTATCTGCTGTCGCAATTGAGACTTGCGAGCACTCGTATTTGTATCAAACATCTTGACCAAAGTATCCCATGCATCTTTGGGATTCTCAGCATCCTGTATGTGTATGAGCATAGTATCAGATATACATATAGACAAATAATGCAGCACTTTGAATGCTCTCTCTGACCACTGCTTATGAGCAATAAGCTGCTGCTGTGTAGGTTGCCGAGGTAGCTCAGGCTCTGGCTCAGCACCTGTAATGAGGTTCCAAAAACCTTTTCCTTTCAAGAAACTCTTTATCCTGTACTCCCATGCCTGGAAGTTCTTCTTATCCAGCTTTTCACCAACAATCTGAACTGGATTGTCCGACATGTTGCTCAATGCGTACACCTTCCGCACACTTCAAATCTGTAAATGAGCCTTCCTCAGCTCAACCACACTCCAATGAATGTTCCAGATACTCCAAGGTAGCCAACAAACTCCAAATTTAATGTAGAAAATCAACCTATAATCATCCAAGATGAACTGACTCACGCAGTGCGGGATACCCTGAATTTACACGCCTTCCAAGGCTCCAAATCACAATGTAATGGTGCAATAAAGTATGGGCAACTTGCATTGACACCTAATCAACCTCAATGTTGAGTATCAACACCATATGACATGTGTACATATCAATTTTTGAAAACCCCTTTTACTGTTTTTGGAAAAACCAAAAAAACCAAAAAAACCAGTAATGATTTGGCTCTAATTTCTTTAATATTTCACCAAATTTAGCAACCAGGCATTCATTGGCTTAGCAATAGTGTCCATCAACTCCATGTAAGAGGAATTTGTCCAATTGTAAAACACCAAAGATTAATTGCTCAATTAAAATACTTTGTTTCTCTGCAACCAGTGGACAGCCTGTTTTAATCAGCTCATTCCCAGCTCAATTAGGCATCATTGACCAAGCAAATTACATAGCCCTCTTCTCCAAGGTGTAAAGCATCCAATTGCTAAAGCAATTGTGAAAGGACTCAAGCACATAAGTGGAATTTGACCTCCCCGTGTGAAAAATACCAGAAAACTGTCCTGTTTTCACTATCTGGCTGCGCCGCCTGCTGTAGAGCTCTTTGGGAGTGGTTGTAATGCTCAATGATGAGGTAATCAAGTTTCCAACACTCCTAGGTATGTGTGCAATCCACCAATGCTTTGATTTTTACCAAATACATGCTCCAATTTCATCAATTTTTGGCTTCCTTTTCTCTGTTTTGTGTGAGCTCAAAAAACCAGTAATTTCACTCAATTAAATGCATGTAAATTGCTCCAAATTTTGTTCAAGGCTTGCACATGGGTTGCCAATACATCCCTCTTTGTCAAATACATATGTCTTTTGCCAGAATCACGCGTATTTCCACCATACATCAATGTTCCCAAGCTTTAATGGAAAGCTTCAAAAAACAGAATTTTGCTTTGCTTTGATTTGCTTTGTTTTTGCCTGTATCACCTGCAATCCGCTCAAGGATGTTTAGAAGACCTTACCCGGTAGGCCAAGCTCTCAGATCTGATAGTATTTGGTGTGCTCCAAGCTTCAGAGCTCCAATGGGTGGCAGCTTCACAGCTTCTTTTCACAGCTTCTTCTTCTCCCTCTTCACTCACTCACTCATAAACCCTAATAAACAGCACAAGGCTCTGATACCATGTTGAAAGAACGGTAGAGGAGGAGGAGACACACACACAGGAGCAAACCCTAATGTATATTGCAAACCCTAACCATAGAGGGAAGCCATGTCCACTCTCACACAAAGCATAATGCACTAATCCATAATCCACACAACACACAATGAGTTGTGTCCACACTCTACTAACCCTAGCTAATGTCCACACACTATGACCAGCTGGACACGCGGTCATTTATGTCTCACACATGTTCCTACCTAATCTGCCAGCACATAGCATAGCTGGCTCACACTGACATCGAGCTTGAATCTCAACAAAACCAACCCACAAAGAAGTGGTGCCAGGCCTGTGCTTGGAATTATACCCACACCACACAGGAATGTACTCGCATTGCAATAATGAGACAAGAATGTGAGTAGCAAAGGGGTGCAGTGGCTCCACAAATGCATCAATAGTACACTAATTTTGAACGTAAGCCACCAATGGCACTAGAGCAAGCACGACCTGTACTTGGAGCTCAACCTCTTGCTCATGGGAGTGCTCCTGTGAGGTTTGTTGACTAGACAATTCAAATATGTGTAGAGACTTGGTAAACCCAAGCTATGTGGAGGAGGAATATGCATCATATTCATCCAAGGAAAATCTCTTTGAAAGTCCTGCATATTCAAGCCAAGCACTCAAACCGGGGGAACAAAATTCTTTGCTGTTGCTAGGCGGCTACCAACCTAGGACTCCAGGTCCCTCAGGTCAATGGCAGCAAAGGAAAGTAGAAGCCAAACTAATGGGCCCCTGTTATGAGTGCGGAGAACCCCATTGGGCTCGTGATTGTCCACATCGCCCAAGGCAAGCAGCTCGATCCAATACAATAGTACCACAGTTTCCACCAATTGAAAGATATTGTCTAGGGTGTTGTGTAGAACACTTTCCAAAGGATTATTTGCTGAAACCACATGAGAAAGGTACCTCTCAACCAAAGGTCTCACTCAATTTTGTAGAGGCAGCTACATCGCCACCTTCATCACAGAATGAGGATGTCGTGCCACTTAGAGTCATGACTACATAACAGACACGAAATGCCGAAATGCAAACTGATGAGACACCTTAAACTAGGGTTGCAAAGGCAAATCTAGTGGACAAGACCCTACATTCCAATAGAAAAAAGGACCACTAGGAGGAAAAAGAACCGCAACAAGCAAACTAAGAGTGCATCCACTAGTTCTCAAGAAGTCTCTAAACAAAACATGAAGGATCAAGCTTTTACATCCCAAGAAGTGCATGAGGAGCATCAACCTCAACCTGGGCCTAGTGCTAAAAAAGATGAGGCTAGTACAACCGAGGATAGTTCTGGGGGTTCTGTTTTTATGGATAAGGTGAACGAGACTCTAGATGCCATCATTGATGCTCATAGAAGTCGCATATTGCAGCTTTATCTGAGCTACCCAAGAAGCTTCAAGAATACCCAAACCCTCAGAGAAGATCAATCTAGATGTACATCAGCAACTCAGTAGGGAAGCTCAATCAATACTTGAGGGCCCACCTCCACCTATCCCTCGAGGGCCCACCTCTCTTAAGCCAACATTAGAAACCATACCAGAAGTGTCATCAAGTTGGGAAATGAAAAGTGAGCTGATCTCACGAGAAGTCTGCACCAATTGTTGACACCCCATCGAAAGAAGGCATTCTACCAACCACCTAGTCTTGCCTTCCCATGCAATGATGAAGTTATTGATGCTAACGAGGACATGGCAAATGAGATGTGGGCAGTAGTTCATGAGAAAGTTAATGAGAATATGTCCTCTATTATTTCATCTCCATTCACTGAAGTGGATTTTACCAGGGACACAGAAAACAACTTTAGACGCCCAAGCATCCAGGAGGAAGTTCAAACAATTGTTTCTCCTAGAAGTAAGCATACAATGAAAACCTTACCATCTTATTTGGGAGAATATGAGAACTGTTCTCAAACCTTGAGGATACCCTCCATATATAGAAGGTTGACAAAGGAGATGGATATGGGTATCGTGCAAGCTATTTTGCCAGCACTAGTGGCTTGTACCTTACCTTTGCTTGATTTGATAAAGCTTCGACCAGAGTTGTGGAATGATATTGCCACATGTTTGTCAGAGAAGGTATTGCTACAAAAGGGTCACCATCAATGTACTATACACCCTGAGACAAAGCATGTTATGCCAGTTCCTATCAACAAAGTAGGAAAATTTTGCTGAAATTTTGTGAGGACGATCAGGGAAATGCTACCCTCCCATTAGAAGTGTGAAAAGTAGCTTCAACTGCAATACTTGATAGTGGTGCAAGAGTGGGCATTGTGACAAGGTCCATTTGGGAAAAGTGGGGCAAACCAGCTATTAGGAGTACCAGGATGCGCTATTAGGAGTACCAGGATGCGCTTGCAGCTAGTAGATGGAAGCTTAGAACATCCCATTAGGCTGCTAGAGAACATATTGGTCACCACATGTGGGATTGAATATGAGCACACATTTGCAGTGGATTTTGGAAAGCATCCAAACTATGAATTGATATTGGGTAGACCATTCATGCAACAATTTCAAATGATTCAAGATTGGGGATACAATTATTTGTACCTCCGACATGATTCTGTCATCACAAGGGTCAACCTAAAGAATCACTCATATCATGATGTAACACGGTCTCCAATAGATGAGTTTGATTCTGCTTCATCTGAGGGCTCAAGAGTTACATTGTCAGATGGGCGAGAAGATCTGTGGATGTGTGGAGCCTCATGTTAAGATTTCAACACTGAGAGACTCAATGGTAATCGAAGTGTATCAGATGAGGCATACATTCCACAACCCTTCCCTGAGCACTTAATTGATCCCCTAGAATGGAGTCATGTCCTTGCAACATTATCAACATGTGCTTTACCTAAGCCAATTCAATTTTGTGACTCAAATGGATATGACATTATTCCTATACGAATGGTACAACCACGTGACCTTCTAGATGATTTGTACTATGGGGTTGCATCCACAACACTGCATGTAGAGGAATGAATGTAGAGGAAGTCTGAGTGGAGGATTTAACACTCGAATCGGCTAATGATGTTGATAAGGAAGACGGATGGGACTCTGATTTTGATGATGATGTGATAATCCCCGAGGAAGAGTTAGGAAAGGCACGCCTACTCTTGAGAGGAAGGGAGGTTCAAATAGAGATCCCTCGAAGCCGACCCAAACGTAAATGTTGTAAGAGCCATAAGAGAATTCGTAAACAAGATGAGAGGGAACGACGTGAGAGAATACAAAAAGAAAACGAGAAGTTTAAGAATGAATACTCTCAACCACCACCTCACTTCTCACGAAAGAATGGATATCTATACTATGTCCAAGCACAAGATAGTATCAAAGACCAAGCAAAACGATCAGATGGATTCCAACCAGGAGAAAAGCTAGAAACTGTTAGCAAAAATCGTAAAAAAACAAAGAGACCAAACAAAAACTCAAGTCTCAAACCGATTCAAAAAAGAGAGTGTCGGAAGTGCAAAGATAACGGTTGAACAAAAAACTCTGATGCAAGATTGCAAAATAGAGCTCAAAACCGCATGGTCTTCAATTAGTGATGACTCAAGTGGACAAGAACAAGGTCTCAATGTTCCCCCCAACTTCACACAGTACACTCTTCAAGATCGGAAGATTGTTCTTCAACAGCCCATGCGACAAAAGCCAAGCATGCCAGGGGTTTCATATGATGGTCCAGAAGATGCAAAAAAATTTGATATCGCTAAGCCAGGAGAAGAGGCTCGCTATGTGTGGATTGCCACAGACTTGTCCTTAGATGAGGAGAAGTTATTAATTCAAACAATAAAGGAGTATCGCGATGTTTTTGCTTGGGGTTATAAAGAACTCAAAGGAGTTGATCCAAGCATATGTCAGCATACAATTCCATTGCGAGAGGATGCAAAGCCTTCCAAGCAACGTCCTTATACTTACAATGAGAATTTTGCATGAAAGATAAAAGAAGAAATAGGCAAGCTCTTAGAGGAAAAATTTATCTATGAGATTGAACGCACTACTGAATGGATCTCCCCTATTGTAGTGGTGCCCAAGAAAAACGAAAAACTTCGAGTATGTGTAAACCTCAAGAAGGTAAATGCAGCTACTGTACGTGATCATTACCCATTTCCAATCACAGATCATGTTTTGGAACGTGTTGTAGGAAAAAAGGCATATAGTTTCTTGGATGGATTCTCCGGTTTCAATCAAGTGTCAATTGATCCAAAGGATCAACACAAGACAACCTTTGCTACTGAAGATGGCATCTTTGCCTATCGTGTTATGCCATTTGGTCTAACAAATGCACCTGCAACCTTTCAGCGGAGTATTCAAGGAGTACCTTAGGCTATTTCTTGAGATCTTCATGTATGATTTATGTGTTCACTCACAAGAGCGTGATGATCATATAGAATACCTCAGAAATGTGTTTCAAAAGTGTCAAGTTTATCGTATATGCTCGAATCCTGACAAGTGCAAATTCATGGTAAGACAAGGGAAAATTTTGGGCCATATTGTTTCTCGCAATGGGATTTCAACAGATATGGATAAAATTGATGTCATTGTCTCATTACCTTGGCCTATCAACCCTAAAGGGGTACAAATATTCATGGGACATTGTGGCTATTATCATCGATTCATCTACATGTACGCTATCCTAGCCAGACCATTATATGCTCTTCTTGTAAAGTTTAATTGGACTGACGAGTGTGAGGAATCCTTTGAAAAGTTGAAGCAAGTTTTAGTGTCTGCACCCATCTTACGGGCACCAGATTGGAACCAAATCTTTCATGTTCATATTGATGTTTCAAACTTTGCAATTGGATGTATTTTGGCTCAATCGAGAGAACATAATAAGGATTTTCCAATCTCATATGCTAGACAACAGTTGAACAATGCTGAGAAGAATTATACCACAACAGAAAGAGAAGGTTTGTCCATGATATATGCAGTGTTTCGCCATTACCTTTTGTCAAACAAATTTATATTTTTTGTGGACCATCAAGCACTGCTATATTTGGTGAATAAGCCTTGTGCAAGCGGAAGGATTGTGAGGTGGTTTGTCATCCTTCTTGAGTTTGATTTTGAAGTGGCAGTCCGAAAAGGAACAACTCATCTTAGGGCAGATCATTTGTCTCGAATCACCTCTGGAGAAGCTCCTATGGGTGTGGATGATGATATGTTAGATTCAACACTTTTCCTTTTAGAGATAGCCCCTAAATGGTTTGAACCCATCTTAGCAATTTTGACAAGTGGAAAGATACAACTAGCGGGTCCTAATGTGGACCTATGGCGACCATTCAAGTTAATCTCAAGGAGATTATATCGTCAGGGTAATGATGGAGTGTTGTGGCTTATACCTAACCCTGACCAATATGAGGAGATCTTGTAATGGGCACACGAGGGTATTGGTGGAATCCATGCATCAGCTACTACTTGTGTGCGACGTATAACTCAGGATGGGCAATGGTGGCCTACCATGCATGCGGATGCTGAAAAATTTATTCATAACTTTGCTTCATGTCAAATTCAACAACCAATTCATAATGTCACATTATTCCAAATTTCAACTACACCAAGTTGGAGCAAGTATATTGTGGACTATCTTCAGCATGGTCATACTGATCAAACAATTCCTAAATATCGAAAGCATGTTATTGAAGTTGAAGCGGCCAACTATATGCTGATAGAGGGCCAACTCTACAAGAGGGGCAAGGATGGCAACTTGAGCATGTGTGTATGTGAAGCTGACTACTTGAAAATCTTGACTCATGCACATGCAGGTGTTGGGGGTGGACACTTTTCAGGCAATACCACAGCTAAGTTGATTAGGTGGTCTAGGCTTTGGTGGCCAACCTTACAAATGGATGCCGAAGAATATGTAAAATGTTGTGACGATTGTCAAAGGACCAAACCTCCCATCACAAAGGACAATATGCCATTGCGGCCTATGTTAAGCACACGTGCTTTTGCCAAATGGGGTATTGATTTTGTCGGTCCCATTAAACCTCCAGCTCGTCACACGCATGCCGAACATATTATAGTCGCAACAACTGACTATTTGACCAAATGGATAGAAGCAAAGGCTACAGTCAAAAATGATGCCAGAACCACAGCCAAGTTCTTGTATGAGTACGTGTTTACACGCTATGGCTTACCTATTGAAATCGTTAGTGATCAAGGTGTGCACTTTGTGAATGAGGTCATAGAGTTTTTACTTCAAGAATTTATGGTAATTCACAAGCGTTCTACACCCTATCATCCCCAGACCAATGGTCAAGCTAAAAGTACTAACAAGATTCTCTGCACAGCACTCACAAAGATTGTTGAGGGACATAGGACTGATTGGGAGAAAAAGTTACACTCAGTTCTTTGGGCATATAGAACATCCTATAAAACATCTGTGGGCACAATCCCATTTGAGCTTGCTTTTGGGCTAGATGCAATTCTTCCCACCATTGAATTTCTTGTACCTACTCTACGAGTTGCTAAACAATTGGACTGGACTGGTCATGAGCTTTCTCAACGCATTGATGAATTGGAAAAGCTTGATGAGACCCGCTTATTGGCGGTAATGGGGATGTATGCTGAGAAGAGGAGACAAAAGCAATGGCATGATCGAAATGTAACAACTGGCCGATTCAAAAAAGGGAACCTTGTGCTCTTGTACACACTTAAGAAGCATAAGCGAAAGCTCAACAAACGTGGCCTAGGACCGTTTGTGTGATTAATGAGCTTACTCCAAGTGGTGCAGTGCGTTTAGAGACACTAGAAGGGTGAGCAAATGCCTAACTTCATTAATGGAAGTCGTCTCTCAAGAAATACAATGAACCATTAACTGAAGCCATGCTTCAACAAATGCATGCTGCCCACACACGGAAAGAAGCATATGACCTACTTAAACGTCAGGCTCAAGAAGAAGCTAAAGCTAGAGTTGCAAAAGCCAAGGAGCGTCGCAAGGCCTTTGTGTTGACCTTACAGTTGGCTAACTGATAAACAATATGTCGATCCTTTCAATATTCATGTGTGTCTTCATCTTCATGAGACTACCTACTTTGTCTCTGCCTTAATTGACTCTGGTGCAGATTATAATGTTCTCTCTTTTGACACATGGGTAGCCTTGGGACAACCAAAACTTGTGCACATTCCTATTGACTTATGAAGCTTCTCAGGTGAAGATAACCCTATAGAGGGAAAATGTGTCATTATGATGTCCATTCAGGGTCACCAGATATCAGTTCCCTTTTTTGTGGCTAGTAAGTCCAAGGCAGTGGTAGAGGTTGTTCTTGGTCGATCATGGTTAAGTGCTACCAATTGTTCATTAGATTGGAAGAATAGACAATACAAATTGCAAATTGATTCTGATTGCATCTTGGGATCTGCTGCTCCACGAGTTTTATCATGTCAAAAGGGTGGTAGTTCTACCTTACACCACCCACTTTCAACATCTGCTCTTCAAGCTCCAAGACAAATGATGTGGATAATCGATGAGTCCTCAAATGAGGGCCATGGATGGCATGTTCCAACTACTCTAGTCACTGCTCAAAGAAGGCTAGGCAAGAAGGAATTATCAATTTGGCTACCCAAAGATGCGTACAAACTTGTACCCAAAGATGCGTACAAACTTGTACCATCTAGCTTAGTTGCTAAACCTCCTAAAAAGCATATCTTTTCCAAGCCTAAACCTCAGATTGTTACTCATTGGGTCCCAAAGCATGTTCTTAAAGCACAAGGCTATTATGAGGGTGCAACAGCACTTTGGCTTCCCAAATGCCATGGGTTGCTAGAGCCAGAAGAGTGTATCAATAAGATTCCAAAAGCCACTCTTGGTTTTTCATATCAGTGGGTGCTAAGGAAATCAACACAACCTCTTCAAGATAGGATAGGTGGTTGTGATAGCACCTACAAATCTCCTTGTGTTGACCTTCCCAAAACATGTATTGAGTCACCAGTTGTCCCAACTTCTCCTTGTTACACAATTCCACCATCAACTTGTGTATCTAAGACAAATCCAACTTTACATGAGTCTCCTTTGAGCATAGATTCTAGCACTTCACTACCTAAATCCTCTTATCTTGCTCAAATTCCTCGACAATTGCTAACCTTCCCACCTCTTAAGAAGGACATACCCAAAACCAAAGGTAAGGCATTAACACTACAATTGAAGCACTTTGGTAGATCAATGTTTGAATAGTCTCACTTTTACCAATGTGGTTCCTTCTGCCTTTACAGGATTGTGTTCTTTTTGAGATGATCTTAACTACATTGTTTTTTATAGGGATTGTAATGATGGATATGAGTGTATAAAGTTTGAAGTTTCTAAATTTCATTGTTCTACGTCCAGATACCTCCTGATGGATACTTGGCGAGATACATGTCCACCATGCATTGACCCTGATAGTACTCAACCTGAACATCGCGGGGGTTATAGTGCTCCTTCTTTTCAAACTCATTCTAGGTACTTTTATGTTCCCTTAGGTGAAATTTGTTGTGGGCATCACTTTGTCACTTTATACTATCAACAGCATCATCCATTTCCACATTGTCAAGAGTGTGCGTGACTCGTATTAGGGGAAGCTTCACACATTTGTTGGCTATGTCGCTCTTACTTTCGACGATATGGCACGGGCTTAATGAAACAAATTGTGGGAATTACACCCCAACGTCATAACCTTCTTGATATGAGAGTACCAGACCGAGGACCAAATCAACATAGATTACCTGAGGAGGTTCAAGCACAACAATGGAGGGATACATGCAAAAATGACTTGCAACCACCTATCTTGCAAGCCCTTCTTCCCCCAGCCTCAACATGTCAATTTTGGATCACTATGAGCACCTATATTGAGCAATTCCAAAATTGGCATTGTCTGCTTAACCTTCCCATAGAACCAATGCCATATTTTAGCGAGGAAGCACTCCTTCCCCTACCACCTTCTCTCCAGAGGCCGGCTTTTGTACAGGGTTGTCCTTGCATCCTGAAGTAATTGAAACAATCTTTCCAGCAGAAGTGGACACGGATCCACCGCCAGTGCAAGGATAAGCACATCAACTCCACAATAAGATCAACAAGCCAGGGCACTTTTCTCCCACTGGGTTTTTTCCCTCGGCTATATTCGGTGATTGGCACTAATAACAAATTTTATTCTTTTCTTTTCTTGTTTGTTAATAAGACATTTTGGAGAGATCTCAGCAAAATAAGAGCATACAAACATGCTCCAACAGTTCACCTATCGTGCACACAAATTAGGAAGGGGGAGACATGCAATGCCTAGAAAGAGAAAAAAGAGAAGCAATCTGCACATCAGCAATGCATCAAGACAAATGCGCCACATCAACGAGCACTACAACAGGTGTATTCAAATCATAATCTTTTGTTCTTTATGTGCTTTTCACTTTTGTATATATTGTTTGCATGTTCACACACACTTGGCTAGTTTAAGTTTTAAATTAGTTGTTACTATTGGCGAGTGATTTCTAGATTCTTAGAGGACTTAGTAGAAGGTATTTCTATTTGAAGACGGTGTAAGACATATACCAATGGAGTATGCCAAGTTCTTAAGCTCTAGAAGTATATTAGTTATCCCTAGTGGTAGCTACCTCTTAGGTATGGACTAGGTGCTACGATAAACAAAAATTTACGAAACACATGCCCTAAAAAATATATAGAAGTGACTTGAGACATGACGTGTCTGCGGCCATGTGGAATGCTTGGTAGGACCTTGGATTGTTTTAGCACCTTGGGGCCGATACCTTGGTTTCCATGGGGTTAACACTAACGTCAGATTAAGAAGAAGACCTACAAGGACTCTATCGCCTTGATAGATGCTGGTAGGACTCTTGGGTACATTATGGGCCCTCGAGACCGATGCCCTCATCTTCATGGGGTACTCTTTGTGTCAAAAAGAAAGAAAAGGGTCTGTCGCCCTTGAGATACTTAGCAGCCTTTAGATTCTCTTGGTGGCAGAGGTCTCTTGGCCATTGCTTGGGTCTCATTGGGATGGAACCTTCCTCTTTATCAAGCTAAAAATAATAATTCTCTTTAATCTTTTGCTCTTTACAAAAAACAAAAAAAATATTAAAAAAAATAAAAACAAAAACAAAAAAACAAAAAAAGAGAAAGAAAAAAAGAGAGAAAGAAAGGTCCAATCACCATGGCTTATATTTAGGAGTAGGGTTGCCACTTATTAGGAATAACTTAAACACTTGTAGGACATTGAGACTGTGGTCAAAACACACTTGCCTTTGCATAGCACTATCTACCACTTAGTCTCACTTTGACTAGTCTTTACTCGCTTCTTTTAGCACTCTTTAAAACTCTGATCGGCCTTTCACTTGCATACTCACGTGTGAGATTTTCATTTCTGGTTTTTTTTTCAATAAAAGGGCTTTACTTGTCTTCCATTGTTGTTTACAGCTTTTGTTTCTACCGCGCCCGAGGACATTCGCGATTTAGGAAGGGGGGAATGTTCCACGGGAACACTCACGGGAACACGGATTATGGAAGGAGGCCAGAAGCAATTAATACGAGAGAGCGGGATTGTAGCCATGGGAACATAAAGACACACATAATTTTTCCATATTTTTGTGCCGAAGTGCAATGTAAATCGTTTTAGGCCAATGTGGGTTCTAAATGAGAGTTCTAAGTGTATTAAGCAAGGCTAACTTATGGGGTTGTCCACCCATGTGTGAAAGAGGCCTAGGGTTAGGGTTAGTGGCATCTCTATAAAAGAGTTCTAAGTGTATTAAGCAAGGCTAACTTATGGGGTTGTCCGCCCATGTGTGAAAGAGGCCTAGGGTTAGGGTTAGTGGCATCTCTATAAAAGAGATGTTAGCTAAAGAAAGGGGACGTTTTTGGCCATTCTCATAAGCTATTGAGTGAATCTCTTGAGCTCTCAAGCTATGGCAACTCTCTAACTCTCTCTCTATTGTACTCTAATGAGCATCAAGCTCCAATGAGTATAGCTCCACTTCTTTCTCTTAATCTGTTTTAGCATCATTGAAGTAGATTAATATATGATTAATTGAATGCTTCTTTCTTTCTCTTGTGTATGTTGCATGCTTGTAGTGTGTGTGTGTAGTCTCCATTGATGCAAGCTCTGGCCCACTTCATTGGCAATGAGTTATTCATGGATAGACTCTCTCTATGAGCTTGTGGGTTTGTGAATGTTACATTCTATGCTTGCTTAAGCTTGTGGGTTAGTAGATGCACGCTTATGGGTTTGCTGGCATTAGGGAAAGCTAAGATTGAATCAATGTTTGAATGGGATTAAGAGATTGCCATGCATTGCTTGTTCTCTTGATTAGTGTAGTGGATTTAAGGGATTGAGAGATTGATTGAGGTGTTGAATGGTTGAATCGTCAAGTGGTGGTTCGTGTATGTGAGCTCTCACTCAAGAGGTTTTTTTTCCACTATGCGGCTATACATGTGGCTACTATCGCGGCCATATACGTGTCTATAGCCATGTTTGTAAGCGTGCGTACTCCTACAAAATATTAGATTCTCCTACGTAGCGCACGTCCTTTCTTTGCCACTCTTTTCTCCCAAAACATATGCTAAACTCGTTTCCTCTCCTCCCTTCATCTCTCATACCTCAAGCACCTTAAGCATAAAACTCATGCTCTCCTTCATTTATGTTCTTTGATCTTCAAAAGCATAAGTTTTAGTGAAGGAAAGTGTTTGTTCTTTCTTTTCTCTCACATTTGTTTCAATCTCTGTTTGCTTGCATACTTAGGTCTTGATTCTTGTTTTCATCTTGTTCTTGTGCTTCTAACTTTTCTATTTGCTTTATTAATTAACTTTATTGTGTGTGCTTTTTTTGTAGGTTTAGGGTTTTTGATGCTTGCTTATTCGGCTTTGTTTGCAACAACAAGAAGGTAAACCCTCTCTTTTTCCTAATCTTTTTATGAAAGCTCTACGTATGCTTCTTTCCTCTCTTTTTTCTTAGTGTGAAATGCTCATTTTCTCTTTAATATGCCTATTTATGCTCTATGCATATATGCATATTAGAGTATACATAGAGTATGCATAGCTCTAATTTGCATGCATAGAGCCGTATGCATTAAGGTTATGCTTATGCTTTTCAATTAAGCTTCATGCATGTGGTGTATGCACAAAGATTTTGGTTTAATTAAGGTTATGCATAAATCTTTTGTTAACATGGTTTATTCATAAGATTTATATAAAAAGCTAGTACATATGCTTAATGCATAAGTTCATACATATCCGTTTACTAACTTATATATTTTCTGCAACTTATAGATTTGTTCTCAACATGTTAGCTCAACTTCGCAACAAAAACTCTAATTCTCTTCTTCAAGGTAAGAGTACTTGTATTTTATAATCCCTATCTTTACTTGTTTATGGTGTACCACTGGGTGCTTGGGAGCATTTATTTTCATTATGCATTAGATTCATTTTTATGAAGCATAAGGATCAAGCCTTATGGCTTTATGTATAAACCTTAAGCATAAGGCTTTATGCATTAAGCTTGCGCATAAAAACATATGCATTAAGCTTTTGATGCTTTATGCACGTGACTTATACTTATGCTTATACATAAAACGTCGAGGATTTCATCTCGGGCCTCTACATGCCCCAAGAAGCATGTAGGTGAAGTTTGGAGTGGATTAGGATTTTTTTTGGGACTTGGTTGTTGGCAATGCAAATGTTATTATGGTATATGCATTTACTTGTATTGATATAATTTTTCACTTTTTGTTTGCAATATGTCTTCTACATTGATGAGTTCTCATCAAGGAGGCAGGACAAGAGATCTGGAAGGCAATGAAGAGTCCAAGACTCAACCTTTAAAGAACATATTGGCTAGATGGTGGAGGACATCATCATCTTCCGCAAGACATGCTCCCCGACAAGCTCAAACAATTTTTTGAAGATGAAAGCATTAACTAAAGTTGCTGCTTTCAAAACTATCCCTACAATGTCTAGCTTGGAAAAGTCGTGTTCTTGCAACGCTCCAAGTTGACTTTTCTGTACTAAGAGCAGTGGGGGGTGCACTACAAGTCCTTGTGGTAGTTGGCCATATTGCAGGGATACATGATCCCTTAGCAATCCAAAGGAAGCGTGTGATGGAGGCACTTTTTCTCCCAGCTATCAAAGCCCCTTCTTTATCTTCTTGTGAGCCAAGTAGCAAGAGGCATAGAACATAGCCTCTATTTTGTGATACAATCATGGATTTCTTGTACTCTTTTCAATAATACAAATTGGGTTTCTTTTTTTTCTTTACATCATTTTCTCATTTGATTTAATCAAATTTCAACTCTTTGATTCTATATCTAAGTGTTTAAAAATTAATCTTGATATGGTAGATAGTTTGTGGGTGGTTGACACAATATAAAATCACTTGCACACAATTAAAAAACAGTAATTTCAATAAACTTACAACAATTAAAAAAATGAAAAAGATAGGAATGAACAAAATCACAATGCAAGGAGAAGAGAAAAGGTCTTAATATTCATCAAAGTCATCTAATTATATATTGATTGCTTACATAGTTATACGATTACAAAAGACTAGTATATTTACAGATAGCTATTATCTTGAGGAGTATCCCTCCATCTCTGCCAGCAGCGATAAGCTAATCGCATGTCCTTTTTGGTTATGGTCACCCTATTTCTATGTATAGCTATTATTAAGGTATCACTTAACAAATCAACTAGGTAAGCCTCTGCAGGTACCTACAAAGCATCCATTTCTTGTGCTTGGAATCTGCTTGTTGCAGAGCCCAAAATCTATGGTTTCCCCTTAACCTTAAGTCGTCCTCAAGAATTTCTCATACAAATATTTGGTGTGTACTTTTTAAAGCTTTGGTGTTGGTCTGTAGTTTTTTACGATTGGGGAAGGTAAAGGTAATAAGAAAATTTTTGTCTCTTTTTATTCAAAGTTTGCTAATCTTTAAATGAGAAGTTTTTGATTTTTTGTTTTATTTGGTAATCTTGACAATGTAATATATTGATAATATCTTAAATTTGTCTCTTGGCTATTTGTAGGTTTTGAATCTCTAAGTTTTGTTAGTTTGGAGATTGCGTGGGACTGGCAAAAAGGTAATAATAAAATTCAATCTCTTGCTAGTTTAATTTATGAGTGCAAATTTTTTAATTTTGAGACGTTGGTTAATCTAATGGCTTACAATGACGTATCATTTTATTAATATTTATCTATTTTATAAATTTTTTTCCTTACTATAGATGTCTCAAAGAAGAAAGAGTATAAGTAATATACACACTGTGGAGGTTTTTAATCACAGAGAGATCTGGAGGGAAAATGGATTCCCGTACAATATAGTTAATTCACGTGGGTCTTAATACAACCAAGCACTTGAGGCTCTTTCAAAGTGAAGCTATAAAGAGAAACAAGTGATTTATCAAAACATTGGAAAGATATAATATTAGAGTTTATAAGACAAATGGATGATGTAACTTTGAGAACAGAAGTTCTTATTCAGCAGGTATATTTGCATAATCAAATCTGCTTGCATCGAGATAACCAAATTTCAATTAGGCACGAGACAAACAGTGAGTATAAGGTGTTTTTTAATAAATATAGTTGTTTTTATTTTTTGATTTTGAAGCACATGATGTTTTCCAGCTTTGTATCCTTCAACTTTGGAAGAGTGGCAGTTTGTGGAGTGTCTAACTAGAAAAATCATTGTTCTCTATGTTGAGATTGGTACATTTATGTTAAAAAAATAGAAAGGAAGTTGTTTGGCTATCAAAAAAATCTTTTTTTATGACTAGATTCAAGCTTGCAAGAGCTAAAGCTCTCAAATGATGTGCATGCTACAAAGAAACCATCCACAAGCTTAAAAGATTCCCACTTGAGCTGGTTTTTTTCTTTCGATTGCTTTGCCTATTTTTTTGCATCTTGTGAAGAACTAAAGAAGAATAAATCACCTATGCTTGCAAAAGTCCAACTAATGGCTGGATGACACATTTCTTGTGTGATCAACGGAATACAAATAGAACTTGTGATGATGATACAATTGAGTGCAAAGTCACAAAGGTGGATGTCACCTTCAGGTGAGCTGCAAAACGAATATAAATAGAATGAACGTGACTTCTTATAAAAAATATAGTTTTACTAATGTTGTTTGTTTTGATGAATATGTACTTCATTGCTCTACATAAATTATGTATATGTTTCAGGTATAGAAGATGGAGACTCTTAAGAGATGATTGGCTAATCTTAGAACAAGCTTTACGAGATCCCAGATACTCTACTACTGCGGTGGATGTGGTTGTTCTTTAGGAAGGCCATGATACAATTTTATCCAACGTGGAGAGTAATTTGCCTCTAGCATGTCTTAGACAAGGGATATCTTTGATGTTAAATGATCCTCCTAGAAACTTCTATTTCAAGCTAGATGTTAGAAAGGTTAGGAGTAGACATGAAAAGTCTATTACATGCAAGCAATGTATTGTCCCTCATATCCTTGAGATTTTGGACTAGTTGTACCGTTCCTCATCTCAAATTAATGTCATAAATTTTTGGCTTTTTCAAAATTTGTGTTCATTCAAGCAATTTTTAAGTTCTTGAAAAATAAGTAGAAGTGTAAATTAAATCAGCTCTTGACTTAAAAAGAAAATCTATAGTTGATGTAAAGTACTTTGTACATAGGTATTAGTATGAATGGAAGTTTAATTATAAATCTAAATATCCATGTAAGTTTTTAATATGAATATAAGTGAGTATAAGTATAAGTAAGTTCATTTGTTTCATTATACCTTCACTTGATTTCATTCTGTAGCCTTCACTTGATTTCACTCTCTAGCCTTCCTCTTGTATGATTTTTCACTTTTTCTTGCATATTTTGATATCATCACGACTTTTTTTTGCATAGCCTTTGATGAATGGATTCATGACACTCGCCCCCACGCTCACCTTGTAGACTCAATTTACACTAGATTTTGTAAGAACTTAGAGCTTGAGAGCTTGCTATGCCTAGAACCTAACAACTCTCTCTCTTGGCATAGGTCTTCTTTGGATGTGATGAAATTACTTTCTCCATTTCTAAGTCTGTTTCTAGGTGGATCTCTGTGGAATTCTTGTTCTCCATGAAACAATGGAGATAGCCACAAGAAAGTAATCAAGAGAGCCTTAGCACATGTCTCTCCAGACCTCCTGACAACCTACGATCCTACCTCCTTTTCGAAGAGCATATTGCAATCAATTTGATTGAATTTGATATTTCTCTTGTAATTTACATTCTATCAACATTTATTCAGGCACATCTTGAAGATGTTTACCCTACCGTTGACCTCCCACGCTTGACATTCCTTGATGAAGAGGTAGTAGAGATGGCTCTCGATCCTCAAGAGGCTAAGAGAAGTCTAGAAGTATGACACATGGGCATCTAAGAGCCTGAACATACAGAATTTAAAGGTCCACCACATGAATCCCAGACACCCATCATCATAAAGGGTGAGGAGTACCTACTAATGCATGATGTCTTGGAGCTCCTAGACATGAGGGAAGATGAGTTGTATTGTACACTTGTTCTAGATGTTGGAGACAACTTTATTGGCTTCTGCATACAGGATGCTCCACCTATTGTTAATGAAGTCATTCGCTTAGATAGTAACAGCTTGGATGATGTATTAACAATCATCCAAGTCCAAGAATCAATTGAGGTAGCTGCTCCCGAATATGATATTTCAGATGTAGATTTTGAAAGGTGCTACAAGAGGAGGAGATGTTCTGGCCTCGACAATAGCATGAGATACCTGCGGTGGGAAGTGAAGAAGGGAGGCCTATTTCAGGCAACAACCTCAAGGCACTATTGAAGAAGGAGAAGATGAAGCTCAAAAGGTAAATTTTGGGAAAAATCTAAGAATTTTTTTTCCCTGTTTCACTCCAAACTTCACCTACGTGCTCCCAGGGACCTGTAGAGGCACCAGATGAAATCCTGGACAGAGCCCTATAAGTTCCCTAGCCAAAGGGTGGTGGCTGAGGCCTGGAATATGTAGATTCAAAGCATTTGGTACAAATTCAAAGCCCCAGATGTACCCCTTCGGTTGGGGCACTTACATGGCTCTAGTCAGCCTAGGATTTCATCTGGGGCCTCTACATGCCCCAAGCAGCATGTAGGTGAAGTTTGGAGTGGATTAGGATTTTTTTGGGACTTGGTTGGCAATGCAAACATTATTATGGCATATGCATTTACTTGTACTGATATAATTTTCCACTTTTGATTTGCAATGTGTCTTGTACATTGATGAGTTCTCATCGAGGCAGGACAATAGATCCGGAAGGCAAGGAAGAGTCCAAGACTCAGCCTTGAAAGAATATATTGGCTAGATGGTAGAGGACATCATCATCTTTCGCAAGACATGCTCCCCGACTGGCTCAAACCATTTTTTAAAGATGAAAGCATTAACAACACTTGAGGCTCTTTCAAAGTGAAGCTATAAAGAGAAATAAGTGATTTATCAAAACATTGGAAATATATAATATTAGAGTTTATAAGACGAATGGATGGTACAACTTTGAGAACAGAAGTTCTTATTCAGCACGTATATTTGCACAATCAAATATGATTGCATCGAGATAACCAAATTCCAATTAGGCACGAGACAAACAACAGTAAGTATAAGGTGCTTTTTAATAAATATACTTTTTTTTAGATTCTGGAGCACATGATGTTTTCCAGCTTTGTATCCTTCCACTTTGGAAGAGTGGCAGTTTGTGGAGGGTCTAACTAGAAAATTCATTGTTCTCTATGCTAAGATTGGTACATTTATGTAAAAAAACAAGAAAGGAAGTTGTTTGGCTACCAAACAAATCTTTTTTTAATGATCAGATTCAAGCTTGCAAGCTAAAGCTCTCAAATCATGCGCACGTTGCAAAGAAACCATCCATAAGCTTAAAAGATGTCCACTTAAGCTAGTTTTTTCTTTCGATTTCTTTGCCTATTTGCATCTTGTGAAGAACTAAAGAGAAATAAAACCACCTATGCTTGCAAAAGTCCAACTGATGACTAGATGTCACATTTTTTGTGTGATCAATGGAATACAAATAGAACTTGTGATGATGATACAATTGAGTGCAGAGTCACAAAGATGGATGTCAACTTCAGGTGAGTTACAATCTCTGATTTTATATTCACGTGATCACAAAATTTTTTTTGCTAATAACATGTGTGAACATGTTATTAACATGTTCACATGTTAACATGTTCTCAAAAAAGCCGGTGGCAAGCGACCTGGTAACCGGGAAAAATCCCGCCGGGCTTTTGATATACCCGGCGGGCCCGCCGGGATAAAGAAAAGCCCGGCGGGCCCCTGCGGGGTCGTCATAAAGCCCGGCGGGGTACAATTTTCTATATATATGGGCCCGGGGGGCCCTTTGGGATGTCATTGCTGACAGCATACACAGGTAATGAAAACTTGTGTGTGTGTGTGTGTAAGTGGGTGTGTTCGTGCGGGCAGCCGCCCACTGTCGCAATGCGCGGCAGGATGTGGGTGGTCCGCCACACGAGGGATGTGTGTGTGGGTGAGTTCGTACGGGCAGCCGTCCATTGTCGCAATGCGCGGCAGGATTTGGGTGGCCCGCCACACGACTGGTGTGTGTGTAAGGCCATTCTTCGGAATGGTGCTTACCCTGGGGCACTTAGTCGATAACGCGGCTAGTCTGTGTCCTATGGTAAGTATGACACGCCGTAGCGGTACTAGTCGGTAACGCGGCAAGCATAGTATCGTTATGGCGATGTCACCTTCCCTTCCCTTCCCTTTGTCAAATGCGGACATATGGTCGGTAACGCGGCCAGTGTATGTTCGTATCCTATTGGTATTCCCATAGAATCGGGCGGCATTTTGTCGTTAACACGGCAAGTTGGTGTCGTCCGCTAGTGCATAAAATGTTTTTTGCATATTGCGGCATTTGATTGTTAACGCGGTCGAAAAAGTGTCGTAAATTTGCTTGCGTATTTCGGCATATGATCGTTAACGCGGTCGAATAAATGTCGTAAATTTGTTTGATTTGACTTGTATTGTTTTTATTGTGTTTGATCCATGCGATACTTGGTTGCTAATGCGGCATTAGTATTTCATGGATCAAAGTTTACATCATATTGTCTAAACGTTTTATTTTATAATATCGTGATTCGTAACTCGAAAAATATGAATCTCTCTCTTCTTACCCCCCTCTCTCTCTCATGATACACTTCACAACTCTTTCTCTATCTCTCTCATGATTCACTTCACAACACGATAGATGTGTAGATAATGATTTTTTTTATTTCTTTTAAAATATACATACTTCTTAATAATTTCTTTTTTCTCCCTCTATTTACTTAAAAATTGGCACAACTCTCTATCTGTCACAACTCTCTCTTCCTCTCCTCTCTCTCTCTCTCTCTCTCATGATACACTTCACAATTCTCTCTCTCTCTCTCGCAATGATACACTTCACAACTCTTTCTCTCTCTCTCTCATGATACACTTCACATCTCTCTCTATCACGATAGGTATGTAGATGAGGAGTGCTTCAGGATTACAAAACATTATTTTTCTCTCTTTAGGAACTCACAAAACTATAAAAAATGTCATTTAATTTTTCCTCTCTCTATCTGTCACACCTCTCTCTCTTCCTCCCCCTCTCTCTCTCTCTCTCATTCGATAATGTATACACTTCGTAAGTAATAATGCGCTTGTTGCGGTTGTCTCACGTTCGATAATGTATTGCATGATGTTGAGTTCAGTAATGTTGTTTGATATATTCTATTTTTGTTTGATCATTGATAAGTAATGATACACTTATTGCTGTTTTCTCACGTTTGATGATGTATTGGATGATGTTGAGTTCATTAAAATTATTTGATATTCTGTTTTTGTATGAACATTGACGATATTGATATACTTGTTGCTGTTTTCTCACGTCTGCTTGATATTTATTTCAGTAATGTTTGATATTCTGTTTTTTTGTGTTTAGTGTTATTTGCTAGATTTACGAAGACGATCAACATGCTTTCTCCCGAAGAGCGCAAAATTGTTCTGCGAGCAATTTACGTTGAAGCGGTCATCACAGTATCACAATGTACTGATGATGTCGTCAAAAAGATCAATGAGTCTGAGATACTCATGCGAGATCTCATAGACCAAATATGGGAAAATGCACAACGTCGGCGGCCGGAGGCAACGCTGAGCTGCTAGATAGACAGAAGATAGTAGATTTCAACCATCAGCACATAACACGAACCATTTTGGGGAGCATGCATGTCGCATGCAGTGATCTTAGAGATGCTGCCCTGCCTGAAGCGAATATGCAACGTCTACAGTTATGGGACGTTGTATGGAGCCAGCAAAGAGCCAAGAGCAAGCGCATGAAGGCATTGGATGCAGAGTCCCTCCCCAAAAGAGTGCGCATTGCCCAGGACGTCGCTGCAACGTCCAGTCAGGCAGATGCAAGTGGTACAGGTGTCATTAATCGTACCATCTACAATTCTATGTGCACACATCTTATTGGAATCCCGCACGAAGCACTTCACGAAGGACGAACAATAGGCTCCGGCGTGTTTGGAACAGTAAAAGAGTATGCAATTAAAGGTATATCATTTTTACCGGAGCACATCACTTTTTACGGAAAGCACTACAAAGGAGAAGGCAGCGCGAAGTTCGAGAGCTTCCAGGCAGAGCAGGGTATGCAAGTGCTACATCCATCGATTGTCCGATGCATTGCCTTTACAAAAGAGGCTCCTTGGATCACAATTTTTCCGTACTATAATGGCGGCGCTCTTGGTGATACTCTTCTGAAGGTTCCCTTCAGATTCAGTGAGTTCACCAGAGCCATTTTTCGTTTGGATCGAGGATGGAGACAACCCCCGCCTGATAATATCCCTTTAAGTCATCTAGAACTTTCAAAAATAAAAGAGGTAGTAATAAACATGCCACATATTATGCATGCCCTGGTGGAAGGTCTAGCGGGCAGCACATATGGCAGGTATTGTACATACCGACCTACATCCTTTCAATGTAGTGTTGGATTATACAAAAGAGCTAAAGCCACGCATAGGTATTATCGATTGGGGGTTGCTGCTGAGAGCGCCCAAAAAACGAGTGTCTCTCAATTTTGTTTTTGAAGCAAACAAGAACCCCGAGAAGGTGGCACAGGCAGTCTCCCACGCAGACAGAGAGCGAAATAAACGGCCATGGATAGCCCCAGAGCTTTATGATCCATTTTTGGCAGATGCATACACTCCTGCATCCGATGTTTTTGCCTTGGGATATTTATTACAAACTTTATATGACTTTTGGCAGAAAGTGCAAGAGTTGTGGATGGATAATAGTTCCCATGACAAAGTTACCATGGAAACTATTATTCATAGAGTCAAAAATTGGATGTTTCTGCCTAATCGCGATGAGCGAAAATCAATTTTGCAAGTAGTTGAATTTTTTAGATCACTAAAGACTGACCCTACGAGGGCACAACGTCCTCTTGTAGAGCTATCGGTGGCATTCACCCCAACTTTGTAATGATACAGTATCAAGAGATTAAGTTTCAGGAATGGCATTTTGTTTCTCTCTTCAAAATTTGATGTGTCTAATGTTTCAAAATTTTGTTTCTCTCTTCATTGAGTCTTTGCAACATCTCTCTCCTCTTGTGGTGTTTAAGTTTATGTTTTCTCTTCAAAATTTGATGTGTGAGCATTGTTTGAAGTGTTTTTGGAGTCAAGTGGATATTTCTCATCGAGTCTTTGCAATACATATCTCCTCTCGTGGTGTTTGACTTCAAGATTTTGAGAGTAATGGTCAATTTATCTTACGTTGATCTTTACAGTTCATTAAAATCCTAAAGTCATTTACGTTCATGCAGATATGGAGCAAGCGCAAGCGAACGAGCATCAGGAGTTAGCCAAGAAGGCATACGAGCGAATGAAGGCCCTTGCACATGGCCTGACAGCCCGCGAAGCTACAAGAACAGCATGCAGGTTATCGAAATGGACAAATCCAACTTATGCCCAATGGAAAGACATAAACAAACGCGTAACCACAGAGATGATAAAGGAAATATCGCCATGTCCAGATGGCGAGATTAAGAAGGGAAGATGGAAGATTTCTCGTTGCACTCACAATGATATCAAAACTAATGCCGAGCGCATTTTCTTGGAGGTGTACGGTCGTCCTCTCCATAACGCCGACGCTCCACTCTATTTTGCTAAAATGCTATATGCTCACTTTATCCTAGAAACTCCAGTGGACTTCGCCTCCAGAGAGGCCACTGTCAACACCCACGACATACGTGAAGAGATAGTGACATTCACAAGAGAAGAACTTGCTCTCATGGTGGAGGGCGCTGGACTGGAGTTAAACCAGGTCAAAGAAAGCTTAGGGGCACAGCTAGCAGAGAAGGAGAAAGAAGCTGACCGATTAACTCAAGCGTCAACTCCTCCCCCGGCCAATAGAGGGATTCAAGAGCAGCTAACAAAGATCAGCCAAGATGTGCAGAGCATCTCCTCACGTATTGCTCCTGTGCGCCAAGGAAACCACATCTCTCATTTTTTGATACATCTTGATCTTGTGGGAGTTTCTGCTGAGGCTACAAGTTCCTCCACCCCCCAATGTCCTGTATGTTACAAAGTATTCGATGGGTGGAGCGGCCAGTATATACTACCATGTGGACACTATTACCACTTAATATGTTTAGTGAGACAAATGCAAAATACTTCCACATGTGCATTGTGCAATGTCCCAATAAATCAAGGTATTTATACAGTGTTCGGCATGGCTAGCGAATATAAACCACCAGGACCTTTAGATGCAACTCCTAGTGCAATTCGCAATTTATTTCAAGATGAGAGCTAAGAAAAACAAATTCTACTTTTGTATTGATAATTTCTCCAAATATGATCATTTGTACAAGTACTTTTTATTAAATTAATAAAGTGACTTCTTCCTCTATGTCAGTGTCTTGCTCCAAAATTCTTTCACCGTTTACTCTCTCGTCTGCTAAATTAAGCTCATCTAAGTCAATGTCTAAATTGTCTTCTATCTCAAGGGTGGTGCACAACGTACGTCCAACATCAAAGTTCTCGTCTACTACATCTTCACAATTGTACATCCATCTGGGCATATCTTCTTCATACTCTTCGCTTTCGATGTCTCGCAAGATCTTTTCATTGCAGTACATGTAAACAAGTTTATCTGCTCGATCTGCAAGAAGTCGATTGCGAATAGTACTATGAATATATTTATACATGCTCCAGTTTCTTTCTGAGCTTGAGTTTGAAGAGCACTGACTTAGAACCTTCATCGCAAGGTTGCGCAATAAAGCATAATGCTCACCACCATTCATCATCCACCACTTCCATGCAGGTTGCTCTTTAGCCATTTGTTGAACAAGGGAGTTGGAAAATAAACCCTCTTTCAACCGAAATGAGGTCATCTCCTTTATGCACTGTACACGATCATCATCATTACTATAGAAAGTGTTTACCACTTTATAAAAATCTTGCACCACCTCAACGTTGGACATCAAATCCATATTCCAATATTCAGGATCTAACATGTAAGCAGCACTGTGCAGTGGTGAATGCGCTCCAATCCATCTAGCATGAAAGTACTTCAACAGAACTTTTCTTTGTCTACTGGAGAATGGTACACGCCATTGCTTTTCCACCACTGAATGCTCTAATTTCTCAGGACACTCCAAACTCCGCTGGACAGTCCACCATTGCATCCATGCTTTTCCGAGATTAGGCGCTCTTTGATCAAGACTTCGTACAACATACATAACAGGCATCATTACATGGTATGCATCCATCACACTGTTCCACCAACTTCTTCTCGTAAGTGCTCCCTTCAAGACTTTGATTTTCTCTTTCACTTTTTCAAGTTGAGTGTTCTCCCAGTCATGAAATGCCATGCATGTAAATGTTTCACAAACTGCATCTTTATTTCTAAGAAGAGACTCAAAAGTGTAAAAGTGAGTGCAAAACCTAGTCTCCGCTGGAAGCTTTAACATAACTGACATGCGAGGTCGAAACATATCTAAAACTCTCTGTCTCTTGAGCATGAATTTCACAAGCTGGCGAGCAGTGTCGACGATTGAGGCAAACCATTTGGTATCATCAGATTTATACCAATCTTTTAATACAAGATTCAAACTATGAGTATTACAGCCTACCGGAAAAATATGTGGATATTGTCGCTGTAGGATTCTGGATGCATTTTTACAATTTTTTGCATTGTCCATGACGACTTGGACTACATTTTTGGCACCCACTTCCTCTATCACACAGAGCTAATGACTTAAGCAATGTAAGCCCCAGTTTTGATTGAACCAGCTGAATCCACGGCACGGATGAAAGTCTCACCTCTAGGTGAAATAACCATTACATTAATTAATGGTTTTCTTTGCACATTAGACCATCCATCACTTACTATACTACATCCAGAAAGCTCTATATTGCTAAGAATTATTCTTTGTACACGTTCTTTTACATGCGCATAACATTTCTCTAATAGATCATTTCGCATAGCATGGTTTGTAGGCGGTGAAAACCCTGGTCCAAACTCACCAATTTTCTTCCATGCTCTCTTCCACCAATGCTCACTGTCCACCATCATCATAGCACTCCCAGAAAAGTAAATCGCTTCAGCAAGGACGAGTTATGCATCATCGAGTCGACCTTGATGTAGGCTTTCTTGCAATGAAGTTTGACGCATGGGTATATTTCCTACGTCAAAGTTTCGCTTGCAAGAAGATGCACTGGGTAGATTACTTTCTGGTTGCACATTGCCGTTCGGGGTACAAGTAGGCGATGTAGCGGGAGTTTGAAGATTAGAACAACAGTGTTCTTGCTGCCTTGATACATTAACGGTAGGAGTGTCATGTTTTCTTGAATCTTTCTTTTGAATTTCTTCTCTTATGCGTTTGGCCACTATAGGTGCAGAGGGGTGGGTACATGACTTTTTCTTCGGTCCGCCTAAAAAGTGTTCTCTTAGTCGAGGCGCCCCACCTGATTTTACTGCATGGCATAGCTTACACTACCAATCTATGAATCAATCAACAACGTTAATTGCATATTGCCACTCTATCCCAGGTGCCTTTTTTTTTCTACTATTTGAAATTTGGACTCTATTGGAGGTATCACTGGATCCAACATTGTCCTCCATCTCAACAAATAACCTATTCAACCAAGCATATAACAATGAATACACAAATGAAAAAACAACAAATCACTCACGTATGACAAAACATACATCTGCAGACAAAGTACTTCGAAACTATCTTGACAAATACAAAAGATCATCACATAACATAAAACTACTTCAAACTATCTTGCAAGGTCTTACTACAAAACTACTTCGAGACTATCATGCACATTGCACCCCCAATGAAGGATGCCTTTTGTACCCAATTAAGGATACTTTATACAATCAAAGATCTATGCTTGCCCAATACTCTAGTATAGGACAATAGACCTTCTCTAACATTCACAAAAAAAAATCAAAGATCTATGCTTGCCCAATACTCTAGTATAGGACAATAGACCCTTGTCTACTCTAAACTATATCAAGTATCAAGAACCAAAACAAGCCCCTAAGCAGGACTCTTGGCTCCATCAAACCATTCATAAAGCAGAATGAGGTAGGTAGATTACGTACGTGGCTCAAATGCAAAGCTGAATGACTCCAAATTTGTCCCTAAATCTCCGCAAGTATTAGCTACGAACCACACCCTGCCCCCAGTTCAAAGAACTAAGGACGAGTGGCCCAATAGCCTTAGGAGTGCCTACAAGGAAAGACGACAGCCCCTAAAATAAGGACGTTCTTCCCAAGAGGACACTTCTAGCAACTCGAGAGCTCTACAAGTACTTTGAGGAGAGATATCACGCCCCCAAAACAAGGACTATCTTCCCAAAAGTTGTACGATGGGTGTCGGGCAGTGTTTATATACAGAATAATACCCCGCCGGTGTTTTTACTTTTCCCGGCGGGCCCGCCGGGCTTTTGTCTTTCCCGGCGGGCCCGCCGGGAAAACTCTGTATCCCGGCGGGCCCGCCGGGAAAGATAGAAGCCCGGCGGTGTTACTGGACTAGTGGGTTCCGGCAGGTCATTTCTCAGGTCATGTGAATATACAATGTGATCACAAGTTTTAATATGTTAACACTAGGTTTTGTTAACGTGATCACGAAATTGTGAAGACGTTAATGAAATCCCTGGTTGCAATGAATATAACTAGAATGAACATGCCGGTTAAAAATATAGTTTTACTAATGTTGTTTATTTTGATGAATAAGTACTTCATTGCTCGCGCGACAAAAATTATGTATATGTTTCGGGTATAGAAGATGGCAGCACACCTCCCTAAAGGAAACACATGGAAACTTGCTTTTGATTTGAGGTCACCTATGATGAAAGGTATATTTTTAATATAATCCTTACGAGTGTGTTTCTTTACCGAAGCAAGCTCTACCATAAGCTTCTTTTGATAAAATTCAATTATTCCTAACTATTTTATCATGTGAGGTGATAGAAAACTATGGGTGCTTCCCGAGTCAATAAACATTTGAAGAACATTATTCACAATCTTGATAGGAATTTTTATAATTGAGGTTTTCAGCCTTACCTTCATGAACAGTAGCATTGACATGTGCATATTCTTCAATCTTCTCGGCCAGAGTTGTAGCAGCTTTTCCTCTTACTCCACGAGCATTGTCATTACTTGAAAATCCATGTATATTCTCTTGCACATTTTGCCTTGTTTTCTGATTTGTTGTAATTAGTCCCTTACATGATGGTTGTTTGTTTTTGCACTCATAAGTTCTATGACTCTTTTGTAAACAATGAAAACATAATCCTTCACACCGCACCTTTTCTACCATCTCTGGGGACACATATGGGAAAGGCTGATTACCATTCTTCTTCTCGGCAGTCTGCATTCTCCTATTCTACATAAAATTTCCTTTCTCATCTCATAAAACGGATTTGGCTTTCTAGAGTCGCATACACTCTTGTAGAGTTTCTTGTCCTCTAAAACTTTTGCGTTTACCTCAACATCTGATTCTAAACACATGAAAAGCTAAACTCTTGTCAAAATAGCCACTAATGAAGATTTTACCTAGAATCTAGTCATAAACTAGTCAAATATTCCATCTTCTAATTCTTAAACTAGTCAAATATTCCATCTTCTAATTCTTTCCCTCCAAAAGTGTTTATTCTATGAGTCTTTAGACTGAGGCGATCATCTCATATACATGCTTATCGATTTATTTATTTAATCTCAAAATAATTTAAAGCAAAATAATAAAAAGAGTGTTTGTGTACTTCCCCAATATATTTACTGATGTCTTGAATGATTTGGAATCAATGTCTACTCTCTAGAAGCTGTGGAAGAGCTATTTGTAGATTTGACAAGCCTCTTAGATCCGATATCAGGGGGGCTGCAACCTGTAATAAGTATAACTTCGTGCACAGTTATTAGAAACTAGTCATGTGGGTACTTAAAATTACGAGAAAATGTGCGATCTACAACCCTACCTGGGAAGAACCGCCAAAATCGGAACAGAGAATTTGTTCTTCTTGTGATGAACTAACTTTCTTTATTAATACGTCTCTCTGTGACAAATAAAGTTACCTACCCCCTCATGCAAGGCCGTTACCGAAAACTAAGGGTCAATTTGGTGTTTGGGCTCTCTCTGTTTTGGATGCCTGTTGCGGTTATATCTACTATGTAAACCCCCATATGGGTTTCCTTTAGTCTAAAATACTCACTATTACCCTCTTATATATTATCTAACATGGCTAAGTACAAAATACAAATCGCTTACAAATGACACCACAAAACATGCATAAAAAGTCCCAAAATTGACAAAAAATCGACATCTCAAATTACTAAATTTGTGACCAAACTTAATATTTTATGTCCTCTTAGTATTTTCCACTTTTCAACATTAAATGTATATGCTAAAAATAGCCGAGTCAAATGGACCCAGAAATACATACATATGAGTACGTTACAGGCCTAGTATACAATATAGAGACTCTCTCTCTCTCTCTCTCTCTCTCTCTCTCTCTCTCTCTCTCTCTCTCTGCGCAATACCTTTTGCAACTTTCGGTGTTTTGTCTCCTTGCAATTTACAAATGCTTCTAGGCCTCTTCGTCACTCATAAGTATTAGCGGCTCTTGCACTCATTTAATTAGCATATGTGGAGCTTCTAAAGAGAATTGTAAAATAGGTTTTTTAAGAGTTCAATTTACGTTTTCCCTTAAAAAACCTTTCCAATTTCAAACAGAGAAAAAACTTAAGCCCAAAACCTTTTTGAATTTCTAGGGTGAAGGTTTCATGGAATGAAAAATGGAAATCTGAATTTCATTGGCTGGACTTTAATAGAGGGATAAGAAAAATGCTTTGTGCCTTGTGTAAATTGGACAAGAAGTGCGAAAACAAGTTTGGAACACAAGGGGTGATAAACATTCAACATACTGCCCTTGTGTCACATATGCAATAAAAGAGTCGTTAAATAATGTTCACAAGATTTGTTGGTTGAGAAGCCATAAAGTGTTGTCGAAATATTGTGTCACTAGAGCCCCTTTTGGAGTTTTTTTGCACTCAAACTATAACAATATTGGAGAGAATATTTAATGCAACAATATTTAAGAGAATATTTAATGCAACAATATTTAAGAGAATATTTTTCTTTGAGTTCCTTTTCTTGGGGATTTGTTTCAAAACTTGCTATACTTTGTAAAGGTCTTCAAAGGATTATGTAGATGTTACTTCATTTCCTTTTTTGGTTAATGCTGAAATTTATGCTTTGGAGATGGAGTCTATCATAGATCCTTCTATAGATATTAATGCAAGCAAGAAAGATAGTAAAGGGTTTCCTATTATTCGAGATGTTTAGAAGTATGAAGATTAGACCTCTTGATGGTTTAGATCATGACCATGCTATCAATTTTCAAAAATTGTTCACAACATATATTATCAAAGATTTGTGGAATATGATTCAATTTTGGCTTTCTTGAAAGTGCTATCTCCCTCTTGCTATCCTTAAGTTCCTAAACTGAAGGAGAATTTTAGAGGTGAAGAGCTAGATACTTTGATATTATTGTATGGTCAAAGTAAGACAATACTAGATGGAGGAGTTTCACCTGAGAGCTTATTGGATCCAAGAATATTGTGGAATTATTTTCAAATAGTATGGGTCCTTGCTTAAGTTGGCAAAAGTGGCTTTAGTACAATGTTGTAGCACAACAATTTGTGAGCATGGTTTTAGTATTTGGAATATCATTAAGTTACATATTAGAAATCAAATGAGTATAGAGACTACAACTACATTCATTTGATTTCTAAGTTACATCTTAGAAATCAAATGAGTATAGAGACAAAACTACATTCATGCGGATATCAATTCAAGGTCCACTAGTAGATGGGTTAAATCTCACCGATGCAAATTCTCTTTAGCATAATGATGTGAAAACAACTCGACATATTTATACCTTTAACCAATGAAAGGTAACTTTTTTACCTAGTAGTATTCTTAATCTTTTGTTTTATATGTTGAAATATAACTCTTTTATTTCATAACTTTTCTACATAGTAGTATTTCTTAGTCTTTTGTTTCAAATGTTAAATTTATCTTAAGTAGCTTTGTTGATTACTAGGTGCGACAAAACAACACATGGCATTTGCTTGAATAGAATAGCTAAAAAGCATATTCTTGGCCAATGATGAGACAATAAGATATATCATTTCATCAATGATAAGCTGCAAGCTTGTAAGTTTGTCTTCTTTTCTTTTTTTCTTTTATTTCTCACTTTCTTGGTCTATTCTTTTCTCACAACACAATACCTTGTCCTCTCTTTCTTAAATAGAAAAAAAAACATAACCTTAAGTGATTATGTCAACTTTTATTTTTTTCTTTTCTTTTTCTGCTATTTCTCAATTTCTTGTTCCTATCTTGTGATTTTATCTTTAATTTATAGTGTCTTTAATTATGTTCTCTCTTTTTATTTACATGATTGTGGTTTGGTTTTTTCTTTTCTTTAATGTTTATTTTTTTCTTGAGCACACATTTAAAAAAAATCTTTTTCTCTATGGCCTTGCAACCTAACTATGTTGTATGATATACTTTAAGGCACAAAGAAGAAATGCTTTCAATTTTTGAGAGTGTCATATGGATTCGTGAATAAAAGTATTGTTTTTGAATTTCTTTGTGGACATATCGTGATATCGTAAAAAGTTTGTTATCATTATATTTTCCACTCTCAAATTTTGAAGAAGATAGATAGATAGACTCCTTTTGTTCTTGTTATTAAGTATAATAAAAAACTTAAACAAGAATGTTATTTGATATCCATTGAGTTTTTTGAGGGTTTCTTAATGTTCTTTTATATCCAATGGCCTTGAAACGTACCCATATTCTATCCATAATCTATGTATAAAATTTCTTAAAACTTAGAGAACAAACACATCATACTTAAAAAAAACAAAGATTTTCAAAAAACCATAATCGTTGACAATATAAAGTAACAATAATAATCGCCAATACAAAATCACAAGAATCACCAACAAAAAGATCTAGCCAATATAGGGCTTTTCTCCTCCAGAGGTGCAATTGCCAAGAATAGATCTCCTAGGAGTAAAAGTTTAAAAAGAAGACGAAGGAGAAGGAAGACAACCAAAGAGGAAGCCCACTTCCTCCCAACACAGATCAATTGCAAAGTATGGTGTATGATTATACAGTATATGTTGCAATCATAAACAAAACAAAGCTAGATGTTTGTATAAATTAGACTCGAAGTATTGAAATTCTTTTAAGTCTTCTCTTTCTTCTTTGTGTGTCATTTCAACTACACTTATTGACTACTTGAGTGTCTTCACGTGTCGATGCTGTATTAATTGGAATCCCCAATTCAGGATTAATTCTGTCATTTGCAAAGCAAGTGTTCAGAATGCAGAAGTTCGCATTCTCTGGATTTTCTTTTTCAGATGTCACTGTGAAATTATCTCCTACAATAAGGACATCACTAAGGGTGTCATGGTGCGATGTTAACATCAATGTCAACATTATCTTCTTTAGTGCTATCTACTAATGGTTCAAGGGAAATGCAATCCCTGCTCTGAATATGAGACTGTTGCTACACCTACGCCATAAGTCTTTCATACAATTACTACAATAACATGATAACCGACGCACCCTCAATGCTGTTGGATCATGCTGAGAGTATGCATAGACTAAATGTAGGGATCTTGTGTTTGTTATAGCCTTTACATTCCATGCCTCATCTCTATCTATATCACCCAACTTTATCTACCAAAAGACTCTACTAACGTACTGAGCTTGTGATTCACATGTGGACTCAACTCCAGTGTGGTGCGTTTCTTTTGCAAAAACTTTACATCAGTTGAACATTGGAGCTTAGCACCATTAGGCTTGAGTTTTTCATCAGCTAGTGCTCTCTTCACCATGGCCCTTGCACCATCTTGATCTCTCTTTCCATCACTAGAGCCAAAGAAATTCCAAGCATTTTCAAACCTATGATGGTAGTGTATCTGGAAACAAAGTAGAAAGGCCTTTTTGCTTTGAATTGAGATGAAGCACCATCAGACCAAACCCAATAATGTTGTAGGGGAATACTATAGGGTAATACCAAATTATAATGTAGCATGAAACAATGCTACACAAAATGGGTATCATGCTTCTTATCATCAGAGATATACAAGTGAATCGTTTTGTGGATGTCATCTGCAATGTGAAAGTATGTAATATGCACAAATATGAACACTTAGCTTAAATACCAGTGCATTGAATCTTGTATCTCAATGAATTTTTATCCTTAAAAGAGTAATTCTCAACAAAGTCTACAACAGATATTACCACATCTTCGAGAAAATTGGACAAGCATTCTTTGTAGTGCAGCTTAGCTTGCCACCTGTACACAAAGTTATGTTTTATAAAATTTTTGAGCTGGTCGTTGAACATTTAATTCAGTGCCTTGCATGAAATTTTCTTGTGTATTAACTCTTTCCTCTTCTTTGTCCTACCCTTATCAATAATTTCACATTCTATTTCCTTAAAGACCTTCATGATGACAAGCCGACCAACATATGTAGATTCAGCTGGACAAACTGCTATGTTTCGAGAACCAAAGATAGTGAAACTCCCCATCAGACACTTCAAAGCATGGAAAATAGTACCTTCAGCTTTGGGACATAGGATGGACTCCCATGTGATTGTGATGCTCTTGTAAGACTTCTCTGCAACCTTGCAGCCACCTAGATGACAACCCACATTACAAATGACACAATCACATAGACATGCTTTGCCATGCAATAGAAAGGTAGATCCTCTAATCTGGTTCAATGCATCTTTTAAGAATGACATCTGAATGTGTGTTATGCAGCAGCAAGTGTATCGATCCTTAATCTTGCACACAAAGCATGGCTTTAATTTCTCAAAAGTTCGTTGATGAACTGGTGCATGTGGATGCATCTCCTTAAACAACAAATATAGTTCACTCCGCAATACAAACCATCGTAGTAGGTTGGTTTGAAATTGGTTTGTACATATAGGTTCCTAGGTGTATGCAGGTGGTTCACCAACTGGTATCTTATTAGTTTAACAGCGGTATCATATTATTTCAAAACTCGTGTTGTCAAAAGCAAAGCTGCTTTTTACCTTATATCTAACTGGTATCTTATTAGTTTAACAGCGGTATCATATTATTTCAAAACTCATGTTGTCAAAAGCAAAGCTGCATGTTGCATAGAGCTAATGTTCTAAACAGTATCATACCGGTACAAAACACTGGTATCATATGGCCACCCCAAGTTCTCCTTCTGATCTTTCCCGGTAGTATCATATCAGTGTTGAAACGGTATAATACCGGTTAGAAAATTTTCTATATACAGAGTACATTAGAGGATACCATGCTCTTAATCTAGTATGATAGTATTGTTTAACTGGTAGTAGTTGGCCTTTTTCCCTATCAAGAGTGTTAGTTGTATATAGCTATCATTCCACAACTGGTATCATATTGGTTTGGGAGTGGTGTGATATTGATGAAAATCTTGGTAAGCTTGATTTTGCTATAGCCTAAGTATATAAAGGTTATTTTCAATCGGATATCTTACTAGTTTAACACCAATCTCTTACCGTAGTTTTCTTGGTTTTGTTTATTGCCACCCTAAGTTGAAAACAGTTTTGAACCATGCCCTACCTTGTGAGGCATATGGTTTTTTTTATTTGCTAGATTCTCCATTCCTTAACTTACACATAGACACCTGATAAAAGAAGGAAACAACGCACATACAATGATGATACAATCATAGAAGAGTAGAGAATTTGGCATTTGTTTGTATACCAGTTGTTGGAAACATCTAATATAGTATCTGAATCTATACTGCAGGAATACACAATATATACCGGTTGTTGGAAACATCTAATATAGTACCTAAATCTATGCTAAAGGAATATGTAATATATAAAAGTAAACCAAATCAGCACAAGTGCTGGGAGAATAGAATGTTGCTCTTACCTGAGATTGATCGAGAAGGTGTGTCAAATGCTTAACATAAGATTTTCTGCCAAGGCACTTACGACATATATCATTTCTGCTCAGTGAAACATGAGTATGGATTAACCAAAAATTGAAAACAAGCTCTTTCACCTCACTGATTATGACTACTGCACGGGCTTGCCGATGGCATGAAGATAATGGCCATCAAACAGAGGATTGCTAACGCTCTCTAGCTACATAGAAATTATGTCTATGTATGTTCAACTACCTTGAACAATCTGCAATGTTAAGAGAGAATGTATTTGTTATGGCGCCATTCATAAGAATCATGGGAACATATCTTTTAAGAAATATCTCCTCAAAGTTTCTAGGCACTTTGACTGCTTCGTCAAGTGTATTTCATATGCCACCTATTAGATTTATCTGGTTCCAACAAAATGGAAAATTGTTGGAAATTTCCTTCATGGAGCGATGTTGGAGAACCTGAGCTAATATATTAAACATGGTATTCTCATCTAGACCCTTGGTTCATTGATTAAATATACAATGTCATTGTATATTTTTTGACGCTTCTGCTCCTTTGCACCATGACTTTCATTTCTGCTCTCCTGTTATTCTTGTACCTTAGACTTCATCCTTGCACATTTTTCTTGCTTCCTCTGCGCGTGATAATCCTTGATTGCATTGGCAGAAAACTCTACGCATGACTCACAACCCTCTACATAGGTTGAACTTCTACATTTGCCTCTAAATGCTTGGGATTCTATGATGGGTGAAAGGTCCATGTGTATGTGTGTGTGTCGGTGAAACAACAGTAAGGGGCCTGTATTAGGTAGTGAGAGAGAGAGAGAGAGAGAGAGAGAGAGAGGGAGAGAGGTAAACAACAAGGCAGCAAAACAGGTTTAGGGTAGAGAGGAGATGAAAAGAGACAAAGTGGGTAAGCGAGAGAGAGAGAGAGAGAGAGAGAGAGAGAGAGAGATAGGAGAGGTGGCAGATCGAGTGCACCACAAGCTACTTGTAATTATTTTTTATTTTCAGGCTTCTCAATTGTACAAAATGTGGGAGAAAATGAGGGAAAATGACTTTTTCAAATGTCTAAAAACCAGTTTAAAAGCCATGTCCAAGATATAGATTTTGAGTCCACCTTACCATGCATCCACCCCATGACAATATACAAATTTAAATAAAACATAAACTAGAACGCTTAGGTAGCCTGCTTCACTTCCTCTTACTGTGATAGTCTTAACCCCACCAAATCTACGAGTCACCTCTAAAATTTTTACTTGTTCTCCTACCACCTTGCCCCCATGACTCTCCTTGGTAACATACTCAACAAGTCATTATGGGAGCTCTTCGTTAGATTCCTCCAATTAGCTTAACCATAGGTTTTGCAAAGCAAGATATTCTTGTTAGTGAAGAATCTAGTTGCTATCCCCATCCTCCTAAAATGCCTTGGAAAGAATGCCATGAAAATATAACAAATTAAATAAAACATAAACTAGAATGCTTGGGTAGCCTTATCCGCCTGTACAAGTGCACGTGTGCTCGAATGAACATGAAGTCTTAATTTCTGTAGCACGTCTTCTTCCTAGGCGTGTCTTTCCCAAGTTTCATTTTGCCATGTTACATATAGAAAATGTTTGTTGGTTTTGATTGACATATCTCGAAGGCAAGTTTTAAATTCACAAACATACAATCATGCAGTTTTACTTATAAATATATTGAATTGACCGAACAAATATGAATCTATAAACATACTTGGAAACAGTGCTAGAGGCACGTCCGCCGCCTATTGATAAACAACAGCATGCCTATGCTTATGATCGATGGAGATCTTAAAGTACCTTGCAAAAAGAATAATCATAAATTGGTTAGCACCTCGGCCGGGGCCGCCCAGGGGGGGGTGGGGGGCACTCATAAATATGTAAGTGTAGCACATGGGTTCAGCACAAGGGATTTTTAAAATCCATATTTTATGTATAGAAGGGTACCATTTAAAGGGAGTATTAACATGTTTAATAGAAACATAAGGGAACCTGCCTTTCCTCCATTTCCCACACACAAGATAGAGCAAGACATAAGAGAGAGTTGGATAGCTGAATTCGCTTCTATCTTCTTCTTCTCTACTCAACCAATATAACATAAAGATAAGATTACACACTACATGGGTTAGTACTCAACCACTACAACATACAATGGTCAGTCCATAATGTGAACCCGACTAAATGAGCTGGCGCTATAGCTATGCCAGTTTGCAGTAATCCAAAATGGTTGTCACACATCTTGTCATCCCACTAGCCGCATATTACTCATAATCTCACCAACCATGCCAATGTTGTAGATGCAGAAGCTATCACCCAGGCGGGTCATCAATGTCCACCATAGCACTAGTTGAGCTCAATATCTCAACAACTTGGAGAGCTTCGTCCATCATTCCTCATGGGTGACAGCTCTCTTATACTCAAGTTAGTTATCAAAGTGGTGCTCTTTGGTTCCTTGTTGACATCGCCCTCCCCTTCTTCCAAAAGCCAACAATGATAACACTTGTTGAATCAATAGTGTGGTATCATCATGTGAAAGCATGATGATGGAGATCGAAAAAAACTCACTAGGTGTTCTTCCCACACGAAACATTTGCTCTAGGAATTCCTTTGCATAGCAGGAAGGAGAAGCCTATGCTCCACAACCTCACTCAGATCAATATATTCATGTCTTACTTTTGCCCCTCCTTGCCTACTACTAGAAGATGCTGCTAAATTGTAGCTTGCACATTTTGAAGTTCATTGGTGGAAGCACATTATTCAAATGATTAGAAGAAGATATACTCAAATTGATTTAACAGATGGCAATTCATAAATGAATTTTGAGGTTGGGAGCAAAACTCGTGATTTGATGGTTTCTCCAACTGGTGGATTCCGAGTTTATAAGTTGGGGCACCCCTAAAGGGTTTTTTACCACAAGTTTTCAATCGGTTTGATAACCATATAATAGGTTGTGAGGGTCTAGAACCCAATGATTAAAACTAGTTTATAAATTGACAACCAGTTATATAAACATTAGTAATTAACGTAAAAACTTATTTAAATCTAGATACTACATTGGACCACTATAATGGTTTTTAAGCCTTGTTTTTCAACCTCTTTGAAACTAGTTTATTGGTTGGAAGGGTTTATAACCACCATTGGTTGACAACCATTTTATAAATTGAAAGCATGACAAATGGCAACTGGCTACCAACTTGTTGACAACCAGTTTATAGATTGAGAGTATGACAAATGGCAACTGGTTTAAGACAAGTTTATAAGAGAAGGGGCACTTCAAAGGGTTTTGGACTCATTAGGGGAAGGTTGAGGTCTATAGGGGCCCTTTAAGCTGCCATATTATGATTTTAATGACTTTTTGTTAAAATGTTAAGTTTCTTTGACTTTAGATACCTTCTTATTCTTCAAATGGCTAGAAGTTTGAATTTCAAAGTTTCCTGCCAAAATTGAATTTAAAATTGAGTGGGCAAAACCATATCATGTGACATATCTATGGAAAGAGCTCAGCGAGTAGATTCTGGATCTCTAATCTCTGACAAATTTTGAGCTCATATGTAGAAGTTATGGATGTCCGAAATTTCAAAAACTTTCCCCCCACTTTTTGGGAATGAAAAGTACAAAAAGGCATCTTCTAGAGAATCTTTTGACTACCTTTAATCACCCAACTTTTTTGTATACATGGCATCACATGATTGGCCCTTTTCCTTAATAACCTTTTAATCACATGGCATCTTAAAGGGCCCCTATAGACCGCAACCTTCCCCTAATGATTGGATTGAGTCCGTTGATAACTATTTTATATTTTTTAAGCATAATAAAAGGTTTCAAAAGATTGACACCCATTGTAATAACTTAGAAGCACTGCAAATGGGTTTCAAACGATTTCAAATAGGCTGGCATATAGTAAGTGCTTTGAGGTGGTATTAAGAAATGCCCAAGACTACTAATCAAATAAAACCAGTTGAAGAGTATAGGTTGCTACCTTTTTTTTGAAGCATGTCATAACCAAGTGGTTTCCTTACCACCATTTTTTTGGCTTTCTCGGGCATGGCCTCGCCACCACCAACTACAATGCACTTGCCTTTGACACATACACAACAGTAGCAAAACACATGGTACGCATGCTTGCAAGGTAATATAAACAGACCAACAACAAAATGGTATGCTCGAATCCCAAGACCACACCCTAGAAAACTTTTCCTCACAATCAACATACTATCCTCATGCAGAGGAATCTTTGGCAGTTGTGGAATTGATTAGAGCTCTATTCATAGATTAAGCTCTATGCATAGAGGACCTACAAAACAAAACCCTTCTTTTCGGTAGATAAAAATAGAGGAAAGATAGGAAAGCACTTACCTCTTTGTGATGATGTTGAAAGAGAAGATTAGAAGACCTACAAAACCAACAAAAGGGTGAAGGAAAGGATTAGTAATGCATGCGTGCAAATTGAAAAGAGCGAAAAGAGAGAAAAGCATTTACCTCTTTTTGGTGAAGTTGAAAGAGAGGATTATGACCTATAAAACAAAACAAAAAGTTGAGAAAAGAATTAGTAATACAAAACCCTAAAAGTGTGAATAGCATGAATACACAAGGAGGTTTAAGCCTCATGCATAAGGAGGTTTAAGTATAAGCCTCTTATGCATAAGGGGCTTATGCATAAGATACCTCTATGCATAAGCCTCTTAGGATTATGCATAAGAAAGAGAGAGAGAGAGAGAGAGAGAGAGAAAAGAATACCATTCAAAAAATTTAAACATAAGAAGCTTATGCATCAGATAGAGAGAAAGAAAGAGTGAAGAGAATACCAATCAAAAATCGTAATTCTAAACATACCATTCAAAAACCATGAATATATGAAGAGGTGGGAGAGACAAGTGGGATAGAGATTACCTTGTCCACGAATCGTTCTTAGGAGGAGGAGACTTGAGAGGAGACTTTGTGAGGAGAGGACAAAGGGTGAGGTGCAGCCATCATCAGGAAGAGGTATAGCACAGGGAGCAGAGAGGAGGGAAGCGAAAATAGTTGCGGCGTTACAATTTTTTTTAAAACAAAGCATGTCTATACTCACGTCTATAGGCGCATATATATGCACGTTGTCGTGCCATGGCACGTCTATGGTGTGAAACCGTGCATGTGAGGCCATCAAAAACACATCCAGATGCATGGGGTTAAGTGCCATGACGAATCATTATATGATGCCATGTACATATGTTCATACTGTAGATAAGGTTCAATAAGATGAGCTGAGGCTGAGCCAGGTCTCAAAGCCTTTGACAGTGTGGTGTGAATTGTGGAGGATTTTTTTTTATGTTTATGGAGAATTTTAGAGCTAGCAGAGATCTTGTGCCTTGATAGGACTGGATTATGCTTGTGGTTCGACTGCTTAATTGATTCCATGAGATGGTGAATTGCTTATAAGCTGTGCCTAACATGGTTGAGTTGATATTAGCACTGAGACAGAGGACTTTATGGTACATAATGGTTGTGGTCTTGATCGTATGCTTTAGATGGCAAGGTCGTATATGCAATAAGGTTACCGAATGAAGCCTACCTTGATGAGGTGTGGGAAACCTTAGCAAGACTATGGTGTGAGAAAGTTAATTTTAAATGAATATTACTTGAAAAAAATACGCGTGGAATGGTAGGCGCTGGGAGAAAATTTAAAATGGGAAAGGCGCGATTTTAGCTGCAAAAAGGTGGTATGGCGCCGACTTCCTCGCGGGAATGAGGAGAAAAAACCAGAGATTTGGCAGGCGGTGCTTATCAGAGAGGTCTGCAGAAAAAAAAAACGAGAAACAGAGGCGTGTTCGACCAGAGAGATTCATTTCATGCAATCTGTGACTGTCGATGGCGTGTTGGGGCTTGAATTAGAGAGCAGAGTTGCTACTATCTATTGATATGCTTTCATCAAATTCACAAAAACCAGCTTCGCGCCGGCTGTGCGCTGTTTGCAGCAAAAGGATTGAGCGGGAAATAGCAAAAATCCAGGAGTGATTCGCAATAATGTTTTCAGATAAGTCGTGTTTTTCTTTTATTTTTTTATTTGACTACCTATCCACGATTTGAAAAAAATCGTAAGACCTTTCAAACCTTAGAGGTTTTGTAAATCATAAGACCTTTCAAACCTTAGAGGTTTTGTAAATCATGAATGTCTGGATGCAAGGAGTTGTGATATTAAGGCACTGGATATCTGAATTGTTTCTACCCTAATGGAACCAGAGTGCAAGCCTCGAAATTTCTTAAAACCATGAGAACATGTTATAGATATGCCATATATTGTCTTGTACTTGTGAGTTGTTGAAATTAATAAACAGGTTTTCAGGTGATAAAGAACATTATGAGATGTTGGGAATGGTGACAGTGGATGTATGGAATGAAAAGGGACACATGTATGTTGGAAATACTTAAAAGTTATGTTATGCCTTCATGTGATTAGCTGGAAAGTTTTGGAAAAAGAAGCCAGTGAATCTATGCTTGGAAAGGGATAAACAATTGGAACACGAATTCAAGGATGGATTTGTCCTATGCTTTTTTGGGAAATTTTGAATGTGAGTTTCCTTGTTAAGTTTGGCACCAACTCTCACAGCTAGAAGTCTCGTACTTTCCTGGCTATTCCGCACACGTCACGACAACGTCTATAAATGCATCTATATCAGTATAGACACGCTTATATATGCATCTATATCAGTATAGACACGCTTATATATGCACCTATAGTCGTGAGTATAGAGGCACATATAGCTACGTCGTGTCACTAATCTTCCAATTAAGAGCCTCGCCTGACCTCAATTGACTCCAAGCTGACCAAAATGGCTTCTACACTACAAGAGAATGAGAACATAGATGCGCAAACTAGAGAGAGATGGAAGTGAGAGAGGGGCCATGGAGGAATTCACGATTTGGCAGGGTTTATGACACGGCTATATGCACCTCAATACTCACATCTGTAGGCGCATCTATAGGTGCGTCTATATAAGCGCGTCTATATTATTATAGATACGCTTATAGACGCGCTTATAGATGCACCTATAGACGTGCCTATAGATGAGAGCATAGAGGCACGTATAGCCGCGTCGTAACTATGTTCTTATTCTCTTGTAGTGTAGAAGCCATTTTGGTCAACTTGGAGTCAATTGAGGTCAGTAGAGGATTTTAGTTGGAAGATTAGAGATACTAGAGGTGAAAGCTGACTTGATAAGATAGTTTGCGTAGGAAGCTAGATTGAAAAGGGAGGATGGGAGGGTGTTAAAGTATTCAATTGTGTCAGCTAAGGATTAGGGGGCATCAACTGGGTGTGTTGGTGATCTCTAGTGTTGTTTCTACTGGGTGTGGTGCTCTGGTGATAGTTTCCTCTCCACGATAGTGTGCTTCGAATGGGGCTATAAAGGCAGGTTCTTCTGGAAACATCACCGTGAAATAGCACTCTGGTATAATATAAATCGTATTTATCTCTACAACATTTCTATATTTAAAGCTTCCTGTGCGTTCTTTGACTATCTTTCACTACAAGAATGGTCTATACATAGCGACCCTCATATAAATATGAAGAAAATAGCGGGGGTCGCTTTTGTGGATGCTTATGCGACGTTTAAATTGCAGCTGTTTATGCCACCCTTGTAGCGACCCTTGTAAACTGGAATTGAGTGGTTTATGCATCGGACTTGCGATGCATAAGCCACCTTTTGTTTTTGGGTCGTTTATGCCACCCGAAATTTTTTTAAAAATAAAATGTGAATACTCGACTGGGTACTCCGTGCGCATCGACTCCTTCCCCTCTGGGTATGAGGACCAGAAGCTGGTCGACACTGCTGCGAATGCATGGGACTCTGCGGCGGCATACCTCTCGAACCATTAGTAGGAGCTTCCTTCTAAATGACGAAATGAGTGGTTTATGCATTGGATTTGCGATGCATAAGCCACCTTTTTTTTTGACTCCAAGCTGACCAAAATGGCTTCTACACTACAAGAGAATGAGAACATAGATGCGCAAACTAGAGAGAGATGGAAGTGAGAGAGGGGCCATGGAGGAATTCACGATTTGGCAGGGTTTATGACACGGCTATATGCACCTCAATACTCACATCTGTAGGCGCATCTATAGGTGCGTGTATATAAGCGCGTCTATATTATTATAGATACGCTTATAGACGCGCTTATAGATGCACCTATAGACGTGCCTATAGATGAGAGCATAGAGGCACGTATAGCCGCGTCGTAACTATGTTCTTATTCTCTTGTAGTGTAGAAGCCATTTTGGTCAACTTGGAGTCAATTGAGGTCAGTAGAGGATTTTAGTTGGAAGATTAGAGATACTAGAGGTGAAAGCTGACTTGATAAGATAGTTTGCGTAGGAAGCTAGATTGAAAAGGGAGGATGGGAGGGTGTTAAAGTATTCAATTGTGTCAGCTAAGGATTAGGGGGCATCAACTGGGTGTGTTGGTGATCTCTAGTGTTGTTTCTACTGGGTGTGGTGCTCTGGTGATAGTTTCCTCTCCACGATAGTGTGCTTCGAATGGGGCTATAAAGGCAGGTTCTTCTGGAAACATCATCGTGAAATAGCACTCTGGTATAATATAAATCGTATTTATCTCTACAACATTTCTATATTTAAAGCTTCCTGTGCGTTCTTTGACTATCTTTCACTACAAGAATGGTCTATACATAGCGACCCTCATATAAATATGAAGAAAATAGCGGGGGTCGCTTTTGTGGATGCTTATGCGACGTTTAAATTGCAGCTGTTTATGCCACCCTTGTAGCGACCCTTGTAAACTGGAATTGAGTGGTTTATGCATCGGACTTGCGATGCATAAGCCACCTTTTGTTTTTGGGTCGTTTATGCCACCCGAAATTTTTTTAAAAATAAAATGTGAATACTCGACTGGGTACTCCGTGCGCATCGACTCCTTCCCCTCTGGGTATGAGGACCAGAAGCTGGTCGACACTGCTGCGAATGCATGGGACTCTGCGGCGGCATACCTCTCGAACCATTAGTAGGAGCTTCCTTCTAAATGACGAAATGAGTGGTTTATGCATTGGATTTGCGATGCATAAGCCACCTTTTTTTTTTGGAGTCGTTTATGCATCGTAATTTTTTAAAAAAACTAAAAGTGTTCATTTTCTTCCCCGTTTCGCGCGATTTGTAGCATCTTCAAACTTTTCCACGCTGCGCACAGTTCGTCTCTCAATCCATGCTCACGGCAGCCAGGTAAGGTGTCTTGACTCACAATTTTGTCCCTTCTCTGTTGGCTGAATCAAATTGCAGATATGTTAGGGAATACCTGCCTTACAACCCTATACAAAAGATCTGGCCTTTGATGGATCTTGCCTCATGTGATGAAGTCATATTCCCAAGATACTAGGCTGTCAAAAATATTATCTTCAAGATGATGTACCACCACTGCCTTGCATCTGTGAAATATGTTAATGTAATCTATATTCTCTAGCAGCAACTACCTTTGAAGATCCTCAACATCCTTATTTATTTGCAAGTAAAATAATGAATGCAAAGTTTATGGTGGGACAGTCAGTGTGGTCAACACAATTTGTGCATCTATCATATCCCATTCTTTAGGCCACACATGATGTGACTTTCTAATTAGATAGGTCCTCCAATGAGTTCCTCTTCCACTATTATTTGTGGGTAGCTAACATGTCCCTCTCTATGAAGTGACCATTAGAATTAGGATTCTGAGCTAGATAAAGTAGGTGACCACTGACAATGGAATGAAGCTTTAGGATTTCCAATGGCTTGTACATCTATGAATGAGATGAATCTAGCTGGTTATGCATTGATTAGGCTTCCTATAGGTCATCATCCATGCAACACTATATTTCAACATTCGCTTTAAGAGCCCATCATTTCATCCTCTATTGTATTGGGAACCCTAAGCTTAAGGAGTTCTTCATCTTCTTTAAATATCTCAAGGTGTTCTCCAGCCAACAGCCTTCTGGACTGGCCGACCAGCTCCCTTCCTCACATTCTGGCAGCCTTGCAAGTAGATCACATGGCCTTGAGGCACACAATTGAAATCTCCAAGAAGATGATAGGTAATCTAGATATCAATATCTTTTGATTCCTTTTACCACTATATCTCCCTATAAAACTCTAATTTTATAAAGAGCACTTCCTGCAAGTTTTTGAGGATGGATTCATTGTCAGCCCTAGATACCCTCATCGGAAGATCACATGCCATATTATCATCGGCCAATAAAGAGTATCATCCCACTATGTGTAGATTGAATCAGATTGAATTTGGTAGAGCAAAGGGCATTACTTGAGAGGCATAGTTATGCAAGGTACACAGTTAGGGAGGTGCAGATTGAGAAGCATTATATGTTCAGATGCCCACCCTATTATTTGATTCAAGGGAGATTCCATTGTCTCAAGATGGATTCAACCCTCTCTCATAGGTTATACAATGTCGCACCATAAGAGGCTCAATATGTTTTTGATACTCTGAAAGAGGACTTCCATCAATCTCGCCAGGATTGGAGCAAGCCTATTCCTCAGGTTACTTATAAATTGCAGCTACCATCTTTGGTACAACCCCAGTCTATCCTTGGTGGCTCTTTTGTGGAGGGGGTGTACTTTGCCTCCCGTGGGTTTTATGAAGTTCACCTCACCGATGCCTTGCAGAAGCAGCGTGTGCTTGAATTTTCTCCTTTATTTTATGGCAGGAAAATGGTACATGCTATGCCATGGTTCCCCAATAAGGACTATCAAAGTCTCATACGACATCATTGTCCTGTCTGGGTGAAGGTGGTTAATTTCCCAGACTATATGCGAGAAGAATTGCCAGGATTGGCCGCTGCACTGGGCCAAGTTATCTGCCCCCCTCGCCCTGCTGGGAATCTTAATAGATTTTGTTTTGTGGGACACAGATACCCCTACCCTCCCCTCCATTGCAGTCGAGGTTGAAGGTTTACCAATGGGCCAAAAGTACTTTGAATTGAAATGGGAAATTTTTACAGGTGCTTGTTTTTCATGCCATAAGTACGGGCATCTGGCCTCTGAATGCCCTACTGTCTTGCATCCCCCTCCAGCCACTGCTATACCTTCTCCCCTGGTTCAGCCCACTCATAAGCAAGAGACTACTGGGTCCAAGAATTTGGATAAAAATGCCTCCAAAGTTGGGAAAGTGGCTTCGCAAATGCTAGCCATAGATAAAGGCAAGGACAAAGGTAAAGAGAAAGAGAAGGCCCCTGATAATGATGGTTTTTTACAGCCCAAGAGGGTGTTGAGGCAAAGACCCCTTCAATCTCGCCACTAGGATGCATCTACTCCTACTCCAGGCCAAGCCTCTACCTCAGCCACTCCCCCGGTTCTTCTCAATTGGGTTGGAGTTCTCAAAAAACACATTCTTGTTTGTGAGTCTGAGGAAGGGCTATCCTTTGACCCAGGGAAGGAAGGGCTGTAGCCCATGATGGCTGATAGCACTCTTTGGTTGTATATTCTTGGTCTCCTCCTTGGTCTCCTCCTTGGTATATTCTTGGTCTCCTCCTTTGTATATATCCTCATGCTTGACAAACTCCATTGTGTCACTCTTAATGTACAGGGCCTCTGCAATCCTTCTAAAGTGGAGGCTAGTGTGGAATTATGTTTTAACTAGGTAGCCGGACATTCTCTGTTTGCAAGAACATAACCAACATTCTATGGCTGGCCAGGCTGGCTATTTTGGGGGCTATGATATCCACTATGCAGGTACTAAGCATTTCTCGGGTCTTTGCATAGTGGTCAGACATGAACTGCAGCCCCAGCTTGCCTTCAATGATTGTGATGGCAGATGTATGGTGATTCAATGTGATGTCAATGGTGATATTTGGGAATTTGCCTCTATTTATGCCTTGCAAACTTCTGCTTCCAGAGCTTCCATGTGGCATGCCATTGCTTCTTACCCATGGCGATCTTATGCTCTTCTTGGCGGAGACTTTAATAACTCTCCCATGCCATCAGACAACACTACTCATAGATCTCATATGATCCCTTCTGAAAAGCAATCATGGGAGGAGTTACTTACCACGACACATGCACAAGATTTAGATCTCATGTGATCCCTTCTGAAAAGCGATCATGGGAGGAGTTACTTACCACGACACATGCACAAGATTTAGGACAACCATGCACACTGGAATAGTGGGCTACACCTATCATCATAATGCCTTTACTAACTACTGGGCTCGCTTGAATAGATGGTATTTACTATATGCTCAACAATATACAGATTTCAATCTTCATATTGAGGTTGATCACTCTCTTGGTCTCTCTGACCATGCTCCTTTATGGCTGAATATTCAGTTTGGCAGCCCTGGGATGACATGCCTTTACATTCCATTCGGATGAAACATAACAATAAAGAATACCTGCAGCATGCACAATTTCAACAATTGATCCGATATGCCATAATTCCTCTTACAGCCCATGTCCATTATGACTATAATTTTGCATGGCAACGCCTTGTGGACAGGCTTCAGCATGCTATTCATGAATATGGGAGTAATTTCATGCCTGACTGGAGAGTTAAAGTTCAGCGTGCCAAAGCAGTAGTACAGTCCTTGACTGCACATTCCCAATTGCAGCCCCTCTCCTCTCAACAAATGGACACTCTCTCTCAGTCACAACAGCTCTCTTGCAAGCTAATGACCGATGGAAATTGGTCAAGTGGCAGGTTCGAGCAAGGATGACTCAATTCATGGATAAAGGCTGCTCTTCAAAATCTTTCTTTCAAGGGTTACATGCTTCCAGGAGGAAGACCTCTTGCCTCAGAGTCCGTAAACTGGATGGTGAATGGACTCGGTCTTTCTCAGAGCTCCAACATGAATGCTTTTCTTATTTTCAGAAACTGTTTGCACCCCCTGCTACCACTTCTTTGCACGAATCACAAGCTCGGGATACTCTTTTACAGCATGTCCTTCCCATTCTCAACCCATAGGAAGCTCTCAAACTTGATATGCCTTTCACTGATGTGGAGCTTGATGATGCCTTGTCCCATCTGAGCACTGGTAAGGTACCAGGATATGATGGCCTCACGGTGGAATTTTTCTTACACTTTTGGGAAGACCTTAAAGGTGTTATCCTGTAAATGATTAATGAGGCTTGGCATATAGGAGTACTCCCCCAATCATGGAAGCATGGCATAGGTAAACTCATCCCCAAGCGGAATTTGTGTGAGCATCTCATGGATTGGAGGCCCATCACATTGATGCCTGTTGCAAGTGCTTTATGAGGGTCTACATCCCTTGCAATATGGCTTTGTTCCTAGGCGATGATAATATTGGCAATGCTCTCATGGCTATTGAATATGCAAAATATTCTGACCAAGATGTTTTTATTATGCAAGTGGACTTTGCTAAAGCTTTTGACACGGTCAACTGGGATTTTATCTCACAGACAATGGCTCAGATGGGATTCGGGCCAAAAATGGCTAATGTCATCTACTGCTTGTATGCTGACTCTACAGCCCAATGCATCCTTGGCAATCATCTTTCTCAATCTTGGTCCTTGGGTTGTTCGGTCAGACAAGGGTGTCCACTCAGTGCCCTCTTATATGCCATTGCCACTCACCCACTTCTCAGATACTTGGATCATCTTACCGCGCAGGACCTTCTCATTGGTCTTCAGATTCCTGGAGCCCCTCCCTTTATGGCTTAGGCATATGCACATGAATCCTTCTTTATGCAGCATAATTCTCCACAGCAGTTGAAGACTCTTATGGACACTCTCTCTATATATGGCATGGCTGCTGGCCTGCATGTCAATTTTGACAAATCTAGCCTCATACCTGTGCATTTATATGATTGGCATGTTCTTTTATGGCCCGGACACATTATGCAACCCTATGATGTGGTCGGCCATCTTGGTTACTCTATTGGCTAGTACATCACTAGGAAACAACAGTTAAAGTGGATTTTTGAGAAACTTCATGCCAAGCTCCACTACTGGAAGCTCTCCACCTGGCCACTCCATGTTAGGCTCCGGATTGTCCAGTCGATTATCATGGCCTATGTTCAGTACTATTTGCCTTTGATACATTGGACCTCTCAGGATACTTCTGCTTTCATGTCTCAGGCTATGGAGCTGTTATGGAAAACAAAGTCTTCTATGCTAAAGCTTTAAGACTTATGCGGATGGCAAAAGTTTGTTCCCCGAGGATGCATGGTGGATTGAATATGCTGAATATTGCGCATCATGTCTTGGCAAGGAAAATTCCTCTCCTACTCACCTTTTTTCGTCAGACGTAGCCATGGACTCATATGCTTGCAACCATGTGCACGGCCTTACGCACTTCTGGACATGGTGCATGGATCACTGATCACTGGGAGGTCATTTTGGGCAGATTTGTAGGTTCTATCCCGGGATGCCCTTTTGCCACTTCACTTATTTTGCGATTGGAAACAGGTCCTTTCGCATGCTCATTGGGCACCCTTCCTTTTGTCTCATGCCAATTCCCTTCAGCAGGAAAGCATTTACTGGAGCACTGTTTTTGATTCTCCATTGGCCCTGCAAGAGCCGATTCGGACATACAATCTCAGCAAATTGGGGATTAGGTGCATAAATGATGTTGTTGATGCTACTGGTCAAATGCTTTCCTTCCCAGGTTCATTTGGAGGAAAATTGCTGACTTGTTGTAGCCTTTTCTTCCCATCCCTCCTTTATCTACTAACAGGGACAGATTACAGGATTGGCAGTTACACCCGATGGGCTCAAATTCTCGTCCTGTTATTCTTTCTGACCTAACGGTTAGGATGACATACTCTTTCCTCCAGCCATCACCATGGATTCATTCACATGCTAATTCTCTTTGGCTATTTTGGGGGCTATGATATCCACTATGCAAGTACTAAGCATTTCTCGGGTCTTTGCATATTAGTCAGACATGAACTGCAGCCCCAGCTTGCCTTCAACGATTGTGATGGCAGATGGATGGTGATTCAATGTGATGTCAATGGTGATATTTGGGAGTTTGCCTCTGTTTATGCCTCGCAAACTTCTACTTCCAGAGCTTCCATGTGGCATGCCATTGCTGTCACGTGCACACCATTCAGGTGTACAATGACATGGCATTATTTTATGGCATGGCATCATCAGGCATTTAATCAGGATTTATCAGGCATTTTATGGACATTTAAATGAATGTTTTTAGCATGTACCACATGGTATGGGTTGGATTCAGCATTGTAGCATCATATTAACCATCTAGACAAAAGCATTGGGGCTTGTGGAGGCAGCCGACAGCATTCAAGTCAGCCGACCAGCCTTTAAAGCATTTATGGTATTTAAATGGCAGTCGTGAGCATATTCAGAGCTGGCCTGCAACCAAGCTGGCCGACCAGCACCAATTCCCCATATATAAAGAAACGCATCATTTCAGCATAGACATCTGGATCTCTTCAGTGTTTTCCTTCCTAGGAGCAAAGGGGGATACAATTCAGCATCCATTAGTGTGTTCCTTCAGCGTTTCTACACCAAGAGGGCTGGGAACAACAGCGCATCCACGCATCAGCATATTCAGCCATCTTCCCAACTCCCACATAGAGGGATACCAGCATACAAGTGGTGGAACTCAGCATTGGAGTCAGGACAGCCATCTTTCAGCCATCCTTCATCATTATTTAGCATGTTTCCCTCTCTTCCAGGGGTAGACATCATCTAGGACAGCATACATCCCTTTGGATCTCATTGTAACCGCATTCATCATCTAATATAGCTGCATTGCATTGACACATATTTGTCTATCTCTTAAACATCATTAGTTAGACTAAGGTTGTGATTACTACGGTCGAAGCCTCACATGCCACATTGGTATCAGAGCGTTACAGGGTAACCAGCCTTAGATCATGTTCATTCCATCAATCATTCAGTCAGACATCATGTTAATTGCTTCTGCACAGTTAAACCTAGTTCTCAAAATCTATAAGTTTTGGGCTTCAACTGGCAGCAGGGGGTTTCTCTTCCACAGAAGATGGAAGTTTGCTCCAACATCGCCTCAAGAGGTTCAGAGCTTCAGGAACGACGGAGATGGTAGGTGAAAGGTTTCCACAGGCAGGTCAGGGGTGACTCAGGTATTTCCAAGCAGTTTTAGCAGCATTTGCCATTCAGTTCCCGCAGTATATAGAGTCTTGGCTCAAAGGATTTCACTCCTGCAAACGACCTCAGTCCCGCCAGCAGAAGACAGAAGGGGGCAGCGGTTCGGAGGCGAAGGATCACAGAGGAGTCGAAGGTTGCCAGGTATACCACCCAGCAACAGTCTAGCAGCGGGGAATGTCACGTGCACACCATTCAGGTGTATAGTGACATGGTATTATTTTATGGCATGGCATCATCAGGCATTTAATCAGGATTTATCAGGCATTTTATGGACATTTAAATGAATGTTTTCAGCATGTACCACATGGTATGGGTTGGATTCAGCATTGTAGCATCATATTAACCATCTAGACAAAAGCATTGGGGCTTGTAGAGCCAGCCGACAGCATTCAAGTCAGCCGACCAGCCTTTAAAGCATTTATACTTTGTACTCCGCTCGATACCAGCATACAAGTGGTGGAACTCAGCATTGGAGTCAGGACAGCCATCTTTCAGCCATCCTTCATCATTATTCAGCATGTTTCCCTCTCTTCCAGGGGTAGACATCATCTAGGATAGCATACATCCCTTTGGATCTCATTGTAACCGCATTCATCATCTAATATAGCTGCATTGCATTGACACATATTTGTCTATCTCTTGAACATCATTAAGTGCAGTTTAGTTAGACTAAGGTTGTGATTACTACGGTCGAAGCCTCACATGCCACATTGGTATCAGAGCGTTACAGGGTAACCAGCCTTAGATCATGTTCATTCCATCAGTCATTCAGACATCATGTTAATTGCTTCCGCACAGTTAAACCCAGTTCTCAAAATCTTGCAGGCCACCCTTAGGGATTTTCCCTTAGGTATGCATTAGTAACCCATCCATCTGCATTCTTGCACAGCATATAGGGTTGCACATGGTTTGCATAATAGCAGATATCTTAGCAGTCATCTTAGTAGTCCATCTTGCATCTGCAAGGCATACATGTTTGCCCATGAACTCTCTGGGAAAGAATGACATCCATCATCAAAGGAGGACATAAGTTTTGGGCTTCAACTGGGAGCAGGGGGTTTCTCTTCCACAGAAGACGGAAGTTTGCTCCATCGCCTCAAGAGGTTCAGAGCTTCAGGAGGACATAAGTTTTGGGCTTCAACTCGCAGCAGCAGGGGGTTTCTCTTCCACAGAAGACGGAAGTTTGCTCCAACATCACCTCGGGAGGTTCAGAGCTTCAGGAACGACAGAGATGGTAGGTGAAAGGTTTCCACAGGCAGGTCAGGGGTGACTCAAGTATTTCCAAGCAGTTTTAGCAGCATTTGTCGTTCAGTTCCCGTAGTATATAGAGTCTTGGCTCAAAGGATTTCATGCCATCAGACAACACTACTCATAGATCTCATATGATCCCTTCTGAAAAGCGATCATGGGAGGAGTTACTTACCACGACACATGCACAAGATTTAAAAATAGCCATGCACACTGGAATAGTGGGCTACACCTATCATCATAATGCCTTTACTAACTACTGGGCTCGCTTGGATAGATGGTATTTACTGCATGCTCAACAATATACAGATTTCAGTCTTCATATTGAGGTTGATCACTCTCTTGGTCTCTCTGACCATGCTCCTTTATGGCTGAATAGTCAGTTTGGCAGCCCTGGGATGACATGCATTTACATTTCATTCGGATGAAACATATCAATAAAGGATACCTGCAGCATGCACAATTTCAACAATTGATCTGATATGCCATAATTCCTCTTACAGCCCATGTCCATTATGACTGTAATTTTGCATGGCAACGCCTTGTGGACAGGCTTCAGCATGCTATTCAGGAATATGGGAGTAATTTCATGCCTGACTGGAGAGCTAAAGTTCAGCATGCCAAAGTAGTAGTTCAGTCCTTGACTGCACATTCCCAATTGCAGCCCCTCTCCTCTCAACAAATGGACACTCTCTCTCAATCAACAGCTCTCTTGCAAGCTATTGACCGACGGAAATTGGCCAAGTGGCAGGTTCGGGCAAGGATGACTCAATTCATGGATAAAGGCTGCTCTTCAAAATCTTTCTTTCAAGGGTTACATGCTTACAGGAGGAAGACCTCTTGCCTCAGAGTCCGTAAACTGGATGGTGAATGGACTCCGTCTTTCTCAGAGCTCCAACATGAATGCTTTTCTTATTCTCAGAAACTGTTTGCACCCCCTGCTACCACTTGTCATGTGCATCATAGATGCCATGGACATTCTCAGGGCTAGATCCAGAAAAGGCAACCAGATAAAGAGTATGAACCAGTAGAAGATAGGTAGAACCAGAGTGTAGGAGCTTCAGGTGTAGCATCTGAGGTGGACATGGAGCAGGACTTGGAGCAAGAAGCAGTCGGCTGGTTCCAGAAAGGACTGTCGGCTGACATCAGCAGGACAAGAGATGAGTAGGCTGGTTGCAGAAGGTGTCGGCTGCCCATAGCCATGGTCGGCTGAACCAGTACATAGAGGTAGCAGCAGGTGCTAGGGTGTGTGTGGACTGGAAAGCAGTCGGGCAGCAGCATGCGCAGGAGTGATCCAGTCGACTGTGTTTAAAAGAGCATTAATAAATTTATGAACTGGCCGACCAGCAGTCGGCCAGTTCCCCATGCATTTAAAGGGGCTATAAATAGCCCAAGTGCTCCTTGTTTTTAATCATTCAGCCCACTAGGGGTTTGAGTCAGTAGGAGTCCTAGTTTGGGACTGAATTTTGGGGTGTTATCACCTTTTCAAGAAGGCAGCCAAGGGCTGCAGACATGTACCTTTTTGTACCATAGATTATACTGAATTTCCAGCACTTCTCTCGCTCTCTACTCTCTCTCTATATCTGCGTTTTTGCATCAGATGGTGCGTTTTTGCATCAGATGGTTTCCAAGAGTGTTTAGGGCTGAAAGAAGACTACCCAGAGCTTCCGCGTGTTACATTGGTATCAGAGCATCAGGCTCAGCAAAGCTAAAAACTGAATCAGTCCCAGATGATGGTGTACAGGTCCAAGGTACAGGAAAGTACACGGATTCGAAGCCCAAGGCAAGAACACAGATCGGGAAGAACTCCCAGGAGGTTTGTTTGTGGTGTTCCACAGTGCCAGATGGGGATGGCAGTTCCCTGAGCCAGATAGGTTCTCAGGTAACGGTCCCAAGGGAGGTTGATCCTCCAAGGGTGATGTGAGAGTGCCAGACTCAGTTCCAGGAATGAAGACCAAGACCGTGTTCAGAGTGAGGGCAGGAATGGATTGTGGACTAGAGGAAGACCAGATGCATAGATCTTCATCAGAGACAGAGTGGTTTGGAGAACAGGCCGGGTTTTCAAAGAAAAAGGTTTGCGAGGAATGGATGATGACAGATGGACTTCGGGATAGGATTGGGATGATGACAGTCATCCAAGAGCAGGTTGGATTCCCGTCATCAAGTTTAGCAGAGGGGGATGTCATGTGCATCATAGATGCCATGGACATTCTCAGGGCTAGATCCAGAAAAGGCAACCAGATAAAGAGTATGAACCAGTAGAAGATAGGTAGAACCAGAGTGTAGGAGCTTCAGGTGTAACATCTGAGGTGGACATGGAGCAGGACTTGGAGCAAGAAGCAGTCGGTTGGTTCCAGAAAGGACTGTCGGCTGACATCAGCAGGACAAGAGCTGAGTAGGCTGGTTGCAGAAGGTGTCGGCTGCCCATAGCCATGGTTGGCTGAACCAGTACATAGAGGCAGCAGGCAGGCGCTAGGGTGTGTGTGGACTGGAAAGCAGTCGAGCAGCAGCATGCGCAGGAGTGATCCAGTCGACTGTGTTTAAAAGAGTATTAAAAAATTTATGAACGGGCTGACCAGCAGCAGTCGGCCAGTTCCCCATGCATTTAAAGGGGCTATAAATAGCCCAAGTGCTCCTTGTTTTTAATCATTCAGCCCACTAGGGGTTTGAGTCAATAGGAGTCCTAGTTTGGGACTGAATTTTGGGGTGTTATCACCTTTTCAAGAAGGTAGCCAAGGGCTGCAGACATGTACCTTTTTGTACCATAGATTGTGGAGGCAACAGACAGCATTCAAGTCAGCCGACCAGCCTTTAAAGCATTTATGGCATTTAAATGGTAGTCGTGAGCATATTCAGAGCTGGCCAAGCCGGCCGACCAGCACCAATTCCCCATATATAAAGAAACGCATCATTTCAGCATAGACATCTGGATCTCTTCAGCGTTTTCCTTCCTAGGAGCAAAGGGGGATACAGTTCAGCATCCAACAGTGTGTTCCTTCAGCGTTTCTACACCAAGAGGGCTGGGAGCAGCAGCGCATCCACGCATCAGCATATTCAGCCATCTTCCCAACTCCTACATAGAGGGATACCAGCATACAAGTGGTGGAACTCAGCATTGGAGTCAGGACAGCCATCTTTCAGCCATCCTTCATCATTATTCAGCATGTTTCTCTCTCTTCCAGGGGTAGACATCATCTAGGACAGCATAGATCCCTTTGGATCTGATTGTAACCGCATTCATCATCTAATATAGCTGCATTGCATTGACACATATTTGTCTATCTCGTAAACATCATTAAGTGCAGTTTAGTTAGACTAAGGTTGTGATTACTACGGTCGAAGCCTCACATGTCACATTGGTATCAGAGTGTTACATGGTAACCAGCCTTAGATCATGTTCATTCCATCAGTCATTCAGTCAGACATCATGTTAATTGCTTTCGCACAGTTAAACCCTGTTCTCATGATTACTGCAGCTGCGGGGTAGGCATGATGGCACCGTGCGGCACGAGGGGGGGGGCTGCGGGGGCGCGACGGCACGGCCCGGGGGGGGCTGCGGGGGCGCGACGGCACGGCACCGCCAGGGGGGGGCTCCGGGCTGCGGGGCATGACGGCACGACACCGTCGGGGGGGGGCGGGCTACGGGGGCGCAACGACACGGCCGGGGGGGGCTGCGAGGCGTGACGGCACGGCACGCGGGGGGCTATGGGGCATGACGGCACCGTGCGGCACGAGGGGGGGGCGCGACAGCACGGCACCACGGGGGGGTGGGGGGGCATGAGGGCACGGCTCCGGCGGGGGCCGGGGAGGGTGTTCGGGCACGGCACTGCGGGGGTCGGAGGCATGAGGGCATGGTTCCGGCGAGGGCCGGGGAGGGTGTTCGGGCATGGCACCGCGGGGGCCGGGGGCGTGAGGGCACGGCTCGGGGGGGGCCGGTCGGGGGGGCATGAGGGCACGGCACCGGGGTGCGAGGGCACGGCTCCGGGGGGGCCGGCCGATGGGGGGGCGTGAGGGCACGGCTCCGGGGGGTGTTCGGGCGGGCACGGCACCGCAGGGGCCGGGGAGGGTGTTCGGGCTCACCGGGGTGACGGCACGGCACGGCTCCGTGGGGGCCGGGGGAGGGTGTTTAGGGCACGGCACCGCGGGGGCCGAGGGAGGGTGTTCGGTCACGGCACCGCGGGGGCCGGGGGGCGTGAGGGCACGGCTCTGGGGGGCCGGCCGGGGGGTGTTCGGGCACGGCTCCGGGGGAACGGCCGGGGAGGGTGTTTGGGCACGGCTCCGGGGGGCTGGCCCCGGGGGGTGTTCGGGCACGGCTCCCCGGGGGGCCGCCGGCCGGGGGGGGCGTGAGGGCACGGCTCCGGCCGCGGGGGGGTGTCTAAAGGTGATTTGGTTGCTCGTAGGAGCTTCGATGAGTCAACGGACCAGAAGCCGCTTTGCTCGTGCCTCAAGGTGGCCCTTTTTCCTTTGTACATACTCCGCTCGAAACCAACGCACCTTCAAAATTACATGCAATATTATAATGTATATAAACTTGTTACTCAAAGATGCTGAATATTTCAATCATTTGGTTTGCATAATATTTTGAAACGAATCATGCGTACCTGTTTCATAACACGATAGTTAATTTCGTATATGCCCTCCAGATCCCCTACGTAGCCGAGCTCATCCTCAATCAAATTTGTGTCACAAGCACTTGCACGAGAGAGTTGATGAAAGGACGCAACGATGCAAGAGTCCTGAGTAACACGAAGATTCTCAATCCTCTTGACGCGGAGATGCTGACCACACACCCACATGTTACTGTGAGCTCGGACCTAAAACCACATGGGAACCACATGAACATGTATGGTTAGAATCCAGAAAAACATGTAGTATTATTCAAATTAAAATATAACATTGGAGTAACTTACCATGGTGTCGCATCCTAGGCTAAGCTCAAACTCTTCTCGTGAGATTTCAAACCCCTGCCCTCGCATCTCTCTGATATGTGTATTCAACCATTCTAGGCTCATCGTTGGAGGTGCACTCCGACCCTTTTTGGATGCCCTACTTCTCCTGTTTCTCTCTTTGCATTCTTTGTCATGCTTGTCAATCCATTTTTGCATGCAATCTGAGTTATACAGCACAAAAGTACTAAGCGCTTCCCTCTCCTCAGCACTTATCTTTAGTGGGACCCCTTGCCCACATAACATCTCTGTGGTTTCGTTGTCTGATTGTTCTTCTCTCCAACCAGGAGGAGCTTCGTTATCCACATGTTGCAAGTACTCAGATAGATAATACATGCACTCGTGAAGCAACCATCCCTCTGCCATGGATCCCTCGGGTCTTGCTCGCTCTGGCGCACAAATCCTTTCAATACCCCCATGTACCTTTCAACCCAGAACATCCATCGTGTACTCACGGTCCCAGCAATCTCTATCTCTTCAACGAGATGGATCATAACATGGACTTGAATGTCAAAAAAGGAGGTAGGTAACTCCTTCTCCATCAGACAAAGGAGCTCAATACACTCTAGCTTTCGTTGCGGGATATCACGTGAGTCGATCTCTTTGGATGTAATCCATCTATAAAGAGAAACAATGTGATTAGCATAAGATTTTTGTGACAAAGAAGTAAGAACAATATGATGTTCCACTCTCAATACCTTGTCAATGATCCCAATCGATATATAACATCCCTAATACCCTCAGTCAAACAACCGTCGATAACAAGTGGCAAGACGTGCTGCACACAGATTAGCTCTAGTGTTAACAAATGATAATGTAATGGCACCTTCATTAGAAATTGACGATACATGTTAGAGAGGCACCATACCTCAATGAAGTTATGCCAGTCGTGTGTCTTTAGACCCGAAAGAGAGTTATCATCCATGGTAAACATGTTTTGCAATGAAGCACCATAGCCCGTAGGAGTACGTATGCATCGTATCCGCTCATTGATGACGCTTATCTCTTGCTTTGTGAGTACCCATGGTGCCTGTGAATAAGTAATATTTCCTGTCTCCTCATTGATTATAGGCCATAGTGATCGTTTGCAGTTGCAAATCTTTAGGTCTGCCCTTGCAGCCTCTGTATCCTTGAAGCCCATAAGATGATTCCAAAGCGAGTGTGCAACATTTTTAAATATGTGCATGGGATCAAGCAAATGAGTTATTTTTAGATCTTTCCAATACTCCAACGTATACCATATGGATGAATTTTGTGTCATTGATTTCTTGCCTCTCGACGACTGCCGCAAATCATATTCGTCATCATTATCGCTTGCAAGTTCTGCCTCCGGATATATTAGAGGTCCGTTTGTCCACTTGACGTACCAATCTCTTGGAGTCATTCGCGTTGGACAACGTCCATTCTCCACTTTGCCATTAAAATGTCTCGCATTCGCTTTGGAACGTAGCACATGATCTGGAGGCAGAAATCGTCGATGTCGAAGGTATATATTTTTACTCAAACTTCGACTATATTTGGAGCGTAGCCAATCACCGCATGGTGGACATGCTTTGTAACCCTTTGTTGATAGGCCTGAGAGAAGCAAAAACTGTTTTTATGTTTTCAACATCCAAATTTTTTGATTGTATAAACAAACAAACAACTAAAGAGCCCTGCTATACCTGATGCAAAGCCATAGGCAGGATAGTCATGTATTGTCCATGCTAAAATGCCACGAACCTTGAAACTTCTATTACCCACAGGTTTTGACATATCAATAACATTTACTCCTTTCCATATTTGTTGCAAGTCATCAATGAGCGGTGCAAGATATACGTTGATGTCTTTAACTTGCCGCTTCCCTACATTGATGCATCGTTTAAATTTGACATTTTTCAAATAGAAATGAGTGTGCTATTTAGAAATGAGAATATTTGTCACATACCAGGAATCAACAAAGACAATATTAAATGCTCTTTCTTAATTGACATGAATGGTGGGATGTTTGTAGTTGATAAGAACTATGGGCCAAGTTGACCACTTGCTCGATCGCATGGAAAAGGGATTGATTCCATCCAAGCCAACTCCAAATTTTATATGGCGAGGCTCCCAATGAAACTCTGACCATGTAGCATCGATATGCTTAAATGCTTTGCTATCGCTTGGAATCCTCATGACTCTGTCTATACTTGCATTTCTCGAACTCCAATCCATAAGCTTGGCTATTTCGGGGCTGCGGAAGATGTGTTCAACTCGTGGTGCCAAGGGAAAGTGTCGCAGAACTTTGATAGGGACATTCAAGGTTCCTGCCTTGAAACGAGCAATACCGCATTTGGGACAAGTGGTTGCATTTTCATACTCTCCACGATACAAAATGCAATCATTGACACATGCATGAATTGTGTTGTATTCGAGTCCAAGGGATGCGATCATTTTCTTTGCCTCGTCCCTCGACTTTGGGATCACATTGTTTGATGGTAGAATCTTGTTCGAAAGAAGCCTACCACTCAATTGTAAATATTTAATGAGCACAAAAGTGATTGAGAGCCATTATTTTTATGCAAACAAAATACAAATATAACTTACGATAGTAATGCAGAAACTGATGCATTACTCCATTGGTAGCGTGTTTGGAGATTCAAGATGAGTAAGGTCACACTCAATCTTGATATGGATGCACCATCGTAGATGGGCCTTGAAGCTTCTTCTCGTAGAAATTTTTCATGCGGACAAGTTTCTTCTTCACTACTTGCTTGGAACCAATCGTCGATAAACTCATTGATGTCATCATCAACATGTCCCTCATTGGTCGCTTTTTCTCTGCATTTTGCATTGTACTCATCTCTAAGTCGTTGATATGTACTTGGATCTTGTGTACGTAAAAGCCTCATGTACTCCTCTGGCAAGATATGGTGACTTCGGTGAGAGCTAGATACACCCTCAACATCTGGACACTGCATGTATAAACATAGTCTACATGAAGAAATGATTTAAAGTAACAACAATCGAATTATTAAGTGATATAATCATAACATTAAAACCCTTTTTACAACACAATTCAAGCATATTAGCAGCAAAAATCTATACTCAAGATAACCTTAGACAAGACACTAAAATACCCTTAGTTGTATTACTGACGAGACAATGAAATATATCATCAAATATTTGTCAAAATTAAATGCTGATTGGGCTACAAAGCTGGATACATTATTTGAAACATACATAATTTAAGAGGCCGACACTTTATCTCAAATTTCATTCTCAAAGAGGGGCTGGTGATGGTCGACGCCATCCATAATTTACAAATAATTCCTCGCCAGCTTGTAGCACACACTACTATATATATGGGTACATCTCTAATCATATAACATGGCTCGTGACTATTCTCACACTCCATAAAGTTACAATTTGTTCTCTCATTTCTCCCTCTACTACTATTGATTAGCCCTGCTATATTTCCTTGAGCATAGGGTCTTCCATCAATATAAAGCCGCGATCCACAATTATATCTAATGTTTCTTTCGGTGAGTGAGGCCGCATTAGCACAAAGCCCATATGTTGTCATACTTCTGATAAAGCGAACAAGTGCATGCCATGCGCCCCAACCATAAATGGGCCCACAAAATGACATAAGAGTCACCTCTGAGTTTGCGGGCACGCGTAAATCCTGTGCAATAAAGAGACCTCGTCCACCATTGGGAATGGTAGATGGTGCAATCACATATCGAGCACCCCAAAAGCTGAAAACCTCTCCGTCTGCTGGAAGGGCTGCTCCCAACCATCCTCCATAGCGTCTACGATCGTACGTTTGAATGAGAGATAGAAGACGATCAGGCAATGGATGATCACCCAGGATGATCACCCAATGTCTCTGATTGGGCACCGAGGGGCAAAGAAGTTGATGATGCCTCCATTTGCAACTGAAAAACGGCTTGACCATATCGTGTGCGTGGAAGGAATGAAGGATCAATTCCATGGTCTTCACAATCCTCATGAAATCGAGGATGTAGAACTGGTACGTGCTGAATAATGCATCATTGTTGATTATATGAAGGGTGAGACACACATGGAACACGATTAATAGTGCGGAGTAAACTTGGATATGAATTTATACATAGTTCTAAAATGACATCACTTACCATGGGATGCTCCCGTTCCTCTTGTGGTGGCATATCAAGACATGGACCATACTGCTCCATATGGGCAAAACATATGCGTCGCATTCGTCGATGAGTGCCATGGCATGCTGCACACCAACATGGGATTCTTTCAACGTAATATGTTTGTGAGTCGCCTAGTGTCGTAGATGATGTGGAAGAAGAGGAACCATCTCCTCTCGCAACTACAGATGGACGCACAGGAAGAGTGGGAGGAGGCGGTGTCCCAGCTCAGGATGATCCGGAATCTGCATTCATAAAATATTAATGTCATATTAATATCATTAAAAATCAAAGAAAACTTGAACAAAAATAATACACATACAAAATCATCCTAGAAGTGTTTGTAAATGCTATGGTAGCGCACAATGCATATTTGCTTATCCCCAGGTTAGGAATAATGTTCTTCCCTCAGCAGAAACTAGTTAATTTGTAATCATACCTTCTTACTGTACTTATGTCCATATTAGAGGCTTACAGTAACCTTGCACAAAATAGTTCTTCAAGGTGTAATTGACATGCACCCAAATGCGTTAGCATAGCATATACGGACCGTCAGCCGGTCCGTATGCACTATGGATGTGCAATTGGTCCATTCGGAGAGCTAGTACGCTCTCCAAATGCACCCAATTGAGCATCCATAGAGCGCATACTGACCGCTACATTTATCTATTTATCTATCCACCTACCTATGTATATGTGTTTATATATCCATCTATATGTTTATTGATCGTAAATTGTGAAACCTTGTAATAACACACTGTTGTTAAATGCTTAGGAAATTTGCGGTCGTCCCTGAGCATACACGCCCACCTGCGATGTGCAAAGATTCTTGGCGGCACTTCAGGAAAGAGATTCGTTTGAGAGTGACATGGCCTCAACAGAAGACCCACAAAGTTAATTCACTCAATGCATATGATAGGTACTTCTCGAATAGCATTAATTATATATTCATATAAAAGCGCATTTAATTTGCAGGAGGCAGCACAGGCTCATGTCCACTTAGGGCACACCTCTCGGCTTGGCCGGATGGGCTCTAATGGCTTTGGAGCACTCTTTGTAAGTGCACAAATTTTTTGTTCGACTATCTATAGGTATTTGTATATACATACATATATATATATATGTATCCATGTATCTATTTGTATATACATACATATATATATATATGTATCCATGTATCTATGATCTCATATGCATTCAATTCACTTCTTACTTATATATATGCAATGTTTAAATGACAGAGAAAGGATTATGGTCGAGCACCATCTGCAGACGAGATACGGAGAGCCACAATTTACGGCTACAGAGCGCTACAGAAGGAGATGCCGACACCCGATGCTTTTGTAAGTAATTCTATCAAATATTATTTTATGCCAATCAAGATCTGCATGTGTTATATGTTATATGGTTTTTTTTATACTCAAATAGCCAATAGACATTTTTAATTGCAGGAGCAACATGGTGAGAACGACATGGACGAGGTTGCTCGACAGGTAGCAGCAGGGTTATCATCGCAACCACCCAAGAATGTACAAGAGGAGGACTCTTCCTCCGATGACTCCGATTAATGATAGAGCCATTTAGTGCTGAGTTTGTAGACATAATTTTTTGATACATATAGTCGCTCATTCAGAATGATGGCGCTCTTTCATTAACATTTTCTTTATGTATGTGTGTTTTTGGCCATGATGCACATGTGTTATATCTATCAAGAGTTTCTTGAAGTGTCTACCTCCCAAATCTACAGATTTAAATGTTAATTGATTGCAAAATTTAATTTATACTTACCGTAATCGATGTCGGCCATTGCTTTTTCAAAAGTCGATGTATGTCGATTCTTGGGTCTTTTGTCGTACACGAATGCGCGTGCGTATGTGTGTGTGTGTGAGAGAGAGAGAGAGAGAAAGAGAGATTTTTTATGATGTTTGTATACGTACGATGTGTGTGTGATAAAGAGGCAAGTGTGTATGAGAGAGAGAGAGAGAGAGAGAGAGAGAGAGACCAATGTTTATGTGAAGTGTGTGTGTGTGTGAGAGAGAGAGAGAGGGAGAAAGAGAGAGAGAGAGAGAGACTAATGTTTATGTGAAGTGTGTGTGTGTGAGAGAGAGAGAGAGAGAGGGAGAAAGAGAGAGAGAATGTGTGTGCAAGAGACACAAGTGGAGATAATGTGTATGAGAGAGAGAGAGAGAGAGAGAATGTGCATCGGCTAAAAAAAAACGTTCAGAACAAAGGTCTTTTAAGCGACCCCAACGGTTAAAAAAAATAATACAAATACGGTCGCTTATGCCACCTTCGTAAGGTCGTTTATGCCACCCAAACAGGGTCGTTTATGCCACCTTCGTAAGGTCGTTTATGCCACCCAAACAGGGTCGTTTATGCCACCCAAAATAGGGTCGTTTATGCCACCTTCGTAGGGTCGTTTATGCCACTCAAAAAAGGTCGCTTATGCCACCCAAACTTAGGTGTTTATGCCACTCAATTTGCGTCGTTTATGCCACCAAACAACGTGGTTTATGCCACCCTCGAAACGTCGTTTATGCCACCCAAATGCGATGCATATGCCACTCTAAAAACGTGGTTTATGCCACCCAAATAGCGTCGTTTATGCATCGCAAAAACGTCGCTATAGAGGTCGTTTAAACGATGTTCAAAAGCGACCTTTGGAACGACTTCTGTAGCGACCCCCGTAAGGGTCGCTACAGGCTTCTACTCTTGTAGTGTTTACTCTGCTGCGATTCTAACGTTTTTCTCGTCATTGTTTTTAATATTGTCATATCGACGGAAGATCCAACGTAGAAACTGACGATATGTGCCCTCGAAACAAATTAAATTCCAACTCAAAGCCGTCGGTCTGGGCCTAGCTTGTGGTATTGATACACTAGCAATTTGGTGTAATAATAATTCTCTATTCTAAACAATTTAGTCTGATAAAAATTAACCCACATCCACTTGCAAGTGTGAGAATGCCTATACAAATAGCAATTCTTGCATGCATGTTTAAACGCTCATTGGCTTATTGAAGTTGTAAATACGTGTACATACTGAGTAATGTTGGCGGCGGGTAATTGTATTTTGAGCTCATAATATTTAAAAAAACCTTCAAACATTATATTATGGCTAGAAGTTTTTAAAAAAAAGAATTTTGAGAGTTTTTAGTTATCTTGAAAACCCTCTAAATTATCAGTGTTATCTTGCAAAGAAAAAAGTGTAGATCCTTTGATTGGAAATGTTTTTTTTTTTTTTTGCGTACTCTTGTTTCATGATAATTATGTCCTTTAATGAACCACACACACGTGCTTTATACATGACACAAGTGGTGATGTCATCTACGTATGTGCCAAATTATCAATGTTATATCGCAAAGCAAAAAGTGTTGATCCTTTGATTGGAAATGTTTTTTGCGTAGCGCTTTGGCGCTCTTGTTTCATGATAATTATGTCCTTTGTTGAACCACACACATGTGTTTTATACATGACACGTGTGGTGAGCATCCGCATCATCGTCCTTGTTCCAAAAACCATATATTATGTCTTTTTTCAACGAACATGCTTGGTTGCAGATCCTTCCATCTAGTTAGCTCGCACATCCTTCCATCTAGTTAGAAATTGTTTGTTTGTTTGTTTTTTTTTTTTTGACAAAAATGTATTTGTCGCATGGTGCAGCTGGTGCGTCAGTTTTTCTGTTTTCTAATATCGCCAAAGAGAGGGCTCCTTCGACGGTATAAGATGATCACAGTCCTCAACGTCAAACCTGTAGAGGGAGGTGAACGGGGTGGACGTGGCCACAAGCCCGTGTTGTTGAAGGTCCTCGCCCGCCCAGCAAAGCTCTGGCAAGTCGTCGTCGAATTGCAGCATCTCTTGTTGAACGTCCGATGGAAATATCATTGGGTGTGAGCAGGAGCTAAGTACTGTACAACCAGCTTGGGCCTGGAGCTCATCACCAGAGCTGGCGTTCATATTTTCATAATTAGCTGTGTCACTCAATGAAGGAGGGCTTGCAGGACATTTGGATATCAGCCTCTCGTCTAAGGCGTAGGGGGCGCATTGGCAATATTGTTGCTGCGTATGGTTTCTTGTTGGTGGAGTTATAATGTTGGGCTCTATATTTGTGGTGTTGTAGGAGGCGGTGGCGAAAGAGGCTGCAAATGCAGCTGTGGCTTGCAAGCATCGAGTTGTGAGGCAACGGGAGGCGATGGGAGGGAGCTGTTGCGGGAAGTTGAGAGAAGAGGATTGCCCGCGCAGGCTGACAAGGGCCGCATCGTAAGCTCTAGCGGCTTCTTCTGCAGTGGAGTAGGAGCCCAGCCACACCTTCTCTCTGCTATTGCAGAGGCGTATCTCGCTAACCCACTTCCCCCATCTCCTCATCCTCACGCCTCTGTACTTCACTCTCTTTAACTGATGATCATGAGAATGCGCATTATGATCACAGGAAGGCAAGTTCTGCGGCACCATCCCCCAGGCCGCAGTATATTAGTTGGCCTGCCTGAGCTTGCTTGGTTAGAACCCGCCTGCACCAAGGTGTTGGAGCCAAAGAGAATGAGTAAACTTAAGCGGGCACGAATTCGGGGGTCCAAATTTTGCTTCTGAGTCTCTCCCTCCTGCCCATTAGGATTGGTTTTATGTTAACAGAAGAATACGCGTTAAACCTGTCAACACGCGAAGCCTGCGCGCATGACATTGTACGCTCGTCTCTCTCTCTCTCTCTCTCTCTCTCTCTCGCTGGCTGTGCTTTCATCACGTGGGAACTTTGTATCATGACACAAGTCCTGACGCTCCCAGCACAACGATCCGTACTTCGCAGCTTAGCGTGCCTTAAGTGAGGATTACTATGGGCTGACCCCTGGAATTTGGGAAGCCTCCATCTAGCAATTGCATCTTAAACCGAAAGTCAGCTAAATATTTTCAAAGTTGCAATTAAAATAAAAATATACAAGCATTTCTTGCCCCGCTACCCTATGCTTGGCACGTTCTTTTACGAACAGGACACTACCAGTTCACACATGTTTTTCATTAAAAAAAAAGAAATCTTATTTCGAGGTGATCTAAGCATCACCTATGACCATTACACTAGTGAACTACCAGTTCACACATGTTTTTTTTTTCATTAAAAAAAAAAGAAATCTTATTTCGAGGTCTCAAGATCTAAGCATCACCTATGACCATTACACTAGTGAACTACTTGTGGCAATGGTGTGCGAAAAAAAAAAAGAACGAAATTCCTATACCTTAAAAAAACCTTCACCTTAGAAATTCAAAAAGGTTTTTTCAAATGCTGGGTTCAAAAAAAGTCCCTTTGGAATTGCAAATGTTTTTCAAGGACAAACCTAGCACATGTTTTTCATTTTAAAATCTTATTTCAAGGTCTCATTATCCAAGAATCAACAATGACTCTTACACCAGTGAACTACTTGGCATAAAACAATATCTACTTAAGCAATAAATAGTATCTTCTAGGCCGTATTGAAACTTAAGCCTTCATACGGTATCAAATATCTTCAAACCTTTTAGAGAAGACATGTTGAACAATACGGTTACAAAAGAAGGCCACTATTTTGAAAAATTCTTTTAATTTTAGACATAAAACATATATGTGTAGTTCATTCTAGAAGGTTAAGTTAGTTTATGGCCTTGTAATTGAAGGTTACGGTACCTCTTCAAATTTCAGCCCTGCTTCTAGAGCATGACTAAAATTATGTTTTAATGTCTCATTTGGAATCTAACTTAGCTTTATTAATCAAAGTTTTATACAACTTTTAAAAATGACTAAAAGTTGAACCTTCTTAGGTTTTATATACTTTTTTTAAATTTTTATTTTATTCGCCATGTAACGATGACTACCAAAAAAAACCTACTAGAATGTTAGCATTTCCATGTAGAGGAGAGCGGCCTTCAATACAAAGACACCACACCCCTACATAATGCACACAAACCTCTATCAAAGCTACTAGTGTCCTTTAGGGGGCAGGAATGGTTCCTCCTCTCAAGACATTAGAGGATCCCTAAATCCCACTATCAACTCGGACTTCGTTAACCTGTTGAGTAGGTTCATAGGTAAGAAAAGACCCACAATAAAAAAAAACTTTACATATTTTAAATTTGGCCTATCTTCTCTTTATTATACACAACTTACTCCCTCTCCATGTGGACAAAGGGGCTAGGGAGAAAGGAGGATTTTGGGGTTTTTGAATTTTGAAATAACAAAGGTATAATTTGTTACGTGTCATGCTTGGGTTTAGGCTTCCAAGGGTAAGTATTTTTGTTATTTGCACGTGCTTTTTTCTTTTTGTTATCTGTGGTCTACTAAATTTCTTTTTAATGCTAATGGTATTACTATGCTATTTTCTCTCTCCATTTTAATCACTAGGATTTCGTTGTGTGTGTGTGTTAGAGAGAGAGAGGGGGGAGGGAGGGGGAGAGAGAGAGGATTAAAGGACATTGTTGTGAACTATTGACATATCTACTGAAGAGTGTATGCAAAATTGGCTACATTATGCATTGAGTAAAGAAGCGACACCTTGATGTGTGAGAGCACACTACAAGGGAATGGCCCCATATTGATGCCCATACTGACCTCTTAGTCTTAGGATTTTTTTTTACGATTTTTTCTCCTGTCAGCATCAGTAGTATGGTCGTTAAAAGAATGCTAGGATCAGCATAAGCATCGAAACACGTGTCAAAATACACCTACCGATGTTTCTACTGACTTCGATTTAAAAAATAGTTAAAATCGATGCTTATACTTATGTCGACATTTATTTTGACTCTATATAATAATATTAAGATTGGTAGAATGCCACAAACTACCAACCCAATCGATACATTCTACTATTGGTACCATCATAGGTACTTAAATTTGAGAGACAAAATAAGTACTTAGATTTGAGAGATTGGTACCGTAATAGGTACTTAGAGATAGGTACTAAAATTTGAGAGACATAATAAGTACTTAGATTTGAGAGATTTGAGAGATTGGTACCGTAATAGGTACTTAGAGATAAGCAACCAACCATATAATCGAGTGGTTGTACCTTATGTTGCTTCACCTCCTCTTACGAGGATAGCCTCTTTATCAGAAGTCATCCATACAAATAAGTGTGAAAGCACCTTATGTCACCCCCTCTTATTACTAGGATAGTCTCTGTGATAGTACCTTATGTTGCTTCACCTCCTCTTACTGTGATAGTCTTAACCCCACCAAATCTGCAATTCACCTCAAAATTTCCCACTTGACTCTCCCTGGTAATATATTCAACAAGTCACTTTGGCTAGATTCCTCCAATTAACTTAACCATAGGTTTTGCAAGCAATATATTATTGTTAGTGAAGAATCTAGTTGATATCCCCATCTTTCTAGCATGCCTTGAAAAGAACATCATGAAAATATATAAATTTAAAAAAAACATAAACTAGAATGCTTTGGTAGCCTGCTTTACCTCCTCTTACCATGATAGTCTTAACCCCACCAAATCTACAAGTCACCTCCAAATTTCCCACTTGTTTTCCTACCACCTTGCCCATGACTCTCCTTGGTAACATACTCAACAAGTCATTGTGGGACCTCTTGGTTAGATTCCTCCAATTAGCTTAACCATACGTTTTGTAGAGGTTGAAGAATCTAGTTGCTATCCCCATCCTCCTAGAATGCCTAAGAAAGAATTTCATGAAAATATACAAATTTAAATAAAAAATAAACTAGAATGCTTGGGTAGCCTTATCCACCTGTATAAGTACACAAGTGTGCTCGAACAAACATGAAGTCCTAATTTTTGTAGCACATCTTCTTCCTAGATGTGTCTTTCCCAAGTTTCAGTTTGCCATGTTACCTATAGAAAATGTTTTTTGGTTTTGATTAACATATCTTGAAGGCAAAGATTGAAATTCACAAATGTACAATCGTCTAATTTTACTTTTAAATATCTTGAATTGACCGAATCACTACAAGAGTAGAAACCTGTAGCGACCCTTACGGGGGTCGCTACAGAAGTCGTTCCAAAGGTCGCTCTTGACCATCGTTTAAACGACCTCTATAGCGACGTTTTTGAGATGCATAAACAACGCTTTTTGGGTGGCATAAACCACGTTTCGAGGGTGGCATATACATCGCGTTTGGGTGGCATAAACAACGTTACGAGGGTGGCATAAACCACGTTTTTAGGTGGCATAAACGACGCTGCAAAGGTGGCATAAATGACCCTATTTGAGTGGCATAAACACCCAAGTTTGGGTGGCATAAGCGACCCAATTTGAGTGGCACAAACACCCAAGTTTGGGTGGCATAAGCGACCCAATTTGTATGATTTTTTAAATGTGTTGGGGTCGCTTAAAAGACCTTTGTTCTGAACGTTTAGTTTTTAGCCGATGCGCATTCTCTCTCTCTCTCTCTCTGTCATACACATTATCTCCACTTGTGTCTCTTGCACACACATTCTCTCTCTCTTTCTCCCTCTCTCTCTCTCTCTCACACACACACTTCACATAAACATTAGTCTCTCTCTCTCTCTCTCTCTTTCTCCCTCTCTCTCTCTCTCACACACATACACACATACTTCACATAAACATTGGTCTCTCTCTCTCTCTCTCCTCTCTCTCTCTCTCTCTCTCTCATACACACTTGCCTCTTTATCACACACACATCCGTACGTATACAAACATCATAAAATCTCTCTCTCTCTCTCTCTCTCTCTCTCTCTCTCTCTCTCTCTCTCACACACACACACACACACACACACACACACACACACACACACACATATGCATGCGCATTCGTGTACGACAAAAGACCCAAGAATCGACATACATCGACTTTTGAAAAAGCAATGGCCGACATCGATTACGGTAAGTATAAATTAAATTTTGCAAAATTAACATTTAAATCTGTAGATTTGGGAGGTAGACATTTCAAGAAACTCTTGATAGATGTAACACATGTGCATCATGGCCAAAACACACATACATAAAGAAAATGTTAATAAAAGAGCGCCATCATTCTGAATGAGCGACTATATGTACCAAAAAATTATGTCTACAAAATTAGCACTAAATGGCTCTATCATGACAATTTTAATCGAAGTCATCGGAGGAAGAGTCCTCCTCTGGTACGTTCTTGGGCGGTTGCGATGATAACCCTGCTTGCTGCTACCTGTCGAGCAACCTCATCCATGTCGTTCTCACCATGTTGCTCCTGCAATTAAAAATGTCTATTAGCTATTTGAGTATAAAAAAAACCACATAACATATAACACATGCAGATCTTGATTGGCATAAAATAATATTTGATAGAATTACTTACAAAAGCATCGGGTGTCGGCATCTCCTTCTGTAGCGCTCTGTAGCCGTAAACTGTAGCTATAAATTGTGGCTCTCCGTATCTCATCTGCAGATGGTGCTCGACCATAATCCTTTCTCTGTCATTTAAACATTGCATATATATAAGTAAGAAGTGAATTGAATGCATATGAGATCATAGATACATACATATATATATATATATATATATATATATACAAATAGCTATAGATAGATGAACAAAAAATTTGTGCACTTACAAAGAGTGCTTCGAGAGCCACTAGAGCCCATCCGGCCAAGCCGAGAGGTGTGCCCTGACTGGACACGAGCCTGTGCTGCCTCCTGCAAATTAAATGCGCTTTTATATGAATATATAATTAATGCTATTCGAGAAGTACCTATCGTATGCATTGAGTGAATTAACTTTGTGTACCTTCTGTTGAGGCCATGTCACTCTCAAGCGAATTTCTTTCCTGAAGTACCACCAAGAATCTCTGCACATCGCAGGTGGGCGTGTATGCTCAGGGACAGCTGCAAATTTCCTAAGCATCTCTCATTCAAACGTACGATCGTAGACACTATGGAGGATGGTTGGGAGAATCCCTTCCAGCAGACGGGGAGCTTTTCAGCTTTTGGGGTGCTGAGAATCGCCTTTAGACAAAGGCACTTTAGTGGATAAAGAGAGCAGCTCTTTGGTATGCGCAGCTTTACTGGCAAAAAGGTGAAGCTCTTCTTCTAGCTTGCATAGCCTAGCTGAGCATAAAGTCAACATGGCTGGTCCGGGTTTAGCAAATAAAAGAAATCACAAATTTAAAAAAGCTAATTTTCCACCTCTTCTGGTAAAAGTGAGCTCTTTCTAGCATAAACCTGGCACCCACGATAGGGTCAGCTGTACTTTATTATGCGCTTTTTTTGGTAGAGCCTGGCTCTTTCTGGCCAAAGGTCACTTAAGTGTGAACCTGCATCCAAGTGACTTAGCTTCTTTTTGTCCAGCCCATCTGATTTATCACGCCTGCATAGTGAGCTGACAGATTAGGGTTTTATACCCTCTCTCCCATGCTCATCTCAATCAAGAGAGAAACCTTTCATCAGGTGTTTCCCCTGCTTAAGCTGACTACTACTAATCATACCATCATACTGCACTTGTACTCATATAGAGTTTACAGTACCTTCAGGACTACCTCTCCTAAGGAGCTTGTGGGTTCCAGCCTTTATGCTTCTGGTAATTGTCATTAGTATATGTATTAAGTAGATTTAATACAGGTTGGTGACACTTTTATGGGCCCAGATCAGCCACGCACCCTCTTCAGCTGATTAGTCTTTGCCTTTTTTCGATTTTGGCTAGAAGGGTTTGCTTTTTGACCAAGAAAGCTGTTCTTTTCCCAAAATTGCAACCATCTTGTCTACTAATTTGAGGACCAGCCCCAGTAGCCTATATAAGGGAAGCCCTCACTCCTTGCGGGGGACACCGGATGCCCTAAGGCCCTCACACGGTTGGTGTGTGTGTGTGCATGAGCATACTTTCAGCTGAGGCTTGCTCCAAGAGAACTCCCATGCCAGATTTAGTTTCTGGAATTGTTCTTTTGCTTGCATCTTGAGTCTCCAAGATTGATTCTTGTGCACATACTTAACAATTCCTCTAACTAGTGTCCTAGTCGATGTGTTGGTCTAAACCCTCCATAAAGGCTGTGTACATCTCAGCCCATAAGGCTTGTACTTCTGAAAGGGCTGTGCTTCTTCAATTAGGTCGCCTTCTTCTTGTATATTATTGCCTTCTGCTTGTGTGTACACTAGACAACTGGTTTGGAACTGTAGGTGTTCCCTTGCTACCCCAGATGGCCCCCTTGTTGCTGTTGCTACGTAGAAGACTTCCTGTACTTGAGTGAAGAGCTGCCTGCAGGTATGCTCTTCAAGGTACAGGTACGGGAACAGGTACAAGGACAAGTACAAGAGCAAACAAAGCACAAGAATGCCATGTAGATGAAACGACCGAGGGACATGTAGTGATGGGCTCCATGCAAGACATATGGGGGTTCATCACCTCAATGCAAACTATCATGATGAACCAAAGTGAAGAAATAAAAAACCTTGCACTTAAAAACCGAGAGCTTGAGCATAAGCTACAAATGCAAGATATGCGGGTCCTTAACCAAGAGAAGAAGTTGCAAGAACTACAAGAAGCCTTCAATAAACAAACCAACACGATGCAGGATACATTGGCCTCACATAACGAAAAACTTACACGTATCAGTGAGAGAACCCAACAAAATTTACCAGGAAATGTGGGATCTTGGGGGCAAGCAAAGTAAAGAATGGGCACACAAACTCGGCCACCACTACCACAAATGATGAAATGTATGTCATTGAGGATGAAAAAGAATACAACGAACTAGAGAAAAGGAAGATGAACATAGTAGTGCGAGGCATTCCAGAAACGGACACAGAACAAGTGCTTACATTGAACACGGACATCACAGATATCATTTCCACTAAATTTGGTATGCATGATGTTGTGGTATATGACGAGCACAGAGTAGGGAAGAAGAAGCCCAAAACCAACCGGGCAATTGTATGCACACTCCTAGATGCACGAAAGAGGGCCATTATCCTTGAAAATGCTCACATATATCTAAAAGACAGCCCATTATACATAAGTGAAGATAGAACGCCGAACCAACATAGGGCAAGAAGGGAAGCCTATGAAGCACGCACCAATAAGAAAACACCCACCATGGAGGGGGAGAACAGGAAAAATGACAAGAGGAGGCCCATGGGACCACAGAACTACATGTAATAAGCTGGAATTGCTGCGGCTTCCCCTGGCACAAAGGGGAGGGGCTCACAGAAGTCTTATCACAAGCGGATATACTTTTCCTATTGGAAACATGGGAACACGATACATGCAGGATACCACATGTTGATGGGTATGTCACACACTCTCTGTGGGGATGCCGAGTACAAAGATGAGAGGACAAGGCGGGGTGGCAGTGATGTACAAAGAAGAGCTTCAAAAAGTGATTACAATATGCAAAAAAGATGCTCATAAGTGATACATATGGGTCAAGATTGACACAGGAGGTAAACCAGTGTTCATAGCAGGGTGCTACATTCCCCATAGGGAATCACCATTCTATAATGCTTTCAACATAGAGAAGAACAACCCCTTTGAAGATTTGTATGCAGATATTAACACTTACACGCAAGAAGGGGTAGTGATGCTTACTGGGGACATGAATGCTCGCATAGCACATGCGCAAATGCAAGTCATAAATCTGATGACACCTCAGGGTCTAGAGCATAAAATGGATGTACTTGACCACATGTGGAAGCGATGCTCAAAAGACCAAGTGACAAACCCACAAGGAATAGCATTACTAGGCATGATGACAGCTATGCAATTAATAGCTATAAATGGAGTGAACAAATTTGCCAACTCGGGGGAATGCACATGCTACACCGCCAAACAAGGGAATGAGTGCTATTGATTATGTATTGATCCAATATGAGGCATCCCACATGGTGCATAACTTTGAAATTGGGGATAGATCACCAAACTCGGATCATACACCCATTCATGTATGCTTACGGGTACCCATTCACAGGAGAGGAAAACAGGCTCAAATTCGAGCATGGGCATACAAAATGCAAATTGAAAAAAAGAAAACTTATTCCGCTTCCCTTGATGATAAACTAGCAAGAGAATGCATGCCAATAAATGTAGATCAAGCATGGAACAAATTCAAGCAAGCAATGAGTGAAGCAGTAGAGGAAATAATGGGGAAAACGCATAGACAAGAAACAAAGGTGAAAGGGTTGCCACACAACTCATGGTTTGATGAAGAATGCAAGATTGCTAAAAGACATTTGAGGTCAACCCCCAAAACAGCCATAGAATGGACAGCTTTGGCAAAAACATACACAACTCTCAAGAGGAGAAAAAGAAGAGAACATGAACTACACACCGAGACACAAGCCCTAATAAACTTCAAGAAAAACCCCAAAAAGGAATGGATGAGGATGAAAGGCAAAAGACAAGACATTACTGGAGACATAAGCCCGGAAGATATGTATGCATATGTAGAAAAGTTATATGTACACAAAGATGCAGAAGGGATGCCTAATATGAAAGAGACAAAACAATCAGAAGAATGCTTTGACTTTCTGATGTAACAAAGAGCATAAAAAAACTAGCCAATGGCAAAGCACCAGACATGCTTCGGTTTAACTCAGAAATGCTCAAATGGTCAGGCAGTATTGCACAGCAATGGATACACGGACTCCTCAATAAATCCATAACACAAGGGCTGCCCATTGATTGGCAAAAGAATTGGATCAAAGCACTTTTCAAGAAAGGGGATGCAAATCAGCCCACTAATTACCGAACCATCATGGTGGGATCTTGCATGTCTAAGCTTCTAGGGAGCATCCTAGAACAAGCTATAAGCATATGGGCCGAGGCAAATGGCAAACGGGCTAAAGGACAAGCAGGTTTTAGACCTAAACATAGTACCATTGATCATCTCATATCGCTTAGGGTTCTCATGGAAGAAAGCCGGCTGAAAGGGAAAACTTTGCATTGTTGCTTTGTGGATTTTACAAAAGCATTTGACACGATCCCAAGAAGTGGGCTATGGTAGAGAATGGAATATATAGGGGTCCCGATGCATCTTAGAGTGGAATATATAGGGGTCCCAATGCATCTTAGAGTGGCAGTAGCACAACTCTATCAACAAGTTAGATGCCAGTTAAAGACACAGACCGGCTTATCTAAAGAATTCTCAAGCAATATGGGAGTCAAACAAGGGTGCCCCCTATCCCCCACTCTCTTCGGACTATGCATTGACCAACTAGAAGACCATCCCTCAAGCACTAGTGGAAGAAACAGATGGACCGGCCATTGGAATGCTCACCCTCTTGCTGCTAATCTACGCAGATGATGTTGTACTTTTTGCACATGACATGGCATCTTTATAGAAATTGACAAATGCTATACACACCTTTTGTGACACTACGGGTCTCTCCGTCAATGTAAACAAGATGAAAATTATGCTCATAAGAACTCATCCACAAGAAATTCAGCCATCACTCACATATCAAGGGCAGCCAATTGAGAAAGTGGACAGCTTCAGGTACTTGGGAATTGATATTCCATCCAATTATGCCTGGGGACAATGCGTAAGAAGTAGGATTGATGCCGGCCACGCCAAGTACTATCAATTTGAGAACATGTGCATGCAAAAAAACATCAAAAGATGGGAGATAAAGAACATAATCTTTGAGACATGTGTAGTGCAGGCCATTCTATATGGAGTAGAAGTGTGGGGCGCAAGCATTTCAGCTCATACATGGAATGAGATTGAGAAAATACAAAAGAAGTTCCTATGTAGACACTTGGGAGTTAAGAAAACCACACCTTACTCGGTGCTATTGCTAGAAATAGGAAACATGCCTCTAGAGATCAAAGCCTTAAAAAGAATGCATGCAAACATATTGAAAATCAAAATGATGCCCGCTCTACTCGAATCCCCCGCATAGCATGGGAAATTGGATGCGCACCACAAAAGACAAGGAAGAGTAAATTTCTTTCCTCTAGTCTTGTTCAAGACATCAGAAAGTGGTTCACCAAATGGGATGTGGAGGCATATGTAGACATGCCGATTGACACAGGGAAAGAAAGAGAATGCATGTTGAATTTTGACATAGCAATACTTGATTGCCTTCACAATAAATGGCAAACGACTACACACAGATCCAAGTATGAGTACTACTGCAAAAATGTAAACCCAGGATATTGGGAGACATACAAAATGAGCCAACCGGAAGCACAAGTTCACATCCGCATGCCCATGCCCCATATGGCAAGAAGAGCCATAACTTTGATGCGTACAAGATCACACATGCTTAAGATAGAAACGGGAGGATGGCTGAAAATTGATGCTGAAAAAAGGATATGCAAAGCATGCACTATGCAAGCCCTTGAGGATGAAGCTCACGTGACACTAAAATGCCCCGCATATGCGCACATTCGAGCTAATTTTCAGCAGCTCATCCATGGATGCCACACTTTTGCAAATTTGCTTCTAAAAACAAAACCCTCTCCTACACTAGGGACATATCTTACCCGCATCCTAGAACACCACAAACTACTAATGGAAACATCTACAGATGACACGGATCACACCCCTGCAAGGGGAGACTATTTGTAGACATGAGGGTCCCATGGGTCATTTTTGGCCCCCCGCGGACGTAAATACCAAATCAAATCAAATCAAATCTCTCTCTCTCTCACACACACACACACACACACACCACACACGCACACACACTCGGCAGCCCCCCTCCCTCTCTCTCTCTCTCTCTCTCTCTCTCTCTCTCTCTCACTCACACACACACACACACACACACACGCACACACACTTGGCAGCCCTTCTCTCTCTCTCTCTCTCTCTCTCACTCACACACTTTTTTTTTGATTTGATAGGATGATACAATCAACCCATAAAGAGCGAGAGCCTCTACAAAGATGAGAATAAGAATCATGCCCACAAACAAAGATGAGAATAAGAATCATGCCCACAAACAGCTTTGGCTGCTATGCATTAGCATTTGAACTATTGTAACGTCCAGTGCCATCCCTTCAGGCATAGCACTTCTAAGCCGAGCAAGCGTTCAAATAGCGTTGGGTACAAAACCACCCTGGAGATCTATGAAACACTACCCTTGCAATGGCTTTTGTATCATCTCAATGTTCATAGTGGCAAGGTGATGCCTCTTCTCTACGACAGAGCAACTGGGTTCAACACGAAAGAACATGCAAGGTTCAGCTGGGCCATAAGAGCTGCGACGAGAAGCACCTCTTGGAACAGATCTCAAATCCTTACCTCGCACTTCTATGGCTTCATCATCGTTCTCAAGGCTTAGCCAACTCATCGCTCAAGGCTCAAGTAATTGGTAGCAGGCGCTTATGTTTTTTTCTAGTCTCTCTCTCAGCCAGAGCTTCATCGCTTTTGGCTCAGCCAACTTGCAAGCGTATCCTTGCTTCATATTCTTTTCAGTTCAGCAAGAGTATCATAACTTTGGCTATAGAGACAGTCATCACTTCTACTAAGTACCAAAATAGCCATTGCTTCTAACTGCAGTCGAGTACCAGACAGCCATAGCTTGCAACGCCCTTGCTTTATTTCATCTCAGCTCAGAGGCTGCATTGCACTATTGCTTCATTTCATCTCAACTTAGTAAAGACTACAGGGAAAAAAAGAAAAAAAAAAGAGAGAAAAAAAAGCGTGGAACGCATCATTTTTTTGGCTGAGGTCGCTTCATGGCCTCAGCGTTCACTACGCTGAAGGCTCAGCCCTCATTTCAATCACCTTCACAAGGAAGCAGTAGCTTTATCGCAACCAACCAACAATAGCTTCACCGCCTAGGCAGCGTTCACTATGCTGAAGGCTCAGCCCTCGTCATCAGAAGCACCTTAAGAAAGTGCTTTTAGCAAGTGCATCACACACAGCATCGATACCCCAACACACACACACACGTTACCTGTGCTGGCCGTGAGCTTGGGATTGTGAGAGGAAGTCGATTGTTTGAAGCTGCTACAGTGCGCGTGAAACGGGCGAAAGGAAATTGAATACACGTTTTAGTTTTTTTAAAGATTTGAGATGCATAAACGACCCAAAAAAAAGGTGGGTTATGCATCGCAATTTCGATGCTTATACGACTCATTTCCAGTTTGCTATGGTCGCTACTACGGTGGCATATACAATTGCATTTTAAAGGTCGCATAAGCATCCACGAAAATGACCCCCGCTATTTTCTTCATATTTATATGAGGGTCGCTATGTATAGACCATTCTTGTAGTGAATGAACATGAATCTGTAAACATACTTGTAAACATGTGCTAGAGGCACGTCTGCCGCTATTGATGAACCACATGACTACGCTTATGATCGATGGAGATCTTAAAGTACCTTGCAAAAAGAATAATTACAAACTGGTTAGCACCTCCGGGGGGTCTACTCATAAATATGTAAGTGTAGCACGTGGGTTCAACAGAAGGTTTTTTTTAAATATAGTTTTTATATACAGAAGGGCACCATTTAAAGGGGGTATTCACATGTTGAATAGAAAAAGGGTATTTTTTATTCCTGAAAATTTCACAGACAAGGGATTTTTAAAATAGGCTTTCATCAATGCACGTAATACAGAAGGCTTACTTATAGTGAACCCCCAAGGTTAGCACATCTAAAGCCGAGTTAGATATCGTAATTCAAGTCTTGTGCTTGTTTTTGAAAGTGAAAAAAAACCATACATAAGTATGGCGTGGGGAGTTGGCATAGTCCTCCCCAAAATTTTAGAAACATAATGAAACGTGTCCTTCCCCCCTTTCCCAAATAACACTCTCAGTATCGAAAGTTGAAAGTGGTCATTAGTTTGTTCGAATATATTTAAGAGAGAAAAATAGGAATACCTTTGTCAGTCGATGTGATACTGAAGTCGATGATGCGACGAGTCTCGTGTGATATTGTTTCACAGTCACTGATTAATGTAGAGCTATAACCATTGTCGATGCACGCGCAAGTTTTCTTTAACCTCGTAACCAAAGCTGCAATCTTTTAAAAAAAAAATCAAATCAGGAAAAAAAATACAATGCAAGCAAATCTTGTCCTGTAACATTTCCCGAGGATGAAAGGCCATTGTTTGCAGTATATTTCAGAGTATGAGATATGCTAAGAGTAGGAGATCCTATATGCTAACTACCTCCAAACGTCTCTAGATCATTGAAGTTCTTTTTCTACTCGGGTTAACAGTAGAGAGTAAAAATTTACCTTACCTTCTTGTACACCATCGACACGAGTGTTACTGTGAGAGGCTTCTGATCTTGAAGAACTCTGAAAACTTTGGAGGTGTTCGGATATCCTTCCCTGTAAGAACTCTCTAGTCCATGCTTTTCTGTAGAAGAGGATCTAAGACCTGTGGAGTTGGTCTCTTTTTCCATACCACCAAACAACCTCATGACGCGATTGATGATGCCAACCAACCCATTTCTTCCTAACAAAGATGTTCCAAAAATTTCATGTTTGGCTATCCCCTGAATTGTCAAAACACTACTGAAACTTTGAATTTTCTCATGGTGTGCATGCTTCTGACTTGCCTTTAGATGTAGAATCAGCATTTTCGGTCTCTGGGAGACCTGAGAAGGTAATGGGATGGGGAAAAGTGGGGCACGGAAGCAACAAGGAGCTGAAGACACAGACAATCCTGTACCTAAATCATAAGAATTCTTGTTATTCTTCACCTCTTCATATTGGGGTTTCCTAGGAGAGATTCAAGACAGGGATTGTAATGGAGACATCCCTTTGGGTGTCATGATGAAATAATCATAAAACAACAGTCTATATGATTAGATGCGAGCGTTGTCTGATTATCTTTGCTTTTTTTTATAAGCTCCTGAATTCGACCAACTATAGTAAGCAGGCTTTTAGCTTCCTACTTCGGGAAAATACTGCATACCTGCGAGAGAAGCGGATGACTCTGGGTGCCAACCTTGCCGGAGAGAAAGTCAATTACCTACATTTATGGCAAACCTTGCCTTGTTTGATAAGCTCTTGAATACGATCAACTATAGTCTGATTATCTTTGCTTTTGTGTCTAATAAGCTCTTGAATTTTACCAACTATAGTATGCACGCTTTTAGCTCTTTGTTTCGTGCGAATATTGTGTACCTAGGAGAAGCAGGATGAGTGTGGGTGCCAACCTTGCCAAAGAGAAAGGCAACTACTTGCATTTTTGGTAAACCTTGCTTTGTTTGCTGATCTTTTGCTTTAAGTAATCAAGAGGGCATCTTATGGATTCCTTGCTCACCTTGCCAGAAAGACTTTAACCAAAAGCGTGCCAAGGCGAGGTACTCAACTGAGTGTCGGGAGGAGCAGCATATGGATTGTGCGATAAAAGCTGGTGTAGACGAGCCAAGGGGTCGAGCTCATCTAGCCTATTAGGCAAGAAGAGAGGAGGGTTTGAATAGGCGTAGAGTAAGGTGTCTATAGTGCGCGAGGAGACAACTCTCAAGCAGATAAGTAGATGACGTAGCAAGCGTAGATGAGCTAAACTAAACCACCCACATATGAGTGTATATGTTGTTTGAGGCAGAAGCAGATAATAAGTAAGCGAATACACTACGACTCAGAGTAGAAAGAGAGCCTTGCGTAGGCTTAGAGCAAAGTGTCTACAGTGCACAAGCAGACAACTCTTAAGCTTATAAGTAGATGGCGTAGCAAGCATAGATGAGCTAAACTACACGACCTGCATATTAGCATATATGGTGTTGTCAGTACAGCAAGGGAACCTAGGAGGCTTTCAAAAGAGAGCGTGCGCATTGTGGACACGAGGAGGAAGAGGTGGGCAGGGTTGGCTACAGAGGGCGGCCATACTCGCCTCTATATAATAATAACTTGTTAGCATAATTTTTAGCAGCTTCTTACCTTGTTGTTTTTAGCATGTAGCATCCAACATTGGGTTAGCGTTTCTCGCCAACATTGGGTTAGCGTTTCTCGATGCTTCCTTTTGTGAAAGAATCTTAGGCTACCAAGATAAAAGTAGATAAATTTAAATATTTAACCAATAAAGTTGATATTAGATATATTGGAAAAAAATCATATTTTGGAAATCAATCACTGTATTTAATTTTGGATATATCTAAAACATGCTAAATCTAAATTTGTTGGATATTATAAATCCAGATTCTACTTTTTAAGATCTTTCCAATGATATGTCACATAAGGGGGTTTTAACAAAATTTTGGACAAGTTCACCAAGATCCCATTTTTCAAATAGGAATGGGATTTTTTCCAAATTATCTAATATGGTGTTAATAAATCTTATGAAACTTTTCAGGCCTTAAAATGGAGCTATTAAATTCTTGTTGTTGTGCAAATGTTTCAAATTTTCCATACATTAGGAAAAATATGGACTCAAGAAGGGGCCATGGAAGAGGGCTCTCTCTCTCTTCCATGAATCGAGGAAAAGTGCAAAAAGAACTATAAAATATTAGGTCTCTCTCTCTTCTTTTAGGATCTAAAAGATCACGTTTTGGCTCTATTTTAATAGGTTTAACTATTTTTTTATTCTGACAATATCTTTGTCTAAGATTGGGACCAGATTTTCAAGATAACAAAAAGTATTTTTTTATTTGAACTTAAAATGTGCAACTTGTTGATGTGACTATATTAATTAGCCTCCTAGACTTTTCCTTTCAAATTCCATCAAAATTGATGGATTTAAGCTCTTTCTACTTTTGAATTAAGAAATTTCATATATTTACATGTAGACTTTAGATTTTTGAATTATTTTTTATCCATGCCTAGATTAGGGCCTAAAGAGTATGTCTGTACATTTTCCCAACTTCTATTTAGTTTACAAGTCTTTTTTTAAATTCAAGACTTAGTCTATATGTTTTTAGTTAACCATTATGTTTTTAAGGTTCTTTTTTGTAGGGCTTTGAGGGATTAGGGTATTGTTTTGAGTTTCCCTCCTTTGTATAGGAGAAATTGGAATCTCTATGTAAGGCCTTCAAATTGTGTAGCTTGCCTCTATTTTTTTGAGCATCTTTTCCTTTCCCTCCACTCTCACGTTTATGGAACTGATCTTCTCAAGCATGACACCGATTAGAAAACATGATGTAGAGATCAAGATTGATGATGAAGGGTGTGATGATTTTTTGGTGCCATTTGGTTGGAACCAAGAACTCAGCTTTCCCTTCATTAAGCTTTCTATTGAGAGCTATCCATTGTGCTGCAACTTCAAAGGAAAAGAAAGCTATGTAGGTTTGGTCTTTTTTATGTTTTGATATCTTCTTATGGTTTTCTAATATAGTTTTCTTTTCAATTAATGTTGAATGTAATGGTACAATATTTAAGTTTAATATTATACTCTACTTTACTAACGTGATTTAATGTTATGTAAATTGTTATATTAAATTTCTTAAAAGAAATTATAGTTAAGCTTGATGTTATGCTTTAATTGGTGTGCTTAATATTATGATTTAATATGTTGTTATTGTTACTATTATGGTTTTCTATTTAAGATTTAATGTCATGTTTTTTGATTAAGATTCAATGGTTAAATTTTTGTATTATAAGTTTTTTGGTTAATTTTTTGTATATTTTCAATACATGATGCAAGAAACAATAAGAAAAGAGATATACACTTTCAATTAGATGTTGAGTATGCACCTTTACATAAGAGGATAGAAGAAAATATAGTGCAACAAATAGTGATGCAACAGCAAAGAGATGCAGAACACTGTTGTGCGGGCAAAATAGATAACTGACGAGGATTAGCTAAAACGATTCCCTCCAAAAATGCATGAAAGCTTTAAAATAGCTTAAAAACACACTTTTTTTTAAAGCACATCTAGAATTCCATGTATAGATTAAAAAACTACATGAATTTTGATACTTTTTTCAAGAAAGAAAACGTGGTGACCTCCATAGATTTATAAACTAATAATGCTTGACATAAAAACAACTTGACTTTTACATGGGATAGAAGAAGTCTCCATAACTTAAAGAAATATACACATTATTTGACAAGTGATAAAAAAAGATTAGAATAGATAACATTATAAGCTCTATAGTTTATTAAAAAACCCTACAATCAGGCTTGAATGTATCTCTAAACCCAAATAGCAAAGCCAATACAAATAATATGAAATAAAAGTTCTTCATACAAAGATGAGATGAAACTTCTTAAAGGTTTCCAGAGCAATAAACTAAAGTATGTAAAGTAGTAGACTTAAAAATCTAAACATTTTCTATTAGAGATGCTAATTCCCCAGGCTCAACAGAGAGGGGAGGCAAAGGTCCTTTTGATGTTGGAACTTGTCATTAGCATCAATAGAGACTGCTCCCACCTCTTGATCTTCATCTGGCAACTCCATAGCACCCTTTACACCCATAGGAATAAAGGTTGCTTGGATCTCATCCTTTTTAACTGCAATGTAGTTTCTCTTTCTCTTAACTGCACATGTCACATTTGTACCTTTAGTTTTAAAAAAAATGAATATAAGACATGAGTGTATGCCTAAATGTAAACTTGGAATGCATTAACTTGTTGAACATGTTCATAGGTAAGAAAAGACCCACAATAAAATAAAACTTTATATATTTTAAATTTTGTGTATCTTCTCTTTATTATACACAACTTACTCCCTCTCCATGTGGACAAAGGGGCTAGGGAGAAAGGGGTATTTTGGGTTTTTAAAATTTGAAATAATGAAGGTATAATGTTTTACATCGTGCTTGGGTTCAAGCTTCCAAGGGTAAGTATTTTTGTTATTTTCATGTGCTTTTTTCTTTTTGTTATCCGTGGCCTACTATGTGTTGTACAATTAATTTTATTTTCTAAAAAAATAAATGCTAATGGTATTACTACGCTATTTTGTCTCTCCATTTTAATCACTAGGATTTCGTTGTGTGTGTGTGTGTGTGTCAGAGACAGAGGGGGAAGAGGGAGGGGGAGAGAGAGAGGGTTATAGGACATTGTTGTGAACTATTGACACACCTACTGAAGAGTGTATGCAAAATTGGCTACATGAGTAAAAAAGCGACACCTTGGTATGTGAGAGCACACTACAAGGGAATAGCCCCATCTTGATGCTAATAGCGATGTCTTAGACTTAGGATTATTTTTTTCCATTTTTTTATCCCATCATCAACATACTATGGTTGTTAAAAGAATGCCACTATAAGTGTCACGAGAAGTGAGTGCATCAGTATAAGCATCAAAACAAGTGTCAAAATACACATTCTGATGTTTCTACTAACTTTGAATAAAAACACAGTTAAAATCGATGCTTATCTTGACACTTATGTTAACATTTATTTTGACTCTATATAATAATATTAAGATTGGTAGAATGGAAGAGACTACCAGCCCAGTTGATACATTCTACCATTGGTACCATAATAGTAGGTAATAGAATTTCAGAGACATATTAAGTAAGATTTGAGAGATTGGTACCGTAATAGGTACTTAGAGAAAAGCCACCAGCCATATAAACGAGTGACAACACCTTATGTTACTTCACCTCCTCTTACTCGGATAGTGTCTCTATCAAAAGCCACCAGCCATATAACTGAGTGTGAAAGCACCTTATGTCAACCCCTCTTATTACTAGGATAGTCTGTGTATCGTAAGCCACCAGCCATATAACTACATCACAATACCTTATGTTGCTTCACCTCTTCTTATTGTGATAGTCTTAACCCCAAAAAATCTTTGAGTCACCTCTAAATTTCTCACTTGTTCTCCTACCATCTTTCCCATGACTCTCCCTGGTAACATACTCAAGAAGTCATTGTGGGACCTCTTTGTTAGATTCCTCCAATTAGCTTAACCATAGGTTTTGCAAGAAAGATATTCTTGTTAGTGAAGAATCTAGTTGCTATCCCCATCCTCCTAACATGCTTTGGAAAGAACATCATGGGGTGTATGCATGGTAAGGTGGTACACTTTGGACCAGTAGAAATAGCGGTTTTTGGGTTGTGGTTTTGCAACTTGGAAATGAACTTTGAATTGGGGAAAAAATGAACTTATTTGGAAACTAAGAAGAGAAAATGTACATAACTGAAAAGATAGTGGGGGAGGTAACTGAAAGTGGGGGGCAATTATTATTATTTGTATGCATTCTCTATGTGCATTCTCTCATTCAAAAAACTCAAAGTCAGCAGATCTCTTCTTTCTTCCTCTCCCCAGCGGCTTGAGAACATGTCTACATCTTCAGTATTGGCTAACTCGAAGAGCAGCGGCGTAGACTCAAAGGTGGCCCTTCTCTTTCTCTCTCTCTCTCTCTCTCTCTCTCTCACATTGTGCATCAACTTGCTACTCGAGCTCCATAGATGTTGGTGGTCTTGAGCTCATTATATGAGAGACAAGGACAATGTGTTTTCTTGTCTAACCAATGTTTGTTGTATGTCAGAAGCGGGCACCCACCAAGTTTCACCACACATCCGAAGTTAGAGACAGAGCCATTGAAATAATTTTGTAGGAATTTAGAGGATTTTTTAAGAGTGTATGGTCTCAATATTGAGGGGGAGAATGCAAGGCATGTGGGTCCCAATGAAGTGCCACCAAAGCATTAGCTAAGAGTGTTTTCAGAGCTCCCTGAGAAAGACAAGAAGGTGATGTTGCAAACGGCAAAACAGGAGCAATACCTATCCTTGTATACATTATATAAATAGGTTTACCAAACTACACCCTCAAACTATTTTGTGGGCCTTGAATTTCCCCGAGGCTATGTCCACTAGGTCTGCGCCAGTCCTGTGAAGTGGGCTGTATTTGTTGAGGAGGTTGTTAAGAATACAAGTGTTGATCGTAATTGCACAAAAAAAAGAACTTAGTGGATGTGCGAGGCAAGTGTACAGTCAATGCCATCTATGAGCTATGGTGTAACACTATTTCAGGACACATGCACTCCGTTTTGGCATAGGGTAGCCTATATGAGGCAAAGGTGGATGTCTCAGGTCAGGTGCAAAAAGTGGTGGGATAAAATTTTATTGAATATCGAGTGCAACAAAGAATCTGCATTACTGGCTCTTCGTATAGCGACAGCGAGGATAGAGGAGGAAAAGTGCAACTTGCATCACATTGAAGGTGCAATTGAATACCACACCATGATGTGTCCATCAAATAACATGCCCCCTGATGCACAAGAACAAGTAGAGCGGCAGCTTCAAGTTAAACTTTGCATCACTAGAGAAGCTCTAGAAGAAGCAAAGGTATGTATATTTGTTTTCTGTATATGAAGAAAGTCCATGTCATGTTCTTTGCCTCTTCGTTTGTGTTTATAGGCTGATTTAGACCACAAGAATGAGGTTGTGGAGAAAGTAGGCACTAGTACAACTTTCATGATGGGTGCGAAGTTAGAGAAATCTAGCACGATGATTCCACAATTACCAAAGATTCCTCTGCATGAGGATAGTATGATGCTGATTGTGAGGGAAAGTTTCCCAGGGTGTGGTCTCGAGTTTCGAGCAGACCATTTTGTTGTTGATCTGTTTATATTACCTTGCAAGCATGCGTATCATGTGTTTTTCTACTCTTATGTATGTGTCAAGTGCATTGCAGTTGATGGTAGCTAGGCCATACCTGAAGAAGCCAAAAAATGGTGGTAAGGAAACCACTTGGTTATGCCATGCTTGAAAAGAAAGGTAGCAACCTATACTCTTCAACTGGTTTTATTTGATTAGCAATCTTGGGCATTTGTTAATACCAGCTTAAAGCACTTACTATATGCCAGCCTATTTGAAATCGGCTTGAAAAGAAAGGTAGCAACCTATACTCTTCAACTGGTTTTATTTGATTAGCAATCTTGGGCATTTGTTAATACCAGCTTAAAGCACTTACTATATGCCAGCCTATTTGAAATCGGCTAAAACCTATCTGCAGTGCCTTTAAGCTATCAATCTATTGAAACCTATTATTATGCTCAAAAAATATAAACTAGTTGTCAACGGACTCAAACCAATAGCCCAAAACCCTTTCAAGTGCCCCTTCTCTTATTAACTTGTCTTCAACCAGTTGCCATTTGTCATACTCTCAATCTATAAATTGGTTGTCAACAAGTTGGTAGCCAATTGCCATTCGTCATGCTTTCAATTTATAAAATGGCTGTCAACCAATGGTGATTATAAACCCTTCCAACCAATAAACTACTTTCAAAGAGGTTGGAAAACAAGGCTTAAAAACCATTATAGTGGCCCAATGTATTATCTAGATTCAAATAAGTTTTTACGTTAACTACCGATGTTTATATAATTGGTTATCACTTTATAAACTAGTTCTAACCATTGGGTTCTAGACCCTCACAACCTATTATATGGTTATCAACCGATTGTGGTAAAAAACCCTTTAGGGGTGCCCCAACCAATGATTTTATATTCACGTGATCACAATTTTTTTTTGTTAATAACATGTGTTAACATGTTATTAACATGTTAACATGTTAACATGTTCCCAAAAAAGCCGGTGGGAGGTTCCCAAAAAAGCCGGTGGGAGGTTCCCTGATAACCGGCTAAAATCTCGCTGGGATTTTGCAATACCCAGCGGTCCCGCCCGCGGGGAAATTAAAAACCCAGCGGGTCCTGTCGGGGTCGTCATCTAGCCTGGCGGGCTACTATTTTCTATATATATGGGCCCAGGGGGCCCTTAGGGAGTTCATTGCTGACAGTATACACAGGTAATGAGAGTTGTGGGTGTGTGTGTTTATGTGGGTGTGTGTGGGTGTGTGTTCGTGCGGGCAGCCGCCCATTGTCGCAATGCATGGCAGGATGTGGGTGGTCCGCCACACGAGAGGTGTGTGTGTAAGGCCATTCTTCGGAATGGTGCTTACCCTGGGGCACTTAGTCTGTAACGCGGCTAGTCTGTGTCCTATGGTAAGTATCGCACGCCGCAGCGGTACTAGTCGGTAACGCGGCAAGCATAGTATCGTTATGGCAATGTCACCTTCCCTTCCCTTCCCTTTGTAAAATGCGGGCATATGGTCGGTAATGCCGCCAGTGTATGTCCGTATCCTATTCGTATTCCCATAGAATCGGACAGCATTTTGTGGTTAACACGGCAAGTTGGTGTCATCTGCTAGTGCATATATTGTTTTTTGCATATTGCGACATTTGATCGTTAACGCGGTTGGAAAAATGTCATAAATTTTCTTGATTTGACTTGTATTGTTTTTATTGTGTGTGATCCATGCGATACTTGGTTGGTAACGCATCATGAGTATTTCATGGATCAAAGTTTACATCATATTGTCTTTATGTTTAATTTCATAATATCGTAACTCGAAAAAATAAATATCTCTCTCTCTCTTCCTCCCCCCCTCTCTCTCTCTCATGATACACTTCACAACTCTTTCTCTCTCTCTCTCTCTCTCTCTCTCATGATACACTTCACAACACGATAGATGTGTAGATGAGGAGTTCTTTTTTTTTCTCTTAAAATATACATAATCTCTAATAAATTCTTTTTTCTCTCTCTATTTACTTAAAAAATAAAACAGTACATTATTTTCCTCTCTTTAGGAACTCACAAAACTATTGAAAATGTCATCTAATGTTTCTTCTCTCTATCTGTCACAACTCTCTCTTCCTCCCCCCCCCCCCCCCCCTCTCTCTCTCTCTCTCTCTCTCTCTCTCTCTCTCATGATACACTTCACAATTCTCTCTCTCTCTCTCTCTCTCTCTCTCTCATGATACACTTCACAACTCTCTCTCTCTCGCTCTCTGTCTCTCTGTCAGGATAGGTGTGTAGATGAGGAGTGATTTAGGAATACAAAACATTATTTTCCTCTCTTTAGGAACTCACAAAACTATTAAAAATGTCATCTAGTGTCCCCTCTCTATCTATTTGTCACACCTCTCTCTTCCTCCCCCTCTCTCTCATGATACACTTCACAACTCTCTCTCTCTCTCTCTGTCACGGTAGGTGTGTAGATGAGGAGTGCAATATGTATACACTTGATAAGTAATGATAAGTAATGATGCACTTGTTGCGGTTGTCTCACGTTTGATAATGTATTGCATGATGTTGAGTTCAAAAATATTGTTTGATATTCCGTTTTTGTTTGATCATTGATAAGTAATGATACACTTGTTGCGGTTGCCTCACGTTTGATGATGTATTGGATGATGTTGATTTCAGTAATATTATTTGATATTCCGTTTTTGTTTGATCATTGATAAGTAATGATACACTTGTTGATGTTCTCTCACGTTTGATGATGTATTGCTTGATGTTGATATCAGTAATGTTGTTTAATATTCTGTTTTTATTGTATTTAGTGATATTTGCTAGATTTACGAAGACAACCAACATGCTTTCCCCTGAAGAGCATAAAATCGTTCTATGAGCAATTCGCCATTGAAGCAGTCATCACAGTGTCACAATGTGCAGATGATCTCGTCAAAAAGATCAATGAGTTTGAGATACTCATGCGAGATCTATTAGAGCAGATATGGGAAAATGCACACCGTCGACTTTGAAGCGGAGGCAATGCTGAGTTGCTTGATAGACAAAAGATAGCAGACTTCAACCATCAACATATAATACGAATTATTTTGGGGAGCATGCATGTAGCATGCAATGATCTTAGAGATGCTGCCCCGCCTGAAGCTAATATGCATCGTCTACAGTTATGGGACGCTGTATGGAGCGAGCAAAGAGCCAGGAGCAAGCGCATGAAGGCGTTGGGATGCAGAGTCACTCCCCACACCAAAAGAGTGCGCATTGCCCAGGACGTCGCTGCAACGTCCAGCCAGGCAGATGCGAGTGGGACAGGTGCCATTAATCGTACAATCTACAATTCTATGTGCACACACCTCATTGGCGTCCCGCACGAGGCTCTGCTCGAAGGGCGAACAATGGGCTCTGATGTTTTTGGCACAGTAAAAGAGTATACAGTTAGAGGTATATCATTTTTGCCAGGGCACATTACTTTTTGCGGAAAGCACTACAAAGGAGAAGGCAGCGCCAAGTTCGAGAGCTTCCAGGCAGAGCAGGGCATGCGGGTTCTACACCCATCAATTGTCAGGTGTATTGCCTTCACAAAAGAATCTCCTTGGATCACTATTTTCCCATACTATAATGGTGGCTCGCTTGGTGATACTCTCTGAAGGTCCCCTTCAGATTCAGTGAGTTCACCAGAGCAATTTTCCATTTGGATCGAGGATGGAGAAAACCCCCGCCCGATAATATTCCTTTAAGTCATCTAGAACTTTCTAAAATAAAACAAATAGTAATAATCATGCCACATATTATGCATGCCCTGGTGGAAGGCCTAGTGGGGGCAGCACATTAGGCAGGAATTGTACATACCGACCTACATCCATTCAATGTAGTGTTGGATTTTACAAAAGAGTTGAAGCCACGCGTAGGTATTATTGATTGGGGATTACTGCTGGGAGTGCCCAAAAAATGGGTGTCTCTCAATTTTGTATTTGAAGCAGACAAGAACCCTGAGAAGGTGGCACAGGCGGTCTCCTATGCAGACAGAGAGCGAAATAAACGGCCGTGGATAGCCCCGATAATTTATGATCCGTTTTTGGCAGATGCATACACTCCTGCATCTGATGTTTTTGCTTTAGGGTATTTATTATAAATTTTATATGACTTTTGGCAGAAAGTACAAGAGTTGTGGATGGACAATAGTTCCTATGAGACAAAGTTACCATGGATACTATTATTTATAGAGTCAAAAATTGGATGTGTCTGCCTAATCGCGACGAGCGAAAATCTGTTTTACAAGTAGTGGAATTTTTTAGATCACTAAATACTGACCCAACGAGGGCACAACGTCCTCTTGTAGAGCTATCGGTGTCATTCACCCCAATTTTGTAATGATACAGTATCAGGAGATTAAGTTTCAAGAATGGCTCTTTGTTTGTCTCTCTTCAAAATTTGATATGTGTCCATTGTTTGAAATATTATCTCATTGAGTCTTTGCAATATCTCTCTCCTCTTGTGGTGTTTAAGTTTATGTTTTCTCTTCAAAATTTGATGTGCGCGCATTGTTTGAAGTATTTTTTGAGTCAAGTGGATATTTCTCATTGAGTCTTTGCAATACATATCTCATCTCGTGGTGTTAAACTTTAAGTTTTTGAGGGTAATGGTCAATTTATCTTACGTTGATCTTTACAAATCATTAAAATCCTAAAGTCATTTACGTTCATGCAGATATGGCAGAAGCGCAAGCAAACGAGCATCAAGAGTTAGCCAAGAAGGCATTGAGCGAATGAAGGCCCTTGCACATGGACTGACAGCCCACGAAGCTACGAGAACAGCATGCAGGTTGTCGAAATGGACAAATCCTACTTATGCCCAATGGAAAGACATAAATAAACGCGTAACCACAGAGATGATAAAGGAAATATGGCCATGTCCACATGGCGAGATTAAGAAGGGAAGATGGAAGGTTTCACATTGCACTCATAATGATATCAAAATTAATGCCAAGTGCATTTTCTTGGAGGTGTACGGTCGTCCTCTCCATAACGCCGACGCTCCACTCTATTTTGCTAAGATGCTATATGCACAATTTATCCTAGAAACTCTAGTGGACTTCGCCCAGAGAGGCCACTGTCAACACCCACGACATACGTGAAGAGACAGTGACATTCACAAGGGAGAAACTTGCTCTCATGGTGAAGGGCGCTGGATTGGAGTTAAACAAGGTCAAAGAAAGCTTAGGGGCACAGCTAGCAGAGAAGGAGAAAGAAGCTGTACGATTATCTCAACAAGCGTCAACTCCTCCCCCGGCCAATAGAGGGATTCAAGAGCAGCTCACAAAGATCAGCCAAGATGTACAGACCATCTCTTCACGTATAGCTCCTGTGTGCCAAGGGAACCACATGTCTCATTTTTTGATGCATCCTGATCTTGTGGGAGTTTCTGCTGAGGCTACTAGTTCCCCCACCCCCCAATGTCGTGTATGTTACAAAGTATTCGATGGGTGGAGCGGCCAGTATATACTACCCTGTGGACACTACTACCACTTAATATGTTTAGTGAGGCAAATGCAAAATATTTCCACATGTGCATTGTGCAGTGTCCCAATAAATCAAGGTATTTATATAGTGTTCGGCATGGCTAGCGAATATAAACCACCAGGACCTTTAGATGCAACTCCTAGTGCAATTCACAATTTATTTCAAGATGAAAGCTAAGAAAGACATAAATCCTACTTTTGTATTGATAATTTCTCCAAATACAATCATTTGTACAAGTACTTTTTATGAAATTAATGAAATGACTTCTTCCTCTATGTCAGTATCTTGCTCCAAAATTCTTTCACCATTTATCCTCTCGTCTGCTAAATTAAGCTCATCTAAGTCAATGTCCAAATTGTCTTCTATCTCAAGGGTAGTGCACGACGTGCGTCCAACATCAAAGTTCTCGTCTACTACATCATCACAATCGTACATCCATCTGGGCATATCTTCTTCATACTCTTCGCTTTCAATGTCTCGCAAGATCTTTTCATTGCAATACATGTAAACAAGTTTATCTGCTCGATCTGCAAGAAGTCGATTTTGCGAATATTATTGTGAATATATTTGTACATGCTCCAGTTTCTTTCTGAGCCTCAGTTTGAAGAGCACTGACTTAGAACCTTCATCGCAAGGTTGCGCAATAAAGCATAATGCTCACCACCATTCATCATCCACCACTTCCATGCAGATTACTCTTTAGCCATTTGTTGAACAAGGGAGTTGGAAAATAAACCCTCTTTCAATCGAAATGAGGTCATCTCCTTTATGCACTTTACACGATCATCAACATTATTATAAAAAGTGTTTACCACTTTATAAAAATCTTACACCACCTCAATGTTGGACATCAAATCCATATTCCAATATTCAGGATCTAACATGTAAGCAGCACTGTGTAGTGGTGAATGCGCTCCAATCCATCTAGCATGAAAGTACTTCAATAGGACTTTTCTTTGTCTACTGGAGAATGGTATACGCCATTGCTTTTCCACCACTGAATGCTCTAATTTCTCAGGACACTCCAAACTCCGCTGGACAGTCCACCATTGCATCCATGCTTTCCCGAGATTAGGCGCTCTTTGATCAAGACTTCGTACGGCATACATAACAGGCATCATTACATGGTATGCATCCATCACACTATTCCACCAACTTCTTCTTGTAAGCGCTGCCTTCAAGACTTTGATTTTCTCTTTCACTTTTTCAAGTTGAGTGCTCTCCTAGTCATGAAATGCCATGCATGTAAATGTTTCGCAAACTGCATGCGAGGTCAAAAAATATCTAACACTCTCTGTCTCTTGAGCATGAATCTCACAAAAGCTGGCGACGAGCAGTGTCGACGATTGAGGCAAACCATTTGGTATCATCACTTTTATACCAATCTTTTAATACAAGATTCAAACTATGAGTATTACAGCCTACCGGAAAAACATGTGGATAATGTCGCTTTAGGATTTTGGATGCATTCTTGCAATTCTTTGCATTGTCCATGACGATTTGGACTACATTTTTGGCACCCACTTCCTCTATCACAGAGCCAATGACTTGAGCAATGTAAGCCCCAGTTTTGATTGAACCAGCAAAATCCACGGCACGGATGAAAGTCTCACCTCTAGGTGAAATAACCATTATATTAATTAATGGTTTTCTTTGTACATTAGACCATCCATCACTTACTATACTACATCCAAAAAGCTCTATATTGCTAAGAATTATTCTTTGTACACGTTCTTTTACTAGCGCATAACATTTCTCTAATAGATCATTTCGCATAGCATGGTACGTAGGCGGTGAAAACCCTGGACCAAACTCACCAATTTTCTTCCATGCTCTCTTCCAATGCTCACTGTCCACCATCATCATAGCACTCCCAGAAAAGTAAATCGCTTCAGCAAGGGCGAGTTGTGCATCATCGAGCCGACCTTGACGTAGGCTTTCTTGCAAAATGAAGTTTGACGCATGGGTATATTTCCTACGTCAAAGTTCCGCTTGCAGGAAGATGCACTGGGTAGATTACTTTCTGGTTGCACATTGACGTTCGGAGTACAAGCAGGCGATGTAGTGGGAGTTTGATGATTAGAACAACAGTGTTCTTGCTGCCTTGATACATTAACGGTAGGAGTGTAATGTTTTCTTGAATCTTTCTTTTGAATTTCTTCTCTTATGCGTTTGGCCACTGCAGGTGCAGAGGGGTGGGCACATGACTTTTTCTTCGGTCCGCCTAAAAAGTGTTCTCTTAGTCGAGGTGCCCCACCTGATTTTACTGCGTGGCATAGCTTACACTCCCAATCTATGAATCGATCACCAACGTTAATTTCATATTGCCACTCTATCCCAAGTGCCTTTTTTTTCCTACTATTTGGAATTTGGACTCTATTGGAGGTATCACTGGATCCAACATTGTCCTCCATCTCAACAAATAACCTATTCAACCAAGCATATAACAATGAATACACAAATGAAAAAACAACAAAGTCACTCACGTATTACAAAATATACATTAGCAGACAAACTACTTCGAAACTATGTTGATAAACACAAAAGATCATCACATAACACAAAACTACTTCGAAACTATCTTACAAGGTCTGACTACAAAACTACTTCGAAACTATCATGCACATTGCACCCCCAATGAAGGATGACTTTTGTACCCAATTAAGGATACTTTACACAATCAAAGATCTATGCTTGCCCAATACTCTAGTATAGGACAATAGACCTCCTCTAACATTCACAAAAAAAATCAAAGATCTATGCTTGCCCAATACTCTAGTATAGGACAATAGACCCTTGTCTACTCTAAACTATATCAAGTATCAAGAACCAATACAAGCCCCTAAGTAGGACTCTTGGCTCCATCAAACCATTCATAAAGCAAAATGAGGTAGATTACCTACGTAGCTCAAATGCAAAGCTGAATGACTCCAACTTTGTCCCTAAATCTCCGCAAGTATTAGCTATGAACCACACCTTGCCCCCAATTCAAAGAACTAAGGACGAGTGGCTCAATAGCCTTAGGAGTGCCTATGGAAAGACGACAGCCCCCCTAATATAAGGACGTTCTTCCCAAGAGGACACTTCTAGCAACTCGAGAGCTCTACAAGTACTTTGAGGAAAGATATCACGCCCCCAAAACAAGGACTGTCTCCCCAAAAGTTCCACGATGGGTGTCGGGCAATGTTTATAAACAGAACTCCGCCGGGGTTCTTTTGTTTTCCCGGCGGGCCCACCGGGATATCTAAAATCCCGACGGGCCCGCCAGGAAAACAAGAAGCCCGGAGGTGTTACGGGACTAGTGGGTTCTGGCAGGTCATTGCTCAGGTCATGTGAATATACAATGTGATCACAAGTTTTAATATGTTAACAACATGTTTTGTTGACGTGATCATGAAATTGTGAAGACGTTAATGAAATCCCTGGCCCCAACTTATAAACTCGGAATCCAACAGTTGGAGAAACCATCAAATCACATGCTTTGCTCCCAACCTCAAAATTCATATATGAATTACCATGTGTTAAATCAATTTGTGTATATCTTCTTCTAATCATTTCAATGATGTGCTTCTACCAATGAACTTCAAAATGTGCAAGCTACAATCTAGCACCATCTTTTAGTAGGAAAGGAGGGGTAGAAGTAAGACACAAATATGTTGATCTGAGTGAGGTTGTGGAGCAAAGGCTTCTCCTTGCTGCTATGCAAAGGAAATCCTAGAGCAAATGTTTCATGTGGGAAGAACACCTAGTGAGTTTTTTTCGATCTCCATCATCATGCTTTCACATGATGATACCACACTATTGATTCAATAAGTGTTATCATTGTTGGCTTGGAAGAAGGGGAGGGAGATGTCAACAAGGAACCAACGAGCACCACTCTGATAACTAACTTGAGTATAAGAGAGCTGTCACCCGTGAGGAATGATGGACGAAGCTCTCCAAGTTGTTGAGATATTGAGCTCAACTAGTGCTGCGGGCAGACAGACCCGCCTGGGTGATAGCTTCCATATCTACACCACTGACATGGTTGGTGAGATTATGGGTGATATGTGGCTAGTGGGATGACAGGACGTGTGACAACCATTTTGGATTATTAGAAACTGGCATAGTTATAGCGCCAACTCATTTAGTCTGGTTCACATTATGGACTGACCCTTGTATGTTGTAGGAGTTAAGTACTAACCCATATAGTGTGTAATCTTACCTTTATGTTATATTGGTTGAGTAGGAAGATAGAAGCAAATTCAGCTATCCATCTCTCTCTTGTGTCCTGCTCTGTCTTGTATGTGGGAAATGGAGGAAAGGCACGTTCCCTTATGTTTCTAAAATTTTGGGGAGGATTGTGCCAACTCTCCGTGCCATACTTATGTATGGTTTTTATTCACTCGTACAAACAAGCACAAGACTTGAATTACGACATGTAACTCAGATTTAGATGTGCTAGCTCGAGCAGTTCACTATAATTAAACCCTTTCTATCATGTGCATTCAAATCCTGTTTTAAAAATTACGTGGCTATGAATTTTTCATAAATAAAACATACCCTTTTTCTATTAAACCTATGAATACTCCCTTTAAATGGTACCCTTCTGTACATAAAAAATGGATTTTAAAAATCCCTTGTGCTGAACCCATGTGCTACACTTACATATTTATGAGTCCCCCCCCCCGGCCGAGGTGCTAACCAATTTATGATTATTCTTTTTACAAGGTACTTTAAGATCTCCATCGATCATAAGCATAGGCATGCTGTTGTTTATCAATAGGCGGCGGACGTGCCTTTAACACTGTTTCCAAGTATGTTTATAGATTCATATTTGTTCGGTCAATTCAATATATTTATAAGTAAAACTGCATGGTTGTATGTTTGTGAATTTAAAACTTGCCTTCGAGATATGTCAATTCAATATATTTATAAGTAAAACTGCATGGTTGTATGTTTGTGAATTTAAAACTTGCCTTCGAGATATGTCAATCAAAACCAACAAACATTTTTTATATGTAACATGGTGAACTCAAACTTGGGAAAGACACGCCTAGGAAGAAGACGTGCTACAGAAATTAAGACTTCATTCAAGCACACTTGTGCACTTGTACAGGCGGATAGGGCTACCCAAGCATTCTAGTTTATGTTTTATTTAATTTTTTATATTTTCATGGCATTCTTTCTTCCAAGGCATGCTAGGAGGATGGGGATAGTAACTAGATTCTTCACTAACAATAATATCTTGCTTTGCAAAATCTATGGTTAAGCTAATTGGAGGAATCTAACCAAGAGGTCCCATAATGACTTGTTGAGTATGTTACCAGGGAGAGTTATGGAAAGGTGGTAGGAGAACAGGTGGAAAATTTAGAGGTGACTTGCATATTTGGTGGGGTTAAGACTATCACAGTATGAGGAAGTGAGCAAGGCTACCCAAGCATTCTAGTTTATGTTTTATTTAAACTTGTATATTGTCATGGGGTGGATGCATGGTAAGGTGGACTCAAAACCTATATCCTCGACATGGCTTTTAGGAGAACAAGTGGAAAATTTCGAGGTGACTTGTTGTCATGGGGTGGATGCATGGTAAGGGGGACTCAAAACCTATATCCTGTTAAACTGGTTTTTAGACATTTGAAAAAGTCATTTTTCCTCATTTTCTCCCATAGTTTGTACAATTGAGAAGCCTGAAAACAAAAAATAGTTACAAGTAGCTTGTGGTGCACTCATTCTACCACCTCTCCCATGTCTCTCTCTCTCTCTCTCTCTTGCTTACCCACTCTGTCTCTTTCCATCTCCTCTCTACCCTAAACCTGCTCTGCTGCCTTGTTGTTTACCTCTCTCTCTACCCTAAACCTGCTGTTGCCTTGTTGTTTACCTCTCTCTACCCTAAACCTGCTGTCTGCTGCCTTGTTGTTTACCTCTCTCTCTCTCTCTCTCTCTCTCTCTCTCTCTCTCTCTCTCACTACCCAATACAGGCCCCTTACTGTAATTTCACTGACACACATACGCATGGACCTTTCACACCCATCATAGATTCCCAAGCATTTAGAGGCAGATGTAGAAGTTCATCAACCTATGTAGAGGGTTGCAAGTCATGCGTAGAGTTTTCTTCAAATGCAATCAAGGATTATCATGTGCAGAGGAAGCAAGAAAAATGTGCAAGGATGAAGTCTAAGGTACAAGAAGAACAGGAGAGTACAAATGAAAGTCATGGTGCAAACGAGCAGAAGCGTCAAAAAATATACAATGACATTGTTCAATACTTTAATCAGTGGACCAAGGGTCTAGATGAGAAGAACAGGTTTAATATATTAGCTCAGGTTCTCCAACATCGCTCTATGAAGGAAATTTTGAGCAATTTTCCATCATGGAACCAGATAAGTCTAATAGATGGCATATGAAATACACTTGAAGAAGCAGTCAAAGTGATTAGAAACTATTTGTTAAAAGATCTATTCCCATGATTCTTATGAATGGCGCCACAACAAATACATTCTCTCTTAACATTGCCGATGCTTCAAGGCAGTTGAACATACATAGACATATTTTGTATGCAACTAGAGAGCCACCAGCCATATAACTGAGTGTGAAAGCACCTTATGTCAACCCCTCTTTATTACTAGGATAATCTGTGTATCATAAGCCACGAGCCATATAACTAAGTCACAATACCTTATGTTGCTTCACCTCTTCTTACTATGATAGTCTTAACCCCACAAAATCTTTGAGTCACCTCTAAATTTCTCACTTGTTCTCCCACCATCTTTCCCAGAGAGTTTTTGTAGAGTTGACGCATATATACACGCGACTTTTTACAGAGTTGACGCGTTTATACACGTGAAACAGAGAGGGGAAAAAAAATCCAGAGAGTGCTATTTGGTACCTGAATGCTGTTCCAGCATTCTAGCACACCCAATAACACTCTCTGGATTTTTTTTTTTTGTGCATTGGACCATCCATGAGGAAGATATCCACGAGGAAGATTAAGACAAGAACGACATGAATGCATACATTGTCAATACACGATTCAAGACAGACATGAATGCAATACTATCGATTCACGATTCAATATTACTATCAAAATTTTATGTGTACACATATATACAAGGGAGTCCATATGTCGAAGTAGCCCATGGCTTCAGTTACAAAAATATATATACAACCACATCCTCAATATGGAATGTGATACTATAAGTCTGAGTACTACTCAGACCCAGATAATGACTCGATGCTCCCTCCATGCTCAGATGAGCTCACATCGGTCGGAATGTCCGATGAGTAGTGCTCACGTCCACCCTCTGCAGTGGCGACGGGTGGATCATCAGCAGCTTATGCCTGTTCAAGTAATATATAGTATATAAGTATATATATATATGTAATTCAATAAACCAAAATCATTCGTTTAGAGTTTTCAAGTACCTGTCGACCGTATGGTCTCATGGCCATCTCGAACTGCGCGTCCGTAATACGTCTCTCGGCTCTGAAGATGGCCCACGTGTCACATCTGCTATGCCGACGAGCATACCCAGTATCGTGGGCTGTGGGCTTCCTCCCCGTAACCTGTCTCGCGCTGTATCATAATCAACACAATTTGTAAGATTAAAACAATCATAGAATCAATGAATTAAGTAAACAATCAAATAAAGTGGCAAGATACTTTACGAACTCTGCCTTCCATGACTCGACGACGCCAGATTAGAAATGCAAAGATCCAATGGTCTCCATCTGGATCCGTCGTGCCTCCACATGCTGCCTGCTCTTCACGCCACCCTCTGCTCGTTTCTTTGCCTCCTTCCACTCGCGTTTGTGCGCAGTGTGGCAGGTTTCTTGGCAGGATAGCCACCCGCAGCTACATTTAGCCCATCATCGTACGCGAGTTTTTTAAGGTGAGATCTTTTATTACTTAAGATCTCCCTTATTCGCGTCCTTCCCCATACATCCGAGAATGTAGCATATGGGGGATTGGGGTACCGACTATGTACAGCCTCTATCACCTCCCCAACTAATCGGCTATTTTGATCTTTAAATCTAATAAAACAATTTCTATACAAGTGTGATACTACCCCATGCATGTACTCCATTACCTCTTTCCCCCTCGCATCCATCACTATCCCGCCCCTATCCGTCACATCATAGCAGATCACTCCCTCCACCTCTCTTATCTCCTCCTCATCCGAACTGTCTCCTCTAACTCTTCTCACCGCGTGCCCTACTACCTCCCCCACCAAAGCACCCGCCGCATCCTCCACTCCCACTCTTCCTACTGCTGTGGGTGGAGTCACGACTAGGGGATTGTCTACGTGACGGTGGCTGCTATGACCCCTAACGTGACGGTGGCTCTGAGGGAGTACGTGATGGTGGCTATGAGCCCTGAGGTGACGATGCTTGGGAGGGTGTGCATGAGTGTGTCTGGGACAAGGTATGTCTCCTCGGTGGGTGTGGAAGAGGGAAAGTTGCATGCCGTCTCATCGGACTCGTAGGCATAGACGGCAGTGGAGTGCCCTGGATACTCGTGGTAGGGGTATAGACACTAGGTATGGAAGGAGGGGGATGGGCATACATGTACTCTATAAGCTCAACTGGACCAGGATGGCACCCAAAATGATTTAGCATCTCCATCAACCAATTGTTGTATGCAAATGGATCGGATGAAGAACCTGGATCCATAAAGAATCTGCAAAAATAAAAGTATATACATGATTGCATCAAAGCACAAATGCAAGCTAGCACATATGATTTTTCACCATCAAACTGACATCACTATCTAGAGAATTCACATCTTCAACAATACTCAGAACTATAGAGTTATCCTCCTACAACTCTTCAAAAACTACATCACTATCACCACAACATCCATCTTGTGTGGTTATCTTCAGAGGTTGCACACACATTGTTGCATGCATGACTATCACCATCCTCATGTGTACATCATGGGCTGTCTCTTGACTCACACAAATACCATCATCCAAGCCACCTATCAGCTCTAAGACCATAGAATGGGAAAACACAGTCGCGTGTATACACCCGTCCAGAAACGCGTGTATACACCCGTCCAAAAATGCGTGTATATGCCTCGGGGGGTTCACCTTTAAAAAATGTTGCATATCACGTGCGTTCAAGAGGTAATAAAAAACCCCCTCTACTTACATGTCACACGCTAATAAAATGACCCCTCTTTCTTAAGAAACTTACAACTTTTTTTCAAAATTGGATAAAAAAGCCCCTCCTGTATATGTAAACCTGTAACTTTTTGGAATTTAAATACCCCTCTTAGATGAACTGACGTGCTACACTTACATACTTTTAGGTGAACCCCCCGGGGTATATGCGCGTGAACCGTCTCTGCAGACAGGATACACGCAAACATACACGCGTTCCTACACACGGCCTGTGAAATTTTTTTTTGAAAGCGACCGACCTCCGACAAATCGTCCTTATAAAAGGCCCACTGTCGCCCCCTGTCATAATCGTTCACCAGATGGCAACCAGAGAAGGAGAAGGACGGAGACAAACCCATAAAGGAAAGAGACAATAGCATACACAAATCTGAGGAAAGAGACAGGGCAAAGGATAAACTGACTCACCTCTGAAAAAGTGAGTCTTCTTTTTGGTCGGTTTCCTTCACCCGTGTGTGCTCCTTGTCTGCTCCTTGCACTTAGGTTTAGTGCTCTGTTGGAAGAGGCGACGACGAAGGAGAGCAGATCTATTTTTTGAAAATGTTTATTTGGGGAAGGCGGGTTATTTTTAGGTTTAACAGGTCGTCGCGTGTAAAAACGCGTGTATTTTCGCGTTTATAATAAATCAACCGCGTTTATACACGCGATTTTTAGGATATAGCCGCATTCTTACACACGATTTTCAGGATGTAGCCGCGTTGATACACGCGATTTTTAAATGTAGCCGCGTTAATACACGCGATTTTATGGATGTAGCTGCGTTAATACACACGCGATTTTTAGGATCTAGCCACGTCAATACACACGATTTCTAGGATCTAGCCGCGTTAATACATGTGATTTTTATACTTTCATTAAATATTGATTATGATTTTGTGTTTTCTGGTTTGTGTTAGCATGTCATCAACCTCCTCAAGCAGTTTTGGTGAGGATGAGACAATGCGTCATCGTAATCGCGATGTGTGGTTGTTGGGAGACAAAGGATCAAGTGTATGTGTAATCGATGTCAAGGATGCATTGTACGAGCACGTCGAATTACCTTGAATCACATCTCCATGTATGGAGAATGGAATCAAACAGGTTTAGAGGTGAGTAGATGTAAATTGATAGTATTCAAATGACTCATGGTATCCAAATTAAATTAATGAAGTTGTAATATATATACTCTAATTGAAGCACGATGCAGTACCACACCCTAACATGGTGCCCTACGCGCGGCGAGAGCACGCAAAGTGTTGACGAGATGATGCTGGAGCTTCGGGATCTATTGTCAAAGATGAGTGGGAAAGGGATGACAATAGCCCTACACCCCACGAAGTTGTGGAAGAGGAAGTGTTTGATGATATGGTGCGGTATCTTTTTAAGGATGATCCCAAAGGTATGGATGATGATGATATGGAACGAGAGCATCTTTACAAGGCTTCATTCGACACCAATTTTTGAAGGGTGCACATTCTCTATTTTATGTGCTTCACTTGAACTACTCAATATACAAACAGTTTATGGATGGAGCAATGCAAGTCTTGACGCATTATTGAAGTAAGCATTCTAACTTGTAAATTTGAATTAGTGGTTGAAGGTTTAGGATTTAGGACTAATTGATGATATTGGATGCAGGCTATTATCAAAAGGGAAATAGACTACCCACCTCAAGAGACATAGCGAGGCGCTATGTGACATCTCTTGGAGGATTGGATTATGATCGCATACATGCATGCGTCAATGATTGCATTCTCTTTCGTGGGACACATAAGGAGGCTCGACATTGTCCCACTTGTGGGTGGTGAAGCAAGGTATAGAATAGATGTGAAGAGTTTTGATGTACCTCGTAAAGTCTTGCGACACTTTCCTATAATTCCTCGCATCAAACACATGTTCAAGTGCAAATCCATAGCAGAGCTCATGTCATGGCATTCCTCACATCGATCGGATGATGGCATGTGGAGAATTCCCGCAGACACTCCTGCTTGTTGGAAGCATATTGAAGATGAGTTGCCCAACTTTAAAATAGAGCCCAGAAACTTGAGACTTGGCCTAGGTATGGATGGAGTGAATCCATTTGGTTTCAAAAGCACCGCATACAGCGTGTGGCCAGTTGTGTTGGTGAATTACAACCTTCCACCATCAATGGCGATCAAGAAGGGACATCTTATGTTATCCCTTCTAATTCCAGGGAAACATAAAGTCAAGCATATGGATGTTTATCTCGAACCATTTGATTGATGAGTTGGAGGAACTATGGAGAGGTGTTGCGGTGGTGGACATTAGTAGGCCTCCCTCCTCTCGACACTTCGACTTAAAAGCAGTGTTGATGTGGACAATGCATGACTTTCCAGGATACAGCGATTGTTCTGGTAAGAATTCTAATTACCTCCCTACTCTAATACTATTGGCTATATTAATTATAAATATTGACTTTATTATTCTAACTTTTATTTATATTTTAATAGGTTTGAAAACATCGGGTAAACATGCATGTCCTGTTTATGGCCCTTCGTTTAGTACATGAGTATGCTGACGGTTTGTGTAAGACCATATTCGATAATCATCATCAATTTCTCCTGTCAGATCATCCTAAATATGTTGCTAGTAAGAGTAACATTCCTCCACAAACACTTTGTGGTGCAAAAGATTGGAAGCGTATTTGGGAGTCTACAAATATTCTTCCTCCAGATGGCATGAACAGGTATAGTAATGTTTTTCAATCTTGTTTTGTGTAGTCTCTAATTGGATTAAAGGTCACATAGAGCAATCCCTTGTGTAGGTACTCCATTTTTTTTCGGCTACCATATTGGACCCATCTTAAGATCAACCATCTTCAACCATCTTAAGATCAACCATCTTAAGATCAACCATCTTCAACCATCTTAAGATCAACCATCTTCTTGATCTCATGCACATCTTCAAGAATGTGGGATCTGGTATTTGGGAACATGTTATTGGTAAACGAGACAATGTTAGCGTACGGGAGGACTTGCGGTTCGCAGGACGTATGCGTCAAGCTTGGCCCCACGAGAGGAGGGTGGGCACGTTCGTCTTCCGCCTGCACCATGGATTATATCAAAGAAAGAGGAGAAGCAGGTAAAGCAAGCCATCACCACTTTGCGTACTCCCACTGGATGCATGAGATCATTGAAGGGAGCCTTTACAACCACTAAGAAAAGAGGCATTGAGCAACTATATGGGTTGAAGTCCCACGATTGGCACAAGATGCTCCAAGTAAGTGTTTTCCAAGTCTTGTACGTTGAAATTAAATTTTGTAATGCCATAAACCATACATACATGTGCTCTTATGTGCGCAGTTCATACTACCTACTAGCATCGACCATTGTGCAAATAAGAGTTTGAAAAAATGTATTTATAAGATGGGCGAGCTTGTGAGGTATGTAAAACCCATGTCAGATCACCCTTCATTATACCTTACAAAATGAATGTGCATGAGGTATAACGTACTATTTATTTATTTTTCAGATATGTTAGTTCCAAAGCAATTGATCCAGCTACGTTGGATGATGCGCGTGTTATGGCAGTGGAGGTGGTTTGTTTGGTAGAGGATATGTAAAGCCCATGTCAAATCACCCTTCATTATACCTTACAAAATGAACGTGCATGAGGTATAACGTACTATTGATTTATTTTTCAGATATGTTAGTTCCAAAGCAATTGATCCAGCTACGTTGGATGATGCGCGTGTTATGGCAGTGGAGGTGGTTTGTTTGGTAGAGGAAACTTTTTCGCGAACCATTCTCACAAGTCAACTACATCTCATTGTGCATTTAGTGGACGAAATCGCTTTATGTGGCACTGTGCATGCAGGTTGTGGATGTTTTTCCTAGAGCACTTCATGAAGACCTTAAAAAACTTTGTGAGGCAAAGTGCAAGGCCTGAAGGAAGCATGGCCGAGGGTTGGTTGCAATGATTTTATATTCACGTGATCACAATTTTTTTTTTGTTAATAACATGTGTTAACATGTTATTAACATGTTAACATGTTAACATGTTCTCAAAAAATCCGGTGGCAAGCGACCTGGTAACCGGATAAAATCCCGCCGGGCTTTTGCTATACCCGGCGGTCCCGCCGAGAAAACCTAAACCCCGGCGGGTCCCAACGGGGTCGTCATCCAGCCCGGCGGGGTACAATTTCCTATATATATGGGCCCAGCGGGCCCTTTGGGAGTTCATTGCTGACAGCATACACAGGTAATGAAACTTGTGTGTGTGTGTGTGTGTGTGTGTGTATGTGGGTGTGTGTTCGTGCGGGCAGCCGCCCACTGTCGCAATGCGCGGCAGGATGTGGGTGGTCCGCCAGACGAGGGATGTGTGTGTGGGTGTGTGTTCGTGCGGGCAGCCACCCATTGTCGCAATGCGCGACAAGATGTGGGTGGTCCGCCACACGACAGGTGTGTGTGTGTAAGGCCATTCTTCGGAATGGTGCTTACCCTGGGGCACTTAGTCCGTAACGCGGCTAGTCTGTGTCCTATGGTAAGTATGGCATGCCGTATAGCGGTACTAGTCGGTAACGTGGCAAGCATAGTATCGTTATGGCGATGTCACCTTCCCTTCCCTTCCCTTTGTCAAATGCGCACATATGGTCGGTAACGCAGCCAGTGTATGTTCGTATCCTATTCGTATTTCCATAGAATCGGGCGGCATTTTGTCGTTAACGCGGCAAGTTGGTGTCGTCCGCTCTAGTGCATAAATTGTTTTTTGCATATTGCGGTATTTGATCGTTAACGCGGTCGAAAAAATGTCGTAAATTTGCTTGCATATTACGGCATATGATCGTTAACGCGATCGAAAAAATGTCATAAATTTGTTTGATTTGACTTGTATTGTTTTTATTGTGTTTGATCCATGCGATACTTGGTTGCTAATGCGGCATGAGTATTTCATGGATCAAAGTTTACATCATATTGTCTAAACGTTTTATTTTATAATATCGTGATTCGTAACTCGAAAAATATGAATATCTCTCTCTTTTCCTACCCCCCTCTCTCTCTCTCATGATACACTTCACAACTCTTTCTCTCTCTCTCTCTCATGATACACTTCACAACACGATAGATGTGTAGATAAGGATTTTTTTTTTCTCTTAAAATATACATCATTCCTAATAATTTCTTTTTTCTCCCTCTATTTACTTAAAAATTAAAACAGTACATTATTTTTCTCTTTAGGAACTCACAAAAACATTAAAAATGTCATCTAATGTTTCTTCTCTCTATCTATCACAACTCTCTCTTCCTCTCTCTCTCTCTCTCTCTCTCTCATGATACACTTCACAATTCTCTCTCTCTCTCTCTCTCTCTCTCTCATGATACACTTCACAACTCTCTCTCTCTCTCATGATACATTTCACATCTCTCTCTCTATCACGATAGGTGTGTAGATGAGGAGTGCTTTAGGATTACAAAACATTATTTTTCTCTCTTTAGGAACTCACAAAACTATTAAAAATGTCAGGAGATTAAGTTTCAGGAATGGTATTTTGTTTCTCTCTTCAAAATTTGATGTGTCCATTGTTTGAAATATTATCTCATTGAGTCTTTGCAATCTCTCTCTCCTCTTGTGGTGTTTAAGTTTATGTTTTCTCTTCAAAATTTGATGTGCGCGCATTGTTTGAAGTATTTTTGGAGTCAAGTGAATATTTCTCATTGAGTCTTTGCAATACATATCTCCTCTCGTGGTGTTTAACTTTAAGTTTTTGAGAGTAATGGTCAATTTATCTTACGTTGATCTTTACAGTTCATTAAAATCCTAAAGTCATTTATGTTCATGTAGATATGGCAGAGGCGCAAGCATCAAGAGTTAGCCAAGAAGGCATATGAGTGAATGAAGGCCCTTGCACATGGCCTGACAGCCCGCGAAGCTACAAGAACAGCATGCAGGTTGTCGAAATGGACAAATCCAACTTATGCCCAATGGAAAGACATAAACAAACGCGTAACCACAGAGATGATAAAGAAAATATGGCCATGTCCAGATGGCGAGATTAAGAAGGGAAGATGGAAGGTTTCACATTGCACTCATAATGATATCAAAATTAATGCCAAGTGCATTTTCTTGGAGGTGTACGGTCGTCCTCTCCATAACGCCGACGCTCCACTCTATTTTGCTAAGATGCTATATGCTCAATTTATCCTAGAAACTCCAGTGGACTTCGCCTCCAGAGAGGCCACTGTCAACATCCACGATAGAGAGGCCACTGTCAACACCCACGACATACGTGAAGAGACAGTGACATTCACAAGGGAAGAACTTGCTCTCATGGTGGAGGGCGCTGGATTGGAGTTAAACAAGGTCAAAGAAAGCTCAGGGGCACAGCTAGCAGAGAAGGAGAAAGAAGCTGAGCAATTAACTCAAGCGTCAACTAGAGGGATTCAATCACAAAGATCAGCCAAGATGTGCAGAGCATCTCTTCACGTATTGCTCCTATGCGCCAAGGAAACCACAATTCTCATTTTTTGATACATCCTGATCTTGTGGGAGTTTCTGCTGAGGCTACTAGTTCCTCCACCCCCCAATGTCCTGTATGTTACAAAGTATTCGATGGGTGGAGTGGCCAGTATATACTACACTGTGGACACTACTACCACTTAATATGTTTAGTGAGGCAAATGCAAAATACTTCCACATGTGCATTGTGCAGTGTCCCAATAAATCAAGGTATTTATACAGTGTTCGGCATGGCTAGCGAATATAAACCACCAGGACCTTTAGATGCAACTCCTAGTGCAATTCGTAATTTATTTCAAGATGAAAGCTAAGAAAGACAAATCCTACTTTTGTATTGATAATTTCTCCAAATACGATCATTTGTACAAGTACTTTTTATGAAATTAATGAAATGAAATGACTTCTTCCTCTATGTCAGTATCTTGCTCCAAAATTCTTTCACCGTGTACTCTATCGTCTGCTAAATTAAGCTCATCTAAGTCAATGTCTAAATTGTCTTCTATCTCAAGGGTGGTGCACAACGTCAACATCAAAGTTCTCGTCTACTACATCATCACAATTGTACATCCATCTGGGCATATCTTCTTCATACTCTTCACTTTCAATGTCTCGCAAGATCTTTTCATTGCAATACATGTAAACAAGTTTATCTGCTCGATCTGCAAGAAGTCGATTGCGAATAGTACTGTGAATATATTTGTACATGCTCCAGTTTCTTTCTGAGCCTGAGTTAGCACTGACTTAGAACCTTCATCGCAAGGTTGCGCAATAAAGCATAATGCTCACCCATCCACCACTTCCATGCAGGTTGCTCTTTAGCCATTTGTTGAATAAGGGAGTTGGAAAATAAACCCTCTTTCAATCGAAATGAGGTCATCTCCTTTATGCACTTTACACGATCATCATCATTATTATAAAAAGTGTTTACCACTTTATAAAAATCTTGCACCACCTCAACGTTGGACATCAAATCCATATTCCAATATTCAGGATCTAACATGTAAGCAGCACTGTGTACTGGTGAATGCACTCCAATCCATCTAGCATGAAAGTACTTCAATAGAACTTTTCTTTGTCTACTGCAGAATGGTGACACGCCATTGCTTTTCCACCACTGAATGCTCTAATTTCTCAGGACACTCCAAACTGCGCTGGACAGTCCACCATTGCATCCATGCTTTTCCGAGATTAGGCGCTCTTTGATCAAGACTTCGTACGGCATACATAACAGGCATCATTACATGGTATGCATCCATCACACTGTTCCACCAACTTCTTCTCGTAACCGCTGCCTTCAAGACTTTGATTTTCTCTTTCACTTTTTCAAGTTGAGTGTTCTCCCAGTCATGAAATGCCATGCATGTAAATGTTTCGCAAACTGCATCTTTATTTCTAAGAAGAGACTCAAAAGTGTAAAAGTGAGTGCAAAACCTAGTCTCTGCTGGAAGCTTTAACATAACTGACATGCGAGGTCGAAAAATATCTAACACTCTCTGTCTCTTGAGCATGAATCTCACAAGCTGGCGAGCAGTGTCGACAATTGAGGCAAACCATTTGGTATCATCAGATTTATACCAATCTTTTAATACAAGATTCAAACTATGAGTATTACAGCCTACCGGAAAAATATGTGGATATTATCGCTGTAGGATTTTGGATGCATTTTTGCAATTTTTTGCATTGTCCATGACGACTTGGACTACATTTTTGGCACCCACTTCCTCTATCACAGAGCTAATGACTTGAGCAATGTAAGCCCCAGTTTTGATTGAACCAGCTGAATCCACGGCACGGATGAAAGTCTCACCTCTAGGTGAAATAACCATTACATTAATTAATGGTTTTCTTTGCACATTAGACCATCCATCACTTACTATACTACATCCAGAAAGCTCTATATTGCTAAGAATTATTCTTTGTACACGTTCTTTTACTTGCGCATAACATTTCTCTAATAGATCATTTCGCATAGCATGGTACGTAGGCGGTGAAAACCCTGGTCCAAACTCACCAATTTTCTTCCATGCTCTCTTCCAATGCTCACTGTCCACCATCATCATAGCACTCCCAGAAAAGTAAATCGCTTCAGCAAGGGCGAGTTGTGCATCATCGAGTCGACCTTGACGTAGGCTTTCTTGCAATGAAGTTTGACGCATGGGTATATTTCCTACGTCAAAGTTTCGCTTGCAGGAAGATGCACTGGGTAGATTACTTTCTGGTTGCACATTGCCGTTTGGGGTACAAGTAGGCGATGTAGCGGGAGTTTGATGATTAGAACAACACTGTTCTTGCTGCCTTGATACATTCACGGTAGGAGTGTCATGCTTTCTTGAATCTTTCTTTTGAATTTCTTCTTATATGCGTTTGGCCACTATAGGTGCAGAGGGGTGGGTACATGACTTTTTCTTCGGTCCGCCTAAAAAGTGTTCTCTTAGTCGAGGCGCCCCACCTGATTTTACTGCATGGCATAGCTTACACTCCCAATCTATGAATCGATCACCAACGTTAATTGCATATTGCCACTCTATCCCAGGTGCCTTTTTTGTCCTGCTATTTCAAATTTGGACTCTATTGGAGGTATCACTAGATCCAACATTGTCCTCCATCTCAACAAATAACCTATTCAACCAAGCATATAACAATGAATACACAAATGAAAAAACAACAAATCACTCATGTATTACAAAACATACATAAGCAGACAAAGTACTTTGAAACTATCTTGACAAATACAAAAGATCATCACATAACACAAAACTACTTCAAACCATCTTGCAAAGTCTTACTACAAAACAACTTCGAAACTATCATGCACATTGCACCCCCAATGAAGGATGCCTTTTGTACCCAATTAAGGATACTTTACACAATCAAAGATCTATGCTTGCCCAATACTCTAGTATAGGACAATAGACCTTCTCTAACATTCACAAAGAAAATCAAAGATCTATGCTTGCCTAATACTCTAGTATAGGACAATAGACCCTTGTCTACTCTAAACTATATCAAGTATCAAGAACCAATACAAGCCCCTAAGCAGGACTCTTGGCTCCATCAAACCATTCATAAAGCAGAATGAGGTAGATTACGTACGTGGCTCAAATGCAAAGCTGAATGACTCCAAATTTGTGCCTAAATCTTCGCAAGTATTAGCTACGAACCACACCCTGCCCCCAGTTCAAAGAACTAAGGACGAGTGGCTCAATAGCCTTAGGAGTGCCTACAAGGAAAGACGACAGTCCCTAAGATAAGGACGTTCTTCCCAAGAGGACACTTCTAGCAACTCGAGAGCTCTACAAGTACTTTGAGGAGAGATATCACGTCCCCAAAACAAGGACTATCTCCCCAAAAGTTGTACGATGGGTGTCGGGCAGTGTTTATATACAGAATAGTACCCCGCCGGTGTTCTTCTTTTTCCCGGCGGGCCCGGCGGGATAATTAGTTTTCCCGGCGGGCCCGCCGGGAAAACCAAAAGCCCGGAGGTGTTACGGGACTAGTAGGTTCTGGCAGGTCATTGCTCAGGTCATGTGAATATACAATGTGATCACAAGTTTTAATATGTTAACAATAGGTTTTGTTAACGTGATCACGAAATTGTGAAGACGTTAATGAAATCCCTGGTTGGTTGATACAAGAGTCTCTTGTATATATTTCAGAATTTCTTGGTCAGGTGGACAGCTCTTTGCCACGACTATGGAGCAATGAAGAGGACTTGAGGATGACCTCTATTGTGCCTCAAGGAAAAGGACAGAGTAAAGTAATTGACAGAACATTGATTGATGATCTCAATTTCACTTGCATCCTTAATAGTGATGTGATGAGCAGATGGGTTACAAGATATGAGGATGCAAAGACAAAAAGGCAAGCAGAAAGAGCTCTCTTTTGGAGGCAACATGGCTCTCGTAAGGCATACCCTAAGCATCTAGCAACACTTCCAAATGATATCCATGTTGATTGGTTGCATGAGGAAATGGAGAGAGCAAAGAGCAACGAGGGGCTGCATATCACTCGCGGCGGAAGAATGGGAGTATGCACGAGGATGCATGTTAAAGGTACATAGAACTAATGTTTTGCATTAGTTGTAAAGTGATTTGCTTTTAATATTTATTCACATTGCTTACACAAATATTGCTTCTATTTTGGTCCAGTGCACTATGTTCAATGCTATATGGTGTGAAGGCAAGCATTTTTGAACACAAAGAATTGATGAAAAGAGGAATACACAAGATTGCGGTGTCATTAGTAGCTTTGAGGGAGCTAATGGAAAAATGGATGATTATTATGGCACAATCCAAGACATATTTAGGCTTGACTTTCGTCGCTTCTTTGTGTATGTTCTGGATGTCAAATGGCAAATGAACATGGTGGAAAAAGGGCCTAATGCAACGATAAAAGGCCATGCAAGTGGCTATGTAACTATTGACTCTACAAAGTTTTGGCAAACAAATAAAGATAGGCTCGTATTGCCGCAACAATGTGAGCAGGTATGCATTTTTTTACTAATGTGTTTCATGTACATATATATCTAAGCTCGCGTACCCCTTGACTTTTGATATGCTAATTAATTACTACAGTATGTGTATTTGAGTAGGTTATCTATCTGCCAATGGTGCATGACATTAAATGGTGGTACGTCATCCCTATTGCACCACGTTCCAAAGTGATGTATAATACATTCACTGATATGGAGCATATGGAGGATGTAACTAGCCGCAATGAAGATGATGTCGAAACATACCAATGAAGATGTTGTGATCGATGATCAAGAAATAAGAGATGATCATGATAATGAGGATGAGCGTGCCATTTCTCATGATCATGAGAATGACCCTACCATTGAGGATGATGGTGATGTTGATGAGAGGATGATCAGGACGTCGATACCATTATCAATGGACAGAATATCGATAGTGGAATAAATTTAATCGTAGCCTTACAAATTGATCAAATGGATATTGATGTTGATCGTTTGGCAAGGATGGATCTTATTGAAGATGAGATCGAACCCTAACCAATCCATCACTGTATCGTTCTAAATTGATGACATTTCTATTATATATGTTGTCTTTTAATTATCTCATGATTTATTTTTGAATATATTTCATTGTTGTAAATGCATGTAGTGGGATTGTGTAATGATATATATTGCAATGTACTATGAGATGGTTTAAAGAAAATAGTTTTTAATTTTGTAAAGGAATTTAGTTTTTCTTAATAAATCGTATATTGATGCGTGTATTGATGCGTGTATTAATGCGTGTATTGATGCGTGTATTAATTGCGTGTATATACACGCGCTTATACACGCATTTTTGAAACCAGTATACATGCGAATTTAGATGCCAGTATACACGCGCTGGTAGATGCCAATATACACACGAATTTAAATGCCAATATACACACGCCCGATACTATTCAAATACATACGCGACCGTACACGCGCCCATAATTTATCGCGTGTATGGAACGCGTGTATGGCAGCATTGTCTTGTAGTGTGGGCCTTCAATCTCCCCAAGGCTATGTCCACCAAGTCTGCACACCGGTCCTTTGAAGTGGGCCATATTTGTTGAGAAGGTTGTTAAGAATACAAGTGATGATCGTAATTGCACAAAAAAAAGAACTTAGTGGATGTGCAAGGCATGTGTACAGTCAATGCCATCTATGAGCTATGGTGTAACACTCTGCATTCCTAATGCATAGAGATCTATGTATGCATTAAGCTCTATGCATAGAGCTTAATGTATGCATAGAGCCTAATCTTTTTGATTTTGTATGTATGCATTAGGTTCTTAGGGATTTTGTATGTATGCATTACTAATCCTTTCCTCATTTTATCCTCTCTTTCCTCTATTTTTATCTACCAAAAAGAGGGGTTTTCTTTTGTAGGTCCTCTATGCATAGAGCTTAATCTATGAATAGAGCTCTAATCATAGAGCTTAATCCATGCATTAAGCTCTATTTGTAGAGCTTAATACATAGATGAAGCTCTATTCATGCATTCATAATGCATAGAGATCTAAGCATACATTAAGCTCTATGCATAGACCTCTATGCATGCATTAAGCTCTATGCATAGACCTCTATGCATGCATTAAGCTCTATGCATAGCTTGTATAAGCTTTTGTATGTATGCATTACTAATCCTTTCCTTACCCTTTTGTTGGTTTTGTAGGTCCTCTTATCCTCTCTTTCAACATCACGAAAAAGAGGCAAGTGCTTTTCTATCTTTTCTCTCTTTCCTCTACTATTATTGTACCCTTGGGTGCTAGGGATTTGTTTTATAGGTTTGGGCATAAGCTTTATGCATAATCTTTATGCATAATGCTTTACGCATAAGCTTTATGCATAATGCTTTATGCATAAGACCTCATGCATAGCTTTATGCATAAGACCTCATGCATAGCTTTATGTATAGGCTTTATGCATAAGGCCTCATGCATGCTTTATACATAAGACCTCGTGCATTGTTTTATACTTAAGGCCTCATGCTTAAGTCCTCATGCTTAAGCCCTCATGTATAGTGCTTTATGCATAAACCTTATGCATAATGCTTTATGCGTAAGGCCTCATGTATAAAGCATTATGCTTAAATCTTTATTATGCATAAGGCCTCATGCATAAAGCATTATGCTTAAAGATTTATGCATAAGTCGTCATTCATATTTTTTGCATAAGCTTTAGCATAGCTTGCATAAGGCTTGTATAGCGGCGTAGTTTGCATAAGGCTTTGCATCAGGCTTGCAAAGTGGCATAGCTTGCAAAAGCTTTTGTATCTATGCATAGAGCTCTATCCATGCATTAAGCTCTATGCATAGAGCTTAATCTTTTCGATTTTGTATGTATGCATTAGGTTCTTAGGGCTTTTGCATGTTGTTTCATTTGAAAGAAACATTTTTGAAACGTTTTGTTTCATAAAAAATGAATGAAACACATTTCTTTGCAACTATGCATGCATGAACCAGATCTAAGTCTAGATCCAAGAACCATTATGTATATAAGCATTCAAATCTCTAGCTTCCCCACCATTTCAGCCAAGTCAGGAAGCTTCGACGCAAAGATGCATAGTTAAAGCAGATTACAACAAAAAGAAGAGTCTTGCTACTGAGGCCTCGCCTTTGCATAGTTAAAGCAGATTACAACAAAAAGAAAAGTCTTGCTACTGAGGCCTCGCCTTTGCAATGAAGATGCTACATCTTCATGTTTAATGGTCTTATTTTTGAGTTATAGATATTTTTCCTTCCAACTTGGCAGAGGAGAAACCATTAACAAAGCCTTACGGGAACATTCCAAGCACTCCATGCAGACATTGGTGAGGCATTATTTTGGTAAAACCAGTGGTGCAGACCTTCTTAAGGAAAAGATTTTCTTTTACCGGCACTCCTATGTGGTGCCAATGCATGACAATGGGTTTGGTAAGCTAGAGATCATCACATCTCCTCTCCTCTCTTCTATTGAATGGCCAACTCCTGATGCTTGGATGGTTATGGTTATGAAATCAAAGATGCTTTGTGACATACAAGGATCTTTGAAGTTTACAAAGCCATCTCGATCTGTTGGTCTCAACTGGATATGTCCAATTCATCTTTTTGTTAAGATGTTCAATCAATTTACTTTCTCACAAAAACTTACCATGTTTGTGTGCAAGAAAGTACTAGGTGATGACATGGTTGCCTTGCTTGGAGAGAGTAGTGGGACATTGTAGAGGGGTGTGAGGTGAAAAAAAGAAGAAATAACCTGCCTCTATAGCCCTTCCACCTCGCAAACTTGGAAACACAGACACGAATGGGGGCACCAGCAGCCACCACTGGCTGGAACACTTTCACTTTGTTCACCACCCACCCACACCATAAGACAGCTCAGAACCACAATAAACAGATGATTATTCAGCAAAACACACAGCACCCTACACATTGTATAAACACAGCAAATACACCAAAGCAAATACACCAAAGACCAGGACTCTGGCCAAGATTTACTGCCAAGGGAATACAACCTTGTGTCTGACAACCAAGCCTCTGTCTCCCAGTCTCTGCAATCTCCAGAGGGCGCCCACACCAGTAATCCTTCTTCACTTCCTCTGTCCTCTGTAGCCCGACTGTTTATTTGCTGTATAAACACAGCAAATACACCAAAGACCAGGACTCTGGCCAGGATTTACTGCCAAGGGAATACACCCTTGTGTCTGACAACCAAGCCTCTGTCTCCCAGTCTCTGCAATCTCCAGAGGGCGCCCACACCAGCAATCCTTCTTCACTTTCTCTGTAGCCCGGCTACTCTCTGTCTCCAACTGCTACCTGCCAAGTGTTGTAGGCGAGCCCCACTATCTCCACAGCCCACACATCATCATCTCTACTGCAGCCAACACACACAAAAAACCAAGGCTCTCTCTCGGGTCAGCATCCACGCACTGCCTGCAATCATCGCCCACACAAGACCAGCTACTCCTCTCTAGAAGGCGCCCACACCAGCTAACCTTCAACTCAGCAGCTCCCACTCTCTGTGTGTCGTGACCAGCAGCTTCACCAACCACCAGAGCCTTGCACAATCTCTTCAGCACCATGAACCACTGCTCAATGCAGCATCACCTTCTCTTGCATCCAGCCCAAGCCACATCACATTCACCACTTCCTAACAGCAGCCCTCTCTTGCTGTAGCTCTCAAACCTGCATAGGCCACCCCAGCAGCCTCTGTACTTCAAATTCTTTGCTCGATGACCCGAGCGCCTCCAGCTGGCGTCAACTCTACCTTCACTGCTTCGCCTGTCTGCAGAATTCCAGCAAGCGTCCCTTCCTTCTACACTCTTGTCCAAGACACATTACCCAAGGCCCACACCAGCCTGTCCTTTCTTTACCTGCATCTCTTAGCCTCACTTGTGGTACCAACTGCTTTCCAGCCCTTCAAGAAGCTTCTCCACCAACAGCTTTCACAAGGCGGCCATACAGCGCTTCTTCACCAACCTCTCCTCTCCCAGCGCCCTCTGCATGGATGGCGATTCTCTCTCTACCTTTGAAAACGGCACCCCAACAGCTCTCTCGTTGCCTCTCTACTTTGTCGAAAACCAAAGCGGCTTCCACTCTTTGTGTCTCCACTCGCTGCAGCTCGCGTGCTAAGAGGGCTCCTTGCCAGCCTGTCACCTGCGCCTACCACCCCATAGGCGGCCTCTACACGCCAGCCTTTCAGTCTTTCCTCTGTGATCATCCCTTCACACCTAGGCGGCTACTCTCTCCCCCCTCGCCTCTGCAGACCCACCAGCCTCTCTCCTGTACGATCACCAGCCTCTCTCCAGCACCAGTAGGCTGCCTACGTCTTCACGGCAGCATCCCCCCAGGTGGCCCACTTCCTCTGCCGGCTCATCTACGCTCCACCCACCAGGCTCCTCACCTGTTCTGCTTTCGCTCCAGGCCGCTTTCACAAGGCGGCTCCTTCTTTACACTGTCTGCGCAGCGCCTTCGCAAGGCGACCACCTTCCCACAGACGGCAACCAATTCTTCCCGCCTGTCGGAGTTACCCTCTGCTTTTCATGCTGCCCTTCAGAGCCCCCACATCAGCGTCCACAGCTGGCGCCCACCTTGCTTCATCAGCTTCCTCTTTGTTGCGCGCTCTCCTGTGTGTGCAACTACGCCCGAGAGCCTCCCTGAACAACACAACTCTCTCTCCTTTTTTTCTACTCGGCGGCACCCAGCCTTCGCTTCCAACCTTCGAGAATTCTTGCTGGCGGCTACGTAAAGCTCCCATGTGGCCTTGCACAAATTGGCCACGTTTTTATATCATTTTTTATTATTTCTTTTAAGGCCTATAAGATGGCCTCCTCAAATGCCTTCCACACCAATGCTCTAGGCAACACCCACATCACTTTCCTTTTCACACCATCTACAAGGCAACCTGACCCCACCAGTCTTAAATGCTCCCATGCTTCCAGATCTTCAATTACGACCTGCTCTAGTACCCACTCCACTTAAGGGGATGCATACACATTCTCAGAGCCGAACAACAGAAACCATCTCCAATGAACCTCGTTCCGGACAGGCCTGCACGAGCCCAAAACAAATCCATCCACGCTGAACACCTGGCAATGCATTCCCGAGCAAAACCTTTATTCACACCATGCACACGTATGTACACAAGTCCGAAATACTTCACAGATTTTAGCCTGACAGACTTTGCCCAACCCCTAGCCTACTGAATCATTTATGATCAGCAGAAAGCATATGACCACGTTTCCCTCCGTCAATCCTTTGAGCATCATACAATGTAACCAACACATCTCTATTCCAGGTGATCAAAGAAACACTCTCATCTTCCACAGGCATAGTTTTCCATCCCACATCCCACAACATAACATCCGAATTTCTGGAAATAAAGCTCCTGACATATACACCATCCTGCCTCATCTCAATACCAAAATCACTGATATGGTCAACACCAATATTGGAGAACCAGTGAAGCAACTCCTGATGAGGGTAAAAACTGATGAAAGCTTCATCAAGAAAAACCTGCTGTGCCATAACACTTTCCTGTCCATCCACATGAGAAACACCACCATCAAAGCCAGCCACCCACCACAGGCAAAACAAACTCCCCTTCAAAAGGCACCATTGGCAAAGCATCCACCTCAGTTCCTGTATCCTCACCTTCATCAAGGCCAATAAGAAATTCATCTATCACAGCATCCATAATCTCATCCATAGCATCAGCATCATTCATAGTCTTCTGTTGCTCTTCCTTCATAGCCTCAATTCTACTCATGGCTTTCTTAACATTAATACACATCTGGTCATCCAGCTCCATCATCATCCTGCAGACTTTCTATTTCCCACTCATCCCACACAGGTTTATCACCCAAAGACTCAAAAGCAGACTCTTTCACATCACATGCATACCTTTGCTCATGATTCACTTGTACTTCCTCGTATTCTTCCTGTATGGCTTCTTCTTGTTGGGCAACCTCATCACCAAGCACTTCCTCATCAATAACCAAGGCATCCATCTCTGCATCCTCCTCACTGGTGGTGGATGAAGTATCCTCTGTTCCCTCACTAGTAGTGGTACTATACTGGTCGTATCATCATCACTCGAATCAGCTTCACTTTCCTCTTCATCATGAACAGGCTTCTGATTATCCATATTAAACTGCTTTTTATCCCCTCTCCTATCATACAGAGTAATGACCCCTTTCCTCCAATCCTGAACAGCCTTCACCGCTCTCAGCCATGGTCTTCCCAAAATGATGGGAAATGCACCCATTCCTGCAGGCATAACATGACAATCCACAAGCACCTTTACATCAAAAGCTTGCAATTCCAACTCCTTAATCATACCTAAGCATTTAACCTTCTGATGATTGGCCAGCCGAGGCTTATCACAATCTGTACTTAGATGACCCAATTCACCACAATTCCAGCATGTAGGAATGAACCGTCTACCCCTGCCAAAACCATGACCACTTCCATAACCTGTCTGACCTTCAGCTCCTTCCTGATTGTAGCCTCTACCTTGGCCACGTCCACCACCTATGTTCTCCATCATCTTCAAGCTCAGATTCTTCATACAATCCACCATTTGCCTCATATCCTGTTTAAACCCTTTATCAGAAGCTGTAATAGCTGTAGGTGCCACCTTTATCCCCTGTGGTATGGCATTATTCACCTGAGCTTCAATCGGTTGCACTCTTTCCAGCACGATTCTCGGTAGCACTTCTACCCTTCTCATTTCAGGCCTCACTGCCACCACTAATACCATCCCCAGCTGGTTCATCCGTTGCAATTTCCAATCCTTTGATTTAGCTATCTCCACTGCATCCTCATAAGACCTGGGCTTCTTCAAATCCACCTTCTAGCGAATGCCTCCCTTCAATCCTGTAATAAAACGATCCTTCTTCATCATGTACGGAGGTACCTGATCATCTCCCAAAGCCCTGCATAAAGTCTCCCACAGCAAAGAGAATTTCTTCACATAATCATCAATCGGCTCCAACTCACCCTGTATCAACCCCTGCACTTCATGCCAAACTTTATCTGGATCCTCAATCTTCTTGAACCTGTTCAAAAGAGCAGTCTTCAATCCATCCTCAGTCATCTCAATGCCTGGAACAGCATCCCTTAACGACTCTTCATAAGCTCTGCACCATACCCTTGCATCCCCTTTCAAGTATATATTCAGCAGCCGCAATACCTGTACCTGCTCATTGATGTGGTTGCTTATGCATGCAACCTCCATTCTCTCCAGAAAATCTGCCACGTCTTCATTTGGACCACCAAAAAACTCTGGATACGACATCATTTTATCCCCAAGCTTCACTCAAATCCCAAGAAAACCAGAAACACCTTTCTTCAATCTCCTACTCTGGGGCTAAGTAGGCAGCATCCCCCCAGGCGGCTACTTAGCCCACTTCCTTCGCCGACTCATCTACGCTCCACCCGCCAGGCTCCTCACCTGTACTGCTTTCGCTCCAGGCCGCTTTCACAAGGCGACTCCTTCTTTACACTGTCTCCGCAGCGCCTTCGCAAGGCGACCACCTTCCCACAGACGGTAACCAGTTCTTCCCGCCTGTCGAAGTTACCCTCTGCTTTTCATGCTACCCTTCAGAGCCCCCACATCGACGTCCACAGCTGGCGCCCACCTTGCTTCGTCAGCTTCCTCTTTGTTGCGCGCTCTCCTGTGTGTGCAGCTACGCCCGAGAGCCTCCCCGAACAACACACCTCTCTCTCCTTTTTTTCTACTCGGCGGCACCCAGCCTTCGCTTCCAACCTTCGAGAATTCTTGCTGGCGGCTACGTAAAGCTCCCATGTGGCCTTGCACAAATTGGCCACATTTTTATATAATTTTTTATTATTTCTTTTAACGCCTATAAGATGGCCTCCTCAAATGCCTTCCACACCAATGCTCTAGGCAACACCCACATCACTTTCCTTTTCACACCATTCTACAAGGCAACCTGGCCCCACCAGTCTTAAATGCTCCCATGCTTCCAGATCTTCAATTACGACCTGCTCTAGTACCCACTCCACTTAAGGGGACGCATACACATTCTCAGAGCCGAACAACAGAAACCATCTCCAATGAACCTCGTTTCGGACAGGCCTGCACGAGCCCAAAACAAATCCATCCATGCTGAACACCTGGCAATGCATTCCCGAGCAAAACCTTTATTCACACCATGCACACGTATGTACACAAGCCCGAAATACTTCTCAGATTTTAGCCTGACAAGGGGTAGTACAAGGATGATACATTCAAGTGCAAAATAGTAGAGTCCAATGTAACATTTCGGTATCTTAAATCTCGTGCTACCTTATTCATTCGCTTTTATTACGAACGATGGATGAAGAGAAATAGTAGTTGGGTCCCATTTTGCAAGCAGATGAACAAGTTATTTTGCCTCTTGACATATGCGTTAGGTTTCCCAATGGTGTGGTGGAAGTTGTAAGTGCAAGTAGGCATTGGAGCCTACTAAATATTAGGGAAGCACCTCAATATCATGGGAAGTGAAGATATAAGCGGGGCACAATTCAAGGTGAAGAATAGAAAGATTCGAATACAAATGGAGTCAAAGACCTTGGTAGATACTGATTGGGAATATGATTGTATAAGCATGACTTAATAAGAAAGCTTTGGAGTTTTTTATGAAGTCTATTTACTCTTTAGATTTTGTGAATTTACGTTTGTAATTCATCAATAAAAAGTTTTGTCTTGTAATTGTTGTGTCTTTGTAATTGTTGTCTTTATAATTGTTGTCTTTTAGAATTACAATATTCAGACCTCTGTTTATGAATCCCTTTAAGAGTTCTAATATTTTTCTTTTAGAGATGTACTCGAGTCACGAGATGACAATTATGACACAATATCTCAAAACCATTACAAACTCAAGTACAAATGTGTTTTGAGTAAAAAATATCACAACATGAGAAGAGAATTTACATGCAAGATTATAAAATTAGAAGAAAATTTACAACTATTTACAACTATTTACAATGATAAATAGGGAGGAGAATGAAGTTTTCTATTTTGTCTCCATCTCCTTTGGTTTTGTCTCCATGTCCCCCTTTTTCTCTGGTTTTGTGGCCTCCTTTGTCTCCATGTCCCCCTTTGTCTTCTCTGGTTTTGTGGCCTCCTTTGTAAACTTGAACTTGAGTTCTAATATTTTTCTTTTAGAGATGTACTCGAGTCACGAGATGACAATTATGGCACAATATCTCAAAACCATTACAAACTTAAGTACAAATGTGTTTTGAGTAAAAAACATCACAACATGAGAAGAGAATTTACATGCAAGATTATAAAATTAGAAGAAAATTTAAAACTATTTATAACTATATACAATGATAAATAGGGAGGAGAATGAAGTTTTCTATTTTGTCTCCATCTCCTTTGGTTTTGTCTCCATGTCCCCCTTTTTCTCTGGTTTTGTGGCCTCCTTTGTCTCCATGTCCCCCTTTGTCTTCTGTGGTTTTATGGTCTCCTTTGTAAACTTGAACTTGAGTTCCTTCTTAGCTTTCTTGTGCCAAAACCCTTCTTGGCACCTACTTGAGGACCACTTTTCTTTGAGGTATTTCCTGTTTTAGTGCCTTTGGTTCCTTTATGTGTGCCTTGTTGAGGAGCACCCTTGGTTTCTTTTTGTATAGTTCCTTTCTTAAACATAAAATGCTTTAAAGGTGAATGTATAGGCATTTTCTTTTTCTTCTTAGAGGGAGAGGCTTGCCTTGGGGGTGGTGGAGAATCTAGATCATTTGGAGTAATTGAATTATTCAAAATTATATTGATAGCTCTTCACAAACACTCCACATCCAAAACTTTCCAAGAGTGTCAAATAAAAAAAACTTCTCAGATTTAAGAAGTAAGAACTATAAAAAATAAGTTCAAAAACTAAGTAAAAATTTACTGCAAAAATAGTGGGTTTTTAATTTAACCTACACTGCTACTATCAATCTCAGTATATTTAGATAAAAGATATTTCTAGACATTGGCAATAACATGCTATCCACATGAGGTAGAATCTTTTTGTAAAGCCACTGGCTGATTCAAAAACTTATACTCCGCCTCCTTTTTAGAAATTGGATATTCATCTTCAATAGCTGCAATAGTTCTCTTACATGCCCTATTAAAAACCAAGTTTGAATATAAGGAAAAATATAAGCTCAATGGTATATTTAGATAAAAGATATTTCCAGACATTGGCAATAACATGCTATCCACATGAGGTAGAATCTTTTTGTAAAGCCACTGGCTGATTCAAAAACTTATACTCTGCCTCCTTTTTATAAATTGGATATTCATCTTCAATAGCTGCAATAGTTCTCTTACATGCCCTATTAAAAACCAAGTTTGAATATAAGGAAAAATATAAGCTCAATATTCAAGTTATCAACAAGGAGAACTACTTACAATTTGAATATAAGAAAAAATAGAGAATAAAGCTCAATATTCAAGTTATTAAGAACTTACAATTTAATATGCACATGCATGCCAGTTAGACTGTTCATGAAAATAACAGTCCTTCTCAGAAGATTAATGACACAAGCACTCCAGTGCCCACTGGAAAAAAGTAAAAGATATAAGAAAGTAAATATTGTATGACAAATATTTGTAAAACACAAAGGAATCATCAGTTTTAGAGACGAACCTCTCTACATATGGCAAAACAACTAAACAAATGTTCTTATTTCTCATTGGCCTGAAATAGGATGCCAGCTCCAAAGTCTTATTCCTCATATCAATCAATGCAAGTGACACTAAGGGATCACAAATAAATATTTTGTTGACTTGATTTGGAAGCAATTACTTTATGAGTATCCTACAAGAGTTTATGAGAAGGAATGAACAAAATATGAGAAAATATTAACATATGAGAAAATATACATATAAGAAAATTAACATATAAGAAAATTAACATATAAGAAAATAAACATATAAGAAAATATACATATGTGAAAAATGAAATACCTTATACACATGAAAACAACACTATCATTGATCTCCCTATCCTTCTCTACAAGCATGTAGAGGTCCCCAGGTGCAATATAGAGATAGTATTCCTCCACTATCCCAACATTGCAGATTAGTTTCGATTGCGTAGCAAAGGTACAGAATGAACCCTAGTTTTGCAAAGCAGGTTAAGGAGGAGATAGATAAGTTGTTGGCAGTAGGCTTCATCAAGCCAGTGAATGAGGTGTCATGGTTGTCTCCAATTATAGTGGTACCTACGAAGAATGGGAAGCTCAGAGTATGTGTGGACTATAGAAAGCTTAATGAAACAACTATTACTGATCCTTTTCCAGTGCCGTTTTGTGATGCAGTTAGAGGTCATGAAATGTATAGCTTTTTGGATGGGTTTTCTAGGTATAATCAGATTAAAATTGCTGAGGAGGATCAATACAAAACAACCTTCATTACTGAGTGGGGTGCATTTGTGTATACAGTAATGAGTTTTGGCTTGAAGAATGGACCACCATCATTCAATTTTGTGGCACATAAGGTATTTGAGCCATATTTGCAGGATTTTATGAGGGTTCTTGTGGATGATTTTTCGGTTTTTGGCAAGAAAGACTTGCATTTGCTGCATCTGAAGTTATGTTTGGAGAGATGTAGACAGTTCAGAATGGCACTGAATCCTTACAAGAGTGTCATAGCTATTAGAAGTGGGGTACTACTTGGTCATGTGGTTTCAAGTGAAGGGATGGCCATTGATGTAAAGAAGATTGAAGGGATGACCATTGATGTAAAGAAGATTGAAGCCATCCGATCTGCAAAGGCTCGAGTTAATGTTAAAGAGTTGATGAGATATGTGGGTCAAATTAAGTGGCATTCAAGGTATCTCAGATATTTAGCTAATGTGTGTTTACCACTAACACACTTAGCTAAGAAAGAAGTCGCTTTTGTTTGGGCTGATCCTTAGGAAAGATCATTCCAACTTTTAAAGAAGATGATCTCTGTTGCACCAGTTCCACAGTCTCCGGATTGGTCTTTGCCTTTTCATGTCTTTGTGGATGTGTCTGATGTGGCCATAGGAGCAGTACTGATGCAGGAAAAAGTCAGAGGTTGGTTTAGGCCACTGTATTATGCAAGCAGAGTACTCACATCAATTGAGAGGAATTGTGCTGTCAAGCATTGGGCATGGTATATGCTTTGAACAAATTTAGGCACTATTTGTTGGGAAATAGGGTAATTTTCCATGTTGACCACCAAGCTTTGTTGTACCTAATCAAGAAGCCATTGCTGACAGGAAGGTTGGCTAGGTGGATGTTGTTATTACAGGAGTTTGATTTTGTTATTGTTCATACTCCAGGAAAAGAACATGCCGTTGCTGATCACTTGAGTAGGTTAGAGACAGGTGAACCAGTGGGAGTGAATGATGATTTACCAGATGCTTCATTATTTGAAGTTCAGGCTGCTGTGTCAGATTCTTGGTATGACCAAGTATTGACATTTCTAACTGAAGGCACTATCCCAGGTGAGTTTATTGCTGCAGATCAGAGGAGGAAGTTTGCTTTGAAGAGTAGACCTTTTTTGGTAATTGCAGGGGCATTATATAGGAAGGGCATTGATCAAGTCATCAGAAGGTGTGTTCCAGATTTTGAACAGAATGCTATTATTCAAGAAGCACATTCTGGTTCTAGTGCAGCAAGTGGACATTTCTCAGGAGATATAAGAGGAAAGAAAATTCTCCAGGCTGAATTGTGGTGGCCCACAATTTTGAAGGATGCGCATGAGTATGCTAAGAGGTGATATGTCAAAAGACTGGTCAGCCAGATAATAAGGATAGAATGCCAGATCATCCTATTCTGCCACTAGAGCCTTTCCAGAAGTGGGGGATGGATTTTGTGGGACCTGTTAAGCCTAAAACAAGGAAAGGATGCAGGTATATTTTGGTTGCAACAGACTATTATACTAAATGGGTAGAAGCTGTAGCTTTCAAGGATAATGAAGCTTCAAGTGTTGCAAGGTTCTTGTATCACAATATAATGACCAGGTTTGGGTGTCCTATGGAGCTTGTGAGTGATAAGTGATCTCATTTCTTAAATGAGGTGATAGATGAATTGACTAAAACCCATATGATTATGCACAAAAAGTCTACAACTTACCATCCTCAGGCTAATGGGCAGGCTGAAAGTACTAACAAAACATTGGTTAGAATTTTGAAGAAGATAGTGGCAGACAATCATAAGGGTTGGGATGACAAATTGGACTCAGCATTATGGTCTTTTAGAACAGCCTTTAAGGTAACAATAGGGATGACATCATTTAGATTGGTGTATGGATTAGAAGCTGTGGTGCTAAGTCTTAGAATCACAGCTGAGAAGATGTCTCCTAAATTGTCAGTTCAGCACAGAAGTAAATATCTGATGCAGTTGGAAGAAGATAGGTTGGTCAGTTCATATATTACTGAGGTGATCCAGAAGAGATGACATGCATGGGTGAGTATGAATGTCAAATTTAAAGTGTTTCAGGCTAGTGACTGGGTGATGGTGTACAACTCTAGATTGGGACCTCATCCAGGGAAGTTGACACTTAGATATAAAGGACCTTATCAAATTGTGGAGGATCTGGGTCAAGGAACCTTTATTGTGGCAGATGTCTTTGGAACAAGGGTAGAGAAGCCAATCAATGGTTTTAGGCTGAAGAAGTTTCAAGGGAAACCACCACATCTTGATTGGCCAGTTTCAGCTTTGGTGCATGTTGAGGAAGTCAGATCAGACTCACCAGAAGTTAACATAGCACAGAGATGGATGTTCTTAAGGAAGAACATAGGTGTTGAGATGATGGCAAGAAGCTTAATTGTTGGCACAGGGTGTTTTGATCACTTGTTGCAGAGCTTGAAATTTGCTGAAGCTTTTGTCAGGGTTTGTTTGACTGAATTGTGCTGTGTTGGAAGTTTCTTAGTCAGACTTTACTGGCTCGGAGTTTTTAAAATTAATATTTTTTCCAAAAGTCTCGAGTTGGGGACTGCATGCCCACTAAGAGTGATGATCAATACTTTATGGAGAGCACCTTCAATGCAGAAAGTGCAGGACCTGGAGAAGAACCAGAGTTTCAAGACACAAGTTGCATGTTTGCTGGCAAAATCAGTTGAGATAGTTGCAGACGAAGTGCTTGATGTAGAGATGCATGGTGCAGAGCAGATACAGGTTGCTGAGCACTTCAAGGGACTAGTTTCATTACAAAGTGTGGATGTAGCAGCAACAGACAAGGATGTTCACGTCAGAACCTGATGTTATGAAGGAGGTGGACCAGACTTTTGATGTTGCTACAACTGTTTGATGTAGCAGCATGATTTTACTTTTTGTCTGACCTTTTGATCAGATCAAGGGATATGTGGATCCAAGTCAGATTTCTTTGAAATCTACCACCGGGACGTGCCATGTGTTGAAGGCATAGTTCTCTTAGGTTGAATGTTGCTTAGTTGGATATTTAGTAAGTCGGTAAGTCAGAATTATAAGGTGGTAGGAATGTCTGATGAATGTCTTGGGATCTTGGAAGTTAAGATATGTAACTGTTATTCAAGAGTAATGACTTGGGGGAAAAAGTAATGTTTTGGGCAAGGTAGAAAAGAAGGGAAGTAATGTAATGTGGAAGAGAATGAAGCAGATTTCAGGGTGTTCATATCTCTTGTGACCTTGCTCTGTCGGGTTTCTGTCTGCATATTAAGTTTCTGCTGTGTCTGAATTTCTGTTTTTGCCTAATTGACATGTTTCTTGTGGAGAAATTGTGTCTACTTGTTGTATTTGTGTTTGTGTTGATGAACCCCAACAACGTCTTCCAAAAGACTGAACTCAGCCTATGAGAAAAATCAGTGTATCTGTGTGGGGTATCCTCTGTCATCCCAACAAAATGAAAAAGTACTAAGTACAATAAGTGGGGGGGAGGGGATGGAGCTCTACTACTAGGAGAATGCAAAGCTATATGCATGGAGTATACAATCATGATATGCAACATACCTAGCTCCATCCTGTACCATTCTGGGGGTATAAAATGATATACATCACAGCTCCCTGAAGAACATGCCTAGGTCTGCTCTAAAGTGAGCCAGACGCTCCGCACCCTCTCTATGAAACTGAGCTCTGATCTCTATCATCTCTCTCTGGTAAAGGCGTGGTGTCGGAAAGCCAAGTGTCCTCTGTCTCCTGCAGGCTCTGAGTGTCCCTGCTCTCTGGAGAGTAATTCCCTGCTCTGCTGCTGCTGCTGTGTAGGGGCTAGGAGTGGGATGGATCTCTAAAAAAATGTAGTAATCTGTGTCTATCGTCCCCCCTCTGGAGCTGCCTGAGCCTGTAATGATGTCTCTCTGTGATGTTGTATGTCTAGAATGAATCTCCCCAGTATATCTGGTCTGCTGCCTCAAAGATCTGGCATAGGGAATGTGGCTGTCTGAATAAAATGGGATATCTTTCTCTGATGGGGCTGTATATGCTCTGCATTTGCATACATAATGCTCCTCACTCTCCACCTCCTCTCTGCAGCACAATTTGCATACCCTCTCCTCTCGGGAACTCCATCTTCACCTCCCTGTGTAATGAAGTCAGCTACCTCATCAATGTATAACCCAAATAGCATGGGAGAAAGTGGGCATCCTTGCTTTCACACCAATGGTGCTAACAATAGTCTCGGACATACCTCGTGGGCATCTGACTCGCCCAAAAACCTGCTCATATAATGCATAGATGCCCCATGTCATATCTGCTGGTATGCCAAGAGACTGCAGGCGTTGAAAGAGCCTCTCTCGTGGTACTGTGTCAAATGCCTTACGGAAACCCACAAAGCAGCAATAGAGCTTTCTCTTCCTCACTCTAGCCTGATCAATCATACATCTCAAAGTGAATGTGGGGTCTGTGGGTAGGGAAAGCTCTCCTGAAGCGTGACTGCCTGCCTTGATGAGCGTAAACTTGCTTGCTGAGCATATAAGCTAAGCTCTTGCTCCAACACTGCACCATAGATTTTGGCCAACACGTGGCCAAAACATGGCCAACCATAACCATCCTGTAGTTGCTCGGATCGAGCATATCCCCTGTTTTGTGGATCGGCACAATAGTGTGCATCATCCACTCCGTAGGCAAAACCCTCTGCTAGTGCCCTGTTAAACAGGTGTGTAAGAAAAGGAGCCAAGGAATCTACTGCATATATGAGATGCTCACCCTGTAGGCCCATATGGTAGGCGGCCCGTCAGAACCCTCCAAGATCCTCCTTAGGTGTCCTTGTACTTCACTCAGGGACCGCTTCGTCGGCCCTCGCCCATCGTACCAGAAGCACACCATTTTTCACCATACCCAGGCTGGTCAAGACCTCGGCAGGTTTTTGTCGCGTGAGCTGTCCCTCGAACACTCCCTGTCAGCTGTTGCAACTTCCCTTAGATAAACATATATACCAAATGCTCCCTCCAGCATTCTGGCGTAAGATAGTCCTTTAAGAAAACAGGGTTTCTATGCAAGTTTTCAGTTTTGATTTTGTTTGAAAACCATGAATAATCTTAAATCCGTATCTCAATAATTCTAGATCCAGGTCTGAATTCCAAACAGAATTCCTCAAATTCTGTTAACTTGATCCTTAGATTAAAATCAAAAGTCTTAACTTAGTTTTAGATTCGGTGGGAGATTTGAGTACATTTTTCCTGAACTGGGCACATCGTCATTGATTGAAATTGACGAAGGAATTAGGTCTTGGTCAATAGTTTGAATCAGAGTTTTGGGTCTGGAAAGGTTCTTCCTAAACTATCTTTCTTGAAAGGTACTATTTCAATTTCTCTTTTTCTAAATTTCGTTCGACGAATATTTGCTTACAGATTTCTAAAACATGAATTTCTTATGAGGAATAAAATAATCATTTATCTCGATCTTCGACTTCGATAGTCTAATTGAATTTTCTCATTACCATCTTAATGAATATGAAACGGTAGCATTTCTTCTCATAGATTATCTACTTATTCATTTTTAAATTTTGTAGAAATTAAACAGAGGATTAAGAGAACCCTTATTTAAATATAATCATTCTGTATGTATCTATTTATGTATAAGATCTAATTCTGATGAAAGTCACACTTTTATCATCATAAAAATCATTTATGATGAAAATCACTCTTTTAATATGAAAGAATTTCTTTTATGCATAAAAATCATTTATGATGAAAATCACACTTTTAATATAAAAATATCTTTTATGCATATGTTTATGCATACAAATCATTTATAATAAAATCACTCTTTTAATATAAAAGAATTTCTTTTATGCATCCATTTATGCATAAAAATCATTTATGATAAAAATCACACTTTTAATTTAAAAAAATATCTTTTATGCATATGTTTATGCATACAAATCATTTATGATAAAAATCACTCTTTTAATATAAAAGAATTTCTTTTATGCATCCATTTATGTATAAAAATCATTTATGATGAAAATCACACTTTTAATTAAAAAAAAATATCTTTTATGCATATGTTTATGCATACAAATCATTTATGATAAAAATCAGTCTTTTAATATAAAAGAATTTCTTTTATGCACCCATTTATGCATAAAAATCATTTATGATGAAAATCACACTTTTAATATTTAAAAAAATATCTTTTATGCATATGTTTATGCATACAAATCATTTATGATAAAAATCAGTCTTTTAATATAAAAGAATTTCTTTTATGCATCCATTTATGCATAAAAATCATTTATGATGAAAATCACACTTTTAATATAAAAAAATATCTTTTATGCATACAAATCATTTATGATAAAAATCACTCTTTTAATATAAAAGATTTTTTTTATGCATCCATTTATGCATAAAAATCATTTATGATAAAAATCACACTTTTAATATTTAAAAAAATATCTTTTATGCATACAAATCATTTATGATAAAAATCACTCTTTTATAATCAAAATAAAAATTTCAATATGCTTCCTTCTATACATAGAATTCAATTCTAAATAGAGTAACATTTTTTTAATGAAATATTTTTAGTATGCATTTTTCTATACCTAGGATGAAAAATATTACTTTATGAATACATATACGATGGGAATTACTCTTTTTGAATAAAAAAGTAAAACTTATTTTTCACAATTTTAGAAAAATTTTGCCATAACCTACTTTTTATCACTGACCATTTTTCAAATTTTAACTCTCAAGAGTATTTAAATCATTCTAATGTAAACATTTTCTACTTTATTAAAGAGAAACATTATGAAAAACTTCATTTTATCCATTAATCATTCATCTAGGATAAGAATGGTTGGATTTACTAAAGAAGAGAGGGGAATGCCTTTTTTCAATGAGGCATAACATCATATTCAATTTAGAGAAGACAAAAATCATAAAAAAACCATAAAATGAATAGAAAAGAGAAGAATCTCCAACTTATGAAGGAATTTGAGAGCTTTTCTTTGGCTTGATGGTTTGAGGGTTCTACTCTTGTTTGAAACAAGAGTGGACACCAATCTTTAGAAGAGGAAAGGTCAAAAAAACTAATGAATTATGAGTAAATTCACAGTTTTCTGGCTCTTGGAAGAAGTAGGGTAACAGTGCAAAAACACTATTAAGCTTCAACAAAGAGGAAGGCTTCTATTGATAGGAAAAAGTGAGATTCTAACCAAGCCAACTGATTCTAGAATTTTCCAGATCAGTTTGGTCAATTTTTGACCATTTTTAGGTCAGTTTAGTCCACTTTTTGGATCTAGTTGAAACAAGAGAGAGGAGAGATACAAATATCTCATTATTTGGGAGTTTAAAATTGTCCCATACATGTGAAATAGGTGCCTCCTTCATGAGGGGAATTCCCCCATACCGAGGTGTCAAAAATGCATCATTTCATCTAAATATCTCTCTTTTTTAACTATTAACCTTGTCCTTAGTCAACTCTTCATCTTATGTGAGTATTTACTCATTTTTGGGGGATTTTCCTTTTATTTCTCCATTTATCTCCTCCCTACATTTGGATGAATCTTATTGGTCCATAGGAACCTTAATTTAAAATTTCAAAAAAATCTTGACCCCTAGGATAATGCCTCTTGAACAGATTATACTTAATTTCTAATGCACCTTCTAAAAATCTTTTTGAACTGTTGTTTTAGGGAAACTTATTTTAATTAGATGAGGTATTTTTGTATCTAAAAATATTTAAAAATTGAATTATCACTCTCTAGAAGATTTTCTCTCTCTAGGCCAAAACTGGTAAAAACAAGATCTTTTATATTTCTGAAGAGGGATTTGATTACAAGGGGAAGATGCTGGACATCTTGAAAGGCTAGGGAGGAATCTTACATCATGCATGCTTTAGCATAGCTTACATAATGCTTGCATAGCGGCATAGTTTGCATAGTAGCATAGCTTGTGTAAGCTTTTGTATGTATGTATTACTAATCCTTTCCTCACCCTTTTTTTTTGTAGGTCCTCTAATCCTCTCTTTCAACATCATGAAAAAGAGGTAAGTACTTTTCTATCTTTCCTCTATTATTATTGCACCCTTGGGTGCTGGGGATTTATTTTGTAGGTTTGTGCATAAGATTTATGCATAATCTTTATGGATAATACTTTATGCATAATGCTTTATGCATAATGCTCATGCATGCTTTATGCATAAGCCTCATGCATAGCTTTATGCATAGGCCTCATGCATGTTTTATACATAAGCTTTATGCATAAGGCCTCATGCATAGTTTTATGCTTCAGGCCTTATGAATAGTGCTTTATGCATAAGCCTTATGTATAATGCTTTATGCATAAGGCCTCATGCATAAAGCATTATGCTTAAAGATTTATTATGCATAAGGCCTCATGCATAAAGCATTATGCTTAAAGCTTTATGCATAAGGCCTCATGCATGCTTTATACATAAGCTTTAGCATAGTTTGCATAAGGCTTAGGGCGGCTTGCATAGTGGCATAGCTTGCATAAGCTTTTGTATGTATGCATTACTAATATTTTTCTCACCCTTTTGCTGGTTTTGTACGTCCTCTAATCCTCTCTTTCAACATCACGAAAAAGAGGTAAGTGCTTTCATATCTTTCCTCTCTTTCCTCTATTATTATTGCACCCTTGGGTGCTGAGGATTTGTTTTGTATGTTTGCGCATAATGCATAATGCTTTATGCATAACGTTCATGCATGCTTTATGCATAAGGTCTCATGCATAAGCTTTATGCATAAGGCCTCATGCGTAGCTTTATGCTTAAGGACTCATGCATAGCTATACGCGTAAGCCTTATGTATAAGCTTTCATAAGGCCTCATGCATAGTTTTATGCTTAAGGCCTCATGCTTAACGCCTTATGCATAGTGCTTTATGCATAAGCCTGTATAAGCTTTATGCATAAGGCCTCATACATAGCTTTATGCTTAAGGCCTCATGCATAGTGCTTTATGCATAAGCCTTATGCATAAGGCCTCATGCGTAGTTTTATGCTTAAGGCCTCATGCTTAAGGCCTTATGCATAGTGCTTTATGCATAAGGTCTCATGCGTGCTTTATGCATAAGGCCTAATGTATAATGCTTTATGCAAGGCTTGCAAATGGCTTGCATAAGGCTTGCATAATGGCTTGCAAATGGCTTGCATAACGCATAGTGCTTTAAACATAATGCATAGTGTTTTAAGCTTATGCATAGTACTTTAAACGTAATGCTTGCATAAGGCTTGCGTAGCTTTCAAGCGGCCTGCATAGCTTATGCATAGTGCTTTAAACATAATACTTGCATAGTGCTTTAAACATAATACTTGCATAGAGGAGAATGAGATGATTCCCGAGGTCAATAGACTTAAAGAGCCAAGAAGTATTCATTTTATAATATTTTCTTAATATTTGTTTATTTTTTATGTTTTGAAGAATGAGATGATTCCAGGGGTCAATTGACTTAAAGACTCTAGGAAGTCTTCATTTAATAATATTTTCTTTGTTTGTATAGATGTGGCTTGGGTCATGTTCCTCTTGTCCCACAGACCCATAGGTTGAGGCTCTCATCAAGCCTCTACGACAGTTCTCTAGGAAGGTAGAGGGCATCTTTGGCTATACTCCCACCCCCGAGCAGTTTGGCAGCCTATGCAGTAGGCACCCCTTTACCATCAGGTCTGCTGCCCACAGCCCAACATACTCCCTTGCCAGCACTTCACCCTTGCCAGGAACTTCACTTGCCTTTACATTCACCCCTCATTCGTCAGCCCCAGTTACTGCTACAGCATCTCCTACACCTCCACCTTCAAGAGTTGTGACACCTCACAGTTATCATGGTTCTCACGAGAGTGGCAGCCGTCGTCTCATAGGGCGGGTAGTCTTGGAAATAGTGGTGGTCGTACCTCACGCCGCACTAGCACTGAGAGTGGAGGTAGAGGAAATAGATGATACCTAGGGTAGTGCTTTGGGGGTGGGGATAGTTTTTCAAAGTCACCACCACATCATTTGGTCATATATCATATTATGATATCACAGATGTGGGTAGCATAGCTGATAACTCTCGTGTGGGAAGGAGGTGGTAAACTACTTGCACCAAGTAGTTTTTGCACACTATAAAGACTGCTTTATATATTTTAAGCAACAAAGGGAGAGCCTAGTGGATGATTTCATTAAAGCTATCCATAGGAAGTATCATAATCGTCACATGACCAAAAGTTTAACAGTAGATGGATAGGAGGTCTCTAGTAAGGAGACATGCAAACGAGGTCTCTAGTATCATAATCATCATCATGACCAAAGGTTTTACAGTAGATGGACAGGAGGTCTCTAGTAAGGAGAAATGCAAAGGAGGAGAAGGCTCGAATAGATGCTGATCAAATGGACATGGTAAGCCATCTACTGCTCATAAAGGCGAGTGGAAGAAAGCCAAGAAGGAGCTCTTAGAAGGATTAGTGAACCAACAACAATAAAGAGAAGTGCGGCGAATACAAATGGAGCGATATGGATCGTCGCACTTTGGATCTGGAGGTCATGCATCATGGAAGGTTGAGTTTGTATGTATAGTGCAACTTCATGTCTTTTCTTTGTATGCTCTCTATTTGAGTTGTGTTATAATTGTTGTAATGTTTGTCTTGTGATGTAGCATGACATTGTGTGTTGAGATCCTACCCCAGCAGAGACTGGCTACCATCGTCGCCCCACAGTAGAGGAGATACATGGGATTATTACCTCACGATGAAGGGATCATCTCTGACGAATAATACAATCGAGCAAGGAGAACACCAATGCAGGTAATACTTTTTATTTTTATTTACAAAACATGTTTCGACCTTTATAATACTTTCTATTTTTATTTTTATATATCTTCACTTTGTGTAGGCACAAGGTGGACAAGAAGGAAGAAAAAAATACTCGGAGAGTGTTGACTCTGCGAGTAGTCGCCTGCTAGTTTTTCTTCATGTATAGTTTTGGTTTATGCAACTATGTTTCTTTTTCAAGCCTCATGTGGCTACCATCATGTATGGACAACCTCTTGGATATAAGATGAAATTTTTCATCTTCTTTATGTATCTATGTTTTTATTCAAGCCTTATGTTACTACGATCATGTATGGATAAATTTTTGGATATAAGATATTTTTTTGGATGTACAAGTAAGAAAAACCTTAAACCAGAGAGCTGCATGTGTAGAAAATGCAGCTGTACATCTGCACATGCAGCTCTCTCAAATTTCTTTTTAATTCCAAAGCGCATCTATATGCGCGTTTATAATAGAGGCTATAAGCGACTCTATATGCACATTTATAAACGTGTCTATATTGCATATAGACGTGCTTATAGATGCGCATATAGACGTGCTTATAGTCTCTATTATTATAGATGCGTGTCCATAGATGCAATTTTGGACGCGCTTGCGCCTGTAACATTTTAAACCACGTTGCCAAAACGCGTCTATAAATGTGTTTCCTTGTAGTGTTTATTCCATGTGTGCTATGCTCTAACACTACAAGAGAATCATTGTTTTTTGACGCTTAGTTTCCACGCCCGATCACGTCGTCGATATGTGCGTCGAAATAGGCATTGAAATATGCGTGGAAAAAGGCGTCAGAATAAGCATCGAAATAACAAACGAAATTTTTCTTTTAAAAAAAATTTAAATTTATATATAATATTTGCTAGTTCCCATCCTGGGGTATGTTTAGCCTTCTCTTTCTACCTCTTTGCAAGCATATGTCTCTATGAGAGAGAGAGAGAGAGAGAGCGAGAGAGCTAGAGAGAGAGATGATCAGAGAGAAAGAGATAGATAAAGAGAGAGAGAGGGGGGGAGTCGAGGGAGAGAGGAGGGTATAACTTCCATCACGCTCTTTGAAGGAGAAAAAATACCAGCTCCTCCTCCTCATCATCACTAAGGTGCAACTAAGAAAGTGCTCTATTTTACAATGAAATTAAAGTTCATCATCAACTTGCTCGTCCTCCTCAGCGAGATCCATGGCTCCAAATAAATCTATTTCTAGAAATACTCCATCATTATTGTCAATTGGTGGAACCGGTTGTCTTGTAGTAGTAGAAGGTAATTCATCCATGTCATCATCCTCTTCTAGCTCTAACATGAGATCTGTCGATGCATCATTATCATACTCAGCTTGAATCTCTTCTTTTTCTAGATTATCTCTAGTGTCTGTTTCTCGTTCAAGATATATTTGCTCAATGAGTACACCTTCATCCGATCCTAATCTCGTGTGAGCCTCACCTACTTCCTCAACTAGTATGTCTTCTTCTTGTTTTTCTTGTTGTTCAATAGGTGCTAGTAGTGTATGCTCAACCATCACATGATCTGGGGGGAGTTCCTTAGCATTTGGCAAATAGTCAACTGCTATTTTCATCTCTTCAAATATTTATTTTTCACGTGGATTTCTTTGGATCACAAACAACCATTTATGATCTGTCGCGCCTTCCACAAAGATGACTTGCTCACACAGTGCTCTGGTAGCACAAATGTGTCCCTTTGGTCAGTCCATATCTTTGTGCAGTCTACTTGAAGAAATCCATATTTGTCTTTGCGTACAGTTACTTGTGCCCCTTGAGTTACCAACTTGAACCATTTCACATAAAAAATGAACATATCAAACTTTCTGAATCCAACCTTTATAATATCTCGGATTGTTCCACAATAATCTAGCATGCCTACTTCAGTATTGCCATCACTTGCACTTGAACGACTTTCTTGCACACCACAATCAAATGTTGTTCTCTTTTTATATATTCCTTCTACTCGAAGTGACGTCCGTGTGACCAAATTGCCCCAAACTTACGATACTGCAAGCACAAAAAAAAAGTACTTTTATTATATAAATTCACGAAAGCACAACATAAAAGACAATGCGTAGATATCTTTAACTCACATACATGGAAATCACAACCATATCACTTATTGATTCATCATTGCATTTAGCTTGTAGTATGGTTTGCTCGAGCCATTTATTAGAAGGAAAGTCTAGAAGAAGTGCAAGTTATGTTGGGTACGGTAGTGTGCGGGTTGTTCGACTCCTAAAACTCAGACGACAAATTTATTGATCTTGTCACGCAATGCTACATCCATTGTTATCACAAGGCATTTCCCTTGTGGCTCTTCCCCAACTAGTCGATCATCTTCTTCTTGTGTCCATAATCTTGGCATATCAGGATCAGACGTACTAAGAAATTCACTTATATATACAAGTGATTCTTGAAAAAGCCATCCCGTTGCCACACTACCTTCAAGACGAGCTCTTTGACGAACAAATCCTTTAAGTGTCTTCATAAATCTCTCCAAGAAAAACATCCATCGGCTATGGACAACCCAGCCACCACAGCAACTTCATCAACCACATGAACTAGCAAGTGCAATTGAGGAGACCTCCCTAGAAATCCCTCACGCAAAGGATGGTCCACTAGGAGATACTTCTTGTGGCCCTCGTATACTATCTTCTTCATAGACTTTGAGTATCGAGCCTCAAGTTGCGGGCCCACATAATGGACATCCATTATACCTTGACACTGAAAGCCCTGTATAGAACATCAAAAAAGATTATAGCAGGTAAGTTTGGATGACAATCATGACTTAACATAATATGTTAACAAGCTAAGGTATTACCTGAGCACTCTCCATAGCCAGGTCAATCATGCACAGTCCACATAAGTATTCCTCTCAATGTTAGCGCACGTTGTCCAAACCTCTTGGAAATATCATGAACTTCAATGCCTTCCCATAGAACACAAAGCTCCTCAACTAAAGGGGCTAAATACACATCCATGTTCTTCACCTTGTACTTTCTAGGAACTATCAAAGACAATAAAAGATGTCCTTTTTTTATCGCTAGCCATGGTGGAAGATTATAGTTAACTAGACAAATAGGTCATGTACTCCATGATGAACTTCGTAGACCAAATGGATTCACTCCATCCCCATCGCTAGTGTGAGTCGAATATGGCGAGCCTCCTCTTGAAAGGCTACCCTCTTCTCTTCAATGTGCTTCCATGCCGGGGAATCTACGGGCACACGCATAACACCATCCATGGACCTAGTGTTACGGTGCCAAAGTCATTAATCCTGTGTGCAATGGATTTGCACTTGAACATTGTTTTAATCCAAGGGATGATGTTGGGAAAGTGTCACTACAAGAGTAGAAACCTGTAGCGACCCTTACAGGGGTCGCTACAGAAGTCGTTCCAAAGGTCGCTCTTGAACATCGTTTAAACGACCTCTATAGCGACGTTTTTGCGATGCATAAATGACGCTTTTTGGGTGGCATAAACCACGTTTTCAGGGTGGCATATGCATCGCATTTGGGTGGCATAAACGACGTTTCGAGGGTGGCATAAACCACGTTGTTAGGTGGCATAAATGACGCAAATTGAGTGGCATAAACACCTAAGTTTGGGTGGCATAAGTGACCGTTTTTGAGTGGCATAAACGACCCTACGAAGGTGGCATAAATGACCCTATTTTGGGTGGCATAAACGACCGTACTTGGATGGCATAAACGACCTTACAAAGGTGGCATAAACGACCCTATTTTGGGTGGCATAAACGACCTTACAAAGGTGGCATAAACGACCCTATTTGGGTGGCATAAACGACCTTACGAAGGTGGCATAAGCGACCCTATTTGTATTATTTTTTTTAGCCGTTGGGGTCGCTTAAAAGACCTTTGTTCTGAACGTTTTTTTTTAAGCCGATGCGCATTCTCTCTCTCTCTCTCTCATACACATTATCTCCACTTGTGTCTCTTGCACACACATTCTCTCTCTCTTGCACACACATTATCTCCACTTGTGTCTCTTGCACACACATTCTCTCTCTCTTTCTCCCTCTCTCTCTCTCTCTCACACACACACACTTCACATAAACATTAGTCTCTCTCTCTCTCTCTCTCTTTCTCCCTCTCTCTCTCTCTCTCACACATACACACACACTTCACATAAACATTGGTCTCTCTCTCTCTCTCTCTCTCTCTCTCTCTCTCTCTCTCTCTCATACACACTTGCCTCTTTATCACACACACATTGTACGTATACAAACATCATAAAAAATCTCTCTTTCTCTCTCTCTCTCTCTCACACACACACATACGCACGCGCATTCGTGTACGACAAAAGACCCAAGAATCGACATACATCGACTTTTGAAAAAGCAATGGCCGACATCGATTACGGTAAGTATAAATTAAATGTTGCAATCAATTAACATTTAAATCTATAGATTTGGGAGGTAGACACTTCAAGAAACTCTTGATAGATGTAACACATGTGCATCATGGCCAAAAACACATACAAAAAGAAAATGTTTATGAAAGAGCGCCATCATTCTGAATGAGCGACTATATGTATCAAAAAATTATGTCTACAAACTTAGCACTAAATGGCTCTATCATTAATCGGAGTCATCGGAGGAAGAGTCCTCCTCTTATACATTCTTGGGTGGTTGCGATGATAACCCTGCTGCTACCTGTCGAGCAACCTCGTCCATGTCGTTTTCACCATGTTGCTCCTGCAATTAAAAATGTCTATTAGCTATTTGAGTATTAAAAAAACCACATAACATATAACACATGTAGATCTTGATTGGCATCAAATAATATTTGATAGAACTACTTACAAAAGCATCGGGTGTCGGCATCTCCTTCTGTAGCGCTCTGTAGCCGTAAATTATGGCTCTCCGTATCTCGTCTGCAGATGGTGCTCGACCATAATCCTTTCTCTATCATTTAAACATTGCATATATATAAGTAAGAAGTGAATTGAATGCATATGAGATCATAGATACATGGATACATATATATATGTATATATATACATACATACATATATATATATATATATATATATATATATACAAATAGCTATAGATAGACGAACAAAAAATTTGTGCACTTACAACGAAAGCCACTAGAGCCCATCCGGCCCGAGAGGTGTGCCCTGACTGGACACGAGCCTGTGCTACCTCCTGCAAATTAAATGCGCTTTTATATGAATATATAATTAATGCTATTCGAGACGTACCTATCATATGCATTGAGTGAATTAACTTTGTGTACCTTCTGTTGAGGCCATGTCACTCTCAAGCGAATCTCTTTCCTGAAGTGCCGCCAAGAATCTCTGCACATCGCAGGTGGGCGTGTATGCTAAGGGACGACCACAAATTTTCTAAGCATTTAACAACAGTGTGTTATTACAAGGTTTCACAATTTACGATCAATAAACATATAGATGGATATATAAACACATATACATAGGTAGGTGGATAGAAAAATAGATAAATGTAGCGGTCTGTATGCGCTATGGATGCTCAATTGGGTGCATTTGGAGAGCGTACTGGCTCTCCGAATGGACCAATTGCACATCCATAGTGCATACGGACCGGCCGACGGTCCGTATATGCTATGCTTACGCATTTGGGTGCATGTCAATTACACCTTGAAGAACTATTTTGTGCAAGGTTACTGTAAGCCTCTAATATGGACATAAGTACAGTAAGAAGGTATGATTACAAATTAACTAGTTTTTGCTGAGGGAAGAACATTATTCCTAACCTGGGGATAAGCAAATATGCATTGTGCGCTACCATAGCATTTACAAACACTTCTAGGATGATTTTGTATGTGTATTATTTTGTTCAAGTTTTCTTTGATTTTTAATGATATTAATATGACATTAATATTTTATGAATGCAGATTCCGGGTCATCCTCTGGGACACCGCCTCCTCCCACTCTTCATGTGCATCCATCTGTAGTTGCGAGAGGAGATGGTTCCTCTTCTTCCACATCATCTACGACACTAGGCGACTCACAAACATATTACGTTGAAAGAATCCCATGTTGGTGTGCAGCATGCCATGGCACTCATCGACGAATGCGACGCATATGTTTTGCCCATATGGAGCAGTATGGTCCATGTCCTGATATGCCACCGCAAGAGGAACGGGAGCATCCCATGGTAAGTGATGTCATTTTAGAACTATGTATAAATTCATATCCAAGTTTACTCCGCACTATTAATCATGTTCCATGTGTGTCTCACCCTTCATATAATCAACAATGATGCATTATTCAGCACGTACCTATTCTACATCCTCGATTTCATGAGGATTGTGAAGACCATGGAATTGATCCTTCATTCCTTCCACGCACACGATATGGTCAAGCCGTTTTTCAATTGCAAATGGAGGCATCATCAACTTCTTTGCCCCTCGGTGCCCAATCAGAGACATTGGGTGATCATCCATGGGTGATCATCCATTGCCTGATCGTCTTCTATCTCTCATTCAAACGTACGATCGTCCTATGGAGGATGGTTGGGAGCAGCCCTTCCAGCAGACGGAGAGGTTTTCAGCTTTTGGGGTGCTCGATATGTGATTGCACCATCTACCATTCCCAATGGTGGACGAGGTCTCTTTATTGCACAGGATTTACGCGTGCCCGCAAACTCAGAGGTGACTCTTATGTCATTTTGTGGGCCCATTTATGGTTGGGGCGCATGGCATGCATTTGTTCGCTTTATCAGAAGTATGACAACATATGGGCTGGAGAACAGGCCGGGTTTTCAGAGAAAAAGGTTTGCCAAGAATGGATGATGACAGATGGACTTCGGGACAGGATTGGGATGATGACAGTCATCCAGGTTGGATTCCCATCATCAAGTTTAGCAGAGGGGGATGTCATGTGCATCATAGATGCCATGGACATTCTCAGGACTAGATCCAGAAAAGGCAACCAGATAAAGAGTATGAACCAGTAGAAGATAGGTAGAACCAGAGTGTAGGAGCTTCAGGTGTAACATCTGAGGTGGACATGGAGCAGGACTTGGAGCAAGAAGCAGTCGACTGGTTCCAGAAAGGACTGTCAGCTGACATCAGCAGGACAAGAGATGAGTAGGCTGGTTGCAGAAGGTGTCGGCTGCCCATAGCCATGGTCGGCTAAACCAGTACATAGAGGCAGCAGAGCAGGCGCTAGGGTGTGTGTGGACTGGAAAGCAATCGGGTAGTAGCATGGGCAGGAGTGATCCAGTCGACTGTGTTTAAAAGAGCATTAATAAATTTATGAAACAGCAGCAGTCGGCCAGTTCCCCATGCATTTAAAGGGGCTATAAATAGCCCAAGTGCTCCTTGTTTTTAATCATTCAGCCCACTAGGGGTTTGAGTCAGTAGGAGTCCTAGTTTGAGACTGAATTTTGGGGTGTATCACCTTTTCAAGAAGGCAGCCAAGGGATGCAGACATGTACCTTTTTGTACCATAGATTGTGGAGGCAGCCGACAGCATTCAAGTCAACCGACCAGCCTTTAAAGCATTTATGGCATTTAAATGGCAGTCGTGAGCATATTCAGAGCTGGCCGACCCAGCACCAATTTCCCATATATAAAGAAACGCATCATTTCAGCATAGACATCTGGATCTCTTCAGCGTTTTCCTTCCTAGGAGCAAAGGGGGATACAGTTCAGCATCCAACAGTGTGTTCCTTCAGCGTTTACACCAAGAGGGCTGGGAACAGCAGCACATCCACGCATCAGCATATTCAGCCATCTTCCCAACTCCTACATAGAGGGATACCAGCATACAAGTGGTGGAACTCAGCATTGGAGTCAGGACAGCCATCTTTCAGCCATCCTTCATCATTATTCATCCACGCATCAGCATATTCACCCATCTTCCCAACTCCTACATAGAGGGATACCAGCATACAAGTGGTGGAACTCAGCATTGGAGTCAGGACAGCCATCTTTCAGCCATCCTTCATCATTATTCAGCATGTTTCTCTCTCTTCCAGGGGTAGACATCATTTAGGACAGCATAGATCCCTTTGGATCCCATTGTAACCGCATTCATCATCTAATATAGTTGCATTGCATTGAAACATATTTGTCTATCTCTTAAACATCATTAAGTGTAGTTTAGTTAGACTAAGGTTGTGATTACTACGGTCGAAGCCTCACATGTCACATTGGTATCAGAGTGTTACATGGTAACCAGCCTTAGATCATGTTCATTCCATCAGTCATTTAGTCAGACATCATGTTAATCGCTTTCGCACAGTTAAACCCAGTTCTCATGAGCGGGCTGCGGGGCAGGCATGACGGCGCTGCGCGGCACGAGGGGGGGCTGCGAGTGCATGACGGCACGGCCCGGGGGGGCTGCGGGGGCGCAACGGCACGGCACCCGCCGGGGGGGGGTGCGGGGGCGCAACGGCACGGCACCCGCTGGGGGGGGCCGTGGGCTGTGGGGCGTGACGGCATGGCACCGCCGGGGGGGGCGGGCGCTGCGGGGGCGCGACGGCACGGCCCAGGGGGGCTGTGGGGCGTGAGACGGCACCACGCGGCACGAGGAGGGGGGGTTGTGGGGCCTGACGGGCACCCGGGGGGCTGTGGGGCATGACGGCACCGTGCGGCACGAGGGGGCGCGACGGCACGGCACCGCGGGGGGGTGGGGGGCGTGAGGGCACGGCTCCGGGAACGGGGGCCGGAGGCATGAGGGCACGGCTCCAGGGGGGGCCGATCGGCGGGGGGGCGTGAGGGCACGGCACCGGGGTGTGAGGGCATGGGGGGGCACGGCTTCGAGGGGGCCGGCCGAGGGGGGGCGTGAGGGCACAGCTCCGGGGGGTGTTCGGGCATGGCACCGCGGGGGCCGCGGGGAGGGTGGTCGGGCACGGCACCGCGGGGGCCGGGGAGGGTGTTCAGGCTCACCGGGGTGACGGCACGGCACGGCTCCGTGGGGGCCGAGGGAGGGTGTTCAGGGCACGGCACCACAGGGGCCGGGGAGCGTGTTCGGGCACGGCACCACGGGGGCCGAGGGAGGGTGTTGGATCACGGCACCGTAGGGGCCGGGGGGGCGTGAGGGCACAGCTCCGGACCGGGGGGTGTTCGGGCACGGCTCCGGGGGAACGGCCGGGGAGGGTGTTCGGGCACGACTCCCCGGGGGGCCGACCGGGGGGGCGTGAGGGCATGCCTCTAGGGGGCTGACCGAGGGGGTGTCTAAAGGCGATTCTCAGCTTGGCTGGCCTCCTTCCTTTTGCGCTAAGCAAAAGGAGCCTTTCTCCTCACTTTTAGAGCTGCGATTCACTTTTGGCATATGCCTTTTTGCTGATATAAATGACCTTAGCCAGTTTTGGTGTGCGATTTCCTTTGTAGGCTAGATCTAGCTCTAACACGCACCCCCAGCGCTTATGCTCTCTCTCTCTCTCTCTCTCTCTATCATATGCCTTAGGGACATGGGCTGCCCTAGTGGCCTTTAGGTTTCCATACTTAGGAAATTGTAGAAGAGTTAATCCACAGCAAGCTGCGAGGAGTTAATCCACAGCAATCCACAACTGGCTGGTATTAAACTTATCTATCCTTCACTAGCTACTTGTAGCCATACCATCTCGCTGTACTTGTGCTCATATCAGAGCCTTACAATATCTTTAGGACTACCTCTCACTAAATAGCTTAGGTGTCACGTTGTCGTGACGTGGGCCGTGTCGCTGGGAAAGTGCGAGACTTCTGGCTGTAAGAGTAAGTGGTTGAGCTTCAAGGGGTATCACCAGCAAAAGCTAGAACCATCATAATTTTAAGACTCAGCCATACATGGGTAGTCATAGCAAACAAAAGCCTCATGATCCAAGCCAAAAACTGGCATTAACATAGCTTGATTCATAAAACTCAACACATCAAACCCCAGAAAAACATCTCATAGGTATATACATCCAAGATTCACGGCCAGCATTGGCACCATAGTTCATATCAAAGACAAAGCTGACATCATCATAACATGTCATAAACATAGGACCTCAACTTTATGAACCATCACATCATATTCACAATACTGAGCCTTCAAGGCTTATGCATTCACTTTGCATTCCTTGGATCATAGACACATCAACAATATTTGCCAAGAGTTAGATTCCAAGCTTCACACACATGTGCAGCCAACAAATGTCAAAACCTTTGTCATAATCGTATTCCTTTGAGATTGCTTTCAACTCATCCCAACCAGACATAGGTCGTCCAGGACATCTTTTGGAACTATGTTGCTAGCTGCTAAAAACAGTCCCAAGAGTCGGCACCATCACCAGTAAGATGCATCACAACCAAAATGCCTTATAAATTCCTCAGGCGATCCAGATGGCTTCTTTGACCCTGAATCTATTGATGAAGCCCAGCACTGCAGTACACCAACCCGAAGGAAAAGTCAACCCTAATGATATGCCCAAACCTAGTGTAGACGAGTAAGTTGCTTGCTGATCACCAGCCCCAACTCCACAACTGCACACACATCTCTATCAATTCAAAGCGCCCCTCTGGTTATTTTTGGATTCCTGCAGGCAAATCAGGCCTCTCACACCTTTTGTAGCTCCCCGCTCCTGGCTTTTTCTTGTAGCTGTTCAGAGAGTTCCCTTCACTGCACACAGGTGGCTCCAGTCGTGAGTTTTCCACGATTCCCGAAAACCTGCAGCTACGCCTAGCCACAAATCGCCCAGCTCCTCAGTTGTCTGCGTTACCTTAGTAGCTGCGCTCCACGCCTCTACTCACCTTCACTGTTTGAAGCCGGCTCTCCTCTTCGACCCCAGCAGCCTTCATGTACCAAGCTTCAGCAGCCTCCCCTCTTGCGCCTTGTGCCTGCAGCCTCACTGTGCGCTTTGCCCAGCAGCAAGTGATCTGCTTATCTCTCCCCGGCTGTCACAAGGACCTGCTTCTCTCCCCGTGGACCCTCTGGTCAACCCACCTCTGTACATATTGCCTTTGACGCATTCCACTGGCTTCTCTCTCCTGCGCCTCAGGCTTCCCAGCAGTATCCACACAGGCGGCGCTCTTTTTCTATCTCTTCCTCTGCAGCTAGCGCCCGGCTTCACAGCGTCCAAGAGCTCCGCCTTTTCATGACCGCCAGTATCACAAGCAATACCAGGCGGCAATACTTCTTCCTGTCTGTAGGCTGCCCGGGGTATTCACCACCTCGATCCCACCACCTAGGCTTGAAAGCCTTCGCCACCACCGCTCCTCAGTCATCCACAGTGCATGCTCTTCCACGAGGCGGCCCGCTTTCTTTTTTTCTGGTCCCTTCACGACCCTCGCCTGCTTTTTTCCACCCCGTCCCTTCTCACCAGCGGCCCCCTTCTCTTTCTCTCCAGCCTTCTAGACGTAGAGCTGGCGGCTACGCTGGCATCCCACACAAGTAGCCATGTGGCTACTACTTTATTGGCCATATTATTCATTATTATATTTTGTTTAAAGCCCAATGTAATGGCCACCATTACTCTCTCCACACAAAAGCTCAAGGCTACCTCCTTGGTCCCTTCTCCTTTAAATTGCCCATGTCTCCACACACATTTCAAGATGACCGAGCAGTTAATATCATCACCAGCCGACCTTCGTTCCGGACAGGCCTGCGCTCCCAGAATTTCATCATTGTCCCTGCACATACACTCCATCAAAGTCCCTAGCTTGATTGCCGCATCCATGACGCCCTCAAAAGCAAAACCCTCCACACGCCATACATCCCGTATGTACACAGACACTTAATCCCATGCATCTAGATTTGCATTTGATGGTCTCACATGCATGGTTTCACACCATAGACGTGCCGTGGCACGACATCCACCCCCTCTAAACCTGCACATCCTCTGGTATGTGCCACACAGGTCCTGGAATTCAGTGTCCACGCATTATTTGCACACCAACATTGGTATATGTACAAGCCTCAGCAATCACATCTGAATGGTTCTGCTTTCCCACCTGGATCAAATACCAATCGCTTTTGGCATATGTGCCATATCCTTTGCTCATATGAAGCCCTATCCTCACTTAGATTCTCTGCATATGCATGATTACCCTCATCATTCAAAGTGGGATGCTCTTCAAAATGATTTGCTTCAAAATTTTCCTCAGGCCATGTTTGAAGCCTTTGCACCACATATTGTATGGCCACACCAAATAACAACTGCATTAACAGCATGGAACACACACTTGATAACATCCCATCCAAATCTACCTTGCTTGGATCCAGCTCACCCACTGACAAACATTCATTCTTCTCATCCAAAGACGGAAAAGCATCAACACATACAAAGTCCAACAAGGCATCACCGAGAACAGCCTCCAGCTCTGGATCAATCTCATCATAATCGTTTGGCTTACATTACACCTGCACATCCTCACTTGCAACCGACAGTTGACTAGCATCAAGCATAGAAGAGCCCAAAGCTGATGGGGATCTATTATATACCATGAAATCATCCAATGCATCATCTAAGATAGCATCCAATCCAGGATCAATCGCATTGAAGCCATTATCATCTTGCAATCCAACATGTTGATTATCATGAACATTCATACCCCCATAGCTATATCCATGTGGTTGCTCATATGCAGCCTCATGAGGCTCTGTGGCCACACTTTGCATATCCTGCATGTTATCTCCCAGTATTTCTTGATACCTGTCTGCAGATGGGCTTAGAATTATGGGTCCCTCACCCGAGTACCCTTGAATCTGTATGCCATTGAACCCTGCATGATCCAAAAAGACAGATTCAATTTCCCTCTCCAAATCATCATCATAAACAGGCTTCCAAGCTCGAGATTGTTGCTCACAAATGTGGTTGCAAGGTAACCCTGACACTGATGACATAGCATCACCCTGTTTATTGTTGGAACACCCTGTTAGCATTCCAGAATAACCCAAATCCAAAGAACCTTGGCAACCAGCTTCAGAAGCAACATCACTGTTGGAATCACCCATATCACTCACCCCCTCTAAATCAATCACACATACTTGTGGCCCGTCTGCATATTCATGTACATCATCCTGCTTATAAGCATCATAACCAGATAAGAATGCAGTAATGATAGCATCTTCTTCTTGTCTTAGATCTTCAAACTCTGCAATCATGCTTTCAGCAAGAAGCATTGGTTCCTGCTGTTCTTCACACATATGATACGACACCTGAGGAATACCCTTCAAATGAGCACTTTCGTCATGAGAATCCTCAAGTTTACACAGCTTACATGCTTCACAGTCCTCTTCCTCGTGTACTGGGTCTTGAGCACCTGTCCTGAAGCTCTCTGAATCAAGTGTCTTCTCAAGCATAGGCATACACACATCATTTGGTATGATCATAGGACCCTGTATGTCTGCACCCTCAAACAAGGAAGACAGATTATACTTGCAGAGTTCACCCATTGCATCTTTATGAGGCTGTAGCAAAGCATCCCTTTTTGCACTGTGAAGGCCTTGTTGCTCACTAGTGGCTTTTTGCAGTCCCAATTTAGCATAAACAGCCTCCACAATCTCTGTATCAGCCTTGAATAGCAATTGATTGTCCTCCATAAGACATGCATCGACAACCGCTTCTAAATTGGCTCGGATTGTTGCTGGAACACTATCACAGCTCACATTATACCTGGAACTCGCATAAATAAGTGCATCTGCAAAATCACTCCATCGTTTGGAGTGATACTCTGCTAGTTCCAGCACTTCATCCTTTAAATCAGGACTTATAAGGTATGCAAAAGATGCAATCATCATGTTTTCAGGAACCCCTTGATTCTTCATCTCTGTCTCGTAACACCTTAGATAGCTTTCTGGATCGTAACCATCAAATATATTGACCCTGTCATATACCAATTGCACCACAATTTCCACCGCTTCCTGAATTCGTTTTTCTTCTTCAATCTTCCTGAACCGCTCTTCAAGCTCTTTCATCTCTGCATATAAATGCTCCATTTTGCTAGCCATCTCTACGTACTCTCACCCCAGCGGTTTCACGTCGGGTTCACCAAAGCTGTCGTGACGTGGGCCGTGTCGCTGGGAAAGTGCGAGACTTCTGGCTGTAAGAGTAAGTGGTTGAGCTTCAAGGGGTATCACTAGCAAAAGCTAGAACCATCATAATTTTAAGACTCAGCCATACATGGGTAGTCATAGCAAACAAAAGCCTCATGATCCAAGCCAAAAACTGGCATTAACATAGCTTGATTCATAAAACTCAACACATCAAACCCCAGAAAAACATCTCATAGGTATATACATCCAAGATTCACGGCCAGCATTGGCACCATAGTTCATATCAAAGACAAAGCTGACATCATCATAACATGTCATAAACATAGGACCTCAACTTTATGAACCATCACATCATATTCACAATACTGAGCCTTCAAGGCTTATGCATTCACTTTGCATTCCTTGGATCATAGACACATCAACAATATTTGCCAAGAGTTAGATTCCAAGCTTCACACACATGTGCAGCCAACAAATGTCAAAACCTTTGTCATAATCGTATTCCTTTGCGATTGCTTTCAACTCATCCCAACCAGACATAGGTCGTCCAGGACATCTTTTGGAACTATGTTGCTAGCTGCTAAAAACAGTCCCAAGAGTCGGCACCATCACCAGTAAGATGCATCACAACCAAAATGCCTTATAAATTCCTCAGGCGATCCAGATGGCTTCTTTGACCCTGAATCTATTGATGAAGCCCAGCACTGCAGTACACCAACCCGAAGGAAAAGTCAACCCTAATGATATGCCCAAACCTAGTGTAGACGAGTAAGTTGCTTGCTGATCACCAGCCCCAACTCCAAAACTGCACACACATCTCTATCAATTCAAAGCGCCCCTCTGGTTATTTTTGGATTCTTGCAGGCAAATCAGGCCTCTCACACCTTTTGTAGCTCCCCACTCCTGGCTTTTTCTTGTAGCTGTTCAGAGAGTTCCCTTCACTGCACACAGGTGGCTCCAGTCGTGAGTTCTCCACGATTCTCGAAAACCTGCAGCTACGCCTAGCCACAAATCGCCCAGCTCCTCAGTTGTCTGCGTTACCTCAGTAGCTGCGCTCCACGCCTCTACTCACCTTCACTGTTTGTAGCCGGCTCTCCTCTTCGACCCCAGCAGCCTTCACGTACCAAGCTTCAGCAGCCTCCCCTCTTGCGCCTTGTGCCTGCAGCCTCACTGTGTGCTTTGCCCAGCAGCAAGTGATCTGCTTATCTCTCCCCGGCTGTCACAAGGACCTGCTTCTCTCCCCGTGGACCCTCTGGTCAACCCACCTCTGTACATATTGCCTTCGACGCATTCCACTGGCTTCTCTCTCCTGCGCCTCAGGCTTCCCAGCAGTATCCACACAGGCGGCGCTCTTTTTCTATCTCTTCCTCTGCAGCTAGCGCCCGGCTTCACAGCGTCCAAGAGCTCCGCCTTTTCATGACCGCCAGTATCACAAGCAATACCAGGCGGCAATACTTCTTCCTGTCTGTAGGCTGCCCGGGGTATTCACCACCTCGATCCCACCACCTAGGCTTGAAAGCCTTCGCCACCACCGCTCCTCCGTCATCCACAGCGCATGCTCTTCCACGAGGCGGCCCGCTTTCTTTTTTTCTGGTCCCTTCACGACCCTCGCCTGCTTTTTTCCACCCCGTCCCTTCTCACCAGCGGCCCCCTTCTCTTTCTCTCCAGCCTTCTAGACGTAGAGCTGGCGGCTATGCTGGCATCCCACACAAGTAGCCATGTGGCTACGTGGCTACTACTTTATTGGCCATATTATTCATTATTATATTTTGTTTAAAGCCCAATGTAATGGCCACCATCACTCTCTCCACACAAAAGCTCAAGGCTACCTCCTTGGTCCCTTCTCCTTTAAATTGCCCATGTCTCCACACACATTTCAAGACGATCGAGCAGTTAATATCATCACCAGCCGACCTTCGTTCCGGACAGGCCTGCGCTCCCAGAATTTCATCATTGTCCCTGCACATACACTCCATCAAAGTCCCTAGCTTGATTGCCGCATCCATGACACCCTCAAAAGCAAAACCCTCCACACGCCATACATCACGTATGTACACAGACACTTAATCCCATGCATCTGGATTTGCATTTGATGGTCTCACATGCATGGTTTCACACCATAGACGTGCCGTGGCACGACAACATGCACACCATTCAGGTGTACAGTACACATGGAACTGAGAGAGAGCATGTACACATGGTGCATCTTGCATAATTGGAACCTAGAGCAGCTATAGTGCTGGAGCGCGAGGAAGAAGACCATGTACTTCTTGGACATGGTAAACATGAAGTCCATGTACATCATGTACATGATGAGCATCAGGCTCAACCATGGCAGCTGAGGCATGGGGATCTAAAGAGCTGCGTTTTTTTTAGAATACATGCCTGTTATTTTTAGAGCATATTGTAAATAAAAGCGAGAGTAGCAGGGGAACATAAAAGGGGCAGTCCACGCATCACTTGAGCATAACCTGGGGGCAAAGTAGCTTTTGGCTGGCCTATGTGCACCTTGGTTTCACGACTTTTCCTCCAAGAAAAAGTTGACGTGTACTTGCTGGCTTTTTCAGCACTTCCTTAGTTCTTGCCCAAGCACATAACTGTGTTGTCCTTTACACATGATCTCTATTGGCTCTCTCTTTCTCATGAGTTGACTACAATTTTTTTTCCTTGAAATAGCTATGGCTGAGCAAGAAAAGGCTCCCCTCTTGATGGTCATCAAGAGGATCTTGAGACAAATGGCGGTAGACAGAGAGTCCATCTAGGTGGATATGATCGAGTACGCTGCCATGACTGTACCCCAGCTTGAGTTAATCATCACTCACCTCTCAACACTAGTACGGCCAGTAGCCTTTGGGGAGGGCTCTTCGAGGGATCCTATTCCCGGAGGTGGCGGCACACCCCAACCCATGCATATGCTTTTGGTGCAGACGCAGGTGCAGCAGATGTCGGGCCCCAGTGTTTTGACACAGGCCGAGGGCACTCCCTTGGCACAGAGGCGCCGCCGTTCGAGGTATGCATTAATCTACTCCGTGTCTAGGTGTAATTTTCATGAAACCATCCAAAATGAATCTTAAAAATTATATGTGTTTTTTGTGCAGTAGTAGTAGTCAGCCATCACCAGTCTCTTCACCATGTGTTTTTTGTGCAGTAGTAGTAGTCAGCCATCACCAGGCTCTTCGAGGGATCCTATTCCCGGAGGTGGCGGCACACCCCAACCCGTGCATATGCTTTTGGTGCAGACGCAGGTGCAGCAGATGCCGGGCCCCAGTGTTTTGACACAGGCCGAGGGCACTCCCTTGGCACAGAGGCGCCGCCGTTCGAGGTATGCATTAATCTATTCCGTGTCTAGGTGTAATTTTCATGAAACCATCCAAAATGAATCTTAAAAATTATATGTGTTTTTTGTGCAGTAGTAGTAGTCAGCCATCACCAGTCTCTTCACCATGTGTGCCTCCTTCTGCACCTCCACCTGCCACCTCGGAGCTTCGCATGCTATCAAGCATGATGCCCATTAGCATTCAGGTGGATCAGAGTGGGCGAGTGCAGTATGTAGACGGTGGGGCACTTTTTCGTCGCCGCTTGAGAGAGCTCGTGCACACATACATGCCCAAGATACACATCCACTGGGGCGGTAAGTCCAATTCTTTCATGTATTTTTTAAAATCTCTGTATACATTGATATCAAATGATAAATCTAACTAAAGTGACTTTTTTTTTCAAATTGTAGGGATCAAGATGATAATGACAAGAAATATGTGTTGGCAATCCTCGCGCAGGAGTTCGGCGTTGGTTGGGACGAGACCGCTGTATTGCATGAGATGCAAACCCTTCTAAAGCATCGACGGAACAATGCACGGTACAATTATTTGCTTTGCTATGTTATTCAAGTCTACTTCTTTCTTTGAGTAATATGGTTGAATTATTGTTAAATTAAATAAAGAAAGTTTGGAACATCAAACACCTAAAACGTTCTCTAGAAAGTTCACATACTCTTGCACTTACACACACACAAATCAGCCCACCAATTCTTCTTTTTGTGCATAGCTCTTCCTCGCCATCTGAGGAAAAGGGCAGCTTTACTGGTCAAAAAGGCCAGCTTCTTCTGGCAGAAGCGAGTTCTTTCTGGCATAAAGCAGGTATAAAGGGTATGAGCAGTTTTATACCCTCTCTCCCCTACTTGTCTCGAAAACCTCTCAAGTCCAGTCTTGCTAACTAGATGCTTGCACACCCTAACTAGATGTTGCTAATTTGCCACCTCAGCTCTTGATGCCACATCAGCATCGTCAGTTACATCATCAGCCCCCACGTCAGCTGCTCATTGCGCATTAGCTTCACGATCAGCTCTTTTCACAACACTTTTGCCTATAAGACAAAACACACACATGCATAGTACATGGACTCATGACTATAGAACACGAGCCTAAGGGGAATCGAACCCCTAAGTAGCAGCATAAGGCCACTCTAAGACCAAGAGGCTCCCCCTACCACCCCACCCTATAGTTAGTATCATGTACAATCAAAACAAGCGATGAAAAAAAAGGATATTGAGATAGAAACACATTACCATTTTCTTTTGAATTGATGAGCCAAGCTGTTTATGAACAATTGGAAACTATGCCTCGCCAAAGATATCAATCTCTAAGAATGCCTCATCGCTTGTCAGCCACATAGCCTCTTGAAGTTCCATCTCTGTTAGGCATATCATCAGGGAGTGGAGCATTGTTCAAGGTGGATTCTGAGATTTGCTCAATGTCAGCCTCTAGTAGATCTTCTCCTAGATCTTTACCCAGATCATCCCCTTCATCATCCATTGAGGGTGGTGTGACATTTGTTTGTGAAATCAAATTTGCTTCTCTAATGCGAAGAATTGTATCTCCTTGCCCATGTGATATAGAGGTCATTGTTGTGTCTGGTGTATTGTTGGGCTCTGTAGAGGTCATTGTTGTGTGTGGTGTATTTTCACGCTCAGTAGAAAAGGTGGTATCAAACAATCTTCGGCTTCTAGGGTTCACATAAACAATTTGCCACCATGGATTGCCAGTTGGATTTTTGTAAAAGAAAGCTTGTTGCGCATGCATCAGGAAGAGATAGGGCTCTTTGGTTGCTCGTTGGAGCTTTGATTAGTCAACAACGGACCAGAAGCCGCTTTGTTCGTGCCTCAAGGTGGCCCTTTTTCCTTTGTACTCCGCTCGAAACCAACGCACCTTCAAAATTACCTGCAATATTATAATGTATATAAACTTGTTACTCAAAGATGCTGAATATTTCAATCATTTGGTTTGCATAATATTTTGAAACGAATCATGCGTACCTGTTTCATAACATGATAGTTATTTTCGTATATGCCCTCCAGATCCCCTACGTAGCCGAGCTCATCCTCAATCAAATTTGTGTCACAAGCACTTGCACGAGAGAGTTGATGAAAGGACGCAACGATGCAAGAGTCCTGAGTAACATGAAGATCATCAATCCTCTTGACGCGGAGATGCTGACCACACACCCACATGTTGCTGTGAGCTCAGACCTAAAACCACATGGGAACCACATGGGAACCACATGAACATGTATGGTTAGAATCCAGAAAAACATGTAGTATTATTCAAATTAAAATATAACATTGGAGTAACTTACCATGGTGTCGCATCCTAGGCTAAGCTCAAACTCTTCTCGTGAGATTTCAAACCTCTGCCCTCGCATCTCTCTGATATGTGTATTCAACCATTCTAGGCTCATCGTTGGAGGTGCACTCTGACCCTTTTTGGATGCCCTACTTCTCCTGTTTCTCTCTTTGCATTCTTTGTCATGCTTGTCAATCCATTTTTGCATGCAATCTGAGTTATACACCACAAAAGTACTAAGCGTTTCCCTCTCCTCAGCACTTATCTTTAGTGGGACCCCTTGCCCACATAACATCTCTGTGGTTTCATTGTCTGATTGTTCTTCTTTCCAACTAGGAGGAGCTCTTGCTTGCTGGCGAACAAATCCTTTCAATACCCCCATGTACCTTTCAATACCCCCATGTACCTTTCAACCCAGAACATCCATCGTGTACTCACGGTCCCAGCAATCTCTATCTCTTCAACGAGATGGATCATAACATGGACTTGAATGTCAAAAAAGGAGGTAGGTAACTCCTTCTCCATCAGACAAAGGAGCTCAATACACTCTAGCTTTCGTTGCGGGATATCACATGAGTCGATCTCTTTGGATGTAATCCATCTATAAAGAGAAACAATGTGATTAGTGTAAGGTGAAAAAAAGAAAGAAAACCCTGCCTCTATAGCCCTTCCACCTTGCAAACATGGAAACACTACCACGAATGGGGGCACCACCCCAGCCACCACCGGCTGGAACACTCTCTCACACTTCACCACCCAACCCACGCCAAAAAGACAGCACAAAACCGGGGCACCATAGACAAAGCAAAACACCCAGCAATATATTTCCAGTTACAATACTTCATACAAGCTTCTCCCGACACAGAAACCTTACTCACACAACCATAAAAAACTCACTCAGGCCTGTCATCACTGTCGAGAATACACCACATCCCCAATCACCACATGATCCACTCGCCTGCCTGCTGTACCAATCACATCAGAATGAACCCGGCCACTCTCACTCTTCAGAAGGCGCCCCACCAGCTAACCCTCAACTCTCTGCAGCCCATCACTTCTGCATGTGTCGTCAGCAGCACAGCAGCTACCCAAACCCGTCTCTCTCTCAGTCTGTGCTGATCCTCTGTCAGCCTCACCCTTGAACACTTCTCTGCAGCTTATCTGCAGTGCTACCGACCCACCACCAAGCAGCAACACGTGTCTCTTTGCTTCACTCGGCACCCTGCTCTGTCCACAGCCCTGTCTCCTAGGCGGCCCACACCAGCCACCAGCCTTCTACCATATCCACAGCCACACGCTGTCCACCTGTGTTCAGCGTCCACTCTGACTGACCGAACCAAGGCCACACCACCTCAGTCCGCAGCCTTCACGGCTCTTTACTTCACGGCGGTCCTCCACTAGTCGCTCGCGAGCCCTCCTGGGCATCCAGCCTCTCCTTCACATTGTCCTCTACCCGCTGGTCGGAGCTGCTTCACTGGATCACCTGGCTTTCCACATGGCGGCTACCTTTCTTTGCTCTCTCTCCTCACAAGAGAGGTCTTCCTTTACAAGGCCGCCTCTTCCTACGACCTTACTCCTCTCCTTCTGCCGTCGTTTTTTTCCAGCCAGCAATCCCTCTCTCTGGCTCCCTGTTCCCTAGCAAGGCAATCCACACCTTCTACTCTCTCCGCACAGCAAGCCTTCTCACCTGGGCCCGGGCTCTCCTTTCCAGACGACTGTCTCGAAACACCAGTCCACGCTCAGCTTCTTTGTCGCCAGCGCAAACAGTAGCCAGCCACTCAACTTCTTGTCTTGCGCTAGCCAGTCACCTCAGTCGACCAGCACTCCTCTGCAATGCTTCACAACAAACCCAATCATCACAAGGCGGCCACCTCAACAATCGCCAGCCTTCAATCCTCTCCTCGCGCTGGACAGCCTGTCAACCCACACGTCATGCTCTCCATCCGTCACATGCAGCAGCTACCCACTGTCTTCGCTGCTTTTCACAAGGAGACCCCTGCCTCTACATCAAGGCCACACCACACAGTGATTGGCTGTCCGCTCCAGGGCACTGCTCCTCACGCCTGTTTTGCCTTCGCTCGCTACCCTTCCCATACACGCGTGCGCTCCAGCAGCCGCCACCTTTTGTCCTTGCCAGCACCCGTCGGTGCTTCAGCCACGCCAGCCCTTACCAGCTGCGCTCACCAAAGCCCACGCTGCCTGCTCTTGCCTCCACGCACCAGAGCCTCCCAGCTTTTTTCTCAACAGCTACCTCTCCTTTCAGGCTTCACACTTTCGCTTTTTCTTGCAGCTGCGCCAGAGAGCCAGACCAACAAGGCGGCGTCTTTACACTCCTTTTGCCCGCCTCTGCAAGGGCAACTCCTCCACAGCAACCTCTGCTTTTCAATTAGAGCCCCCTACCATCACAAACAAAGCGACCCTCTTTTGTCTGCAGCAGCAGGCGCCGACTCGCCAGCTTCTGGATTTCGCGCTGGCAGCAGCTCACGCCTCCACATGTTTTTCAATTTTATGGCCATGTTTTATATCATTATTCATTTTTTATTTCCTCTAATGCCTAAGAGATGGCCACTATCCACTTCCCATTTCACACCAATGCTAATTGCCACCTTGGCCCCTTTATCTCTAAATTGCCCCCCATGCCTTCCATACCTCCAAATGCAACTTAGTGCCCGCTCATTTCTTTAGGGACGCGTACACACCGAGACGGCCATCAAGCAGCTAAAGTCACCCCTGCTGACCTTACTCCAGACGGGCCTGCACGAGCCTTAAAACAAATCCATCCACACTGAACACCTGGCAACGCCCTCAGAAACCAAGCTTTTCACAACTGCCATGCACACGTATGTACACAAGCCAAAAAACGCCTGACATACTTTGCCAACCCCCCATCTGCTAGAGCATTCATGCTCAGCAACATTCAGCATAGTCCGATAGCTATCCACCAGGATCAAAAGAAAACAGCAACTTACCATCCCATTCCCCAGCATCTGTTAAAAACACCATGGCTGCATCACTGCATACCAAACATCAACCACATCCAGAAAATCTTTTCTGTCCATGATCAGCAGTCCACAGACTCTGACCACATAGCATCATCTTCAAGCCTTTGCTCTTTACCCACAACCAACCTCCCCGTCTTCAAAACCTGTGGCATTGCAGCATTTAGCATCCCATCCATCAACACCTGTGAAGGCCAAGTTCCAGCATTTTGACCTTTCTGCACACTAAAATCCACATCCTTTCCAATGGGAGTGTCCATCAGCACTTCCATCTCTACTGGTTCAAGCATCTCTTCACAACCATTCAGCTCAACTGGCTCAGAATCCTTGTCATCCATGCACTTTGCCTTCAGCATTTCAGCAACCCGCAAAGAAGCCTTGGCTACACTCTCAGCCATATCAGCATCCATCTCCACCTCTGGCTCCTGTTCATCAAGGCTAGCAACTTCCCATATATCATCCTCAGGCACAATACTCACCTCACAATGCTCTTCATCAGCCAAATCCACATGCAACCTTCTTCAGTGTTGCCAACCCCCCTGGTATCATCGTCCAAAGACTCCCCAGCACCTAATCCATCAAATGGAAGAAAATCCATACCATCCATCGCAGGTACCATATCACCATCAAGCTGTCCCAGAAAATCCAAGATGAAAGGATCTTCCTCCACGCTCTCCACATCCGCATCACGCATCATGTATTCATCTCCTCTTCCTTCTCCTCATCAGCCAATCCCAAGGCATCATCCTCTTTGCTTCCATGCACATGCATATCATCCAGATCCCTGTCATGAACAGCCACGACATCCAAATCTAAAGAAGAATCCACTGGCAACTCCTTATCTTCACTTTGCTCCTGCACCTGCTTCTCATCCACCTGCACATGCTTTAAAGACTTTGGAAAAAAATCAGAAGGCATATAGAACATCCCCCTTTGCACCTGTATAGGCCTTTGAGGCTCCTGTCTAATCAAACTTTGCATAGGACTCTTATCCACCTCAACCAAATTTACCTGCATATCCCTTGCAAACATAACATCTTCATACGGATAAATACCCATTTCCATCTGCTTCAAAACCTTGCCTTCCTTTTCCCTAGCAATGCTAACTGCATCATCAAATGACTTGGGATTCCTCAACTCAACCCTGACCCTCAAATGAGGTAGCAAACCATCAATAAACAAGCTCTTCTTCAAAAACATTGGAGGAACTTCCTGCTTCAATGTCATACACCACTTACCCCACAAACATGTAAATACCTGCTCAAAATCATCCAGTGATTGTCCACGAACCTGCTTCAAGATGCTCAACTCTTGCCAAATCACACTAGCATCCTCCACTTGCTGAAAATGCTCCAAAAGACCTTCTTTCAACCTGTCTAAGGTCAAAACACCAGCATCCTGTGCTTCAAAAGACCTTCAATGTCATACACCACTTACCCCACAAACATGTAAATACCTGCTCAAAATCATCCAGTGATTGTCCACGAACCTGCTTCAAGATGCTCAACTCTTGCCAAATCACACTAGCATCCTCCACTTGCTGAAAATGCTCCAAAAGACCTTCTTTCAACCTGTCTAAGGTCAAAACACCAGCATCCTGTGCTTCAAAATCCTTAAGCCAGCTTCGGGCATCTCCCTTCAAGAAAATCCTTATCAGCTTCAAAACCTGCTCTTCATCTGTGACATGGTTGCTAATGCATGCCAACTCCATCTGCTCCAAAAAGTCAACCACATCTTCTCCCTTTCTGCCATGAAACTCCGGATAAGACCACATCATGACAACCTGTACCAATCCCTGTGGAACACACGCCCTTCTAGTAGGCAAAGAACAACGCCTGAGCAATCCTCAGTGGGAGCACCAGAAGGATGTGAGGTGAAAAAAAGAAAGAAAACCCTGCCTCTATAGCCCTTCCTCCTCGCAAACTTGGAAACACTACCACGAACGGGGGCACCACCAGCCACCAGCTAGAACACTCTCTCACACTTCACCACCCAACCCACGCCAGAAAGACAGCACAAAACCGGGGCACCATAGACAAAGCAAAACACCCAGGAATATATTTCCAGTTACAATACTTCATACAAGCTTCTCCCGACACAGAAACCTTACTCACACAACCATAAAAAACTCACTCAGGCCTGTCTCATCACTGCCGACGAGGATACACCACATCCCCAATCACCACATGATCCACTCGCCTGCCTTCTGTACCAATCACATCAGAATGAACCCGGCCACTCTCACTCTTCAGAAGGCGCCCCACCAGCTAACCCTCAACTCTCTGCAGCCCATCACTTCTGCATGTGTCGTCAGCAGCACAGCAGCTACCCAAACCCGTCTCTCTCTCAGTCTGTGCTGATCCTCTGTCAGCCTCACCCTTGAACACTTCTCTGCAGCTTATCTGCAGTGCTACTGACCCACCACCAAGCAGCAACACGTGTCTCTTTGCTTCACTCGGCACCCTGCTCTGTCCACAGCCCTGTCTCCTAGGCGGCCCACACCAGCCACCAGCCTTCTACCATATCCACAGCCACACGCTGTCCACCTGTGTTCAGCGTCCACTCTGACTGACCGAACCAAGGCCACACCACCTCAGTCCGTCCAGCCTTCACGGCTCTTTACTTCACGGCGGTCCTCCACTAGTCGCTCGCGAGCCCTCCTGGGCATCCAGCCTCTCCTTCACGTTGTCCTCTACCCACTGGTCGGAGCTGCTTCACTGGATCACCTGGCTTTCCACACGGCGGCTACCTTTCTTTGCTCTCTCTCCTCACAAGAGAGGTCTTCCTTTACAAGGCCGCCTCTTCCTACGACCTTACTCCTCTCCTTCTTCCGTCGTTTTTTTCCAGCCAGCAATCCCTCTCTCTGGCTCCCTATTCCCTAGCAAGGCGGTCCACACCTTCTACTCTCTCCGCAGAGCAAGCCTTCTCACCTGGGCCCGAGCTCTCCTTTCCAGACGACTGTCTCGAAACACCAGTCCACACTCAGCTTCTTTGTCGCCAGCGCAAACAATAGCCAGCCACTCAACTTCTTGTCTTGCGCTAGCCAGTCACCTCAGCCGACCAACACTCCTCTGCAATGCTTCACAACAAACCCAATCATCACAAGGTGGCCACCTCAACAATCGCCAGCCTTCAATCCTCTCATCGCGCTGGACAGCCTGTCAACCCACACGTCATGCTCTCCATCCGTCACATGCAGCAGCTACCCACTGTCTTCGCTGCTTTTCACAAGGAGACCCTTGCCTCTACATCAAGGCCACACCACACAGTGATTGGCTGTCCGCTCCAGGGCGCTGCTCCTCACGCCTGTTTTGCCTTCGCTCGCTACCCTTCCCATACACGCGTGCGCTCCAGCAGCCGCCACCTTTTGTCCTTGCTAGCACCCGCCGGTGCTTCAGCCATGCCAGCCCTTACCAGCTGCGCTCACCAAAGCCCACGCTGCCTGCTCTTGCCTCCACGCACCAGAGCCTCCCAACTTTTTTCTCAGCAGCTACCTCTCCTTTCAGGCTTCACACTTTCGCTTTTTCTTGCAGCTGCGCCAGAGAGCTAGACCAACAAGGCGGCCTCTTTACACTCCTTTTGCCCGCCTCTGCAAGGGCGACTCCTCCACAGCAACCTCTGCTTTTCAATTAGAGCCCCCTACCATCACAAACAAAGCGACCCTCTTTTGTCTGCAGGCACGGACTCGCCAGCTTCTGGATTTCGCGCTGGCAGCAGCTCACGCCTCCACATGTTTTTCAATTTTATGGCCACGTTTTATATCATTATTCATTTTTTATTTCCTTTAATGCCTAAGAGATGGCCACTATCCACTTCCCATTTCACACCAATGCTAATTGCCACCTTGGCCCCTTTATCTCTAAATTGCCCCCCATGCCTTCCATACCTTCAAATGCAACTTAGTGCCCGCTCATTTCTTTAGGGACGCGTACACACCGAGACGGCCATCAAGCAGCTAAAGTCACCCCTGCTGACCTTACTCCAGACGGGCCTGCACGAGCCTTAAAACAAATCCATCCACACTGAACACCTGGCAACGCCCTCAGAAACCAAGCTTTTCACAACTGCCATGCACACGTATGTACACTAGCCAAAAAAACCTCTCAGAAAAACGCCTGACAATTAGCATAAGATTTTTGTGACAAAGATGTAAGAACAATATGATGTTCCACTGTCAATACCTTGTCAATGATCCCAATCGATATATAACATCCCTAATACCCTCAGTCAAACAATCGTCGCTCGATAACAAGTGGCAAGACGTGCTGCACACAGATTAGCTCTAGTGTTAATAAATAAAAATGTAATGGCACCTTCATTAGAAATTGACGATACATGTTAGAGAGGCACCATACCTTAATGAAGTTATGCCAGTCGTGTGTCTTTAGACCCGAAAGAGAGTTATCATCCATGGTAAACATGTTTTGCAATGAAGCACCAATAAGTAATATTTCCTGTCTCCTCATTGATTATAGGCCATAGTGATCGTTTGCAGTTGCAAATCTTTAGGTCTGCCCTTGCAGCCTCTGTATCCTTGAAGCCCACAAGATGATTCCAAAGCGAGTGTGCAACATTTTTAAATATGTGCATGGGATCAAGCAAATGAGTTATTTTTAGATCTTTCCAATACTCCAACATATACCATATGGAGGAATTCTGTGCCATTGATTTCTTGCCTCTCGACGACTGCCGCAAATCATATTCGTCATCGTTATCCCTTGCAAGTTTTGCCTCCGGATCTATTAGAGGTCCGTTTGTCCACTTGAGGTACCAATCTCTTGGAGTCATTCGCGTTGGACAACGTCCATTCTCCACTTTGCCATTAAAATGTCTCGCATTCGCTTTGAAACGTAGCACATGATCTGGAGGCAAAAATCATCGGATGTCGAAGGTATACATTTTTACTCAAACTTCGACTATATTTGGAGCATAGCCAATCACCGCATGGTGGACATGCTTTGTAACCCTTTGTTGATAGGCGTGAGAGAAACAAAAATTATTTTTATGTTTTCAACATCCAAATTTTTTGATTGTATAAACAAACAAACAACTAAAGAGCCCTGATGTACCTAATGCAAAGCCATAGGCAGGATAGTCATGTATTGTCCATGCTAAAATGCCACGAACCTTGAAACTTCTATTACCCACAGGTTTTGACATATCAATAACATTTACTCCTTTTCATATTTGTTGCAAGTCATCAATGAGCGGTGCAAGATATACGTTGATGTCTTTAACTTGCCGCTTCTCTACATTGATGCAAGATTGATGCATCGTTTAAATTTGACATTTTTCAAATAGAAATGAGTGTGCTATTTAGAAATGAGAATATTTGTCACATACCAGGAATCAACAAAGACAATATTAAATGCTCTTTCTTTATTGACATGAATGGTGGGATGTTGTAGTTGATAAGAACTACGGGCCAAGTTGACCACTTGCTCGATCGCATGGAAAAGGGATTGATTCCATCCAAGCCAACTCCAAATTTTATATGGCGAGGCTCCCAATGAAACTCTGGCCATGTAGCATCGATATGCTTAAATGCTTTGCTATCGCTTGGAATCCTCATGACTCTGTCTATACTTGCATTTCTTGAACTCCAATCCATAAGCTTGGCTATTTCGGGGCTGCGGAAGATGTGTTCAACTCGTGGTGCCAAGGGAAAGTGTCGCATAACTTTCATAGGGACATTCAAGGTTCCTGCCTTGAAACGAGCAATACCGCATTTGGGACAAGTGGTTGCATTTTCATACTCTCCACGATACAAAATGCAATCATTGACACATGCATGAATTGTGTTGTATTCGAGTCCAAGGGATGCGATCATTTTCTTTGCCTCATCCCTCGACTTTGGGATCACATTGTTTGATGGTAGAATCTTGTTCGAAAGAAGCCTACCACTCAATTGTAAATATTTAATGAGCACAAAAGTGATTGAGAGCCATTATTTTTATGCAAACAAAATACAAATATAACTTACGATAGTAATGCAGAAACCGATGCATTACTCCATTGGTAGCGTGTTTGGAGATTCAAGATGAGTAAGGTCACACTCAATCTTGATATGGATGCACCATTGTAGATGGGCCTTGAAGCTTCTTCTCGTAAAAATTTTTCATGAGGACAAGTTTCTTCTTCACTACTTGCTTGGAACCAAACGTCGATAAACTCATTGATGTCATCATCAACATGTCCCTCATTGGTCACTTTTTCTCTGCATTTTGCATTGTACTCATCTCTGATAAAAAACAGAAGCAGGATGTAACACACACAAGAGAAGCAAACCCTAATCCATAACCATCAATCATAAAGAAGGAGAGAAGCCATAGTCACCATCTCTAACACACACACAAAAGGGAACACAACATAGTGTTATGTCCACACTACAAAGTAAACCTAATGTAATGTCCACACCACACATGACCAGCTGGACGCGGTCATAAACACACCACACGATATCTATCTACCATACTGTCACTCTGTCAGCACCCATGTGCTATCCTCCAGCTGTATACGAGCTTGACATTTCAACACTCCCCCTCAAGCTCGATGTATGTCCATCTCTAGGACGCCCAATCTAGTACGGAAATACTCAAACTTATCCTTACCAAGTGCTTTGGTAAAGATATCTGCAACCTGCTCATTTGTCTGCACATATGTCAAATCCACATGCCCATCTAGCACCTTCTCTCTGATGAAATGATAGTGGACCTCAATATGTTTGGTCCTGGCATGATAAACTGGGTTGCTAGCAAGCTGAATACTACTCATGTTGTCACAATGAATGATAACTCTCATATCACTCTGTATCCTGACATCATCTAGCAACTTCTTCAACCACATAGCCTCACATGCAGCTATGGCTGCTCCACGATACTCTGCCTCTGTGGTAGATAAAGCAACTGTAGGTTGCTTTTTACTGCTCCAACTCACAGCTCCACTACCAAGGCTGAAAACATAGCCACTGGTAGACCTCCTGTCATATGCACTACCGGCCCAATCTGCATCTGTATATCCATAGACATGCATGTCTTTTCCTGCCTCATAGAAAAGACCATAATGCGCGGTAGTTTTGACGTATCTCAGAATCCGTCTCACAGCATCCAAGTGAGGTTTACGAGGACTCTACATAAACTGACTCACCAAACCAACTGCATAACTGAGATCTGGCCTCGTAATGGTCATGTAGATAAGACTACCAACCATTTTCCTGTACATGGTGATATCATCAAGCTCATCACCCAAATCAGCCCTAAGCTTCATGTTTTGCTCTAATGGTGTCAACATTGGTTTGCATGCTGTCATACCATACTTTGCCAGCATGTCAAGTGCATATTGCCTTTGCACCAACCATATACCCTGGCTTGTTCTAATCACCTCAATGCCAAGAAAGAACCTTAAATCACCAAGGTCTTTCATATCAAACTCTTTGCATAAAGAGGCCTTAACCTCATCAATGCCTTTCCCACAATCACCTGTGATAATCAAATCATCAACATAAATGACTATCATCACGATACCATCATGTGTCTTCTTCACATAAAGTGAAGAGTCTGCATTTCCAACCACAAATCCAATACTGACAAGATATCTGCTGATCTTGTCACTCCAAGCACGAGGTGCTTGTTTCAAACCATAGAGTGCTTTCTTTAACCTGCAAACAAAAGTCGGATATTTTGGATGTACATAACCTTCTGGCTGTTCCATGTACACCTCTTCTTGTAGTTCACCATTCAAGAAAGCATTTTTTACATCCATTTGATGTAAAGCCCAACCTTTTTGTGCTGCTAGTGCAATGATAGACCTCACTGTAGCCATCTTAGCCACTGGGCTGAAAGTTTCATCATAATCAAGACCATAAGTTTGTGCATATCCTTTAGCGACCAGCCTTGCTTTATGTCTCTCTAGGCTGCCATCTGACTTGCACTTTACCTTATACACCCATTTGCAACCAATTGCATTCTTTCCTTGAGGTAACTCAGCCAATTCCCATGTATCATTTTTGTCCAAAGCATTCATCTCTTCATCCATGGCTTTCTCCCATACAGGCTCTCCAATAGCCTCTGTATAGCATGTAGGTTCCACATGCTTTACCATAGATGTCATGTATGCATAGTGCATAGCAAAATCTCTATATGTCAATCTTTCCACTGGATATCTGACTCTCTGGGATCTCCGCAATGCATGCGGGTCACTCTGTACACCTGTAACTCTAGCATGTGGTGGCACATATCTGTCCTGCCTAGCACCAGGTGTGCGTACAACAGGTATCCCGAGCTCCTCATCCAAACTCTCTGAGCTAGAGGACTCATAACCTGTGATTCCAATTCCTTCGACTTTCTTCTTGCCTTTATCCATAGCACTACTCCCAGTGCTCACACTCTCATGCCTCAAACGTCCTGACCATGGACGTACACTGCTACTACTCTCAGCTTCTGCTGCTGCTGGCCCAGATATAGTAGTAGAACTAGAACTTGCTTGAGATGGCAAGTTCACAGATACATTAGCCTCAAGTGAGTCAATCACTCCCTCATCTTTTGCTTTGTACCAACTAGCAAGCTCATCAAACACCACATCATGTGAGATGACTACTTGTCTAGTTTGAGGGTTATAACATTTGTAGGCCTTTCGATCCTGTGCATATCCAACAAATACACATTTCTCTGCTTTAGGATCCAACTTCCGTCTTCTTTCATCAGGCACATGAACATAATCTACACATCCAAAGACTTTCAGATGTCCAATATCTGGCCTGTAACCTGTAAGCTGCATCTCTGGCGTGCTTCCATGAATGGCTGCTGTAGGTGATTTGTTCAAGATATACACTGCAGTAGCACATGCTTTTGCCCAATAGTAATCTGGCATGCTCTTTTCATTGAGCATTGCCCTTGCCACTTCACATATGACACGATTCTTTCTCTCAGCCACACCATTCTGCTGAGGTGTATACCTGCATGTCAACTGTCTTCTTATCCCATGCTTCCGCAAGAAATGCTCAAATGCTTTTGAGGTGTATTCACCACCTCCATCTGTTCTCAAACATTTAATCCAACAGCCATATTGCTTTTCTACAAGAGCTTTGAAATCCATGAACTTTTCCAGCACTTCACTCTTCTCTCTCAGAAAATATATCCATGTCATCCTGCTGAAGTCATCTATAAATGTCACATAGTATAGACTTTCTTTGATAGATGGATTTTGCGCAGGGCCCCATACATCACTGTCCACTATTTCAAGTGGCCTGTTACTCATATTTCCTTCCCGAGGAAACCTCAACCTTGCCTGCTTTCCAAACTGACAGGCTTCACAAACATGCATATGTCCATCATATTTGAATCGAGGCAATCCACTGACAATGCCTCTTGTTTGCATGTTCTTTAATCTCTGTATATTGACATGTCCAATCGTCTTGTGCCACATGTCAATGTCCTGCACAATCCCATTGCTCTTTGAAAACATGGCTGAGCTCAATTCTGGTATGCCTGCATCCAATTTGAACAACCTTCCTTCCTTCTTGCCCTTGGCAATCAATCTACAGCCATGCTTAAAATCTTCCACAAAACAGCCTTTCTCATTGAATCTTACTTGTAATCCCTGCTCAACCATTTGGCCTACTGATGCCAAACTCTTTGTAATGGATGGTACATATAACACTTCTGACATATTTTTCACATTTCCATCATGCATCTTCAAAGGCACACTGCCAACATGTGTTATAAGATGCTGAGTATCATCTCTTGTGACCACATAACCATTTGTATCCAATGGTTGCATCTTCTCAAACCACTCACCATGACATGTCATGTGGTTTGAGGCACCTGAATCCATATACCATGACTCATCTCGAGCATTCTGAGACTCCATTGTCCCCATAACGTGCTTCATTGCAAAAAGATGATTTGAACTCCCATCATTGTTACTGGTAGATGCATAATTTCCATGTTGTGGTCTTCCATTCCTCACATCATTCTGCTTTTTGTAGCAATCTTTTGCCAAATGTCCAAGTTTGCCACAATAGTAACATTCAATCCCATTCAAATTTTGTTGAGGACCTTGCCATCGTCCTCTACCACGAGCACCTGTTCCAAATCTCCCCCTATGGGATTGAAATCCACGACCTCCACGTGATCCAAATGATGACTGTGAATTCTGAAAATTCTGATTTGATTGTGGTTGAGTAGACCTGTCATTCCAACCACGTCCTCCACGGCCTCGAGGGGTAAATCTCCCCCTGCCTCGAAAGCCTCTAGATGAGTAAAAAGCCTGATTTCTTGCATGTTCATCATTGCTTGACGAGGATGCACCACCTGTAACACTCATACCACCAAGGCCAAGCTTCAATTCTTCCACAATGAGCAATGACACAAGCTCATTAAAGTCTGGCATTCCTCCCAATCTTACTGAGATGGAAGTGTCAAAAGATTTGTATTCTTTGCCTAAACCACGCAATGTGAGAGCAACCAAATCATCATCATCCATTGGGGCATGGATTGATGACAAGGAATCTGCATAACCCTTGATTTCCTGAACATACTCATGTATACTCCTATTCCTTCGTGTTACACTGTGAATCTGTTGCTTTAGTTGTATCTTCCTTGCACCAGTGTCTGTCTCATACATTCGGCACAATATACCCCATGCTTCTTTCGGTGTATCTGCATCTTGGATGTGAATAAGCAGGGCATCTGTTACACATATGGAAAAATAATGCAACACTTTCGAAGACCGCTCTACCCATTGCTTATGAGCCAGTAACTGAGCATTATTTGGTTGAGGAGGTAGGTATGGCTCCGGATCTTCCTCCGAGACGAGACTCCATAACCCTTTGCCTTTCAAAAAACTCTTCATTCGAAACTTCCACACTTGAAAGTTAGTGCGGTCAAGCTTCTCGCCAACAATCTGTATCGGACCATCTCCCATTGTTGCAAAAAAATAGAGTAGATGTACCCTTTCGATCACAATGTATGAAGTACCTGTAATGCTCCAAATCTCTCCAAATCACATCAAATGCTTGAAAATTTTGTGCATTAACATCCCACAATGATTCACTAACAATGGACACTCGATCAAAGTTGAAACCAAATGATACTCCTTCAAAAAAAAATTTCTGGTTTTTTTCTCGCCAAAGAACCAGTCAAAGATCTTGCTCTAAATCCTTCAAATATTGTCCAAATGCAATGATCTAACTTGCAATGGCTTCCCAACACATTGCTCCAACATATCCTAGAAGGGTTTGATCCAATTCTTCAAGGGGTATGAGAACCACCAATTTTTGTAACCTCTGGTTTGAATTTTTCTGCAACTGTCAGGTACCACCTCTCACTAAAATTGCTCTATCTCTTTTAAATCTTCTCCAAATCCAAAACTTTTTTGATTCAAAAGTTTAGCAACTCATAGGACTCTACTTGTACCAGAGGAATTAGGCCAATTTGATATAGACAAGGATTAATGCCTTGATTAAAAATGCTCTGTTTCTGGACAGACTTTCTGCAAACCTGCACACCTCTGATAAATCACTTCAATGAGCTCCAAATACATGAAATGAGCTGCAACCAAGCATCACAAGACCTTAGCAATGTCTTTGCTAAACTCCCCAAGCTTTAAAGCATTCAATTTGGTGTCCAAATGAGTGAATTAGACTAGAGTCTTTGTAAACTGTCCAAGAATCTGTATCTTCATGCGCCGCCTGCTCTAGGAGCTCTAGGAGAGAGGGGAAATCACAATTGAAGTGACAAGCTTCTTAGCAATGACCTAAACTACCTTGATCTTGAAGAGTTTAGCTCAATTTTGCCTCTAGCTCCTGCAATTGGGGTATGTCCACTGTTTTTGTGAAAAACCAGAAACTTTTGCATAAATCCACTTTCTCTTGATTTTACTCAATCTGTATGCATCAATCTGCTTCAAGATTCTGTATGTTGCTTGTGCCCACTTTGCTAATACATGTGCAAGCTCAAATACACGTGCCTTTGTGTATACATTTGCCAGGAGTACATTCACTTCAAGCTTTCCATGAAAGCTTTAGAGAAAAAACCAGAATTTTGCACTTGCTTTATGCACTTCAATCTTCACTGAACCTGCTCTTTGACACCTGCAATCCGCAGAGGGGGTCTTGCTACACTCACCAATGGTCCTTAGCTCTCAGATCTGATGCCGGTGTGTGCTCCACAGCTTTCTTTTGCTCCACAGCTTCAATGGCTTCCTTCGCAGCTTTTTCTTCTTCTTCTCTCTTCTCTCACTCACTCACACAACTCAGCTAATGAGCTCTTGGCTCTGATACCATGATAAAAAACAGAAGCAGGATGTAACACACACAAGAGAAGCAAACCCTAATCCATAACCATCAATCATAAAGAAGGAGAGAAGCCATAGTCACCATCTCTAACACACACACAAAAGGGAACACAACATAGTGTTATGTCCACACTACAAAGTAAACCTAATGTAATGTCCACACCACACATGACCAGCTGGACGCGGTCATAAACACACCACACGATATCTATCTACCATACTGTCACTCTGTCAGCACCCATGTGCTATCCTCCAGTTGTATACGAGCTTGACATTTCAACAATCTCTAAGTCGTTGATATGTACTTGGATCTTGTGTACGTAAAAGCCTCATGTACTCCTCTGGCAAGATATGGTGACTTCGGTGAGAGCTAGATACACCCTCAACATCTGGACACTGCATGAATAAACATAGTCTACATGAAGAAATGATTTAAAGTAACAACAATCGAATTATTAAGTGATATAATCATAACATGAAGAAATGATTTAAAGTAACAACAATCGAATTATTAAGTGATATAATCATAACATTAAAACCCTTTTTACAACACAATTCAAGAATATTAGCAGCAAAAATCTATACTCAAGATAACCTTAGACAAGACACTAAAATACCCTTAGTTGTATTACTGACGAGACAATGAAATATATCATCAAATAGTTGTCAAAATTAAATACTGATTGGGCTACAAAGCTGGATACATTATTTGAAACATACATAATTTAAGAGGCCGACACTTTATCTCAAATTTCATTCTCAAAGAGGGGCTGGTGATGGCCGACGCCATCCATAATTTACAAATAATTCCTCGCCAGCTTGTAATGATCTTGTAGCACACACTACTATATATATGGGTACATCTCTAATCATATAACATGGCTCGTGACTATTCTCACACTCCATAAAGTTACAATTTGTTCTCTCATTTCTCCCTCTACTACTATTGATTAGCCCTGCTATATTTCCTTGAGCATAGGATCTTCCATCAATATAAGGATGCAGTTGACCATGAGACTCATGTTCGAAAAGTTCTTGAGATTCTAAGGAAGCACCAACTCTTTGCCAAAAAGAGCAAATGCACTTTCTTTGCCGACCACGTTGAATACTTGGGATTTCTGGTATCAAAAGATAGAATTTCTCCAGATTTTGCAAAAGTCCAAGCAGTCATAGATTGGCCTGAACCAAAGACACTGAAAGAAGTCAGAGGATTCTTGGAATTGACTAGTTGGTATAGGATTTTTATACCAAACTATGCTATCCCTATCACAAACTATGTTGAGTGGCAAGCCATGTATCTTGAATACATGTTCCATGAATTTCTTGGCAATGTGAGAAGCTCCATAAGTAATCTTTGAAGCAATGAAATGGGCTGATTTTGTGATTCTATCTCTTGGGAAGTACAAGAAGTTATCCCCCCCAGATATTGTGGACCATATCTGATTACAAAGAAAGTAGGTGACTTAGCCTACGAACCATATTGTACACCATATCTGATTACAAAGAAAGTAGGTGACTTAGCCTACAAACTTCTTCTGTCTCCTCATCTCAAAGTTCATAATGTATTTCATGTAAGCCTTCTAAAGATATATGTGCCAAGCCCAAATCATGTACTTGATGATGAAATCCTAACCTCTTCAACCCAAGGGGGGGCAGATGGAACTCCAACCTGAAGAAATTCTTGATGTTCAGGAAAAAACTCTCAGGAACTTGGTAAAATGGAAGTTCTATCCTTTTGAAGATGCCACCTGGGAGAATGAAGCCAATCTTGCAGGATTACCCCCAGTTTGCGAGATGAGGACATCTCGCATTTTTCAAGTGGGAGAGAATGTAAGATTCTTCTCTAGCCTCTCAAGATGTCCAGCATCTTCCCCTTTAATCAAATCCCTCTTCAGAAATATAAAAGATCTTGTTTCTACCAGCCTAGAGAGAGAAAATCTTCTAGAGAGTGGTAATTCAGTTTTTAAATATTTTTGGATAGAAAAATATCTCATCTTATTAAATACGTTCCCCTGAAACAGAAGTTCAAAAAGATTTTCAGAAGGTGCATTAGAAATTAAGTATAATCTGTTCAAGAGATTTGTTCAAGAGGCATTATCCTGGGGGTCAAGATTTTTTCGAAATTTTAAATTGAGGTTCCTATGGACCAATAAGATTCATCCAAATGTAGGGAGGAGATAAATAGAAGAATAAAAGGAAAATCTCCCAAAAATGAGTAAATACTCACATAAGATGAAGAGTTGACTAAGGACAAGGTTAATAGTTAAAAAAGAGAGATATTTAGGTGAAATGATGCATTTTTGACACCTCAGTATGGGGGAATTCCCGTCATGAAGAGAGATATTTAGGTGAAATGATGCATTTTTGACACCTTAGTATGGGGGAATTTCCGTCATGAAGGAGGCACCTATTTCACATGCTTGAATGAGTTTTAAACTCCCAAATAATGAGATATTTTTATCTCTCCTCTCTCCTGTTTCAACTAGATCCAAAAAGTGGACTAAACTGACCCAAAAATGGTCAAAAATTGACCAAACTGATCTCAAAAATTCTAGAATCAATTGGTTTGGTTAGAAGCTCACTTTTTCCTATAAATAGAAGCCTTGCCCTTTGTTGAAACTCAATAGTGTTTTGCACTGTTACCCTACCTCTCCCAAGTCCCAAAAACTATGAATTTTACTCATAATTCTTTAGTTTTTGACCTTCCCTCTTCTAAAAGATTGGTGGCCACTCTTGTTTTAAACAAGAGTAGATTCCTCAAACCATTAAGCCAAAGGAAAGCTCTCAAATTATCTATGTAAGTTGGAGATTCTACTCTTTTCTATTTCTTTTATGGTTTTTTATGATTTTTGTCTTCTCTAAATTGAATGGATGTTATGCCTCATTGAAAAAAAGGCATTCCCATCTCTTCTTTAGTAAATCCAACCATTCTTTATCTTAGATGATTGATTATTGTGGATAAAATAAAGTTTTTCATAATGTTCTCTTAAATAAGTAAAAAATATTTACACTAGAATGATTTAAATACTCTTGGTGAACTTCTAATTAATTTTAGTGAGTTAAAAATTAAAAAATGGTTAGCCATACAAAGGAGGTTATGGTAAAATTTTCTAAAAATTTGTGAAATAAATTTTATCTTTTATTAATCAAAAAGAGTAATCCCCATAGTTAGAGTATTCTAAAAGTGTCATTTTCATTCATGCATAGAGATGCATATTGATTAATTTTTATAAAAGAATGATTTTCAATAGAATTAAATTCTATGAAAGATACTTACTGATAAATTTTTTATTATGAAAGTGTTACTTTCTTCATTATGGATTTTTATGCATAAAGTATGCATAAAAGATTTTTTTATATAAAAGTGTTACTTTTATCATTATTGATTTCTATGCATAAAAGTATGTATAAAAGAATATTTTTTTATTATAAAAGTGTTACTTTTATCATTATTGATTCTCTATGCATAAAAGTATGCATAAAAGAATTTTTTTTTATTATAAAAGTGTTACTTTTATCATTATTGATTTTTATGCATAAAAGAATATTTTTTTATTATAAATGTGTTACTTTTATCATTATTGATTTCTATGCATAAAAGAATTTTTTTAAATAAAAGTGTTACTTTTATCATTATTGATTTCTATGCATAAAAGAATATTTTTTTATATAAAAGTGTTACTTTTATCATTATTGATTTCTATGCATAAAAGTATGCATAAAAGAATATTTTTTTATTATAAAAGTGTTACTTTTATCATTATTGATTTCTATGCATAAAAGAATATTTTTTAATTATAAAAGTGTTACTTTTATTATTATTGATTTCTATGCATAAAAGTATGCATAAAAGAATATTATTTTTTTATAAAAGTGTTACTTTTATCATTTTTGATTTCTATGCATAAAAGAATATTTTTTTATTATAAAAGTGTTACTTTTATCATTATTCAATTCTATGCATAAAGGATTTTTTTATATAAAAGTGTTACTTTTATGATTATTGATTTCTATACATAAAAGAATATTTTTATTATAAAAGTGTTACTTTTATCATAAATGATTTTTATGCATAAACATATGCATAAAAGATATATTTTTTTATATTAAAAGTATGATTTTCATCATAAATGATTTTTATGCATAAAAGAAATTTTTTTTATATTAAAAGTGTGATTTTCATCATAAATGATTTTTATGCATAAACATATGCATAAAAGATAATTTTTTATATTAAAAGTGTGATTTTCATCATAAATGATTTATATGCATAAACATATGCATAAAAGAAATTCTTTCATGATAAAAGAGTGATTTTCAACATAAAGGATTTTTATGATGATAAAAGTGTGACTTTCATCTCAAAATTGGATTTTATGCATAATTAGATGCATATAGAATCTTTATAATTAAATAAGGGATCTCCTTAATCCTCTGTTTAATTTTTGTAAAAATTAAAAAATGAATAAGTAGATAATATGTGAGAAGAAATGCTACCGTTTCATATTCACTAAGATGGTAATGAGAAAATTCAATTAAACTATCGAAGTCATAGATCAAGATAAATGATTATTTTATTCCTCATAAGAAATTCATGTTTTAGAAATCTGTAAGCAAATATTCGTCGAACAAAATTTAGAAAAAGAGAAATTGAAATAGTACCTTTCGAGAAAGATAGTTTAGGAAGAATCTTTCCAGACCCAAACTTTGATTCAGACTATTGACCAAGACCTAATTCCTTCGTCAGTTTCAATCAATGTGACAATGTGCCCAATTCACGAAAAATGCACTCAAATCCCCCACCAAATCTGAAACTAAGTTAAGACTTTTGATTTTGATCTTAGGATCAAGTTAAGACTTTTGATTTTGATCTGAGGATCAAGCTAACAGAATTCCAGGAATTCTGTTTGGAATTCAGACCTGGATCTAGAAGTATTGGGATACAGATTTAAGATTATTCATGGTTTTCAAACAAAATCAAAACTGAAAACTTGCATAGAAACCCTATTTTCTTAAAGGACTGTCTTACGCCAGAAAGCTGGAGGGAGCATTTGGCATATATGTTTATCTAAGGGAAGTTCGGTTGCAACCAGGGATTTCACTAACGTAAACAAGAACATGTGAACATGTTAATAACATATGTTAATAACACAAAAAATCTTGTGATCACATGTTATATTCACAAAGCTTTCACAAGGGCCTTAAAAAATTATCGTTGTCGGGCATAAAAAATATTCTTAGGTGGCCACTGACCTGCTATTATGTGAAGATGGTAACATGAGAACATGTGAATAGCTTATTCCCATGTGTAGCCAAGCTTTTAAGGGATTCCCAAATGGCAAGTGACCTGTTATTTTTTGAACAGTAACATGAGAACATGTGAATAACTTGTTCACATGTGTTATTATCACAAAAAATCTTGTGATCACATGAATATTAAATCCCTAGTTACAACAGCTAGTGGGGAGTGTTCGAGGGACAGCTCACGCGGCAAAAACCTACCCAGGCCTGGATATGGTAAAAAATGTTATGCTTCCGGTTTGATGGGTGAGGGCCGACGAAGCGGTCCTCCCTGAGTAAAGTACCAGGACACCTAAGGAGGATACTGGAGGGTTCTAACCAGGCAATGCACGGGCTCGCAGTGCTTAGGACACCCATACATATGTCGAGGAAGATATATATATGTATGTTGACGAAATGATTATTGTAATCTGTTACTGGATCTCATTGCACTGGTCCCAACGGAGAGTCCAGAGTCGTATTGTTTTTGTGAAACAAAGGATTGAATGGAAATTTTGAGTTATGAAATCTGTGATCATATATGTTTTGTCAATGGATTATTTTTTTATATTAAAGTTTTAAAGAGGAGTGTGTGAGTATCTGTTTTCTAAAGCTAAAGTTAAGAAAGGCATTTCAATTATGGGTGGGTGAGTACTTGTTTGGTTCCACCGATTCCAGTGGCAGAGTGGTGGCTAACCCATGGGCCGGATGGGGTTAGGCTCGAATCAGTAGAGTTTTAATAATCAAACTGAAAAATCTTAGGATTACACTAGGATTCGAGTAGCTAATTAATTTCTCAATTGAGTAGATCAACGACTGTGCCTGATCTTGATTAGGAAAAAAGCATTGAAATTACTCAGATGATCAAATTATATCAGTGATAGTTTTCTTCTATCTGGTTTATTCAGGTGAAGGATAGTTTAGAATTGATCTCGTTAGAAAATTTCGTTAAGAAAATTCAAAAAGGTGGAATCGTCCTCGCTTTTCGGGCATGGGAAATTTTCCCGGTTTCAATTTTTGGAGTGACCACCAGCCTAGTCTCGTGCCTGGACATTCGTGGGCGAGGCCCCGAGTGAGAAACCCTACCCCGCACATGAGGGGGCTGCTTCCGCTGTCAGCTACCGGGAGTCCGCCGGTGCGCGGAGGGGGCAGAGGGATCTCACACATAAGAGGACCATTATTGGAATGTGAAATGCAAGCCTAGAAATGTATGCACGGTTTAGTGAGATGTCCTCTTAACTTAGATGGCTATTCAATGCTCCAAATCCATTCTTCGTACATCCTTTTTTGTGATTTTTTAATTTTGGGTTCCTATGCTTCATAATAGCGCTAGGACTTACATATTCTTGCTCCATGCGTTGGTGTTGTCTTTACCAAGAGTATTCATTAGTGTCACGAATCTTGATTATAAAGTTATAGTCCACTTAGCAAGAAAGTCTTTGATAGTAGTAATAAAACCTTGGCCTATCATAGACCTATGCTCTCTCTCTCTCTCTCTCTCTCTCTCTATTGTGCACACAATAATTACATACACACATGCTTTCTTGTTTCATAAAAGATCATATTCTTGTTTAGTTAGAGCATAGCACACATGGAATAGAGTGCCTATCAAAAAAATTTATTTCATTCATGATCCTTATCAATGTAGCGCTCTGTCTTTTGAAACTTGTGTGATACAAAATGAGGAGATCTCTTTTCATATAGGACCATGTATGGAAGTTGAAATGCAAGCCTGCAAGTGTATGCACGGTTTAGTGAGATGTCCTCTTAAAGTAGATGGCTAGCTGATCCTCCAAACCCATTCTACTTACATCCTTTTTGAGTGATTTTTTAAATTTAGGCTCCTATGCTTCATGATAGCATGTGTTTACATGTGTTTATATGCCATGACTTACATAATCTTGCTCCACGAGTTGGTGTTGTCTTTACCAAGAGTAATCATTAGTGTCGCAAATCTTGATGTAAAAGTTGTAGTCCACCTAGCAAGAAAGTCTTTGTTAGTAGTATTATAGCCTTGGCCTATCATATACCTATGCTCTCTCTCTCTCTCTCTATATATATATATATATATATTGTGCACACAATAATTAAATACACCCATGCTTTCGAATAAAAAATCATATTCTTCTTTAGTTCAAGCATAGCACACATGGAATAGAGTGCCTATATAAAAAAATTAATTTCATTCATGATCCTTATAAATCTACCCCTCTCTCTTTTAAACCTTGTGCGATACAAAATGAAGAGATCTCTTTTCATAAGAGTACCATTATTGGAAGGGGAAATGCAAGCCTGCAAGTGTATGCACGGTTTAGTGAGATGCCTCTTAAATAAGATGGCTATCTAATGCTCCAAATATGTTATGCCAGTTCCTATCAACAAAGTAGGAAAATTTTGTGAGGACGATCAGGGAAATGCTACCCTCCCATTAGAAGTGCGAAAAGTAGCTTCAACTGCAATACTTGATAGTGGTGCAGGAGTGGGCATTGTGACAAGGTCCATTTGGGAAAAGTGGGGCAAACCAGCTATTAGGAGTACCAGGATGTGCTTGCAACTAGCAGATGGAAACTTAGAACATCCCCTTGGGCTACTTGAGAACATATTGGTCACCACATGTGGGATTGAATATGAGCACACCTTTGCAGTAGTGGATTTTAGAAAACATCCAAACTATGAAGTGATATTGGGTAGACCATTCATGCGACAATTTCAAATGATTCAGGATTGGGGATACAATTATTTGTACCTCCAACATGATTCTCTCATCACAAGGGTCAACCTAAAGAATCACTCGAAAAATATACCCTAAAAATATATATACAAGTGAATCGAGACATGACGTGTCTACAGCCATGTGGAATGCTTGTTGGTAGGACCTGGGGTTGTCTTAGCACCTTGGGGTTGATGCCTTGGTTTCCATGGGGTGAACACTGATGTCTAAAAGATTAAGAAAAATCTTAAAGGACTCTATCGCCTTGATAGATGTTGGTAGGACTCTGGGGTACATTATGGGCCCTGGAGACCGATGCCCTCATCTTCATGGGGTACTCCTTATGTCAAAAAGAAAGAAAAGGGTCTGTCACCCTTGAGATACTTAGCGGCCTTCAGATTCTCTTGGGGCGGAGGTCTCTTGGCCATTGCTTGGGTCTCATTGGAATGGAACCTTCCTCTTTATTCATCTTTTATACACACACACACACAAAAAAAAAAAAAAGAGAGAGAAGAGGTCCAATCACCATTGCTCATATTTAGGAGTAGGTTTGCCACTTAGGAATAACTTAAATACTTGTAGGACATTGAGACTGCGGTCATAACCTGCGGTGTACAAGCACACTTGCCTTTGCATAGCACTATCTACCACTTAGTCTCACTTTGACTAGTCTTTACTCACCTCTTTGTGCACTATCTACCACTTAGTCTCACTTTGACTAGTCTTTACTCACCTCTTTTAGCACTCTTTAAAACTCTAATCAGCCTTTTACTTGTATGCTCACGTGTGAGATTGTCATTGCTGGTTTTTTTCTTTTCTTTTCTTTTCTTTTCTTCAATAAAAAGCTTTACTTGTATCCATTGTTTTTTTTGCAGCTTTTGCTTCTACCGCGCTCGAGGACGTGCGTAAAATAGGAAGGGGGGAGTGTTGCGTGACGAGTGGACGAGTGAAGATCAATGCAAGGATGCAACAAAAAGATGCTTAGGGCTCTTGTAAAGAGTTCCAAGTTGTAGATGAGTGTGGGAGTGGGCTTAACAATAATCCCACATGGGAAATTTTGGGAGTTTTAGAGTTTTTGTATAAAAAGTGGCTCATTTGAGAGCTTATGGACACATTGGGCTAAACTCATGTTTGAGCTCTCTTGAGACTAGCTCTCCCTCTTTTTCCATAGAGGTGCAAGCTCTTCTCTCTCCCCATCTACATTATGGTATGAGCAATGTTCTTTTTTTTAATTCAATGCAATGCAATGAGATGATGTTTGTTTGTCTCTCTTCTCATGTCTATTCTCTAGTATGCATGTTTCTTTGTTGATAGCTTCAAGGTTTGTGTGCATGCTAGGGAAGTAAGAGCTTGGGAATGAAGGATGCTTTGAGCTTGTGTATGCAATAGCTTAGCTTTCTTCTTGTTTTGGATGCATGAATGAGTGGGATGATGAGTGAATGAGTATGGCAAGATTGAGCTTGTGTATGTGTTAAGTCTATGTCAATAGTAGTAGTATTCTTAGCATTCTCTCCAACCATCAAATGGATAAGCTTTTGTGCACCGGTACGGGTTGAATCCCTAGCTCCGAAAGGGATGCAAATCCCATTGGATTGAGCTATACGTGGATCATGCTACTCTTGCTACAAGTGAGAGAGTTTTCTGTCTCTCCAGGGTGGCCTGCAAGATTTTGAGAACTGGGTTGAACTGTGCGGAAGCAATTAACATGATGTCTGACTGAATGACTGATGGAATGAACATGATCCAAGGCTGGTTACCCTGTAACGCTCTGATACCAATGTGGCATGTGAAGCTTCGACTGTAGTAATCACAACCTTAGTCTAACTAAACTACACTTAATGATGTTTAAGAGATAGACAAATATGTGTCAATGCAATGCAGCTATATTAGATGATGAATGCGGTTACAATGAGATCCAAAGGGATGTATGCTGTCCTAGATGATGTCTACCCCTCGAAGAGAGGGAAACATGCTGAATAATGATGAAGGATGGCTAAAAGATGGCTGTCCTGACTCCAATGCTGAGTTCCACCACTTGTATGCTGGTATCCCTCTATGTAGGAGTTGGGAAGATGGCTGAATATGCTGATGCGTGGATGCGCTGTTGTTCCCAGCCCTCTTGGTGTAGAAACGCTGAAGGAACACACTGTTGGATGCTGAACTATATCCCCCTTTGCTCCTAGGAAGGAAAACGCTGAAGAGATCTAGATGTCTATGCTGAAATGATGCGTTTGTTTATATATGGGGAATTGGTGCTGGTCGGCCAGCTTGGCTGCAGCAGTCGGCCAGCTCTGAATATGCTCACGACTGCCATTTAAATGCCATAAATGCTTTAAAGGCTGGTCGGCTGACTTGAATGCTGTCGGCTGCCTCCACAAGCCCTAATGCTTTTGTCTAGATGGTTAATATGATGCTACAATGCTGAATCCAACCCATACCATGTGGTACATGCTAAAAACATTCATTTAAATGTCCATAAAATGCCTGATAAATCTTGACTAAATGCCTGATGATGCCATGCCATAAAATAAGGCCATGTCACTGTACACTTGAATGGTGTGCACGTGACAGCAATGGCATGCCACATGGAAGCTCTGGAAGCAGAAGTTTGCGAGGCATAAACAGAGGCAAATTCCCAAATATCACCATTGACATCACATTGAATCACCATCCATCTGCCATCACAATCATTAAAGGCAAGCTGTGGCTGCAGTTCATGTCTGACCAATATGCAAAGACCCGAGAAATGCTTAGTACCTGCATAGTGGATATCATAGCCCCCAAAATAGCCAAAGAGAATTAGCATGTGAATGAATCCATGGTGATGGCTGGAGGAAAGAGTATGTCATCCTAACCGTTAGGTCAGAAAGAATAACAGGACGAGAATTTGAGCCCACCGGGTGTAACTGCCAATCCTGTAATCTGTCCCTGTTAGATAAAGGAGGGATGGGAAGAAAAGGCTGCAGCAAGTCAGCAATTTTCCTCCAAATGAACCTGTGATGCATGGCTAGTGGATAGGAAGCCATAGCCCAAGGGAAGGAAAGCATTTGACCAGTAGCATCAACAACATCATTTATGCACCTAATCCCCAATTTGCTGAGATTGTATGCCCGAATTGGCTCTTGCAGGGTCAATGGAGAATCAAAAACAGCACTCCAGTAAATGCTTTCCTGCCGAAGGTAATTGGCATGAGACAAAAGGAAGGGTGCCCAATGAGCATGCGAAAGGACCTGTTTCCAATTGCAAAATAAGTGAAGTGGCAAAAGGGCAGCCTGGGGATAGAACCTACAAATCTGCCCAAAATGACCTCCCAGTGATCAGTGATCCATGCACCATGTCCAGAAGTGCGTAAGGCCGTGCACATGGTTGCAAGCATATGAGTCCATGGCTGCGTCTGACGAAAAAAGGTGAGTAGGAGAGGAATTTTCCTTGCCAAGACATGATGTGCAATATTCAGCACATTCAATCCGCCATGCATCCTCGGGGAACAAACTTTTGCCATCCGCATAAATCTTAAAGCTTTAGCACAGAAAACTTTGTTTTCCATAACAGCTCCATAGCCTGAGACATGAAAGCAGAAGTGTCCTGAGAGGTTCAATGTATCAAAGGCAAATAGTACTGAACATAGGCCATGATAATCGACTCGACAATCCGGAGCCTAACATGGAGTGGCCAAGTGGAGAGCTTCCAGTAGTAGTGGAGATTGGCATGAAGTTTGTCAAAAATCCACTTTAACTGTTGTTTCCTAGTGATGTACCAGCCAATAGGGTAACCAAGATGGCGGACCACATCATAGGGTTGCATAATGTGTCCGGGCCATAAAAGAACATGCCAATCATATAAATGCAGAGGTATGAGGCTAGATTTGTCAAAATTGACATGCCGGCCAGCAGCCATGCCATATATAGAGAGAGTGTCCATAAGAGTCTTCAACTGCTGTGGAGAATTATGCTGCATAAAGAAGGAGTCATCTGCATATGCCTGAGCCATAAAGGGAGGGGCTCCAGGAATCTGAAGACCAATGAGAAAGTCCTGCGCAGTAAGATGATCCAAGTATCTGAGAAGTGGGTGAGTGGCAAATGGCATATAAGAGGGCACTGATGAGTGGACACCCTTGTCTGACCGAACGACCCAAGGACCAAGATTGAGAAAGATGATTGCCAAGGATGCATTGGGATATAGAGTCAACATACAAGCAGTAGATGACATTAGCCATTTTTGGCCCGAATCCCATCTGAGCCATTGTCTGTGAGATAAAATCCCAGTTGATCGTGTCAAAAGCTTTAGCAAAGTCCACTTGCATAATAAAAACATCTTGGTTAGAATATTTTGCATATTCAATAGCCATGAGAGCATTGCCAATATTATCATGGATCTGTCGCCTGGGAACAAAGCCATATTGCAAGGGATGCAGACCCTCATAAAGCACTTGCAAACATGCATCAATGTGATGGGCCTCCAATCCATGAGATGCTCACACAAATTCCGCTTGGGGATGAGTTTAACTATGCCATGCTTCCATGATTGGGGGAGTACTCCTGTATGCCAAGCCTCATTAATCATTTGTAGGATAACACCTTTAAGGTCTTCCCAAAAGTGTAAGCAAAATTCCACCGTGAGGCCATCATACCCTGGTGCCTTACCAGTGCTGAGATGGGACAAGGCATCATCAAGCTCCACATCAGTGAAAGGCATATCAAGTTTGAAAGCTTCCTGTGGGTTGAGAATGGGAAGAACATGCTGTAAAAGAGTATCCCGAGCTTGTAATTCGTGCAAAGAAGTGGTAGCAGGGGGTGCAAACAGTTTCTGAAAATAAGAAAAGCATTCATGTTGGAGCTCTGAGAAAGACCGAGTCCATTCACCATCCAGTTTACGGACTCTAAGAGGCAAGAGGTCTTCCTCCTGGAAGCATGTAACCCTTGAAAGAAAGATTTTGAAGAGCAACCGTTATCCATGAATTGAGTCAGACTTGCCCGAACCTGCCACTTGGCCAATGTCCATCGGTCATTAGCTTGCAAGAGAGCTGTTGTGACTGAGACAGAGTGTCCATTTGTTGAGAGGAGAGGGGCTGCAATTGGGAATGTGCAGTCAAGGACTGAACTACTACTTTGGCATGCTGAACTTTAGCTCTCCAGTCAGGCATGAAATTACTCCCATATTCATGAATAGCATGCTGAAGCCTGTCCACAAGGCGTTGCCATGCAAAATTACAGTCATAATGGACATGGGCTGTAAGAGGAATTATGGCATATCGGATCAATTGTTGAAATTGTGCATGCTGCAGGTATCCTTTATTGTTATGTTTCATCCGAATGGAATGTAAAGGCATGTCATCCCAGGGTTGCCAAACTCAATATTCAGCCATAAAGGAGCATGGTCAGAGAGACCAAGAGAGTGATCAACCTCAATATGAAGACTGAAATCTGTATATTGTTGAGCATGTAGTAAATACCATCTATCCAAGCGAGCCCAGTAGTTAGTAAAGACATTATGATGATAGGTGTAGCCCACTATTCCAGTGTGCATGGCTGTCCATAAATCTTGTGCATGTGTCGTGGTAAGTAACTCCTCCCATGATCGCTTTTCAAAAGGGATCATATGAGATCTATGAGTAGTGTTGTGTGATGGCATGGGAGAGTTATTAAAGTCTCCGCCAAGAAGAGCACAAGATCGCCATGGGTAAGAAGCAATGGCATGCCACATGGAAGCTCTGGAAGCAGAAGTTTGCAAGGCATAAATAGAGGCAAATTCCCAAATATCACCATTGACATCACATTGAATCACCATCCATCTGCCATCACAATCATTGAAGGCAAGTTGGGGCTGCAGTTCATGTTTGACCAATATGCAAAGACCCGAGAAATGCTTAGTACCTGCATAGTGGATATCATAGCCCCCAAAATAGCCAGCCTGGCCAGCCATAGAATGTTGGTTATGTTCTTGCAAACAGAGAATGTCCAGCTGCCTAGTTAAAACATAATTCCACACTAGCCTCCACTTTAGAAGGATTGCAGAGGCCCTGTACATTAAGAGTGACACAATGGAGTTTGTCAAGCATGAGGATATATACAAAGGAGGAGACCAAGAATATACAACCAAAGAGTGCTTAAGCATCAGCCATCATGGGCTGCAGCCCTTCCTTCCCTGGGTCAAAGGATAGCCCTTCCTTAGACTCACAAACAGGAATGTGTTTTTTGAGAACTCCAACCCAATTGAGAAGAACCGGGGAAGTGGCTGAGGTAGAGGCTTGTCCTGGAGTAGGAGTAGATGCATCCTAGTGGCAAGATTGAAGGGGTCTTTGCCTCAACACCCTCTTGGGCTATAAAAAACCATCATTATCAGGGGCCTTCTCTTTCTCTTTACCTTTGTCCTTGCCTTTAGCTATGGCTAGCATTTGCGAAGCCACTTTCCCAACTTTGGAGGCATTTTTATCCAAATTCTTGGACCCAGTCTCTTGCTTATGAGTGGGCTGAACCAGGGGAGAAGGTATAGCAGTGGGCTGGAGAGGGATGCAAGACAGTAGGGCATTCAGAGGCCAGATGCCCGTACTTATGGCATGAAAAACAAGCACCTGCAAAAATTTCCCATTTCAATTCAAAGTACTTTTGGCCCATTGGCAAACCTTCAACCTCGACTGCAATGGAGGGTAGGGGTATTTGTGTCCCACAAAACAAAATCTATTACGATTCCCAGCAGGGCGAGGGGGGCAGATAACTTGGCCCAGTGCAACGGCCAATCCTGGCAATTCTTCTCGCATATAGTCTGGGAAATTAACCACCTCCACCCAGACAGGACAATGATGTCGTATGAGACTTTGATAGTCCTTATTGGGGAACCATGGCATAGCATGTACCATTTTCCTGCCATAAAATAAAGAAGAAAATTCAAGCACACGCTGCTTCTGCAAGGCATCGGTGAGGCGAACTTCATAAAACCCACGGGAGGCAAAGTACACCCCCTCCACAAAAGAGCCACCAATAGACTGGTTGTACCAGAGATGGTAGCTGCAATTTATAAGTAACCTGAGGAATAGGCTTGCTCCAATCCTGGCGAGATTGATGGAAGTCCTCTTTCAGAGTATCAAAAACATATTGAGCCTCTTATGGTGCGACATTGTTAGTGGTGCCAAAAGAGGAGTAAGAATTACCTGCACAAGTGGAGGCTAAAGGAGTCTACGATCGAGTATGTAGTTGATGATCTCTATGAATCCTCTATCCTTATGGAGCCTAGTTGACAACCAATGACAAAGCTTATATAATCGAAAGACGTATGTAATGGAAACATGAGAAGCATCTCATTGGATCTAACTCCATAGGTACTATCCTAGCACAACCTCATGATGGTGTTAAATCTCTAGTAAGTACAGACCCAAGCACATCTTTTCCTTATAGTGTATAACCTATGCGAGAGGGTTGAATCCATCTTGAGACAATGGAATCTCCCTTGAATCAAATAATAGGGTGGGCATCTGAACATATAATGCTTCTCAATCTGCACCTCCCTAACTGTGTACCTTGCATAACTATGCCTCTCAAGTAATGTCCTTTGCTCTACCAAATTCAATCTGATTCAATCTACACATAGTGGGATGATACTCTTTATTGGCCGATGATAATATGGCATGTGATCTTCCAATGAGGGTATCTAGGGCTCACAATGAATCCATCCTCAAAAACTTGTAGGAAGTGCTCTTTATAAAATTAGAGTTTTATAGGGAGATATAGTGGTAAAAGGAATCAAAAGATATTGATATCTAGATTACCTATCATCTTCTTGGAGATTTCAATTGTGTGCCTCAAGGCCACGTGATCTACTTGCAAGGCTGCCACAATGTGAGGAAGGGAGCTGGTCGGCCAGTCCAGAAGGCTGTTGGTGGCTGGAGAACACCATGCTGAATGCTGCTATCTGAGATGCGTTGGAGAACACCCTGCTGAATGCTGCTATCTGAGATGCGTTGAGATGCGCTAATGACAGATGATGATGATGTGCTGAACTGAATGCTGATGTCTCTATATATATGGGTGAGGGGGGCTGGTCGGCCAGCTTGTCGGCCAGATGCAAAAGCCCACGACTGAATATATTATGCCAAAAATGGCATAAATGTTGGTCGGCTGAAGTAGCATCCTGTCGGCTGGATGTAACAGCACCCAAATCCCTCACATCACCATACATGCCCGAAAGCACATACGCAACAGCACCATTCTTGTAAAACATATCTCCAAGTTGATTCAGCCAATAGAGGAGGGACAAAATTGTGAGTCAAGACACCTTACCTGGCTGCCGTGAGCTTGGATTGAGAGACAAACTGCGCGCAGCGTGGAATCAAAGTTTGAAGCTACAGTTCGCGCGAAACGGGCGAAGAAAATGAACACATTTTAGTTTTTTTAAAAATTTGCGATGCATAAACGACCCAAAAAAAAAGGTGGCTTATGCATCGCAAGTCCGATGCATAAACCACTCATTTCTAGTTTGCAAGGGTCGCTACAATGGTGGCATACACAACTGCAATTTAAACATTGCATAAGCATCCACAAAAGCGACCCCCGCTATTTTCTTCATATTTATATGGGGGTCGCTATGTATAGACCATTCTTGTAGTGTGTCGTAAAACTTTACTCTTTCTCCTTGCACATCTTGTTTATATCTCAATGTACCACAATGCGGACATTGTGCTGCATTGTTATATTCTTGTCGAGATAAAGAATACAATCATTTGGACAAGCATGGTGTCTGTTGTAGTCCATGCCAATCGAGTGCAACATTGCTTTTGCTCGACTACGGTCCACTGGCATCTCATTATCTTTTGAAAATATTTGATGTTTCAATAAGCTGTTACACAAAATAGTCAGGCTAAGAAAATGCATATAAAGATACATAACTCTCAATGGATAGGTAAGCGCGTAAAACATACACATGTGCTCCACAATATAGTGGAAGATGAGCAAGCCTGCGTAGTTGTTTCTCTTCTTGTTGGGAAGTGTATTCCACACGTCATGTGTTTTCTTCTATCCCTTCATGTTCCAAACCTCGATCTTCTGTTCCATTGTGTACGGCATTTATCATGTCATCCATGTCATGTTCTAGTATTTGCTCTGAATCTGCCTCAAGTTGCTCGGGTTGTTGGATCACCTCGCTTGTGGCTACTCTTGTTGGTCTCCATCATTCAAGCCGAATATCCACTGGTTCGTCATTGTTGAAGCGTGCATTGCCACAAATTAGATGTTCCAATCATTCCACCTGTGTGTTTTCTTCTATCCCTTCATGTTCCAAACCTCGATCTTCTGTTCCATTGTGTAAGGCATTTATCATCATGTCATCCATGTCATGTTCTAGTATTTGCTTTGAATCTGCCTCAAGTTGCTCGGGTTGTTGGATCACCTCGCTTGTGGCTACTCTTGTTGGTCTCCATCATTTAGGCCGGATATCCACTGGTTCGTCATTGTTGAAGCGCGCACTGCCACTAATTAGATGTTCCAATCGTTTCACCCCAATCGTTCCACCAAAAATATTTTCCATTTTTTTGTATGATCATTGCAAATTCGTCAACGTCGAGCCACTTGGTATTTACAACACCGAGTACATGGACAAAGTGTCTTCTCCTCTAAATCAACAAAATTCGAGGGTGTGGCATCATCCATGGTTTCCATATTAATTTGCAAAATGGGAACGAATGCTTCTTTTTGGAGGGGAATCCTCCCTTGAGTGTTTGTGGAGGGTGGTAGTCGGTGATAGGTAATTTGAAATGTCGAGGGCGCACAAGATATGGAAAGATTTTGAATTTGAATGAAAAGTAGCAACTGTCAAAATAAGCGTCGAAAAGGTCATCAAAATATCCGTTGAAAAGGGCATGGGAGTTTTTTTTTGACTCTTATTTCCACGCACTTTTCGACTCTTTTTTTCACCTTGATTTCGATGGCTTTTTCCACGCTTACTTTGACGCATATATCGACGGTGTAGGTTTTTACAGTAAAATAGAATCTCTCTTTTTTCTACGTTTTTTTTTTGTGCACGTGTTTTGCTTGCTTCCTCACCAGGTATGCCTCCTTTTCCCTCACTCCCATCTCCTCTTGATTACATGTACATGTGATGTAAAATGTCTGTGTGTAGTTATGAGTAATTTTCTTGTTTTTTTGCTTTCTCATTTTTTTTGCAGGTTCTTTCTCTTTCCCAGGCTCTTCTCCACCTCCTTCTTTGCCCTCCCTCCCCTCCCCTCCCCTCCCCTCTCCTCTCCTCTCGTCTTGGTTGTTAAATTGGTGTGTGTGTGTTGAAGGATAAACCTCCTTGTGTATCCATGCTATTCACACTTTTAGGGTTTTGTATTACTAATTCTTTTCTTAACTTTTTGTTTTGTTTTGTAGGTCTTCTAATCCTCTCTTTTAACTTCACCTAAAAGAGGTAAATTATTTTCTCTCTTTCCTCTCTTTTTGATTTTGTATGTATGCATTAGGTTCTTAGGGCTTTTGTATGTATGCATTATTGGCTTTGTAGGTCTTCTAATCTTCTCGTTCAACATCAGCCAAAAAAAGTAAGTGCTTTCCTCTCTTTTCTATCTTTTTATCCTCTCTTTCCTCTATTTTTATCTACCAAAAAGAGGGGTTTTGTTTTGTAGGTCCTCTATGCATAGAGCTTAATGCACATGCATAGAGCTCTAATCATAGATCTTAATCTATGCATTAAGCTGTATTCGTATAGCTTAATGCATACATTGTGCTCTATGCATGCATTCATAATGCATAGAGATATATGCATAGATTAAGCTCTATGCATGCATTAGGCTCTATGCATGCATAGAGCTTAATCTATGCATGCATTAAGCTCTATGCATAGAGCTTAATCTATGCATGCATTAAGCTCTATGCATGCATGGTTAATGTATAGTGTCGGGGTATGGTTTAGTTTAGGATAGCGTGGCTTGCATAGTGCTTTATGCAAAAGCCTCATGCATAATGCTTTATGCATAAGCTTTATGTATAAGGCCTCATGCATAGCTTTATGCATAAGGCCTCATGCATGCTTTATGCATAAGCTTTAGCATACTAATCCTTTCCTCACCCTTTTGTTGGTTTTGTAGGTCCTCTAATCCTCTCTTTCAACATCACATAAAAGAGGTAAGTGCTTTTCTATCTTTCCTCTCTTGCCTCTATTATTATTACACCCTTGGGGGTGCTGGGGATTTGTTTTGTAGATTTGTGCATAAGCATTGCATAATGCTTTATGCATAAGCCTCATGCATAGCTTTATGCCAAGGCCTCATGCATGCATAGCTTTATGCTTAAGGCCTCATGCATAGTTTTATGCTTAAGGCCATGCTTAAGGCCTTATGCATAGTGCTTTATGTATAAGCTTTATGCATAATGATTTATGCATAAGTCTCATGCATAGCTTTATGTATAAGGCCTCATGTGTATAAGGCCTCATGCATAAGGCCTCATGCTTAAGGCCTCATGCTTAAGGCCTTATGCATAGCTTTATGCTATATAAGGCCTCATGCTTAAGGCTGTTGAGATTCAAGCTCGATATGTTAGTGTGAGCCAGCTATGCTATGTGCTGGCAGATTAGGCAGGAACATGTGTGAGACATAAATGACCGCGTGTCCAGCTGGTCATAGTGTGTGGACATTAGCTAGGGTTAGTAGAGTGTGGACACAACTCATTGTGTGTTGTGTGGATTATGGATTAGTGCATTATGCTTTGTGTGAGACTGGACATGGCTTCCCTCTATGGTTAGGGTTTGCAATATACATTAGGGTTTGCTCCTGTGTGTGTGTCTCCTCCTCCTCTACTGTTCTTTCAACATGGTATCAGAGCCTTGTGCTGTTTATTAGGGTTTATGAGTGAGTGAGTGAAGAGGGAGAAGAAGAAGCTGTGAAAAGAAGCTGTGAAGCTGCCATTGGAGCTGTGAAGCTTGGAGCACACAAAATACTATCAGATCTGAGAGCTTGGCCTACCGGGTAAGGTCTTCTAAACATCCTTGAGCGGATTGCAGGTGATACAGGCAAAAACAAAGCAAATCAAAGTAAAGCAAATTCTGTTTTTTGAAGCTTTCCATTAAAGCTTGGGAACATTGATAAATGGTGAAAATACGCGTGATTCTGGCAAAAGACATATGTATTTGACAAAGAGGGATGTATTGGCAACCCATGTGCAATCCTTGAACAAAATTTGGAGCAATTTACATGCATTTAATTGAGTGAAATTACTGGTTTTTTGAGCTCACACAAAACAGAGAAAAGGAAGCCAAAAATTGATGAAATTGGAGCATGTATTTGGTAAAAATCAAAGCATTGGTGGATTGCACACATACCTAGGAGTGTTGGGGACTTTATTACCTCATCATTGAGCATTACAACCACTCCCAAAGAGCTCTACAGCAGGCGGCGTAGCCAGACAGTGAAAACAGGACAGTTTTCTGGTATTTTTCACACGGGGAGGTCAAATTCCACTTATGTGCTTGAGTCCTTTCACAATTGCTTTAGCAATTGGATGCTTTACACCTTGGAGAAGAGGGCTATGTAATTTTCTTGGTCAATGATGCCTAATTGAGCTGGGAATGAGCTGATTAAAACAAGCTGTCCACTGGTTGCAGAGAAACAGAGCATTTTAATCGAGCAATTGATCTTTGGTGTTTTACAATTGGACAAATTCCTCTTACATGGAGTTGATGGACACTATTTCTAAGCCAATGAATGCCTGGTTGCTCAATTTGGTGAAATATTGAAGAAATTAGAGCCAAATCATTATTGGTTTTTCTGGTTTTTCCAAAAACAGTAAAAGGGGTTTTTCCAAAAACTGTAAAAGGGGTTTTCAAAAATTGATATGTACACATGTCAGATGGTGTTGATACTCAACATTGAGGTTGATTAGGTGTCAATGCAAGTTTCCCATACTTGATTGCACCATTACATTGTGATTTGGAGCCTTGGAAGGCGTGTCAATTCAGGGTATCCCGCACTGCGTGAGTCAGTTCATCTTGGATGATTACAAGTTGATTTTCTACATCAAATTTGGAGTTTGTTGGCTACCTTGGAGTATCTGGAACATTCATTGGAGTGTGGTTGATCTGAGGAAGGCTCATTTACATATTTGAAGTGTGCGGAAGGTGTATGCATTGAGCAACATGTCGGACAATCCAGTTCAGATTGTTGGTGAAAAGCTGGATAGGAAGAACTTCCAGGCATGGAAGTACAGGATAAACAGTTTCTTGAAAGGAAAAGGAATTTGGAACCTCATTACAGGTGCTGAGCCAGAGCCTGAGCTACCTCGGCAACCTACACAGCAGCAGCTTATTGCTCATAAGCAATGGTCAGAGAGAGCATTCAAAGTGCTGCATTATCTGTCTATATGCATTTCTGATGCTATGCTCATACACATACAGGATGCTGAGAATCCCAAAGATGCATGGGATACTTTGGTCAAGATGTTTGATACATATACGAGTGCTCGCAAGTCTCAATTGCGACAGCAGATACACAATGTGAAAAGGAATAAAAGGAGCATACATGATTATGTGCAAGAAATCAAGAAGTTTGCAGATGCATTGGCCACAATAAATGCCCTCATGCCTGATGATGATTTGGTGGATATTACCTTGCGTGGTCTTGGCAAGGAATACAAATCCTTTGATACATCTATCTCAGTGAGGAGTACAGGTCTACCCGACTTCGATGAGTTGGTTTCCCTCTTGTTGGTTGAGGAAATCAAGCTCAGTGATTCATTTCTGGATGCATCTACTAGCCATGATGATGGCAGAAATCAGGCTTTTTACTCGCAGAGAGGTTTTAGAGGCAGGAGGAGATTCACATCACGTGGACGTGGTGGTAATGGTCGTGGATGGCAGGACAGGCCTCCACAACAGAATTTTCAGCCTTCATATGGTGCTCGAGGTGGTCGTGGATATGCACCTCAGCGAGGCAGAGGTACCCCCCGTGGTTGTCGAGGACATTGGCAAGGCCAACAAAATTCTATGCAAGATGTGGAATGCCATTATTGTGGCAAATTTGGACATATGGCGAGAGATTGTTTCCGCAAATAGAATGATTTGAGAGGGGGAAGAGCACAACGTGGTGGTCATTATGGTGGAAACTATGCACAACATGGTGGCAACTATGCATCAAGTAGCAATGATGGAACTACAAATCATTTGTTTGCCATGAAGCATGTTGTGGGTTCTATGACAACAAATGCTGAGAATGATGATACATGGTATATGGACTCAGGAGCATCAAACCATATGACATGTCATGGTGAATGGTTTGAGCACTTTTTGGATGAAAAAATATATCTTCATATTTGAATAAGTTTTCCCAAAACAGAAGTTCAAAAAGATTTTCAGAAGGTGCATTCGAAATAAATTATAATCTGTTCAAAAGACCTTATCCTGGGGATCCAGATTTTTTGAAAAGTTTAAATTAAGATTTTGAGGGGCCAATCAGATTTATCCAAATGTGTGGAGGAGATAAATGGAAGAAATAAAGAAAATCCCCCCCAAAAATGAGTAAATACTCACATAAGATGAAGAGTTGACTAAGGACAAGGATATTAGTTGAAAAAGAAAAGATATTTAGTGAAATGATGAATTTCTAACACCTTAAGATGGGGATTCCCCCTCATGAAGGAGGCCCCTACTTCACATGTGTGGTGGAGTTTAAAATTATCAAAAATTGAGATATTTCATCTCTCCTCTCTCGGAATTGAAGTCTAGTTCCAAAAAGTAAGCTAAACTAACCTAAAAATGGTCAAAAATTGACCAAACTGATCTAGAAAATTCTAGAATCAGTTTGCTTGGTTAGCGGCTCACTTTTTCCTATAAATAGAAGTCTCCCCCTTTGTTGAAACTTAATAGTGTTTTTTGCACTGTTACCCTGCTTCTCCCAAGAGCCAAAAACCGTGAATTTACTATAATTCATTAGTTTTTGACTTTTCCCTCTTCTAAAGATTGGTGGCCACTCTTGTTTTGAATAAGAGTAGATCCTTTAAACCATCAAGCCAAAGGAAAGCTATCAAATTCTCCTTGGATCGATGAAGTGGATTGACGTGTGGATGATGTGATGTGATAGGGATCGATGAAGTAAAATTGTGGTAAGATGAGAAAAGATGGGGACTAATATGTAAGGATGTGGAGTAATTGAGAAAAGATGAAAATACTGTTGGGACTGTAATTGTATGTGAAATCTATTTTTAAATGATTGTTTTATGTCAAGAATGTTGGGGTAGCATTTTGACCATCTTGTGAATGAGGTCATGGAGATCTATCTGTTAAAGTTGCAACTGCTTTGACGGAGAGTCAATGGAGGACGTCTCCCATAGCAAGGTCTCGGCCCGAGGTCTTGACCAACCTCAGTTTGATTAAAACGGTGAGCTTCTGGTACAGTGGATGAGGGACCAAGGAAGCGGCCTGTGAGTGAAGCGCTAGGTGACCTGCGAAGGATCCTAGAGCGCTAGGTGGTCGGGCTCTGGGTCGGGCTCTGGGTCGCCGAAGATACCCATAAGTATATTGGAACAAGGAGTAAGAGTTGTTTTCTGAATTCGGGTGTGGATCTGGTTGATTGACCTTATTAAGAGACTAAGGTTATGTAGAAGGGGATGAGAAGGGGATGAGAAGGGTGTGGATCTGGTTGATTGACCTTATTAAGAGACTAAGGTTATGTAGAAGGGGATGAGAAGGGTGTGAGTGTGAATGGAGTTAAGGTCCACTAGCTCATCTATTTAAAGGTGGAGCTAGGAGGCGTTTTGTATTGAGCAAGGCCTAGTTGTATTCATAAACAACTTAATAAGCAAGACATATTTCTTGTATTTTGTGAGTCCCTCACCTCCACACACTTGATCTAGCATGAGCACCATGTTTTCTCATATTAAGAGACTAAGGTTATGTAGAAGGGGATGAGAAGGGTGTGAGTGTGAATGAACTTAAGGTCCACTAGCTCATCTATTTCAAGGTGGAGCTAGGAGGCATTTTGTATTGAGCAAGGCCTAGTTGTATTCATAAACAACTTAATAAGTAAGAGATTGTTCTTGTATTTTGTGAGCTCTTTTCCTCCACACACTTGATCTAGCATGAGCACCATGTTTTCTCATCAAGCTAGTGGACCTTAAGTCCATTCACACTCACACCCTTCTCATCCCCTTCTACATTCCCCTTCACCCTTGAAAGGTCCAGGCTGCAAACTATGAAGAGTTTTATGAACATCCAGGTCGAGCTCTTCTTCATCGAGTTGGGGGTTAACATTTCTACCACGACGACCTCGATCCATGTTCCTATCAATACGAAAATTCTTGTTAAGTCTCTTTATTTATGATTCAATCCGATTTTTGATTCAACTGATTCCGAGGTTTTCTAAATAGGTCGGCTCTTCATAGAATCAAGGAATAAAGATACTCATATAGAACGCATTATCAGTTAACAATTCATTCAGAATATCTCATTCATATCTTTAACACAATAATGGTCCATCAGACTAATTTTTTCCATCTGAACAGTCCTCCATGGGGATTTCAATTTTTTAGATTTTTAATTTATTATCCCCCCTTAACTTGATCCACTGGACAAAAGTTAACAATAGCAATCTGCCAGCACAATCCACTAATCTCATAGTGATTGGCTGAAGTCATTAACGTCATTCCAGTAGTTAAGAACATCATCACAGGGACTTGTCCCATTCATCCTCATTGCAGTTTTGCTCAACTTATTACATTTCAACCAAATTTTAGGGATCATCATTTTTCAATCAGAATCCAAATCAACTCATCCGTTCTCAACCAGAATTTAAAAATCATATCAACCACATTTGAATTCATCATCTGGATATCATTAATGCTTATAATTTCAAGTCTTAGATTTACTCGTATATACTGCTAGTAAAAAACTGCAGTTATACCCTCGGTATATACTGCTAGTAAACTGCGGTTATACCCTTGGTATATACGGGTAGTCATGGTTCTTGGAGCTATAAGGTAAATACCATCATGTCTAGGCCTCAAGCAAGTAAGGGATTTCATACAATTGTGGTACTTCCATCTGAAGACCCAATTACTAATTTACGAATTTCAGTTTGAATACCAAATTGTATGAATTTTATCACACAATTACAACCTTTTAGTGCTTCTTGATAAATTTTTGACATATTTGGCTTCTCGGTTGATCCTCATTAGCCAAATAGCTCTGATACCAACTGTAAGATCCCTATCCCCACCGTGCAACAAATTCAGGGGTACTAGCAACGAAAGTAGCAGAGGAAGTAGCACTTCTTGTTCCCACAACACTTGTTGGGGCCTCGCCCACGGATATCCGAACAAGAGACTAATCCATCGGTTTTTCCAAAACCGAACTTGGAAAAAACTTCCTTTGTCCGAAAAGCATGGGCGATTCCACCATGATAACTTTTCCCTAACGTAGTAAAAAGCCTTAACTAACTGAGCTCATCTGACCGAACCCATAAGTCCCATAGTCAGATCAGGGAAAAAGACTGTACTTGGATCATAGAGACCAATGCTTTTGTAAGATTCCTCCCCCAACCCCCTTTTTGATGTCTAGTATCTTCCCCTGTAATCAATCCCTCTTCAGAAATATAAAGACCTTGTTTCTAACTGTTTTAACCTAGAGAGAGAAAATTATTCTAGAGAGAGAATATTCAGATTTTGAATATTTTTGGATAGAAAAATATCTCATATAATTAAGATCAATTTCCCTGAAACAAAAATTCAAAAAGAATTTTTCAATGTGCAATTGGAATTAATTAGAAATAGGTATAAAGAACCTTAGTCTAAGGGTCTAGATTTTCATAAATCTTTGGATTATGGTCCAATTAAGGTTCCTATGGACCAATAGCATCAATCCATGTGTAGGGAGGAGATAAATCCAAATTGTAAAAAGAAGATACCCAAAAATGAGTAAATGCTCACATAAGATGAAGAGTTGAAAATGTACAAGGTTTATTAGTAAAAAACTATGAGCAATATTAAAAATATGAGATATTTTGGGAATAATGATTTTATTATGACACATATGTAAGGAAGGGGAGTCCCTTAAATGCTCACATAAGATGAAGAGTTGAAAATGTACAAGGTTTATTAGTAAAAAACTATGAGCAATATTAAAAATATGAGATTTTGGGAATAATGATTTTATTATGACACATATGTAAGGAAGGGGAGTCCCTTAAATGCTCACATAAGATGAAGAGTTGAAAATGTACAAGGTTTATTAGTAAAAAACTATGAGCAATATTAAAATGATTCCATTATGACACATATGTAAGGAAGGGGAGTTTTTTTAAAGGAGGTGCATATTTCACATAAGATGAAGAGTTGAAAATGTACAAGGTTTATTAATAAAAAACTATGAGCAATATTAAAATGATTCCATTATGACACATATGTAAGGAAGGGGAGTTCTTTAAAGGAGGTGCATATTTCACATGCTTGAATGAGTTTTAAACTCATAAAAATTGAGATATTTTATCTCTCCTCTCTCCTAATTCAAATCTAGTTCCAAAAAATTAGCTTAACTGACCTAAAAATGGTCAAAAAGTGACCAAACTGACTTGGAAAATTCTAGAATCAGTTTGTTTGGTTAGGAGCTCAAATTTTCCTATAAATAGAAGCCTCCCCTTGTTGAAAAAAACATAGTATCTTATGCTTTGTTACTCTACTCCACCTAAGCCAAAATATATAGTGTCTTATGCTTTGTTACTCTACTCCACCTAAGCCAAAATATATAGTGTCTTATGCCTTGTTACTCTACTCCACCTAAGCCAAAAGATATAGTGTCTTATGCATTGTTACTCTACTCCACCTAAGCCAAGAACTGTGAATTCTTTAATAATTCACTAGTTTTTGATACTTCTCTCTTTCTTCAATCCCCATTGGTGGCTCCATCAACATACTAAACCAATTGATTGGTTGGGGGCCTCTACCGTGAATAAAGAATCAAGCAAATCATAAGGTAAGTATATTGAATTTTGATCTTTTCTATAATTTCTCAATGATTCTCTCTTCTCAACCCCTCTCAAGCTTAAGAAGCTTAATTGGTATGGTTTTTTAAATGCTATTGAAGTTAATTTGTGAATAGTAGTGAAGAGTTACATAATTTAATAAATGCTATTGAAGTTAATTTCCATTTATGTTTAAATTCTAATGGTTTTTATGTAATTTCTCTCTCTCACTCAAGAAATGGTTATACTCATAACCCATTCTCAATCCAAATGAAGCTTTTCATAAAGCTTTTTCTTAATCCAAGATTAAGCTATGCTTGAGGCCAAATTAATGGCTTTTTTCTATACTTTTAGTTTATGCACATTGATGATTCAATCCATTATGGATTGATGACCCAATTAGAGACCATTCTAATTATTTTCTTAATGATAAGCTTTATCCCTTAGAAAAAAATTGAGATTTATCAGTCATAGTAGCGGAGCTATGGCAAAATTTTTATAGAAATTACGCATAAAATAAATTCATTCAAAGCATAAAAAGAGGACTTCCTACCATATTCTAGGAACTATCATCCTAGATTAATTAAAAGAATTTTATTATGCATGGAGATGTGGATGTTTGCATGTAGATGTAGATGTATGGATGATGTGAGTGTGAATGTGGAGGTGGATGTATGCATGGAGATGTGGATGTATGCATGTAGAAATAGATGTGTAGATGAGGATGTAAATGGAGATGTGGATGGATGCATGTAGATGTAGATGTATAGATGTAGATGTGAATGGAGATGTGGATGTATATATGTAGATGTAGATGTATAGATGTAGATGTGGATGTGGAGGTGGATGGATGCATGTAGATGTAGATGTATAGATGTAGATGGGAATGGAGATATGGATGTATGCATGTAGATGTAGTTGTGAATGGAGATGTTGATGTATAGATGTAGATGTGGATGTATAGATGTAGATGTGGATGTGGAGGTGGATGTATGCATGTAGATGTAGATGTATAGATGTGGATGTGAATGTGGAGGTGGATGTATGCATGTAGATGTAGATGTATGAGGAGAATGTGAATGTGGATGTGGATGTGGATGTATGCATAGAGATGTGGATGTATGCATGTAGATGAGAATGTACGCATATAGATGTGGATGTATGGATGTGAATGTGCATGTAGATGTGGATGTGAAAATAGATGTATGGATGTAGATGTGGATGTGAATGTGGATGTGGATGTGGATGTGGATATATGTATGGATGTGAATATACGATATGTGATGTGAAGGAATATGAAGTGTTGAGATGAAAAATGATGTGAAGGAATATGAAGTGTTGAGATGGAAAATGATGTGATGGGATGAGTATACATGTAAATGGAATATGGAATAAGTAATGTGGATTGATGAGGGATAATGTGGAAAAATGAAAGTAAAAATAGAAACTGTATTGTAAACTGTTTGTAAATGCTGTTTGTAAATGACTGTTTTATGTCAAGATTGCTGGGGGAGCATTGTGACTATCTTGTGATTAAGGTCGTGGAGACCTAAGTGATAATGTTGCAACTGCTGACGGAGAGTCAATGAAGGACGTCTCGCGTAGCAAGGTCGGCCGAGGTCTTGACCAGCCTCGGTGCGATTAAAATGGTGAGCTTCCGGTACGGTGGATGAGGGACCAAGGAAGCGGCCAGTGAAGCGCTAGGTCACCTGCGAAGGATCCTAGAGGGTGCTGACCATACGGTGCTCGGGCTCTGGGTCACCTAGGATACCCACGCGTGCGTCAAGGAAGATATTGGAACAAGAGTTGGAGTTGTTTTCTGAAATCGGGCATGGATCTGGTTGATTGACCTTGCTGGTCTTCAATGGATGAGTCCATGGCTCTTTATATGGATCTGTTGGTTGATCTTGCTGATCTTCAACGAGAGTCCATCTTGATAAGAGATTATATTGCCGAGTATTATGGGCTAGGGATTAGGAAACGGCCCGTGTGGTGTGGACATGTGGTGAGCGTCCTAGTTGCCAATGATGCCATAGATACTCTGATGAAGGAATGATGGGAAAATTAAGAATGAACTGGATATTGGAAGATGGTGATCAGTGATACTATGGTTTTATTAAAGGATTGTTTTAAACTGGTTGAATCTGTGAAAAGGTAATTTTCATATTGGATGTGTGAGTGGTGTGACTAGTTTTATTTTGCATGAACATCCGGCTAGGGGGCCTTGGAACTCTTTTCCTTGGTACCCGGGACAAAACCTAACCAAATTCTTAATTGGATCCCATCACTACAGTGGTTGGGCGGTTGGCTAACCCATGGGACTGGATGGGGTTAGGCTGGACTGATGGATCCGTAAATCGAGACTCAAACTTTTGTTTTTACGATAGATAAAATAAATCCCGGATAGTAACTGTTCTATGGATAGGAATCAACGGCTGTGCCTCTTGAATGGGAAAAAAAGCGTTGATCCCAATGATCCAAGTGCAAGTTTCTCCCTTGATCTGACCAAGTATCTTATAGATGTAATTGGATCAGCTCGATTCAGAAATGATCTTGACTACGTTAGAGTAAAAAGTTATCCTAGTGGAATCGCCCGTGCTTTCCGGTAAAGGAAGTTTTTCCGGGTTCGGTTTTGTAACAACCGACGGATTAGTCTCTTATCCGGATATCCGTGGGTGAGGCCTCGAATGTGGGACCCCTGTCCCGCGCGAGAAGTGCTACTTCCGCTGCTAGTATCCCGAATCTGTTGCTCGGTGGGAACAGGGATCTTACAGTTGGTATCAGAGCATTTGGTTAATAAAGATCAACTGAGAAGACAAATATATCAAAAATTTATCAAGAAACACAAAAAGGTTATAATTGTGTGATATAATTCATACAATTTGATATTCAAACTGAAACTCGTAATTTGGTAATTGGGTCTTCAGATGGAAGTGCCGCAATTATATAGAATCCCTGACTTGCTTGAGGCCTAGACATGATAGTATTTACCTTATAATTCCAAGGGCCGTGACTACCCGTATATACCGAGAGTATACTGCAGCTCTTTACTGACAGTATATACGAGTAAATCTAAGACTTGAAATTATAAGCGTTAATGCTATCCAGATGATGATTTCGAATGTGATTGATATGATTTTTAATTCTATTTGAGAATTGATGAATTGATTTGGATTCTGATTGAAAATTCTGATTAAAAAATGATGATTTTTTTTAAAAATTAGTTGAAATATAATGAAACGACAATGAGGGGGAATGGGACGAGTCCCTGTGGTGATATTCATAACTAGAATGATGATAATGAATTCAGCAAATCACTATGAGATTAGTGGGTTGTGTTGTCAGATTGCTACTGTTAATACTTGACCGGTAGAATGTCAAATTGAGAACTTGCTTGACTGAAAATTCCGTGGAGGAATGTTTCGAAGGAAACTTTGCGGTCTAATGGACCATTATCATGTTAAAGATATGAATGATATGATCTGAATGAATTGTTATTTAATGATGAGTTCTATATAAGGGATATTTATCCCAGTGTTCTGTTGGGTTGACCAGAATATAAGGAACCCAAGAATAAAATTAGATCTTAAGAAAAAGAGCTGTCCTCTACCTTGCGAGATGAGGACATCTCGCACTTTTTAAGTGGGGTAGAATGTAAGATTCCTCCCCAGCCTTCGAGGTATACAGGAGTAAGAATCTCCCTTTTTGATCTTATAATTATTCCCTCTCTAAAATAAAAGAAAGTTTCTGTTTAAAAAAAGGAAGACCCTTTCCCTAGAATACTCTCAGGAGTCCCACCTATTTTAAGGATTTAGAACAATGAGTTTAGAAGTGAGAATCGGTGTTTTGGATACCAAGGTTTTGGTTTTCATTCGAGTACGGCCCAAAAGAAGTTCTTTATCTCTTGGGGAGTATAAGAAGTTATCCCCCAGATATTGTGATCCTTATATCTGAATTCAATGAAAGTAGGTGACTTAGCCTACAAGTTTCTTTTATCTCCTCATCTCAAAATTCTTAATGCCTTCTATAGAAAAATGTGCCAAACCCAAATCATGGAAAGACGGTAAAACTTCAGTGGCAAGTTACCGTTGGCTTCTAGGTTACGCTAGCTCCTTCCTTTATATAAGTCGTAACTTTTACTTGCCGCTCACAGTAATCTTACTCCCATCAATCTCCTTTCTTTCTTAATCTCCTTCATGGCGGCTTGGCAACAAGAATTAGTTTTATCCCTGATGATTTCTCACCTTCAAGACGCAAGAGAGTCTGTGAAGAAAGACTTTATAGAACAGTATGAGCGCTCACTTTTTCCTCACCTAGGAACTTCTGTAGCGCAGACCAAATGGCGGACCTATCAAAACATAACTAGGGTAACACCCTGGGGTCAGCAGCACTTTCATAACAATGTCCGCTTGGCCATGGTTATTGAAGCTTTGGGTTTGGGTCCCCGATACTACTACGTCATGAGATCAAGGCATCTTGGGTTTTCTGAGCGGGTCTTCTTACTGGCGTGTTTTCTTCCTCATGAGAAGATATGCCTTTATCCCGTTTTTGGCTTGCCTCTCAGAGGTCCTTTTGTTAGATCACCTCATACCACTGAGATAGGTGCAGCAATAACCAGCAGAATCATTCCCATAGATGAGTTACCCTATACTTGTGCAGCTTGTGAGGACTGCTTTTGTGACCATATGATGGACGGGCTTATGGAAGTGTAAAGAGTTCTTCTATCTTTACTGTATAAGTTCCGTGAATGAATAAAGTTTAAATCTTGTTTTTATTTTGAATCTTGCTCTCTTTAAGACTTTTCTTGGTGGTTAATCGTGATTAAAATTTTTCTCTAAGTCTCATATTCGTGCATCTTGCGAAATTATTCTAGTTTGCGAGATGAGGACATCTCGCATTTTTTAAGTGGGGTAGAATGTAAGATTCCTCCCCCAACCCCCTTTTTGATGTCTAGTATCTTCCCCTGTAATCAATCCCTCTTCAGAAATATAAAGACCTTGTTTCTAACTGTTTTAACCTAGAGAGAGAAAATTATTCTAGAGAGAGAATATTCAGATTTTGAATATTTTTGGATAGAAAAATATCTCATATAATTAAGATCAATTTCCCTGAAACAAAAATTCAAAAAGAATTTTCCAATGTGCAATTGGAATTAATTAGAAATAGGTATAAAGAACCTTAGTCTAAGGGTCTAGATTTTCATAAATCTTTGGATTATGGTCCAATTAAGGTTCCTATGGACCAATAGCATCAATCCATGTGTAGGGAGGAGATAAATCCAAATTGTAAAAAGAAGATACCCAAAAATGAGTAAATGCTCACATAAGATGAAGAGTTGAAAATGTACAAGGTTTATTAGTAAAAAAACTATGAGCAATATTAAAAATATGAGATATTTTGGGAATAATGATTTTATTATGACACATATGTAAGGAAGGGGAGTCCCTTAAATGCTCACATAAGATGAAGAGTTGAAAATGTACAAGGTTTATTAGTAAAAAACTATGAGCAATATTAAAAATATGAGATATTTTGGGAATAATGATTTTATTATGACACATATGTAAGGAAGGGGAGTCCCTTAAATGCTCATATAAGATGAAGAGTTGAAAATGTACAAGGTTTATTAGTAAAAAACTATGAGCAATATTAAAATGATTCCATTATGACACATATGTAAGGAAGGGGAGTTTTTTTAAAGGAGGTGCATATTTCACATAAGATGAAGAGTTGAAAATGTACAAGGTTTATTAATAAAAAACTATGAGCAATATTAAAATGATTCCATTATGACACATATGTAAGGAAGGGGAGTTCTTTAAAGGAGGTGCATCTTTCACATGCTTGAATGAGTTTTAAACTCATAAAAATTGAGATATTTTATCTCTCCTCTCTCCTAATTCAAATCTAGTTCCAAAAAGTTAGCTTAAATGACCTAAAAATGGTCAAAAAGTGACCAAACTGACTTGGAAAATTCTAGAATCAGTTTGTCTGGTTAGGAGCTCAAATTTTCCTATAAATAGAAGCCTCCCCTTGTTGAAAAAAACATAGTGTCTTATGCTTTGTTACTCTACTCCACCTAAGCCAAAATATATAGTGTCTTATGCCTTGTTACTCTACTCCACCTAAGCCAAAAGATATAGTGTCTTATGCATTGTTACTCTACTCCACCTAAGCCAAGAACTGTGAATTCTTTAATAATTCACTAGTTTTTGATACTTCTCTCTTTCTTCAATCCCCATTGGTGGCTCCATCAACATACTAAACCAATTGATTGGTTGGGGACCTCTACCACTACTACATGTTAGCCTAATACCGGGGCTTGTACCGGCGCTATTTAACGGGGTCTAAAAAAGCCTCGTCATCGGTATAAGCGCCGGTATAAGCGCCGAAACCATAGCGTCGGTATAAGTGTCGGGTAACAATACCGGCGCCTATACCGGTGCATATACCGACGCTCACCGGGGGTAATACCGACGCATAAATCGGCGTCTATACCGGTGCATATACCGTGTTATATACCGGGGTGTATACCGAGTTTAATACCGACAGAAATACCACTGTATATACCGACGTCGGTACCAGGGCATATACTGACGCTGTAGCAAAAAATTTTTTTGGGCAGAATAGTGCTGCCTGGCTGTTGCCTAGCTGCCTGCAATGAGCAGGATCAACAACAGCAAACAGACAGCACCATTCTGTCTACAATAGAGCACAAAAACAACCGTGCTCGTTTGCATATTTTCCTGATCGACAAACAAGAAATTAAATTAAACATTAATACTCAAGAATGTTTTGATCATATTTCATTAGTTTGAAGGTCATCTTACATCATGGTAATGCCTCCCAATTGACGGTCTCTCCTTCTTCTTCAAGCATCTCAAACAAGGCCACAAGGCCATGTTTGTGAGCGTACTTCTCCTCTCGCCTACTTGGTGGGCGATTCATGGCCAACTCCTGCACACACGATTAACAATTATAACTTTTAGAAATCAACATTTAGCCCACATACATACATTTAAATAAATAAAATTGCTATAAACACTTACGAATTCATGGCGCATGGTTTCGTAACCACCACTCCCGAGATGAGAAGCCCCTACTGTTTGGAGTCTTGCCCTTGCCGCCTCTCTTTGTTGTTGAAACTTGTCTGGTGTCTCGGTGAGCTCCTGAGCAATGGCTGCCCACTCCCTGTCATCTAGCCAAAGAGGTTTCTCCTTCCCCTCTCTAAATGCGTCCCTCGCGCCTCTGACCTACGATGCCCCATCAAAATGCGAGCTGTATACTGTATCCACTCATTAGAGACGACATTCATAGGGTCAGATGGCTGGAACTCTTGCTTTATCTTTGTGTTTATATAATTTTTCTTCCCCTTGTCTTGCTGATCCCATTTAGTCATGACAGAGTCATGAAACTGTATAGTGCACAATTGTCGAATGCGTGTCTTCATTGCCTTCCCTGCACTATCCATTATTGGTGCCCCATCCCTAATTGTGTAAATCTTGCTGTTGTCATGGTCATGTGCACCCCAGGGAGTGGAAGGTGACCCTATGGGTGTGCTATCAACAGATGAGAGCGAAGGACGACGCTCACGTGGTGGTGGTGTCACAGCATCTGTGGCACTACCACCACAACAACCTCCCCCTGAAGACCTACTACGTGAGCGCCGTCTATGTGAAGAGGTGGTAGATCGAGCTGTAAGAGGAGTGGAAGGCTGTGTGGTATGAGGTGTGGGAGCTGCTGTCGTACCCACGGGTGTGGGAACTGGCGTCGGGAAGCCAGATGGTGAGGCAGATGTCCCTGCTCCAGAACCCCAATAACTCTGAGCCATGGCTCTCTGCTCTGGAGTCATGGACGAAAGAAAACCATATAACTGCTGGGGACTCATGCCCTGCGGTGTAGGATTAAATGAGAAATTTGGACTGTAGTCGTAGGGCGGTGAGTCACCCATGGCCTGTTGGACAAAAAACCATATGACAAACTTGTACGAAATGAAAATTACACGGTAAACAATGAATGAAAGAACCATAAGATAAACATTAACAATGATAAACAACATTGGTAAAACTATATCAACTTGCTCCTACAGTAGTGATTATGATGGTAAACATTAACAATGGTAAACAATCAATGTCATAAAACCATTACAAATATGTCATAACTATTTGCATAATCATTAAGATACATCATTTTAAAAATCATTACCTATTCTATCATCCTCATTAAGATCAGTAGCCCCAAAGAGATCTATGTCTATGTACATTTCAGCATCCTCATCATTAAAAGTCCCTTGATGAAGGATGTCTTCATCATCTATGTCTTCTTCCTCAACTTGTTTTTCAGCTTCCTTGGTTTGCACCTCCTCATTTGGATCTTGCTCTAGTTGCTCCTCTTCATTTGCTTGCTCCTCTTCATTGTTGATATCGCCTTGTTCTTGCTGCTCTCCATTACCCTGTGCATCCACATCACCTTGTTGTAGCTCAAATTCTTCAAAAATTTGCTTACTGCGGGGGGCGACTTGAACCACAAACAGCCAGCGTGGATCTTTTGGATCCGCTTTAAAGACAACCTGCTCACAATGCTCTGGGCGCACAAAAGTATCTTGCTGATCGGTCCATACCTTTGTGGAGTCCACTTGGATGAGGCCACTCTTGTCTCTACGTACAGTTGCATGTGGCCCATTCATGATTACCTTGAACCACTTCACATCAAAGATAAACAACTCAAAACTTCTGAAGCCAACCTTTAATATATCTTGAATGGTTCCAAAGTAATCAAGCATTCCAGTAATTGTGTTATCATCACTTGCACTTGCACGACTTTCTTGAACAAACTGTGCTGTGACACCACAATCAAAGGTTGCTCTTCTTTGGTCTATTCGTTCTACTCGAAAATGACGTCCATGTGACCAAAACGTCCCATATTTGTGATACTACAAGTAGCACAAAAAGTTTGTTGATGGAGAATCAAACACAGAGACATGTAGAGAAAAAAAAGAGAGACATGTAGAACTTAAACACTTACATGCCAATCGTATCCTTTTGTAAGCTCCTCTTCCTCCTTTGTTATAGGTAAACCAGCACGTTTGGCTTCTAAAATTGTAGCTTCTAGCCATCTACCTGTGGGAAAGTCCGGAAGAGCTTGCATACCTTCTGGATATGGGAGATTTCTTGTAGTGCGATTCCTTCTGAAACTTAAACGATCTTGTACTCGCTGTCGCTTGAGAGCTTCATATGTCTCAATCCACTTCTCCATTACATGAGAGTTCAAGATGCAAAATTTGTTGATTTTTTCCCTCAAAGTGTTATCCATCTTTCTCTTAATGCCTTGGCCTTGAGGTTCCTCACCAATGACTCGCCTCTTGGACTCTTGAGACCATAGTCGAGGTATCTCTGGATCTGAGGAACTTAAATATTTAGTGATGTAAACAAGGGACTCTTGTATCAGCCACCCTTCTGACATACTACCCTCTGGGCGAGCCATTTGGCGAACAAATCCCTTTAATGTCTTCATAAACCTCTCCAAAAAGAACATCCATCTTGAATGGACTGTTCCAGCAACTGCAACCTCATCTACAACATGAACTAGCAGATGCATCTGGATTGTTAATAAACTTGTAGGGAAAAACTTCTCTACCATGCAGACTGCCTCTATGGAGTTTAAACGCGCTGTCTCTCCAAAGTGTCTCTCTTTATCTCTTTTGAAGAAATCCAGCGCACCAATGTGCCAATCTTATAGATAGTAGCTCTAATGTCTTCAGTGAGGCAATCTTTTATTGCTATGGGTAGCACAAATTGTAGAAACTTGTGCCAATCATGACTCTTGAGACCACTAAGATCATCATCCTTTGTAAATGCACTTTTCAAGCAATGCATACAACCTGTAGGAGTCCGAAACTCTGAAATTGTCCTCTTGACTTGTTGTTCCTCCATCTTGCTAAAAACCCAGGGGGCTCTTGGAAGTAGCACCTTTCCATTGGGTCTAGTGCGAGCCCACAACTCTTGCATGCAACCAATCTCTTCCAAGTCATCCCTTTGGCCTTTAGTATCCTTTTTTCCTGTCATGGTCTTCCACAGAATGTCAGCTACATTCTTGAAAATATGCATCGGGTCAAGCAAATGGTTTATAAGGAGATCACCCCAATAGGGGAGTTGGTGAAAGATAGAGAGCCTCTTCATCCCAGGACATGCCAAGTTGCCACATTCCTCCCATTTGATCTTCCAATCGCTTGCCTTCAATGCACTTGGAGGAGGTCTTCCTAGATTACCATCCCGCAATTCATGATTTTCTGGAAGATACCTAACATGTCCTTGGTAGACATTCTTTCGTAATGCTTTTGAGTATCTTGAATCAAGTCGAGGACCACATACAGGACATGCATTGTAACCTGATATAGACAAACCTGAGCATTCTCCATAGCCAGGCCAATCATGCATTGTCCACATGAGAATACCTTGCACAGTTGTAAGTCTTTGGCCACTCTGCTGCTTTGACATGTCCTTCACTTCAATTCCGTTCCACAAGGTGCGTAACTCATCAATAAGTGGTGCCAAATATACATCCATGTTCTTCACCTTGTACTTTCCTGGAACTATTAATGAGAGCAACAGATGACCTTTCTTTATTGCTAACCATGGCGGAAGATTATAATTCACAAGGCAAACAGGCCATGTGCTCCATGAAGAGCTCCTTAAACCAAAAGGGTTTACACCATCCATTGCTAGGCCAAGACGGAGGTTTCTAGGTTCTTCCTTAAAAGCCGGCCATTTCTCTTCAATGTGTCTCCATGCGGGTGAGTCAGCAGGCACACGCATCACTTCATCTGTGGATCGAGTTGTGGCATGCCATGTCATCAAGCTTGCTATTGATTTGCACCTGAACATGCTTTTTATCCTTAGGATGATTGGAAAGTGCCTGAGAACCTTTACCGGGACAGCTTCCCCCTGAACATCTTCTCTATATCTGTTAGAGCCACAATGGGGACATTCTTGCAAATGCTCATATTCATGGCGGAAGAGGCAACAATCATTGCAACAAGCATGAATATTATTGTAATCCATGCCTATGGATTTCAATAACTTCTTCGCATCTGCACGAGATGGAGGCATCTCGTTGCCAGGGGGCAATATCTGATCTTTCAAAAGCCTGTAAGTATGGCAATATCTGATCGTTACTATTAAGATTTTCTCAAATACAAGTTGATAATTTATCATTTCAACAGTAGGTGTAATCTCCAAAAAAAGACCTTACTTGAATAGTTCAGTGACACTTGTATTAGACCATCCAAAAATTGACTGCAAATTTAGCATTGTAAGAGATGCACGCAATACAGATATGTTGGCACCATTGTATAATGGAAGGCGTGCAAGTTTACGCATGGCCTCTTCCTCTGGTTCATAATTTGACCGTTGAGAATGTCGTGGTTGATGATCTTCATGTTCATGCTCCTCGAAGAGAGCTTCTTGTTGCTCGATGAAGGCATCCAACATTTCTTCCATTGGACCTTCTTCCATTTCCTGACCTTCTTCCATTCCCTCGGGTGCTGTTAATTGAGCTCCATCTGTCACTCCCTCCTGCGATATCCTCATCTTTTGTTGGGGACGAGAATTCACAGGCGCAATGTTATCAAGATGCGGCTGCACACTTGCTTGGTTGTACGATTGAAACCGTAAATTTTGCAAGCGCTCCATTGGAAATATGCCAGCGTTATGAACATGCTCGTTGCAAATCCTTCGTTTTCGAAAGATTTAGTACTTACATCGCATGCATGGACACGCTATTCTCTCTTCAAGATTGAGAGGCTCCATCTAGCAGGATAACATGTATATGCAGCTCATTAAACACAAATCAGCTTATCTCCTCTCCATACAAAATTAAATAGAATTTGAACAAGGATGGAGAGAGAAGCTATCTCTATTCATAAATAGCTGTTTATAAAGGCCTTATGCAATAATCTAAATGCATAGTATAAGTATAAGCTTGCATAATAAGGCTGCAAGACTTATGCATAAGCTCTATGCATAAGCCTTATGCATAAGTCTTATGCATAAGCCATATGCATAAGCTCTATGCATAAGCCATATGCATAGTCTTATACACACGCTCTATGCATAAGCTCTATGCATAAGCCATATGCATAAGTCTTATGCACACGCTCTATGCATAAGTCTTAGGCATAAGCCATATGCACACGCTCTATGCACAAGTCTTATGCATAAGCCATAAGCTCTATGCATAAACCCTAAACCCTCATTCAAGATGCCTTGCATCCATATTACCTTCCATGTCCTCATCACCAATGATCATTTCTTGCACAACATCCCCACCCTTGCTGCGTGGTCTTCCCTTCGGCATAGTGAAGAAATGCAAGATGTTGGTAGAATGCCCAAATGATGTCGGAATTGGACAAAAGAAGGTTCTATGGGTAGGTAATGGTGTCTACTATCCTCCCAAATGAACACAGTAAGAATTAGGTGTGGGCAAGTACTCTCTGTTTTAGGGTTTGTGCAGGACAGCTGAAAGTAGTAATTTGGCTCTAAAACGCAAAATATATGTCGGAATTAGGATTTTGACGGCTCTATAGAAAGCTAACGGAAGATAGAACCTACCCCTAAAAGCATTTTGATTCAGTCAAAGTGGAAGTATATTCTGTTTGACTTTGACCAGAAAGTCAACATGACTACTTTGACCGAGATTGTGATATCCGATTAAGGGGTTCTATGGCTCATTTGAAAACTCTCAAGGAGTAGAATAGAGTCGTTTAATCACTCGGACCTAATCCCAAAAACCCTAGGACTGAATTAGGGTTTTGTAAAATCCCAGAAATTCCCAAAATTCGGTCCCAAAGCTCAATCCGGCTACAAATGATTGGTGTTTCTCCCCTTGGTAGTTGTGAATAACTCTTCAAGTGTAACAAAGGGGTAAATCTCCAATCAATAAGCTTGTTTGGCTCCCTTGTTGGAAAAATTCCCCCAGAGTCTCCTTTGCAATTGGAACCAAATCTCAAATGAAAATGCAACTTCTCAAATCACAATGCAATACTCTTTGTATCTCACAATGTCATGAAAGATCATATGCACTCTTTGTCCATCAAAGCATTTGCAATATCCACACAATATGACGGAAAAGGGGCCCCATTGCCCAAATGCATCCACAAAGTCGATGGTGAGGATTGTTGAGGACGCGCGTTGAAGCTTGCCGATCTCCCGGCCAAGCTCTTCTCACCCCTTCACCAAGGTGAAGGTTGAGGCCATTTCTTCACACCGGTGTACCTAATCCCCCTTTGTACCGCTTTACCAAGCAATCACGGCACAAAGAGTTCAAGCCATTCTCCCCTTGGCCTCTCCAACCAATGCCAAGGTACCCTCACACATTGCTAGATTCTATAGAAACTTGAAGTGGTAGCAATGGTGAGTGTAGGTACAAAATGACGTGGATAATATCAAATGATAGAACAAGTTTGTTGGCTTACAAGTATTGAGCATGACTCATGCCCTTTTACAATTTAGAACTCATCAATAAAGCATGGACTCATGCCTCAATCCATCATCCAAAAGCTCCAACACAAACCAACAATTCACAATGCCCTCACCATGGCATTTGCATAAGCATTTGTTAACCACAATCAAGGCATTTGCAATTGCATTCCAACAATCCCTTTCACATAAGCCTTATGCACACGCTCTATGCAATTACGCTCTATGCATAAGCCTTATGCACACGCTCTATGCATAAGCCATATGCACACGCTCTATGCATAAGCCTTGTGCATAAGTCTTATGCATAAGCCATATGCATAAGTCTTATGCGTACGCTCTATGCATAAGCCATATGCATAAGCTCTATGCATAAGCCATATGCATAAGTCTTATGCATACGCTCTATGCATAAGTCTTATGCATACGCTCTATGCAAGACTTATGCATAAGCTCTATGCTATATGCCTTATGCACTATGCTAACCCTTAATCCCATCACCCAATGGTGTAATAAACATGATCTTGTTTTACATGGATAATAGATCTTACCTTGATAACATATATAAACTCTATGAATAAAGAGAATACCTTATGCATAGAAAAACAGAGCATAAGACTTATATGTTATATGTATAAGAGAGTAAAAACATTCAAAAAGCTTTCAACAAGAAGGCTACGCAAGCTCTATGTACAATGTCCATGCAAAGCTTTCAAGAAACCTATGCATAGAGATTTTATAAGCTTGTAAGAAACCTATGCATAGAGATTTTATAAGCTTGCAAACTCTATGCATAAAGCCTATGCATAGAGCTTATGCATAGAGATTTCACAAGGTCACAAGCTCTATGAATAGAGCTTATGCATAACGCTTGCAAGAAGGCTATGCATAGAGATTGCAAGCTTATTATAGGTTTTATGCATAGATATTAAATTAATCCTATGTGTAAGCTTACAAGAACCCAAAACTAACCCTAAACCATAAAACAGGGATGCAATAATTCATAGAAAATAGCATAAACAAGAAAAATCGAAAGAGGATCTACCTCTTTTTTGCAAAGCTGAAGGAGAGGATTGGTGAAAGATTGGTGAGGTGAAAGAGCTGCAAAACAAAATATTAAACAAACTAATTAGTAAATTAAACACAAGAAAAAGAACTAATACAAAACCCTAAAATCTCTATGCATGCATTAGGAGATCTATGCATACATAGAGAGCTCTCAACATGCTTAGACAGCCAAAAAAACACAAAACCCTAAACGTCCTAATTCTTAAATTAAAAAGTAAAAGCAATTGCAAGAACATATTAGGAGAAGGAGAAGAGGAGAAAAGAAGAAAGAAGGAGAAAAGAGGAGAGAGGAAAAAAGAGGAGAGAGAGAGAAAGAGAAGAGGGAGAGAGAGACCTTCTTGGCTTGTTCTTGCGCCTCTTCTGCGAAAAAACCAGAAAATAGGCTCTCGGCTGTGAAAAACTTACGAGCGCCGGTATATGCTACGGAATATGCGTCGGAATATACGTCGGAATGTGCGTCGGAATGTGCGTCGAAATATAAGTCGGAATGTGCGTCGGTATAAATGTCGGAATGTGCATCGGTATAGGCGTCGGTATACGCGACGGGACACAAAAATTTAAAAAAACCCCGCCATGCTTGTCTCCTCCAACATTACGACGGACATACCGACGTTCGACATTTGCGTCGGTATTTTAGCATCAGTATGCCCTCAAGCTCTTGTAGTGTACCGTGAATAAAGAATCAAGCAAATCATAAGGTAAGTATATTGAATTTTGATCTTTTCTATAATTTCTCAATGATTCTCTCTTCTCAACCCCTCTCAAGCTTGAGAAGCTTAATTGGTATGGTTTTTTAAATGCTATTGAAGTTAATTGGTGAATAGTAGTGAAGAGTTACATAATTTAATAAATGCTATTGAAGTTAATTTCCATTTATGTTTAAATTCTAATGGTTTTTATGTAATTTCTCTCTCTCACTCAAGAAATGGTCATACTCATGACCCATTCTCAATCCAAATGAAGCTTTTCATAAAGCTTTTCCTTAATCCAAGATTAAGCTATGCTTGAGGCCAAATTAATGGCTTTTTTCTATACTTTTAGTTTATGCACATTGATGATTCAATCCATTATGGATTGATGACCCAATTAGAGACCATTCTAATTATTTCCTTAATGATAAGCTTTATCCCTTAGAAAAAAATTGAGATTTATCAGTCATAGTAGCGGAGCTATGGCAAAATTTTTATAGAAATTACGCATAAAATAAATTCATTCAAAGCATAAAAAGAGGACTTCCTACCATATTCTAGGAACTATCATCCTAGATTAATTAAAAGAATTTTATTATGCATGGAGATGTGGATGTTTGCATGTAGATGTAGATGTATGGATGATGTGAGTGTGAATGTGGAGGTGGATGTATGCATGGAGATGTGGATGTATCCATGTAGAAATAGATGTGTAGATGAGGATGTAAATGGAGATGTGGATGGATGCATGTAGATGTAGATGTATAGATGTAGATGTGAATGGAGATGTGGATGTATACATGTAGATGTAGATGTATAGATGTAGATGTGGATGTGGAGGTGGATGGATGCATGTAGATGTAGATGTATAGATGTAGATGGGAATGGAGATATGAATGTATGCATGTAGATGTAGTTGTGAATGGAGATGTTGATGTATAGATGTAGATGTGGATGTATAGATGTAGATGTGGATGTGGAGGTGGATGTATGCATGTAGATGTAGATGTATAGATGTGGATGTGAATGTGGAGGTGGATGTATGCATGTAGATGTAGATGTATGAGGAGAATGTGAATGTGGATGTGGATGTGGATGTATGCATAGAGATGTGGATGTATGCATGTAGATGAGAATGTACGCATATAGATGTGGATGTATGGATGTGAATGTACATGTAGATGTGGATGTATGGATGTGGATGCATGAATGTGCATGTAGATGTGGATGTGAAAATAGATGTATGGATGTAGATGTGGATGTGAATGTGGATGTGGATGTGGATGCGGATATATGTATGGATGTGAATATACGATATGTGATGTGAAGGAATATGAAGTGTTGAGATGGAAAATGATGTGATGGGATGAGTATACATGTAAATGGAATATAGAATAAGTAATGTGGATTGATGAGGGATAATGTGGAAAAATGAAAGTAAAAATAGAAACTGTATTGTAAACTATTTGTAAATGCTGTTTGTAAATGACTGTTTTATGTCAAGATTGCTGGGGGAGCATTGTGACTATCTTGTGATTAAGGTTGTGCTAACTGATAATGTTGCAACTGCTGACGGAGAGTCAATGAAGGACGTCTCGCGTAGCAAGGTCGGCTGAGGTCTTGACCAGCCTCGGTGCGATTAAAATGGTGAGCTTCCGGTACGGTGGATGAGGGGCCAAGGAAGCGGCCTATGAGTGAAGCGCTAGGTCACCTGCGAAGGATCCTAGAGGGTGCTGACCATACGGTGCTCGGGCTCTGGGTCGCCTAGGATACCCACGCGTGCGTCGAGGAAGATATTGGAACAAGAGTTGGAGTTGTTTTCTGAAATCGGGCATGGATCTGGTTGATTGACCTTGCTGGTCTTCAATGGATGAGTCCATGGCTCTTTATATGGATCTGTTGGTTGATCTTGCTGATCTTCAACGAGAGTCCATCTTGATAAGAGATTATATTGCTGAGTATTATGGGCTAGGGATTAGGAAACGGCCCCTGTGTGGACATGTGGTGAGCGTCCTAGTTGCCAATGATGCCATAGATACTCTGATGAAGGAATGATGGGAAAATTAAGAATCAACTGGATATTGGAAGATGGTGATCAGTGATACTATGGTTTTATTAAAGGATTGTTTTAAACTGGTTGAATCTGTGAAAAGGCAATTTTCATATTGGGTGTGTGAGTGGTGTGACTAGTTTTATTTTGCATGAACATCCGGCTAGGGGGCCTTGGAACTCTTTTCCTTGGTACCCGGGACAAAACCTAACCAAATTCTTAATTGGATCCCATCACTACAGTGGTTGGGCGGTTGGCTAACCCATGGGATTGGGGATGGGGTTAGGCTGGATTGATGGATCCGTAAATCGAGACTCAAACTTTTGTTTTTACGATAGATAAAATAAATCCCGGATAGTAACTGTTCTATGGATAGGAATCAATGGCTGTGCCTCTTGAATGGGGAAAAAAGCGTTGATCCCAATGATCCAAGTGCAAGTTTCTCCCTTGATTTGACCAAGTATCTTATAGATGTAATTGGATCAGCTCGATTCAGAAATGATCTTGACTACGTTAGAGTAAAAAGTTATCCTGGTGAAATCGCCCGTGCTTTCCGGTAAAGGAAGTTTTTCCGGGTTCGGTTTTGTAACAACCGACAGATTAGTCTCTTATCCGGATATCCGTGGGTGAGGCCTCGAATGTGGGACCCCTGTCCCGCGCGAGAAGTGCTACTTCCGCTGCTAGTATCCCGAATCTGTTGCTCGGTGGGAACAGGGATCTTACAGCTTTTTTCCTCATCAAGAGGCACAACCATTGATTCTTTTTCCATAGAACAATTTTTGTCCGAAATTTACTTCATCTATCGAACTAAACAGAAATTGAGCCTCGATTTACGGATCCATCAGTCCAGCCTAACCCCATCCAGTCCCATGGGTTAGCCAACTGCCCAGCTAACCACTGTAGTGATAGGATCCAATTAGGAATTTGGTTAGGTTTTGTCTCGGGTATACCAGGGAAAAGAGTTCCCAGGCCCCCTAACCGGAAGTTCATGCAAACATAAAACTAGTCACACCACTTAATATGAAATTGCCTTTTTTTCTCAGCATCAGCTATCTTTAAAACATCAGCTATCTTTAAAACAATCCTTTAATGAAACCATTCTGTCAGCTATCTTTAAAACAATCCTTTTTTTCTCAGCATCAGCTATCTTTAAAACAATCCTTTTTTTCTCAGCATCAGCTATCTTTAAAACAAATTTTTAATGAAACCATTGTGTCAGTGATCACAATCCTCAAAATCTCTGGTTGAATCCTTATTTCCAATCATTCCTTCATTGGTGTACTTATGGCATCATTGGCAACCAGAACGTGTTGAAATTTGAGCATAATGATGAGCTATGGTGGATCATACACTAGAATCAACATGATTAACAAAGTGATTAGCAAATGATTAAGACATAATTAGTGAATAATTAGCAGATAGATTAATGTAGGCATGGATACTCAAAAACCAGCAAAATCTCATTAGGGCTATGCCTCAATTTATAGAGTTTACATCAAGCATCAAATCCCATTGATTTCTCCATGATTCACTCCCAGAATATCTCCACCTTTTGCCTGATTCTCTCCACCTCTTCTCTTTTCCCTGAATATCTCCCAGAATATCTCCACACTCCTAAATTCCCTCATGCTACCCATTATTCTCTCCCAGTAGATTCTTCTCACCTTTTCACAGGTTCTTTCACAATTACATCTCCTCTTTTACAGCCTCTATCCAAGAGCTTGTTCCCACACACACCCTATTTACTTGTATTTTTAACACCTCCCCTCAAGTGAATAATCCTAGCACACCTAGACCCTATACCAAGTTTGCCTCCCCTTACTTGGTAGTCCGCGACCAGTGTCTACTCCTCCCCTCAAGTTATCTCAGCACACCTGGACCCTGTATCAAGTTTCTTTCTTACTTGACAGTCCGGGACCAGTGCCTCAAGTCCCTAAACTCCATAGTCCTTGACACTCTCTCTCTCTATGTGTCCAAGGCTACTATAAGTGCCCGCGACCTTGACTAAAGTGCTCACACATACATTTACCACGTGGCCTACATCATCGGTGGCTCAGAGGTGGTTTTACTTTATTGGGGCAGGTTACATTGGGTTGTGGGCTCTCTCTCTCTCTCTCTCTCAGAGATTTTCACATGGCTCCTCACTCTTTGGAGGCTCACATCTTCTCTTTTCTTCAGTCTTCTTCTCGTGGCAGCATCTCTCCACGCGTCCGTCTCTTCTTCCAGTCTTCTCGGGGCAGCTTCTCTTCTCATGTCCATGTCTTCCTTCAGATCTTCTTCTTGGTATCGATCCTCTTCTTGGGAAGAGATATTCTTCTTCTTTCATGGGGCTGGGGCCATGAGCTTGTCCGTCAGGTCTTTTTGCTCCATGTGAGCAACATGTTTCAATGTTTTGCTGACAGTTCCTTTGGGCTTTTTATGTTTATTTTGTATCATTATGCAATGCAAACCCAAATTTATGTAGGGAGGTCTTACCTCTTGCCTTAATCTGGACAAGGGCAGTGTCTGTTCCCATTTTTACACTGATAAAATGTGCCCAATACATAATGCGTATAGCATTCATTCTCATGCACATTCCAAATGCAACTCTGGCTGTGAATAATCTTGAATTTGAGTGAGATTTACAGGCATTAACCAAGGGTTGAATGCAAAATGATGATTTTCACAAATTTATCAGCACAATTTTACCAGAAATTACATTAAATCAAGGGTAACCAATTTGTACGGGATGGTTGGAGTATCAAACCAACTCCGATTTGCAATCTGAAGTTATAGGGATCTGTATCAGATACCTAGTGGTTAGTTTGAACCCTCAATTGCACCAAAATACAGTGATTAGTACTGATTAGCAAATTAATGCTCTGTTTTGTGTGCAAAAAACAGAGTATGCGGGGAGCTCAGATCTGGTGCCTTCCACTTCAAATGAGCTCAAATGCTTTCAAAGGCATCAATAGCAATGAGTCTAGTAGAGGATTACGCCAAGAAACACAAGATTTGACCAAATATTGAAAGCTTAATCTCTGTTTTACCAAAGTCACCTGCAGATTTGATGAAGAGCTTGGATCTCACTGTAGACTTGATGAAATTGATTTTTGTCTTCACCAGCTTGTAGAGCATGCTTGATTACCCCTTAGGCTAAGAGGAATTGAAGCAATTTGAACTGAGCTCGAAGAAATCTCAATTCTCCTCCAGAAAAAACGTGCCGGCCAAATCGCTGATTTTTGCTTCGTTTCTGCGCGGTTTGCTACGCCGTCTTGCTGAGCTTAAAGCTAGAGATGTTAGCTAGCTTGTGTATAAAGCTTGTGCCTTAATTTTATGTGTGCAAGGTGCTAGAGATCCTCCACTGGCTGGGGGTGAAGGGGAAGGTGAAAAACTCACTAAAAATTGATTTTTTTGGCTAATTATTTACTAATCCTAATTAATTAACTAATGGGCTCATAAACCTAATTGAATCTAGGCATGGCTCTGATACCATGTTGAAATTTGAGCATAATGATGAGCTATGGTGGATCATACACTAGAATCAACATGATTAACAAAGTGATTAGCAAATGATTAAGATGTAGTTAGTGAATAATTAGTAGATAGATTAATGTAGGCATGGATACTCAAAAACCAGCAAATTCTCATTAGGGCTATGCCTCAATTTATAGAGTTTACATCAAGCATCAAATCCCATTGATTTCTCCATGATTCACTCCCAGAATATCTCCACCTTTTGCCTGATTCTCTCCACCTTCTGCCTGATTCACTCCCAGAATATCTCCACCTTTTGCCTGATTCTCTCCACCTCTTCTCTTTTCCCTGAATATCTCCCAGAATATCTCCACTCCTAAATTCCCTCATGCTACCCATTATTCTCTCCCAGTAGATTCTTCTCACCTTTTCACAGGTTCTTTCACAATTACATCTCCTCTTTTACAGCCTCTATCCAAGAGCTTGTTCCCACACACACCCTATTCACTTGTATTTTCAACAGAACGCTCACCACCTGTTCACTCAGGGGTCTTTTTGATAGTTCCTAGCTCATAGTAACTAGCAATATATTCACATAAAAAAATGGAATCTCCGTGGAAGATCAACAAGATCAACCAACAGATCCATATAAAAGAGTCATGGACTCATCCGTTGTTGAGGACCAACAAGGTCAATCAACCATATCCACACCCGAATTCAGAAAACAACTCTTACTCCTTGTTCCAATATCTTCCCCAACATACTTATGGGTATCTTCGGTGACCCAGAGCCGAGCACCATATGGTCAACACCCTCTAAGAGAGAGAGAGAGAGAGAGAGAGAGAGAGAGAAAGAGAGAGAGAGAGAGAGAGCATAGGTCTATGATAGGCCAAGGTTATAATACTACTAACAAAGACTTCCTTGCTAAGTGGACTACAATTTTTACATCAAGATTCATGAATGTAATGATTACTCTTGGCAAAGACAATACCAACTCCTAGAGCAAGAATATGTAAGTGTTGGCATATAAACACATGCCAGGGATTTCACTGACGTAAACGAGAACATGTGAACATGTTAATAACACAAAAAATCTTGTGATCACATGTTATATTCACAAAGCTTTCACAAGGGCCTAAAAAAATTATCTTTGTCGGGCATAAAAAATCTTCTTAGGTGGCCACTGACCTGCTATTATGTGAAGATGGTAACATGAGAACATGTGAATAGCTTATTCCCATGTGTAGCCAAGCTTTTAAGGGGTTCCCAAATGGCAAGTGACCTGTTATTTTGTGAATGGTAACATGAGAACATGTGAATAACTTGTTCACATGTGTTATTATCACAAAAAATCTTGTGATCACGTGAATATTAAATCCCTGACACACGCTAATATGAAGCATAGGAACCTAAAATTAAAAAATCACAAAAAAGCATGTAAGAAGAATGGATTTGGAGCATTAGATATACATTAGATATACATCTAACTTAAGAGGAATCTCACTAAACCATGCATACACTTGTAGGCTTGCATTTCACCTTCCAATAATGGATTTGGAGCATTAGATATACATCTAACTTAAGAGGAATCTCACTAAACCATGCATACACTTGTAGGCTTGCATTTCACCTTCCAATAATGGTCCTCTTATGAAAAGAGATCTCCTCATTTTGTATTGCAGAAGGTTTTAAAGAGAGAGGGGCTAGATTTATGAGGATCATGAATGAAATTATGTTTTCTTGATAGGTAGTCTATTCCATGTGTGCTATGCTCTAACTAAAGAAGAGTATGATTTTTTATTGGAAAGCATGGGTGTATTTAATTATTGTGTGCACAATATATATATATATATATATATATATATATATATAGAGAGAGAGAGAGAGAGAGAGAGAGAGAGAATTTTACATCAAGATTCGTGATAGATTTTTAGGGATCATGAATGATTTTTTTTTGATAGGCACTCTATCCCATGTGTGCTATTCTCTAACTAAAGAAGAATATGATTTTTTATTAGAAAACATGGGTGTATGTTATTATTGTGTGCAGTGTGCACAATAGAGAGAGAGAGAGAGAGAGAGAGAGAGAGAGAGCATAGGTTTATGATAGGCCAAGGTTATAATACTACTATCAAAGACTTCCTTGCTAGGTGGACTACAACTTTTACATCAAGATTCATGAAACTAATGATTACTCTTTTGGCAAAGACAACAACTCGTGGAGCAAGATTATGGAAGTCTTAGCAAATAAGCACACGCTATCATGAAGCATAGGAACCTAAATTTAATAAATGACTCAAAGAGGATGTAAGAAGAATGGGTCTGGAGCATTAGATAGCCATCTACTTTAAGAGGACGTCACTAAACCGTGCATATACTTGCACGCTTGCATTTCACCTTCCATATATGGTCCTCTTATATGAAAAGAGATCTCTTCATTTTGTAGCACACAAGGTTTAAAAGATAGAGGGGATAGATTTATGAGGATCATGAATGAAATTAATTTTTTTTGGATAGGCACTCTATTCCATGTGTGCTATGCTCTAACTAAAGAAGAATATCATTTTTTATTAGAAAGCATGGGTGTATGTAATTATTGTGTTGTTTAGGGTTCTCAAACACAACACAACTAACTACTTCTGACACAGCAAAGACACCCCCATTAGGTAACACTAACTTCAATTCCCACATCAGGCTAAACATAAACAGAGCATAGAGAACACGGATTGAACAGAGATTTGTTAAACAAGATAGAGAATAACAGAACAGAACTGAAATACCATGTTTGATTGATCAAGATGAATCATACATTGCTTTCTTCTTCTTCTACTTCTTCTTCTTCTTCACACCCTTCAACATCTCATAACGCCACACACTTCTTCTTCATCTTGTAAAAGACGACTACAAAGCCCCTATAAATAGGCGACTTCAGACAGTTTAGACGGTTGTAACTAGAATGTCACAAGACACTAACAGATGATATCCGACTAACCAGATCATAACAAACTCCGACTGATCAACAATCCGACTGAGTAGAATTCCGACTGAGCAAAGATACATATATCCGACTAAGCAACTATTAGGCAACTATTAGGTATTCTATCCATAGTTCAACACATGGCACAGCCTCGTGGTTGATTTCAAGGAAATCGGACTTGAATTCACAATCCCTTGATCAGAAAATACTGGCCACATGACAAAATTTGATGCTGCTTCTTCAAATGTCAGGTACTACATCACTTTGCTGCTCAGCCTGCATCCCTTCAACAACTCCGACTCTCTGAAATCCGACCCAGCAAAATCCGACTGAGTCCGAATCCGATGCAGACCGAGATCCCTGTATTGTCGGACTTTCTTCTGGCTCCATTTTCACCTGTTCCACCTGTACCAATGCTGAACTTGCCCAATCCAAATGTGGTGGTTTTCCTTGAAACTTTTTCAACCTGAACCCATTAATTGGTTTCTCAACCCTAGTTCCAAAAACATCAGCCACAATAAAGGTTCCTTGTCCCAGATCTTCAACAATTTGATAAGGCCCTTTGTATCTCAGTGTTAGCTTACCAGGATGAGGTCCCAACCTGGAATTGTACACCATCACCCAATCACCAACCTGAAACACCTTAAATTTGACATTCATACTCACCCAAGCCTGTCTTCTTCTTTGAATCACCTCAGTGATGTAAGAACTGACTAATCTGTCCTCTTCCAACTGCATCAAATACCTGCTCCTGTACTTCACTGACAAACTTGGAGACATTTTCTCAGCAGTTACTCTTAAACTTGGTACCACAAATTCCATAGGCACAACTGCTTCTAATCCATATACCAACCTGAATGGTGTCATCCCTGTTGTAACTTTAAAAGCTGTTCTATGAGACCAGAAAGCAGAATCCAGCTTCAAGTCCTAATCTTTCTGGTTGTCCTGCACAATCTTCTTTAGGATCCTTACCAATGTCTTGTTGGTACTCTCAGCTTGTCCATTCGCCTGGGGATGATAAGCTGTAGACTTTTTGTGCATAATCATATGAGTTCTTGTCAGTTCAGAAATTACATCATTCAGAAAGTGAGTTCCCCTATCACTTACCAGTTCTACAGGACACCCAAACCTGGTCATGATATTGTGATACAAGAACTTTGCAACACTTGCAGCCTTGTTATCCTTGAGAGCTACAGCCTCAGCCCATTTTGTACAATAATCAGTAGCAACAAGGATATACCTGTTACCTCTTTGAGTTGTTGGTTTGACAGGTCCCACAAAATCAATTCCCCACTTCTGAAATGGTTCCAAAGGCAAAATAGGATGATCTGATATCCTATCTGAATTATCTGGCTGTCCAAGCTTTTGACAAATCACACATCTCTTGGCATATTCATGGGCATCTTTCAAAACTGTAGGCCACCACAAACCAGCCTGCAATATTTTCTTTCCTGTAATATCCCCTGAGAAATGTCCTCCTGCTATTCCTGAATGTGCTTCCTGAATTACTGCCTTCTGCTCATACTCAGGTACACATCTTCTTATCACCTGGTCAATGCCCTTTTTGTACAATGCTCCAGCAATCACTAAGAATGGTCTACTCTTCAAAGCAAATTTCCTTCTCTGATCTGGAGTAAATTTTACTGGCATAAATCCCTCAGTTAAAAATGTCAAAAACTGATCATACCAGGAATCCGACTCAGCAGCCTGAACGTCAAACAATGGGGCATCGGGTAGATCATCATCCACCCCACTTGGTGCTTCTCCAGTTTCCAACCTGCTAAAGTAATCAGCAATAGCATGCTCTTTTCCTGGAGTATGGACAATCACAAAGTCAAATTCCTGTAACAAAAGCATCCACCTGGCTAATCTTCCTGTCAACAATGGCTTCTTAATCAGATACAGCAGGGCTTGGTGATCCACATGAAATATTACCCTGTTCCCCAACAAATAATGCCTGAACTTATTCAAGGAATATACCATACCCAAAGCTTCTCTTTCAGTCACAGCATAATTCCTTTCTGTAGATGATAATATCCGACTAGCATAAAATACTGGCCTGTACCATCCTTTCACCCTCTCCTGCATCAGAATTGCCCCTAATGCTACATCTGAGGCATCAACAAAAATATGGAAAGGTAGAGTCCAATCTGGTGGCTGCAAAACTGGTGCAACAGCTGCCATCTTCTTCAACAATTGGAATGCCTTCTCTTGAGGCTCAGCCCACACAAAAGCCACATCCTTCTTAGTCAAATGTGTCAATGGTGCACAAATATTGGCTAAATATCTGAGGTACCTGGCATGCCATTTGATCTGACCCACAAACCTCATTACTTCCTTCACATTGGTAGGAGACTTTGCTGTTTGAATAGCCTCAACCTTCTTCACATCAATTGCCATGCCTTCCTGTGAGATCACATGGCCCAACAAAATCCCACTCTTCACAGCAATCACACTCTTGTAAGGGTTCAAGGCCAGTCTGAACTGCCTACACCTCTCCAAACACAACTTCAGATGCATCAGATGTAAGTCCTTCTTACCAAAAACAGAGAAATCATCAACAAATACTCTCATGAAGTCTTGTAAGTGTGGCTCAAAAACCTTATGTGCTACATAATTGAATGATGGTGGTCCATTTTTCAAACCAAAACTCATGACAGTAAAATCATATGCACCAAACTCGGTGATGAAAGCAGTTTTATGCTGATCCTCCTCAGCAACACTAATCTGATTGTAACCTGAAAAGCCATCCAGAAAGCTATACATTTCATGACCTGCTACAGCATCTAACACTGCATCACAAAATGGCATTGGAAAAGGATCTGTTATGGTTGCTGCATTGAGTTTCCTGTAATCAACACATACTCTCAGCTTCCCATTTTTCTTAGGCACCACAATTATTGGAGATAACCATGTCACCTGGCTCACAGGTTTAATGAACCCTAGTGCCAACAACTTATCTATTTCTTCCTTCACCTGCAATGCAAAATTCGGATTCATCCTATACCTTTGTTGCACCACTGGAACTGCATCTGTTTTTAAATTAATCCGATGCTGATGTAATGCAGGATCTATACCCTTCACCTGAGAATACTCCCAAGCAAAGACATCTATATAGTCCTGTAACAACTGCAAAAGATCCTCCAAAAATTGTCCTTCCACCTGCACACTTACTTTCACCATCCTTGGTTCTGCATCTGTACCCAAATTCAGTTCCTTAAGATCATCTTCTTTAACCCGACTGGACGTGCCATACTTCTTGTCATAAATCCTTACAGCCATCTCTCCTGCCTCCTTTTGCTCTTGTTCCATCTGTTCCTTGGTAGCAATCTCTGTTTTCTGTTCCAGCAACTGTCTGAACACTGTCCCTTCAATCTCTTGACCTGGCAATAACTCAGACTCTTCCTGATTCTGATATTCCACAAGCTGCAATATTCTTTCTACATCAACATCAAATAGTGGCACCACTGTTGGATTAGCCATTAAAAACTGTTCCTCCTCATCATCTTCTATTTCTTCAGCAAGATTAATTGTCTGTGCAAACAATGGCTTTTCTTTAAGAGACATATTTCTCTTACCCTGCATGGTTACAGTAATCTTCTTTTTCCCCTTGGTCAGAACCACCACATTCAATCCCCAATCCTGTTTAACTTTAGCCATTCTAAACCAAGGCCTACCCAGTAACATTTCATAAGGTGATAGTGATTCTGACATTCTGATTACCACAAAATTTACCAAGAATCCCATACCTGCAACTTCAATTTCCTGCTGCTTCAGAATTCCCAATGGTTGCACCCTGGTTTGATCTGCCATTTTCACCTGAAATGGTGCTGGGGCTAAACTTGCTGCACCCATTTCTTTGTATACAATTTCAGGGAGAATGTTAACCCCTGATCCTCCATCCAAAAGAACTTCATCAAACACCCTGCCCTGGTACTCAACCTTAATGACAGGAACCACAAAGTCAACATCTGCTGGATCAATGCTATTAGCTGCTGGAACCAAAGTCGGATTATCTCCTGACTGCTGATCCTGAAGTCTTTTAAGCAATCTTTCCTTAAATGCTGGAACCAAAGCTAACAACTGATCTAATGACAATTGCAAGGGAGAATTTATGAGTACCTCAAACCAATCTTTGTCCCTTTCATCCTTCATCTTCACATTGCTTGCTGACTGATGCAGAACTAACTCTTCTTCATCCTCCAACTCCGATTCTTCTTGCTTGTCCTGATTCTTCAAAATTCTTCTTTGTACCTGGTCCCTGATGCCTTTTTGCTCTTTCCAATCAATTGGTCCTTTCTGTTTAGACCTGGTAACAGCCAATACCTCAATATCCTCAATATCCTCAGTATGCTCTTTGCTTTGCTGCTCATGTATGTTTGGACCTTGCTGTACTTGTACCTGTTCATCTGCTAATTGAATCATGATTACATTTGCTTGAGCTGCTGGTTGATGCTGTTGTTGCTGCTGCCCTTGCTGGTTATTCTGATTGAACCTAATCACTGGGACACCTCTTTCTTCTCTATGTTTCACCCATAAGGCACAATTTGGCCCTATCCAATGATCTGGTGCTGAACAATAAACACAAGGCATGACTCTTGCCTGTCTTCCTTCATTGTTTTCCTGTTCCCTCCATGGTGGTCTATCAGATCTTGCTCTCTGAAATCCTCCTCTGCCCCTAATTGGAGCAGCCTGGTTTGCTGCAACCTCACCCCTGCCTCTACCTGCATAAGGTGTAGTCTGACCCCTATTCTTGGGATTATACCAACATAAAGCTGTCTTATGCCCATCCTTGTCACAAATTTCACAGAACGTCTTTTCTTTTGGTGCTGCAACAGAATAACCTATCTTTCTCAATTTACTTACCAAATCCTCCTCTTTGGATTGCTTTGCTTTGGTCTTGTGCTTTTTCTTTGTCTTCACCTCTTCTTCCTCACTGTCGGATCCTGCTTCTGAATCCTCCTCCTCAGAATCTGATGCTGACTCTGGCTGGTCATCTGAATCCGAATCATTCTTTCTGGTGTGTTTGCCCTTGCCGCTTCCAAGTCTTTTCTCTACTCTAGCTGCTGCAATTACCAAATCATTAATTCCACCTGCAATATCAATGCTAGCCACTGCATTTTTCAGCCCACTTCTCAATCCTTTCAGAAAATAACCTGCCAGCATCTCATTGGTGGGTCTCTCATTTCCCTGTAACCTTTCAACCAGAATTCTGAATTTCTGAGCATAGTCCTCTACAAGCATCTTCTTCTGTCTGATGTCTCGGAGTTTTCTTAAAATGTCTGTTGGAGTCTTTTCCCTCCTGAATCTCTGTAAAAAGGCTGTTCTAAGATCATCATATGTTGGGAAGTGTGGTATCCCATATTGGCTAAACCAACTCATGGCCTTCCCTTCTAGAGTTGCTGCAAATTGCTGCAATTTAACTGCATCATTGTACAACACAGTATACCCATTTGCTTCCCATTTTGTCTCAAACCGAGCTACATGACAATCAGCATCCTCCTTAGATCCTCCGCTGAATTTAGCTGCTTTCACCCTAGGGTTGGGTAGTTGTTGAGCCATCGGATTTGGCTGAGGTGGTTTCCTAGGTCTTTGCCTGGTAGCCCCCCTTAATGGGTTGAACTGAAGACTCCTTCTAACTCCTGCAGACCTTCCTGTCAGGATTAGGGCGCCTAGAAGTCCCCCCACTAGCCTCTTCTCTGGTGCAACTTAACTTTCCCCCCCTTGGCCTACAACAATTTCTTCAGGGATTTGGTGTTCCTGATCATCTTCACCCTCATCATCATAATGAAACGGGTCAGTGTTACCAATTCGGGCCTGAGCCCTGGTATAGTAAACCCTTCCTACTCTTCTGTCCCCCTCTGACATTCATTTCCCTTCTCGTAACAGAACGGGACCAGCGGGATCGCCAATGTGTTTAGGGTTCTCAAACACAACACAACTAACTACTTCTGACACAGCAAAGACACCCCCATTAGGTAACACTAACTTCAATTCCCACATCAGGCTAAACATAAACAGAGCATAGAGAACATGGATTGAACAGAGATTTGTTAAACAAGATAGAGAATAACAGAACAGAACTGAAATACCATGTTTGATTGATCAAGATGAATCATACATTGCTTTCTTCTTCTTCTACTTCTTCTTCTTCTTCACACCCTTCAACATCTCATAACGCCACACACTTCTTCTTCATCTTGTAAAAGACGACTACAAAGCCCCTATAAATAGGCGACTTCAGACAGTTTAGACGGTTGTAACTAGAATGTCACAAGACACTAACAGATGATATCCGACTAACCAGATCATAACAAACTCCGACTGATCAACAATCCGACTGAGTAGAATTCCGACTGAGCAAAGATACATATATCCGACTAAGCAACTATTAGGCAACTATTAGGTATTCTATCCATAGTTCAACATGTGTGCACAATGTATGTAATTATTGTGTGCACAATATATATATATATATATATATATATATATATATATATATATATATATATATATATATATATATAGAGAGAGAGAGAGAGAGAGAGAGAGAGAGAGCATAGGTCTATGATAGCCCAAGTATATATTACTACTAACAAAGACTTCCTTGCTAAATTGGAATACAACTTTTACATCAAGATTTGTGACACTAATGATTACTTTTGGCAAAGACAACACCATCTCTTGGAGCAAGAATATGTAAGTCTTGGCATATAAACACATGCTATCATGAAGCATAGAAACCTAAAATTAAAAAATCCCAAAAATAGGATGTAAGAAGAATGCATTTGGAGCATTAGATAGCCATCTAATTGAAGAGGCATCTCACCAAACCATGCATACACTTTCAAGAACGCTTGCATTTCACCTTCCAATAATGGTCCTCTTATGAAAAGAGATCTCCTCATTTTCTATCGCGCAAGGTTTAAAATAGAGAGGGGCTATATTTATGAGGATCATGAATGAAATTATTTTTTCTTGATAGGCACTCTATTCCATGTGTGCTATGCTCTAACTAAAGAAGAGTATGATTTTCTATTAGAAAACATTGGTGTATTTAATTATTGTGTGCACAATATATATATATATATATATATATATATATATATATATATAGAGAGAGAGAGAGAGAGAGAGAGAGAGAGAGAGAGAGAGAGAGAGAGCATAGGTCTATGATAGGCCAAGGTTATAATACTACTAGCAAAGACTTCCTTGCTAAGTGAACTACAACTTCTACATCCAGATTCATGACGCTAAAGATTACTCTTGGCAAAGACAACACCAACTCGTGGAGCAAGATTATGTAAGTCTTGGCATATAATCACATGCTATCATGAAGCATAAGAACCGAAATTTAAAAAATCACTGAAAAAGGATGTAAGAAGAATGGGTTTGGGGCATTAGATAGTCATATTTAAGAGGACATCTCACTAAACCGTGCATACACTTTCAGGCTTGCATTTCACCTTCCATACATGGTCCTCTTATGAAAAGAGATCTCACTAAACCATGCATACACTTTCAGGCTTGCATTTAAGAGGACATCTCACTAAACCGTGCATACACTTTCAGGCTTGCATTTCACCTTCCATACATGGTCCTCTTATGTGAAAAGAGATCTCCTCATTTTGTATCACACAAGGTTGAACATGTGTGCTATGCTCTAACTAAAGAAGAATATGATTTTTTATTAGAAAGCATGGGTGTATGTAATTATTGTGTGCACAATAGAGAGAGAGAGAGAGAGAGAGAGAGAGAGCATAGGTCTATGATAATCCAAGGTTATAATACTACTAACATAGACTTCCTTGCTAGGTGGACGACAACTTTTACATCACGATTTGTGACACTAATGATTACTCTTGGCAAAGACAACACCAACTTTTACAACACGATTTGTGACACTACTGATTACTCTTGGCACAATATATATATATATATATATATATATATATATATATAGAGAGAGAGAGAGAGAGAGAGAGAGAGAGAGCCGGCCAAGGTTATAATACTACTAACAAAGACTTCCTTGGACTACAACTTTTACTTCAAGATTTGCGACACTAATGATTACTCTTGGGTTAAGGCAACACCAACTCGTGGAGAAAGATTATGTCAGTCTTCGCATATAAACACACGCTATCATGAAGCATAGGAACCAAAATTTAAAAAATCACTCAAAAAGATGTAAGAAGAATGGGTTTGGAGCATTAGAAAGCCATCTACTTTAAGAGGACATCTCACCTCGGGGGGTCCACCACTAAGAAATCATATGTATCACGTGCGTTCAAGGGATAATAAAAAACCCCCTCTACCTACATGCTATCAACTAATAAAATTACCCCTCTTTCTTAAGGAACCTACGGGTTTTTTTCAAAAGTGTAATAAAAAACCCCCTCTTGTAGATGTAATCCTGTAGGTTTTGTCAATTAAAAAAACCCTCCTGATGAACTCACGTGCTACACTTACATTTTTTTAGGTGCACCCCCCGGGCATCTCACTAAACCGTGCATACACTTTCAGGCTTGCATTTCACCTTCCATACATGGTCCTCTTATGAAAAGATATCTCCTCATTTTGTATCACACAAGGTTTAAAAAAGAGAGGGGCTACATTTATTAGGATCAAGAATGAAATTAAAGTTTTTTGATAAGCATTATATTCCATGTGTTCTATGCTTTAGAATATGATTTTTTATTAGAAAGCATGGGTGTATGAAGTTATTATGTGCACAATAGAGAGAGAGAGAGAGCATAGGTCTATGATAGGCCAAGGTTTACATCAAGATTCGTGACACTAATGAATACTCTTGGTAAAGACAACATCAACTCCTGGAGTAAGAATATGTAAGTCTTGGCATATAAACACATGCTATTATGAAGCATAGGAACCTAAAATCAAAAAATCACAAAAAAGGATATAAGAAGAATGGATTTGAAGCATTAGATAGGATTCTAAGTTAAGCGGACATCTCACTAAACCGTGCATACACTTGCAAGCTTGCATTTCACCTTCCAATAATGGTCCTCTTTTGAAAAGAGATCTCCTCATTTTGTATCAAACAAGGTTTAAGAGAGAGAGGGGATAGATTTATGAGGATCATGAATGAAATTAAATTTTTTTGATAGGCACTCTATTCCATGTGTGCTATGCTCTAACTAAAGAAGAATATGATTTTTTATTAGAAAGCATGGGTGAATGTAATTATTGTGTGCACAATAGAGAGAGAGAGAGAGAGAGAGGCCAAGGTTATAATTCTACCATTAAAGACTTCCTTGCTAAGTGGACTACAACTTTTACATCAATATTTAAGACACTACTGATTACTCTTGGCAAAGACAACACCAAATCCTGGAGCCTCTGGGAAAGAATGACATCCATCATCAAAGGAGGACATAAGTTTTGGGCTTCAACTGGCAGCAAAACAGGGGGTTTCTCTTCCACAGAAGACGGAAGTTTGCTCCAACATCGCCTCAAGAGGTTCAGAGCTTCAGGAACGACAGAGATGGTAGGTGAAAGGTTTCCACAGGCAGGTCAGGGGTGACTCAGGTATTTCCAAGCAGTTTTAGCAGCATTTGCCATTCAGTTCCCGCAGTATATAGAGTCTTGGCTCAAAGAATTTCACTCCTGCAGACGACCTCAGTCCCGGCAGCAGCAGAAGACAGAAGGGGGCAGTGGTTCGGAGGAGAAGGATCATAGAGGAGTCGAAGGTTACCAGGTATACCACCCAGCAACAGTTTAGCAGCAGGGAATGTCACGTGCACACCATTCAGGTGTACAGTGACATGGCATTATTTTATGGCATGGCATCATCAAGCATTTAATCAGGATTTATCAGGCATTTTATGGACATTTAAATGAATGTTTTCAGCATGTACCACATGGTATGGGTTGGATTCAGCATTGTAGCATCATATAAACCATCTAGACAAAAGCATTGGGGCTTGTGGAGGCAGCCGACAGCATTCAAGTCAGCCGACCAGCCTTTAAAGCATTTATGGCATTTAAATGGCAGTCGTGAGCATATTCAGAGCTAGCCGACTGCAGCAAGCTGGCCGACCAGCACCAATTTCCCATATATAAAAAAACGCATCCTTTCAACATAGACATCTGGATCTCTTCAGCGTTTTCCTTCCTAGGAGCAAAGGGGGATACAGTTCAGCATCAACAGTGTGTTCCTTCAGCGTTTCTACACCAAGAGGGTTGGGAACAACAGCGCATCCATGCATCAGCATATTCAGCCATCTTCCCAACTCCTACATAGAGGGATACCAGCATACAAGTGGTGGAACTCAGCATTGGAGTCAGGACAGCCATCCTTCATCATTATTCCCAACTTCCCTGTTGAGATATCGAGCTCGTCTAGTGAGGCGGTGGCCACTGATAACCCGCCTGGGGGATAGGCCCCACACTTACACCACTGGCATGGTTGGTGAGATCTTGGGTGATATGCGGCCAGTGGGATGACAGGCTGTGTGACAGCCATTCTAGAGACTGGCATAGTTATAGCGCCAGCTCATTTAGTCGGGTTCACACTATAGAGAACCCGTGTATGTATTTGGTTGAGTACCTTTCATATTATTGTGTACTCTTATCTTGTATATGGTGTGTTGAGTGTTGTGTAGAGAAGAAGAAGATTTTCAGCCTCTCACCTTGTGTGTTCTCTATTAGGGTTTTGTGAGTGTGTGTGTGTGCTTGCAAGAGCTCAAGCTCTCTTCCCCCCTGCATCTTTTCATGGTATCAGAGCCTGGTTTGTGCTAAGGGCTGAGCTGCAAGCAAGAGAACCACAGGAAGCGGTACGAGGGTAAGAGCTTCAACTACTCTTCCCTATTGTGTTGGTGACTATACCCTTGTCGGGAGCTCTACGGGAGGCACCGGCAAACGGTCTCTGATTGAGGAGCTTTCTTCGCGGGAGTAAAGCTAAAGGGCAACAATACAGTCCTTCAGACTACAATTTTTGGGCCGAAAACGCGTTTCGGGCGCGTCTGGACCTCCGTTTTTCAGAAAGCAGGCGATTTCGAGCACTGCGGGTAAGTCATCGATTCTCTGCAGAACTCTGTTTTAAGAACTGCAGGAAGACAGATTGACTGTGCAGACACTGTGGGCGCTGCAAAGAGGTCTACAGTTGCCATTGGGTGTATGTATGCACATTGAAGTCGCTAGTTGTGACATTTGAGAGTACTACAGTACCGCTGTGCAGAAAATACAGCAGGTTGTGCAGAAAAACCAGATTGCAGTTTCTGGTAAAATTGTGAGTTTGGCAAGATGTCAAACGATGGGATAACCCAGATTGTGGCTGAGAAGCTTGATAAGAATAACTTCCATGCTTGGAGGTTCAGGTTGACGAATTTCCTAATGGGAAAAGGCTATTGTGACTACATAGAAGGTGAGTATGAAGAGGCACCGGAGATACCGGATATAAATCCGGCGGATATAAATCCGACTGCTCTGCAGATGTGAAAGAGTTTAAAGAATGGAACCAAGGAGCCAGGAAGGTTATGTATTGGCTTTCCATTAGTATACAGGACACCATTATTGGGCACATTCAGGATGCCAAGTCCCCCAAGGAGGCGTGGGACACCTTGGTAAAGCTCTATGAAACAAATACCAAGGCACGTAAGATACAGTTGAAGAATGAACTTCATACTGTGGAGAAAAAGAGCATGTCTGTGAATGACTATGCGTTGAAGATAAAGGGTATTGTGGAATCCCTTGCATCTATTGGTGTGTCAATAGATGATGATGATAAGGTGGAAGTCTGTCTACGTGGTCTCGGGCCACAATACAAGGCGTTCAAGACGTCTATTCAGACTCGGGAAAACATTCCCAACTTTACAGATTTGGTGTCTGCTGATTATCGAAGAGAAGAGCTTGGGTGAAGACCAACAGTCTTCACAAAGCAAAAACAGTTCAGAGCAACAGGCCTTCTACACGAGTTCAGGAAGGGGACGAGGTAGAGGAGGCCGTGGACGCGGTCAAGGAGGTGGCCGAATAGGTAATCAGAATTATGGTCAGCAGCAACAGCAACAACAACAGTCCCAGAATCAACAACAACAACAACAACACGCAGGTGGAAGAGGCAAATTCAGAGGCAGGGGGAGTCAAAGAGGCCGTGGAAATTGGCAAAGGCAATATAATGATGCACGTGAATGCTATTACTGTGGTAAGCTTGGACATGTGCAGGCAGAATGCTATAAGAAGCTGACATGCAAAATGGGAAAGCAAGCTGACATGTGCAGGCAGAATGCTATAAGAAGCAAGCTGACATGCAAAATGGGAAAGTGCAGCAAAACAACTATGCATCCTCAAGCAGAAATAATGAGAATAATGAAAGGTTGTTTGTTATGCAGCATGTTGTGAATGCCATGTCTGAAAATGTTGATGCAGCACAAAAAGATAATGTATGGTATGTGGATTCAGGCGCTTCGAACCACATGACGAGTCATGGGGAGTGGTTCAAGGAGATGAAAAACCCAGAAAGACCAGGTTTTGTGGAAACAAGGGATGACAGTGCTCATCCAATTGCCCACGTTGGAGATGTGCCATTGTCTATGCAGGATGGCAAAGTGAAGTACCTTGCAGATGTACTTCATGTACCGAACATAACAAAGAATCTGGTTTCAGTTGGCCAGATGATTGAGCAGGGTTTGCAGGTTCGGTTTAACCCTGATGGATGTTATGTTGAAGATTTTAAAGACAAGTGCAGGTTGGTTGCAAAAGGCAACAGAGTGGGCAGAATGTTTACATTAAATGTAGACATGCCTGAAATGAGTGCTGCGATGTTTGCAAATGGTTCAGGAGTTGTTACAGACACAGACATATGGCATAAAAGAATTGGACATGTAAATGTACAGAGATTGAAGTCTATGCAGACAAAAGGAATTGTGACAGGGCTGCCAAAATTTAAAGTGGAAGGTATGCAGAAAATATGTGAAGCATGCCAATTTGGGAAGCAAACAAAGCATGTGTTTCCACGTAACAGATATGTGAGCAGAAATGCACTAGATCTTGTGCATTCAGATGTATGGGGTCCTACGAAGACCATATCTATGGGAGGCTGCAGGTATTATGTGACTTTCATTGATGACCACACAAGGAAAGTGTGGGTATATTTCATGAAGGAGAAGAGTGAGGTGTTCACTCACTTTCAGAATTTCAGAGTTTTGGTTGAAAAGCAAACAGGGAAATATGTCAAGTGCCTAAGGTTAGATGGAGGGGGAGAATACTTCTCCAATGAGTTCTCTGAATTTTTGAAGAAGAATGGTATTCAGAGACAGTTCACATGCAGATACACTCCGCAGAGCAAAATGGAGTTGCTGAGCGGAAAAATAGGCACATTGCTGAGATTGCGCGAGCATTGATGGAAGAGAAGAATATGCCGCATAGCTATTGGGCTGAGGCTGTTTCTACAGCAGTATACATCATGAACAGGACTCCAACTGTAGCCATACATGATGTAACTCCAGAGGAGAGGTTTACTGGCAGAAAACCAGATTTATCTCATCTGAAAGTCTTTGGCTGAAAGTCTTTGGATGCATTGCATATGTGCATGTGCCAGATGAGCTGAGAACTAAGCTGGATCCAAAAGCAGAAAAAAGTGTGTTTATTGGATACTCCCTTGAGCAAAAGGGATACAGGTGTTATAACCCTGCTACACGTGAGTTGAGGGTAAGCAGGGATGTTGTCTTTGATGAGATGAGCAGCTGGTATGCTGCTGGAAAAGAAGCTGTTGGGGCTGATGTGAGTGGAAGTGTGGTTGCACAAAATGCAGGTCAGCAATCACAGTCTTTGAGTGGACCAGGAGAGTCCTCATCTAGTGGGTCTGTTGATAGACCATGGAGTGGCAGGCTGCGTCATAATACCAGTCCTGCAAATGTGATTAGTACATCATGTAAAGGAAAAGAGAAAGTGGTTGAGCCCCTTGGTATGCTTGACATTTCTGCAGGGCATTCTCATGTCGATGGAGAGTCTAGTGGCTCAGATATGAGCCTTGATGAGGAGCTTGGGATCCCAGCTATGAGAACACTTGGTGTAAAGAAGGCTATGGAAGCCATGAATGAAAAGCTGCGAAGATCAGGGAGAGTGAAGAACCCTGTGCAGAGATTTACATATGATGGTTATGTGGCACATCACTATGTATATATGGCAAAGGTTGTGCAGGTTGTAGAGCCCACATGCATTGATGAGGCTATTGGAAATGTGTCTTGGGAGAAAGCTATGGATGAGGAGATGGATGCACTATATGGAAATGAAACTTGGGATTTAGTGCAATTGCCAGAAGGCAAGAAAGCCATTGGATGCAAGTGGGTGTACAAAGTTAAACATAACAGTGATGGAAGCATAAACAGGTACAAGGCTAGATTGGCAGCCAAAGGATATGCGCAGACATATGGGATTGATTATGAGGAAACTTTCAGCCCAGTTGCCAAGATGGCAACGGTGAGAGTTGTGATAGCAGTGGCTGCGTCAAAGCAATGGTCTTTACATCAGATGGATGTAAAGAATGCATTCTTGCATGGGGATTTGCAAGAAGAGGTGTATATGCTGCAGCCACCTGGTTATGAGGATGTGGGTCACCCCGAGCATGTTTGCAGGTTGAAGAAAGCCTTGTATGGTTTAAAGCAAGCACCAAGAGCATGGTCTGACAAGATTTCTGAATATCTTGTCACTATTGGCTTTCATGTAGCCAATGCAGATTTCTCGCTGTATGTGAGACATGGTGATAGAGAGGTTGTGCTTGTTGTCATCTATGTAGATGACTTGATCATTACGAGGGACCATGATGCAGAGATCTTTGATGTAAAGATCTTGCTTAGACAGAAGTTCGAGATGAAGGATCTAGGGGAGCTCAGATATTTCTTGGGCATTGAGGTGATTAGGTCACCACATGGTATTGGATTACTGCAGAGACAGTATGGCTTGGACATGTTGTCCAAGTATGGTATGACAGGCTGTAAGCCTATTTCTGTGCCATTGGATCAGAATGGCAAGTTGAGTGCAGGATCAGGAGAGATCTTGGAGGATCCTACTATGTATAGGAGCATAGTAGGAAGCTTGATCTACATGACGATCACCAGACCAGATTTGAGCTATGCTGTTGGGTTGGTGAGTCAGTTTATGCAGGTTCCACGGAAACCGCATTTGGATGCAGTGAGACGCATACTGAGGTATGTGAGGTCTACTTTGCATTGTGGACTATTCTATGAGACTGGGACAGAGATATGTGTACATGGGTACACAGATGCTGATTGGGCTGGTAGTATCTCAGATAGAAGATCTACCAGTGGATTCATGTTTTCTTTGGGGAGTGCTGCTGTGACTTGGAGCAGCAAGAAGCAACCTACGGTTGCTCTATCCAGTACAGAGGCCGAGTACAGAGGAGCTGCTATGGCAGCATGTGAGGTAGCTTGGTTGAGAAAGCTACTTGCAGATTTGGGTCTATCAGTGGATAGACAAGTTGTCATTTTTTGTGACAACATTAGCAGTATACAGTTGGCCAGGAACCCAGTCTTTCATGCTCGTACGAAGCACATAGAGGTCCACTATACCACTTCGTTAGAGAGAAGGTCTTGGCAGGAGACCTTGACCTTGTTTATGTAAGCACAGAGGATCAGGTAGCTGACATCTTCACCAAAGCATTGGGTACAGAGAAGGTCCGCAGATTCAGGGCTTCGCTTGGTGTACATGAGATGGAATTGAGCTCGAGGGGGAGTGTTGGGATATCGAGCTCGTCTAGTGAGGCGGTGGCCACTCATTTAGTCGGGTTCACACTATAGAGAACCTGTTGAAATTTGAGCTGAATGATAAGCTATGGTGGATCAAACACTAGAATCAACATAATTAACAAAGTGATTAGCAAGTGATTAAGACGTAATTAGTGAATAATTAGCACATAGATTAATGTAGGCATGGATACTCAAAAACCAGCAAATTCTCATTAGGGCTATGCCTCAATTTATAGAGTTTACATCAAGCATCAAATCCCATTGATTTCTCCATGATTTACTCCCTGAATATCTCCACCTCTTGCCTGATTCTCTCCACCTCTTCTGTTTTCCCTGAATATCTCCCAGAATATCTCCACACTCCTAAATTCCCTCATGCTACCCATTATTCTCTCCCAGTAGATTCCCCTAACCTTTTCACAGGTTCTTTCACAATTACATCTCCTCTTTTACAGCCTCTATCCAAGAGCTTGTTCCCACACACACCCTTTTCACTTGTATATTTCAACACCTCCCCTCAAGTGAATAATCCTAACACACCTGGACCCTGTATCAAGTTTCCCTCTTACTTGATAGCCCGCGACCAGTGCCTCAAGTCCCTAAACTCCATAGTCCTTGACACACTCTCTCTCTATGTGTCCAAGGCTACTATAAGTGCCCGCGACCTTGACTAAAGTGCTCACACATACATCTACCACTTGGCCTACATCATCGGTGGCTCAGAGGTGGTTTTACTTTATTGGGGCAGGTTACATTGGGTTGTGGGTTCTCTCTCTCTCTCTCTCAGAAAAGATGATCCGACTCCACTTCTCTTGGAGCCTCCATGAAGTTTGCCGATGTCGTTCCTTCTTCACTGGGTTTGCTGTAGCAGTCTCTCGCCATGTGTCCTCGCTTTCCACATTTGTGGCAAGTGAAGGTCCTCCCTCCTACTCTGCCTCTTCCTCGTCCTCGTCCTCGAGAGAATCCTCCTCGGGTGAAGAATGCTTTTTCCTCTCCTGCTGTTGAGTCGAGCTCTTTCTTCTCTTTGCCTCTGCTCTCTTGCTCCAATAGAGCTACTTCTATCTCATGTATCTTCAGTTCAGGTACATTCTTTAGTGTTGCTACAATGTTTTCATAATCTCCTTTATCCACACTCTTCAAAAGTACAGCTAATGCTTCATCATCTTCTACCTTTTTGCCAATAGCTGCCAGCTGTTGCTTAATGCTTTTATATTTGTTCAAGTGTGTGATTAAGGGTTCACTTTCCTTCATGTCCAATTTGTAAAATTGCATTAATAGATTTATCTTGGAATTTTTTGCTTGTGTACCAAATAATTTATTGAGTTCATCCCATGCATCTTTTGCCCACTGTATCCCTCTGATATGGTGAATGATCTCATCATTTAAACTGAGTGCAATAAGCCCCAATGCTTTTTCATTCCTACACTTCCACTCATTTTCCCCTCTCTCTGGGCATTCATCTCTCCCTTCAACTAATCCCCACAGATTTTTCCTCATCAGCAAATACATGGTTTTTGTTTGCCATGTATAAAACTGTTCTCCATTAAATTTGGCTATTTCCTGTGCTGAATTCATGGTGAAGTGAAGGGGGTCTTACCTCTTGATCCAAAATCAAGATTCAAGGGCAGTTTCTACCCTTTTACAACTCAATCTGGTGTTTAATAGATGATTACAATAATTTTATCAGCATAAAATCACCAGAAATTACATTAAATTGAGAGTAACCAATTTGTACGGGATGGTTGGAGTATCAACCCAACTCCGATTTGAAATCTGAAGTTATAGGGATCTGTATCAGATACCTAATGGTTAATTTGAACCCTCAATTGCACCAAAGTACAATGATTAGCACTGATTAATCACTGATTAGCAAATTAATGCTCTGTTTTGTGTACAAAAAACAGAGTATGCGGGGAGTCCAGATCTGGTGCCTTCCACTTCAAATGAGCTCAAATGCTTTGAAAGACATCAATAGCAATGAGTCTAGTAGAGGATTAAGCCAAGAAACACAAGATTTGACCAAATAATGAAAGCTTAATCTCTGTTTTACCAAAGTCACCTGCAGATTTGATGAAGAGCTTGGATCTCACTGTAGACTTGATGAAATTGATTTCTGTCTTCACCAGCTTGTAGAGCATGCTTGATTACCCTTTGTGCTAAGAGGAATTGAAGACATTTGAACTGAGCAAAGAGAAATCTTCATTCTTCTTCAGAAAAACGGCGCCCCTTCATCTGCGAAAATCGGCGTTGATTCGTGGCGGTTTGCTGCGTGGAGTAGATGGGCTGGTAGCCAAGGAGCTTAGCTAGCTTAAGCTAGAAGCACAAGACCTAATTTTAACTGTGCTAGATGCTAGAGACCCTCCACTGGCTGGGGGTGAAGGGGAAGAGTGAAAACTCACTAAAAACTGATTTTTTTTGCTAATTATCTTACTAATCCTGATTAATTCACTAATGGGCTCATAAATCTAGTTGATTCTAGGCATGGCTCTGATACCATGTTGAAATTTGAGCTGAATGATGAGCTATGGTGGATCAAACACTAGAATCAACATAATTAACAAAGTGATTAGCAAGTGATTAAGACGTAATTAGTGAATAATTAGCACATAGATTAATGTAGGCATGGATACTCAAAAACCAGCAAATTCTCATTAGGGCTATGCCTCAATTTATAGAGTTTACATCAAGCATCAAATCCCATTGATTTCTCCATGATTTACTCCCTGAATATCTCCACCTCTTGCCTGATTCTCTCCACCTCTTCTGTTTTCCCTGAATATCTCCCAGAATATCTCCACACTCCTAAATTCCCTCATGCTACCCATTATTCTCTCCCAGTAGATTCCCCTAACCTTTTCACAGGTTCTTTCACAATTACATCTCCTCTTTTACAGCCTCTATCCAAGAGCTTGTTCCCACACACACCCTTTTCACTTGTATATTTCAACAGAACCCGTGTATGTATTTGGTTGAGTACCTTTCATATTATTGTGTACTCTTATCTTGTATATGGTGTGTTGAGTGTTGTGTAGAGAAGAAGAAGATTTTCAGCCTCTCACCTTGTGTGTTCTCTATTAGGGTTTTGTGAGTGTGTGTGTGTGCTTGCAAGAGCTCAAGCTCTCTTCCCCCCCTGCATCTTTTCATTCCCAACTCCTACATAGAGGGATACCAGCATACAAGTGGTGGAACTGAGCATTGGAGTCAGGACAGCCATCTTTCAGCCATCCTTCATCATTATTAAGCATGTTTCCCTCTCTTCCAGGGGTAGACATCATCTAGGACAGCATAGATGCCTTTGGATCTCATTGTAACCGCATTCATCATCTAATATAGCTGCATTGCATTGACACATATTTGTCTATCTCTTAAACATCATTAAGTGTAGTTTAGTTAGATTAAGGTTGTGATTACTACGGTCAAAGCCTCACATGCCACATTGGTATCAGAGCGTTACAGGGTAACTAGCCTTAGATCATGTTCATTCCATGTAGAAGATAGGTAGAACCAGAGTGTAGGAGCTTCAGGTGTAACATCTGAGGTGGACATGGAGCAGGACTTGGAGCAGGAAGCAGTCGGCTGGTTCCAGAAAGGACTATCGGCTGACATCAGCAGGACAAGAGATGAGTAGGCTGGTTGCAGAAGGTGTCGGCTGCCCATAGCCATGGTCGACTGAACCAGTACATAGAGGCAGCACATCAGGTGCTAGGGTGTGTGTGGAACTAGAAAGCAGTCGGGCAGCAGCATTCGCAGGAGTGATCCAGTCGACTGTGTTTAAAAGAGCATTAATAAATTTATGAACTGGCCGACCAGCAGTCCGCCAGTTCCACCTGCATTTAAAGGGGCTATAAATAGCCCAAGTGCTCCTTGTTTTTAATCATTCAGCCCACTAGGGGTTTGAGTCAGTAGGAGTCCTAGTTTGGGACTGAATTTTGGGGTGTTATCACCTTTTCAAGAAGGCAGCCAAGGGCTGCAGACATGTACCTTTTTGTACCACAGATTATACTGAATTTCCAGCACTTCTCTCGCTCTCTACTCTCTCTCTATATCTGCGTTTTTGCATCAGATGGTGCGTTTCTGCATCAGATGGTTTCCAAGAGTGTTTAGGGCTGAAAGAAGACTACCCAGAGCTTTCGCGTGTTACATCGGTATCAGAGCATCAGGCTCAGCAAAGCTAAAAACTGAATCAGTCCCAGATGATGGTGTACAGGTCCAGGTACAGGAAAGTACACGGATTCGAAGCCCAAGGCGAGAACACAAATCGGGAAGAACTCCCAGGAGGTTTGTTGGTGGTGTTCCACAGTGCCAGATGGGGATGGTAGTTCCGTGAGCCAGATAGGTTCTCAGGTAACGGTCCCAAGGGAGGTTGATCCTCCAAGGGTGATGTGAGAGTGCCAGACTCAGTTCCAGGAATGAAGACCAAGACCGTGTTCAGAGTCAGGGCAGGAATGGATTGTGGACTAGAGGAAGACGAGATGCATAGATCTTCATCAGAGACAGCATTAAGCGATTGAATGTAGCTGGGGCATTTGTCAATCCAAACGGCATGACAGTGAATTCATAATGCCCATACCGAGTATTGATGGCTGTCTTCGGGATATCTTACTCATTAATCCTGATCTGGTAATACCCTGATTTGAGATCTATCTTTGTGAAGATCTGGGCTCCATTTAGCCTGTCCAGAAGTTCATCAATTCTTGGGATAGGATACTTATTCTTAACTGTCAGCTGATTTAGACCTCTGTAGTCTACACTAAGTCTAAGCGTTCCATCTTTCTTTTTCTGAAAGAGAACTAGCGCACCCCAAGGTGAAACACTGTACATTTATGAGGATCATGAATGAAATTAATTTTTTTTATAGGCACTCTATTCCATGTGTGCTATGCTCTAACTAAAGAAGAATATGATTTTTTATTAGAAAGCATAGGTGTATGTAATTATTGTGTGCATAATAGAGAGAGAGAGAGAGAGAGAGAGAGAGAGAGAGAGAGCATAGGGCTATGCATTAGGGGGCATTTGGACATATTTTGGGTCTTTTACTAATGAAAGTAATTAGCAACGGACCAATAGGAATAGAGGATTGTGCACATTTGGTCTCTTTTGAATATAGGGAGGGAGACTAGGCTATAGGGAGGGGGACTACGCTTTTAGTACTAATAATTACACTTGTTCCTTTAAAAAAGTAAGGGGTTTATGGTAGATATGGTCCCACCATTTTTGTGGCTCAAAAAACCCTAAAATTTTGAAATTTTCGAGATCCCCCCAAAACTCACATTTCTCCCCAAAAACCCATCTCAAATTTCATTGTAATCAAAAATTTCATTTTCAAGTCTACTTTCCCACTTGAACATCCAAATTAAACTCTTCCTCCCTTTCTCTTCCATCTCTATCTCATTTGCCCAACCCTAATGAAACCATCAAAGCCCAAAACCCTAAAATTTCTCCTCCATCTTGATCTCCCTCCCTTCTCTCGGAGCTCCATCTCTTTCATCTTCAAGGCTCCTGTAAAACCCTAGTCTGCACATCTCTTTCCTTTTTACTCTAAACCTAACCTTTCTACTCTAGCTTCCAAGAAGATATGGCCACACTAAGAAGACCAAAAGACAAGATTGAGGAGATATCCTTGCATAACAAGAAGGACGATGATGATGCTTGAGTGGGAGAGGCAGCACTCGTAAGAGCGCTTGGGTTTATCTACAGCTTGCTCTGCAATCGGGCCTCACCAAGTTCGACGATGAAATGTATTGGAGCACCATTGGAAAGGTCGTTTTACAAGGCTTCAAGAAGGCAATCAATGGAAAACTAGTCGCTACGGTACAACATGTTTACACAGCACGAGATATCCATCTTCGCCAACAAACTCGATTTCCATACAATTGTAAGTATCAGAGGTAGAAAGGGGCATGTGATATTTTTTGACAGAGATATTTCAATCTAAGTTAACTTATTTCTTGTTTGCAGATATTTTTCCTTCAAACATGATAGAGGAGCAGCCATTGGAAATCCTTACCGGAACATTTCAAGCATTGCATGCAAACATTGGTCAGGCAATGTTTTCTTGTAGAACAAGTGTAGAACTTCTTAAGGAAAAGGTCTTCTTTTACTGGCACTCCTATTTGGTGCCAAAGCAGGACGGTGGGTTTGGTAAGCTACAGATAATCACATCTCCACCCCTATCTTTTATAGAATGGCCAATTCCAAATGCTTGGACTCTAATGGTCATGAAATCAAAGATGCTTTGTTATATACAAGGGTCTTTGAAGTTTGCAAAGCCCTCTCGATCTGTGAGTCTTAGTTGGGTATGCCCAATACCTCTTTCTGCCAAGATGTTCAATAAATTTTGTTTCTCACAAAAACCTACCATGTTTGTGTGTAAGAAGGTATTAGGTGATGACATGGTAGCCTTGCTTGGAGACCAGTGGTGGAGGACTGTAGAAGGGATACATAAGGATGACACATTCAAGTGCAATATACTAGAATCTAGTGTCTCATTTCGGTATCTCAAAGCTCGTGCCACACTACACATACAGTTCTATTATGAACGGTGGATGAAAAAGAATAGTTGTTGGGTCCCAATGCAGGAAGATGAACAAGTTGTTTTGCCTCTCGACATATGCATTCTGTTGCCCAGTGGAAGTTCTAGGTGCAAGTAGACATAAGAGCCTCCTAAATATTAGAGAGCACCTCAATATCATTGGGAGGTGAGGATATTAGCAGAGCACAATTCAAGGTGAACAACAGGAAGATTCGAAAATTATTAGAGCCAAAGACCTTGGTAGATCCTGATTAGGATGTTGATGGTATATCGCTCAATTAATATGGGGATTTTGAATTTTGAGAATTTTGAAGCTACTTCAAGTATGTTAATTTTGTAAAGTCCTTGCCCTCAAAAAAGTGTATTGAGCAATGAATTTTTATCTTGTAACAGCTATGAATTTAGATTTTTATATTAAAGTTATAACTCAACATATTTACTCTAAACCTGTCTTGTATGTGCACAATAATGGCCAGTTCAGTGTAGGTACTAGGGTCCTATTCCAAAATGGTTGTGGCACACAGATTTACAGCACATGGGTTTTTTATGCTGATGGTTTTGGAGTCCATCCAAAATAGTATATAAAGACTAGTCCATATAAGGGAATTGAGAACATAATATTTTACAACTTATAAGCTCTATATAAAATCCGCCGATGGATGCAAATTCTTCTAATGAGAGGACTATTCCTAGCAATGTTGCTAGGCCAGCTATTTTAGCTGTTTCTTCTGATGATGACTCCTATTCCTCTGTTGGGAATACAGATGATCAACCTATCCAGATATCTGAAAGCTTCAAGAAAGACCTTGAAGATGTAGACAAATTGATAGATGAAGCCAAAGAGGTGCATCAAAGAATTCTTCAGATGAACAACCCATGGAAGAAGACGGAGGAAAAATCTGTCGTGTGCAAAATTAGAAAGGTCTTGTATTGAGGGACTTAGGCCCAATAGAAGTCATTGTAAGACTTGTGCTGAACTGTTGTATCTTAGCAATGACTAATGCGATGAAAAATTTCTACATGGACATGTGTCTACTCTACAAAGTATTCATAATGATTTTGAAGCAAACGTCTTTAAAATTTAGTTTTAACCAAAGATAAGTTATGAGAATAAAAATTCTCAAAAATCTATTTTATTATGGCAAAGCACAATACTCACAAAATACAATAATGAGTAGGGCTCAATAAAAATATAGAATGTTTATACAAAAAATGAGTCGAGCTCAATAAAAATACAGAATCTTTACATTGTTGTCTCTGGACATATACAAAATGCCTCTAAGCAGTTTTGGGCTCTGTAGCCTCAGCCTTGGCCTTCTCCTTTAACTCCCTTGGCCTCCTCCTTTGACTCAGCCTTCGGCACCTTGGCCTGCTCCTTTGTTGGCACCTTGCCTACCTTGTCCTTGCCCTTGCCTGCAAATGGAAGCTTCCTCTTTACCTTGCCCTTGCTTCCCTTCTCAGGGACTCCTTGTTTAAAGTTGAAATGCTTTAATAGGGGAATGAAACGGCATCTTTTTTCTCTTCTTTGATGCACTAGTGCCAGCAACTAGTGTAAGTGGCGAGTCAGGGTCATCAGGCATAATTGCATTATTGAGGATAATGTTTATTGCCTTTGCCTGCACACTCCATAGCCAGAACTCGTTTGACAAACAGACTACAAAACAACATAAAGGTCAATTAAAATAATGCGAGATCTCTCATGAAATGAACATAGAGAAATTATATTAGAGTGACACAAGAAACTTACACAGCTCTCAAAATTAGGGTACTTGGAAAGGAGGAACTTCCAGAAATTTGCGACTACGCGCTAGCCACAAGAGTGTGAATCCTTTTGCATAGGAATGGGTTGGTTGAGAAATTTCCACTCTATATCCTTTTTCAATTCAGAACATAGAGTTTCAATCAATTCGACCTCCCTCTAACATGCCCTACAATCAACGATATAAAGAATGACTTACAATCAACAATTAGGAAGCAAGAAGGAAACGATATAAAGTATAATGACTTACAATTTAGACTATCCGTGCATTCAAAGAAGGCTATTCATAAAAACTATCCGACATTTCACCACATTTATTAAACAAGTAGACCAATGGCCTCTAAAATTGAGAAAGTAAACAAAAAATATAAGAAACCTAACATAGTCAACTAATAACTTAAATTCCATCAACGGCTTGAAATCCAAAGGAAATACATACTTCTCTATATATGGCAGCACAACAAAGCAACCCGAACTAACTCCCTAGAAATAAGGAGCAAGGTCCTCTTTAGACCTCGATGGGTCAATCAGGATAGTTGATGCCAAAGGATCACAAATATATACTTGCTTTGCCTGGTCTAGCAAAAGCTCTTTCAACAGTACCCTCCTGCACATTGAATTAAGAACATTAGGAAAGGGAACAAGAAATCAAAATAAGAAAGCATTCAAAAAAAGGCAAAGAGTACACACCTTAAACAAGTAAGCATAATACTGTCATTGATCTTTCTATTCTTTTCAACGAGCATATAAACATCCGTTGGATCGATATGGAGGTACTCCTACTTGGCGCTGTGTACGAGACATTGCATATAATCTGACTAGGCACCACCTTAAGTCTGTCGTTATTCTCTCCCTCCAACTTTAGAAGGTTTTCTGCCAAATCATCCCTATCGACATTCTCTTCTATCAATGTCTCCTTTCCCTTGAGATACGCCCCCTTTACAAGCCTCTTAAGCCCTTGTGGACCTGGTGTTGTCACCTCTTTCAATAACCACCTTGTCAGAAGCCCTATTCCTCTTCAAAGCAGGAGGAATGGAGAAGATTTTTGTTGTCTTCCTATCCCTAAATGGTAGAGGTCGCATAAACTTATCATACCTATACCTAACTCTGCTTACTAATGTCATGTCCTTGTCCATTAGTGTGAACCTCCTAACATGGGCAGCACAAATGTTACTATCATTTAATAAGTCTATAAGGAAGTACTCGCATGACTCTTGAAGACATGCGAGGGCACTACTCTGCCATTTAAAGTAACCTTTCCACTTTATTCTGTCGCTTATGGATCTGACAATCCTCTCAAGAAAGGAGCTTTGGGAATGAGGAGATTGAGACAGCCGCCGCCTGCGCCTTCCTTATCTCCGCAAACATTTTTCTTTGCCTCTACAAAGTGACCCTAGCCTTTGAATTATTCTTGCAAGCGCTGGGTTTGACATTAGGAAGCATAGGTTCACTTGCGGCATCCTTTGGAATTTTCTCTGAAATATTTGGAACCGGAACTGGATTTGGTGCTAGATCGGGCGTTGGATCTGGCTCTAGCATTGAAACTCTCCTGACGGTCTGTTTTGTGTGTGCCATTACAGTACTAGAAAAGAGAAGGCAGAGTAATAAGCCAAAAGTCACACGACCACCATCTACCGCACAATTAAGGGGAATCCAAATGTGGACCAACGTTCATTTTGAATGGTGAACGAAACAAGAACTTATCCATAAAATTTTCAGAGCCGTCCCACGGAGCGATATTTCAATTCGAAAACATGGAGAATAGCCATATCGCACCACGAATGAAATCAGAATCTCTTATCAATAAAATTCACCCAACCATCCATGGAGCGATATGTCGATTTGATTTCACACGGAGAATAGCCATATCGCACCGTGAACAAAATCAGCAAAAGAAAAGGGGAAGAGAGAACTTATCAATAAAATTCACCCAACCGTCCCACAGAGCGATATGTCGATTCGAAAACAGGGAGAACTGCCATATCGCACCATGAACGAAATCAGCAAAAGAAAAGGGAAAGAGAGAGAAAAACTTATAGGCGCTTGAAACAAGGACTGGGATGAATGGATTTAGTGAGCTGCACGAGCAAAGTGTGGAGAAACACAATGAAAAAAAAGCGTGAAAAAAACCGTGGAAGAAAAAAGTGTGAAAAAGAAAATATTCAAAACGCAATCTGAAAAAGTCTATGAAAAATCAAAGCTTATTTAATTTTTTTTGTCATGCAAGGTGACAAAGTTAGCGTTGACTGTGTTAGCCCTACATGTGGCAATTCGTGAATCAATGATGATGTAAGCCCTACCACACGTGGCGTTTGATCCTCAATCATGTGATGTTAGCCCTATTATTTGACCTATATAAAGATGGTGTGAGTTCTTTTTCTGTTTTTCTCTCTGCTTGAAATTTTCTTGCTTTCCATACCGTCCACAGTGCGAGTCAGCTTTTTCCACAGCCATACTATCCACGGTTGGATAGGTGCATTCTTGCATCGTTGCTTTCGCCTTATCGCACGGTGAATGGATTCTACCTAGATCAGAGAAGCCTATGGAGGTTAAGAGTTCTCACTTGTATAATGCTGCAGATGATGTGGATGATTTATTGCTGGAGGAGTTTAAGGACGAGCCTAGCGCCATAGAGCATCTCTTTGATCTGGTGAGGAGGGCTAGGCACAGGAGAAATCCCTTTGCCATCATGTAGAGCTTGTGTTCAACGTTCCTTTCAGTCTGGAGAGGAGATTATCAAGGACATGTTAAGGACATCCCTGGAGGGAGAGTGGACAGTCTATTGCAGGTTGGTCAGTGGAGGGACCGTCTCTTATGGGTCCATTACATATGTCCACATGTCACAATCACCTCGTCTCAAAATTCAAGCATGTCGAAGATATGGAACACTTACTAAAATGATCAACGTATTAAGATTTGTGTTGACATGTGCCTAGTGCATGGCAGGAAATGCAAGTTGCTAGAATATCATTTTGGGTTTGCTGCCTATATCTCTTTCTTCATGATGATAAGGAGGATTACACAAAAGAGGAGCTCAAAGAAAGGACTGATAAATCAGAATAGTCCTTTATTTCAAGTGCTCAATGTGCAAAATAAGAGGTCATAGACCTTGTGCCGAGAAGGAGGAGGAACTTCTCAACACAAATTTTGATGTGGCAGAGTTTAAGGCTTCCACCACCATCATTCATGAAGGAACGTCATCCGTTCATGTGGGGAGTGATTGATGTCCAATTTTGTCATGCCTGGGCTACTGTCCTTCCTAATGGAAAGTATTACCTCCTCCTCTCCCACATTCAAAAACTCTACAATTTTAGGTAGGATTACTGTAATAGCAGACGGTTGTGAAGCTTCGTCTGGTGTTCTCGATGTAGAGAATGAGCATAAGGATGAATTTCTTGCATTAGACACAGAAGTGAAAGAAAACTTCTTAGAGGCCCCAGAAGCAATGTCCTTGTGCTTTAAAAAAGCCAAGGAGAATGAAGCTTCTCTTCCTTCAGAGGAATAATTTCAAGCCCTTCAGCAGCAGCAGCAGGATATGGGCATTTCTGAGTTTGGTAAGGAACTTGTTCCCAAACTTGACCAAGAAAATGAAGAGGGCTCCATCAACCTTTGGGATGCAGCGAAGTTGGAGGAGGATGAGAACCAAAAGGTAAATTATTGCTTGTTTATTAACTGAATTAATCATTTCTTTAGTTTGTCTAGTTTAATTCTTATTGCTTCAGTCTGTTTGAATTATTTCTTACTTTAGTTTTTTTCCTCATGGTTCTTTGTCAATGCAAATAGAGCTTGACGACGCCGATGGATTTCTTGGATGAGGTGGTGCTGGTTGTGCAAGAGTTAGGCAAGATGCTGCTCTTGCACACTACGTCTCTTCTATCGCGACAAAAATATATTTATTATATATCATAGCAAGTACTCAAGGGATGCAGAGACTCCACTCCTTACACTGAAAGCCCTTTCTAGGTATACACGGTATGCATTTATACCTTTCTAGGTATACATGGTATGCATTATTATACCTTATAATATACATAAAGTCATGCTTATAGAGAAGTGTGTTGCCATCCGTATCTTTGGATACGGCCCTGGTTTTTGGCCTTTTCGAGCAGGTTTTTTTCTATGTTATTCAAGCTATGTTCTTGGTGCAGGAGTGGAGGATGTAAAGTCACTCAAGAACTATATTCATAAGAGGTTTTTGCGTTATAGAGGGAAAATGCCTACCGAAGAGGGGGAGCAAGAAGAGAAGAGACTCAAGAGCAATTAGCTCTTTTTCGTTGTAAATATTTTCACTGTGAATCTTCAATATAATGGAATCTTCACTGTGAATCTTCAATATAATGGAATGGTGCAATTATTTTTTATTTTCAAGTCAAAAAGCTTTACAACTTTCTTCTAAATGTTTACTTCCTAAGTCAAAAATGTTTTCAACTTTATTCCAAATACTTTCAATTTCAAAGTGTTGTTTCTACTTCCAAATTCTTCCTATGCGTCTTCGTGTAGATCTCCATGCTGCATGATGTGCTGGTCTTGTGCCAGCTTTCAACTTTAGTGATCTTCTCTGTTTGGCATTATTTTGTGCTGCCCTTGCTAGATTACTCATACGTGCCCTTTCCATGGATAATTTTCACCCAAAAAGTGTATCTGTAAAACCAGTTAAACATCTCCTTGAGGTAATTTGTACGAGTCTTTCCTCCTCCATGCCGAGTGTTTTTAAAATATACTCCTCTATCTTGATAGTGATATTTCTCCATTCCTTGTGTGCTCCACATGTCCAGAGAGCCATACTCATTCATGAAGTATGTACCATGAGCATAAAGAATGTGTTGCAAAAAAATTAAGAGAGTCAGTAGTTATTCATACTCGTTTCTTAATATCTAGTTTAGGAAGGAGCAAATGTGTTTAGCATGTACTGCGTAATGTTGGTTTCACCCCATGTATCAACCATGGACTTCGTAAAATTAGAAAGCTCGTCTTGAAATTTTTGTCGCCCCTTTGTGGTTGTGCTTCTTTTGGTCAAAAGTTTCACCATCTTATTGAAGTCTGACCAAACCTTCTCACGTAGAATTACAAAGCTTGAATTGGTGCAGTCAAATGTTGTACATTTGCATAAATCCTTCCACAAGTTCCAAGGCTTGGTTGAGTCCTTGGTATTTTTTGGCTTCTCCAAAAAACGTCTTGCTTTATTTCCACTCATGGTGGACACTTGTTGTGCAACCTCATGAGTCATGCCGCCAGAGGTCTTTTTGTTAACAGTAATCTGCACATTGCCACCATGGCAACCAATTGAGTTGAGGAGTTGCTCTACTTTTTATGAAGAGCTTCTTCTTGTCATTCTTTGCCTTGTATGGTAAATGCATAATCTATGTGACACTTGAGCAAACGGTCAAACACACACATGAATGCATGTAGTGTACAGAAGTGGACATTCCAAAGGTCAAATGGAATTATAAGATTCCATTTTGGGTCTCTCAAATGCCTGTTTGGCATGCTGGCAGACAAGACACCTCCAACCAGCATCGTCCATGGGGTTGTGCTCAGTATCTTGATTCTCAAGCATCCTCTTCTTTCCCAAATTTTATTTTTTTCACTCACCATTCTCATGCACCACAGACAAGGATTTGGGGTGTTGTCACCTTCTGGACACCCAAGCAAGCACTTTCTTATCTTCTGGTCACCCCCCAAATGCCAATCTACTGTATAAGTGCCCTTGCCCTCTACCTCAAGTTTTTCTCCCTGAATCTGTGCTTTGATGCCGGTGGTAATCTAGGGTATCCTATCAAACATCATGTGTCTCTTTTAGTACTTTAAATGCCCCAAGCCACCATATCTCTTTCTCAGATTGGACACTATATGAGGGAAGGTCTAGCTTGCAAATCCTCTCCCTATCAGGAGTTTGGTTGATCTCAGTATTCCCCTCAAATGTGTCTTCATCATCACTGAGAAAAGATGATAACTCTGAACTTTTTGCATATGCCATAGCCTCGTTCATGAGTGTCATACTCATTCGCTCTATCCTCTTTCCTTTCACAATTTGACACTACTCATCCATTTTCGCCGTAGCGGTACTAATGGCAATGTCACCTTTCCTTCCCTTTCCTTTGTCAAATGCGGGCATATGGTCGGTAACGCGGCCAGTGTATGTCCGTATCCTATTCGTATTCCCATAGATTCAGGCGGCATTTTGTCATTAACGTGGCAAGTTGGTGTCGTCCGCTAGTGCATATATTGTTTTTTGCATATTGCGGCATTTGATCGTTAACGCGATCGAAAAAATGTCGTAAATTTGCTTGATGCGGCTTGTATTGTTTTTATTGTGTGTGATCCATGCGATACTTGGTTGGTAACGTGGCATGAGTATTTCATGGATCAAAGTTTACATCATATTGTCTTTAAGTTTAATTTCATGATGTCATGACTCGTAAAAATGAATATCTTTCTCTCTCTCTCTTCCTCCCCCCCCTCTCTCTCTCTTCCTCCCCCCCCTCTCTCTCTCTCTCATGATACACTTCACAACTCTCTCTCTTTCTCTCTGTCACGATAGGTGTGTAGATGAGGAGTTCTTTTTTTTCTCTTAAAATATACATAATCCCTAATAAATTATCTTTTCTCCCTCTATTTTCTTAAAATATAAAACAATACTAAACATTATTTTCCTCTCTTTAGGAACTCACAAAACTATTGAAAATGTCATCTAATGTTCCCTCTCTCTCTCTTCCTCCCCCTCCTCTCTCTCTCTCTCTCAATACACTTCACAACTCTCTCTCTCTCTCTCTCTCATGATACACTTCACAACTCTCTCTCTCTCTCTCTCTCTCTCTCTCTCTCTCTCTCTCTCTCTGTCACGATAGGTGTGTAGATGAGGAGTGCTTTTTTTTCTCTTAAAATATACATAATCCCTAATAAACTACCTTTTCTCCCTCTATTTTCTTAAAATATAAAACAATACTAAACATTATTTTCCTCTCTTTAGGAACTCACAAAACTATTAAAAATGTCATCTAATGTTCCCTCTCTCTCTATCTGTCACGACTCTCTCTCTCTCTTCCTCCCCCCCCTCTCTCTCTCTCTCATGATACACTTCACAACTCTCTCTCTCTCTCTCTCTCTCTCTCTCTCTCTCTCTCTCTCTCTCTCTCTCTCTGTCACGGTAGGTGTGTAGATGAGGAGTGCAACATGTATGAGACACTCCAAAATCTAACGATAGCTTTTATTATGTAAGTGTAGGTTTTTGCGTATGGCACTTTCTTGTCAAAAATAGATTTTTGAGATACATAGAAGATGTTTACAAAGTAAAATGACTGTAGTAGAAAGAGAGAGGAGAAGGCACACGAAAAGAAGATAGAGAGAGGGAGTTGGGTAAAGTGTGTGCCACTCACTCTAGCAAGAGCCTCTTTTAAACACTTTTACAACTTGTCTTAATGTATACTATTAGTTGCATTAACTTTGGCTTTATCATCTCTCTCTCTCTAGTCACTCAATGTTGACTCTCTCATTTGCACACCCACACGACTCCACAACTCTCTCTCTCTCTCTCGTTTCTAGTAATGAAGCTCATGTATGATGCTCTCTAGTTATTATGTATAGAAGCTTATGTCTGATGCACTTGTTCGATCATTGTTGATAACATTGTTGATAAGTAATGATACACTTGTTGTGATTGTCTCACGTTTGATGAACATTGATAAGTAATGATGCACTTGTTGCGGTTGTCTCACGTTCGATAATGTATTGCATGATGTTGAGTTCAGTAATATTGTTTGATATTCCGTTTTTGTTTGATCATTGATAAGTAATGATACACTTGTTGCGGTTGTCACACGTTTGATGATGTATTGCATGATGTTGATTTCAGTAATATTATTTGATATTCCGTTTTTATTTGATCATTGATAAGTAATGATACACTTGTTGCGGTTCTCTCACGTTCGATGATGTATTGCTTGATGTTGATTTCAGTAATGTTTGATATTCCGTTTTTGTTGTGTTTAGTGATATTTGCTAGATTTGCGAAGACGACCACCATGCTTTCCCCTAAAGAGCGTAAAATCATCCTATGAGCAATTCGCATTGAAGCAGTCATCGCAGTCTCACAATGTTCAGAAGACATTGTCAAAAAGATCAATGAGTCTGAGATACTCAGGCGAGATCTATTAGAGCAGATAGGGAAAAATGCACTGCGTCGACTTCGAAGGCAATGCTGAGTTGCTTGATAGACAAAAGATAGCAGACTTCAACCATCAACATATAACACGAACTATTTTGGAGAGCATGCGTGTAGCATGCAATGATCTTAGAGATGCTGCCCCGCCTGAAGCTAAAATGCATCGTCTACAAATCCTACTTTTGTATTGATAATTTCTCCAAATACAATCATTTGTACAAGTATTTTTTTTGAAATTAATGAAATGGCTTCTTCCTCTATGTCAGTATCTTGCTCCAAAATTCTTTCACCGTTTACCCTCTCGTCTGCTAAATTAAGCTCATCTAAGTCAATGTCCAAATTGTCTTCTATCTCAAGGCTAGTGCACGATGTACGTCCAACATCAAAGTTCTCGTCTACTACATCATCACAATCGTACATCCATTTGGGCATATCTTCTTCATACTCTTTGCTTTCAATGTCTCGCAAGATCTTTTCATTGCAATACATGTAAACAAGTTTATCTGCTCGATCAGCAAGAAGTCGATTGCGAATAGTACTGTGAATATATTTGTACATGCTCCAGTTTCTTTCTGAGCCTAAGTTTGAAGAACACTGACTTAGAACCTTCATCGCAAGGTTGCGCAATAAAGCATAGTGCTCACCACCATTCATCATCCTCCACCACTTCCATGTAGGCTGCTCTTTAGCCATTTGTTGAACAAGGGGGTTGGAAAATAAACCCTCTTTCAATCGAAATGAGGTCATCTCCTTTATGGACTTTACACGATCATCAACATTATTATAAAAAGTGTTTACCTCTTTATAAAAATCTTGAACCACCTCAACGTTGGACATCAAATCCATATTCCAGTATTCAAGACCTAGCATGTAAGCAGCACTGTGTAGTGGTGAATGCGCTCCAATCCATCTAGCATGGAAGTACTTCAATAGGACTTTTCTTTGTCTATCACATGCCATTACTTTTCCACCACTGAATGCTCTAATTTCTCAGGACACTCCAAACTCCGCTGGACAGTCCACCATTGCATCTATGCTTTCCCGAGATTAGGCGCTCTTTGATCAAGATTTTGTATGGCATACATAACAGGCATCATTACATGGTATGCATCCATCACACTGTTCCACCAACTTCTTCTCGTAAAAGCACTGCCTTCAAGACTTTGATTTTCTCTTTCACTTTTTCAGGTTGAGTGCTCTCCCAATCATGAAATGTCATGCATGTAAATGTTTCGCAAACTGCATCTTTATTTCGAAGAAGAGACTCAAAAGTGTAAAAGTGAGTGCAAAACCTAGTCTCCGTTGGAAGCTTTAACATAACTGACATGCGAGGTTGAAAAATATCTAACACTCTCTATCTCTTGAGCATGAATCTCACAAGCTCGCGAGCAGTGTGTCGACGATTAAGGCAAACCATTTGGTATCATCACTTTTATACCAATCTTTTAATACAAGATTCAAACTATGAGAAAAGTAAATCGCTTCAGCAAGGGCGAGTTGTGCATCATCGAGCCGACCTTGACGTAGGCTTTCTTGCAATGAAGTTTGACGCATGGGTATATTTCCTACGTCAAAGTTCTGCTTGCAAGAAGATGCACTGGGTAGATTACTTTCTGGTTGCACATTGACGTTCGGAGTACAAGCAGGTGATGCATTAGGACCTCAATGGAAGGCTTCTTGGGCCCTTTTATTTGGCAGTTTAAGGGAGTCAAACCTTTTCTCTTAAGAAGAAACGTTTTCTAATTAGAAGCTTCAAAACGGCTACTTTATTCGAATTTGAATTTTGGAGGGAAAATGGAATTTAAAATCTAGCGGATAAAACCATATCATGTAACATATCTATGGAAAGCTCTTGATGCGTAGATCATGGATCTGTAATCTCCGCTCAAATCGGAGCTTGTATGTAGAAGTTATGGAGGTCCGAAAATTGTAAAATTGCCCCCCTCCCTTTTTGGGGAAAAAAGTGCACCCTTTGACCACTCTTACACCTCTCTTAAAAACCCAACATTTCAGTCCACATGGCAACCTCCCATTTGGCTATTCCTTAATCACCTTGATTAGGCTTGGGCAAATTAAAGGGCCCAAGAAGACCCCATTCACTTCCTAATGTAGCTGGAGTTTGATGATTAGAACAACAATGTTCTTGCTGCCTTGAAACATTATAACAGGGTAGGAGTGTAATGTTTTCTTGCATCTTTCTTTTGAATTTCTTTAAGCACACTTGAAAGTAAGGAGGATGATGCAGGAGTTAATGATTATTTCCCTAACTCTGATCTATTTGCTGTTCAAAGCTGGAGCTCTGACTCCTTTTATGATCAAATGTTACTGTTTCTCACTGATGGATTGCTACCAGAAGAGATGAGTGTGGATCAGAAAAGGAAGTTTGTGCTCAAAAGCAAGCCATTCTTAGTCATTGCAGGAGCATTGTATAGAAAGGGGATAGATCAGATAATAAGAAGATTTGTTCCTGATTTTGAACAAGCAGTAGTGGTACAAGAGGCACATGCAGGGTTGTCTCAAGGTCACTTCTCAGGGGAGATAACAGGAAAGAAGATTTTACAATCAGGTCTGTGGTGGCCAACAGTTTTGAAGGATGCTCACACATATGCCAAGGAATGTTTGGTTTGTCAGCAAAAGTGGGCCAACCCAACTCTAAAGATAGGATGTCAGACCACCCGGTGCTACCTCTAGATCCATTTCAGAAATGGGGATTATATTTTGTGGGTCCTATCAAGCCAAAGAGCAAGACAGGTAAGAGTTACATTCTAGTGGCTATAGATTACTATACTAAATGGGTGGAAGCAGTGGCTCTCAAAGACAATAAGGCAGCTAGTGTGGCCAAATTCTTGTATATAGTAACATCATGAAAAGGTTTGGATGTCCCATTGAGCTTGTCAGTGATCAGGGAACACACTTCTTGAATGATGTTATCAGAGAGCTGACTCAAACCCATATGATTTTGCATAAGAAGTCCACTCCCTATCATCCTCAGGCAAATGGATAGGCTGAGAGTTCAAACAAAATCCTGCTTTAAATCATTAAGAAGATTGTTCACGACAACAAGTCTGATTGGGAATATGAAATTGGACTCAGCTTTATGGTCATTTCAAACAGCCTTTAAAGTAACCACTGGAATGACTCCTTTTAGGCTTGTTTATGGGTTAGAAGCAGTAGTACCCATGGAGTTTGTGGTGCCTAGCTTGAGAGTTGTTGCAGAAAGCAGACTTCCACTCAGAGAATCTCTGATCTATAGACAGCACATTCTGAATCAGTTGGAGGAAGACAAAGCAATGAGTGCTTATGTTTCACAGATCATTCAAAAAAGGAGACAAGCTTGGGTAAATAGGAATGTCAAGTTCAAAGTATTCAAAGTGGGAGATTGGGTCATGCTTGACAATTCCAAGTTAGGGCCACACCCAGGGAAGTTGAGGCTCAGGTACATTGGACCCTACAGAATTGAAAAAGACTTGGGGCAAGAAATCTTCATGCTTTCAGATGCCTTTGGAACATTGGTACCAAAGGGAGTGAATGGGTTTAGACTTAAGCCATTTTTGGGCACTCCCCCTGTAGTTCAGAGTACATGTTCAGATCAGGGGGCATAGCAAAAGATGAGAGAACAAAGGAAATTCAGAGCTTGTGTGTGGATCAAAGTCCACTTGGATTTTTCAATTTGAACGGTGGGGAATATATTTCGCACGAGTCGGCTGTCCAATTGGCTTGATTTAACTTTTTGTCCCGACATTATTTGCGGTAATGGCCGACTTGATGCATGAGAATCCTTATAAATCCGCAGCAGTGAGGGGACGGCATGCACAACTTCATCCAATCCGTTCTAGCAGTGCATGGAAGAGGAGATTGCGTGAGGAGACATCTGTGTTTTAGAGGCGTCCATTCTAGAAGCCAGTAGCCTCATTGTGCTGTGTGCCTCATTCTTTTTCTCTTTGTTCTACTTATCCCCCTACTCACATGCCCCGTAGTTTTACCACTAGGCCAGACCTTCTTGCTCTGAATACTGTTAGGCAGAGGTTGGCCATGGTGAAGGGTAAGTAGGCTATGCAACGAGGGCAACCTAAGGTGGAGACCACATCAGTTCGACGGTCCCTCTACGAGAGCATTCAGCATCAAGCAAAGAAGTGGAGCAGTGTTTAGCTCGGATTCTGAAGAGACGGGACAACAGGAGGAGACTTCTACGAAGGATATTTCTACTGCTGTGGGTAGCGTGATGGAGAACTTTGCACCCTTCAAGTACAGTAGCATGGATTTGGAAAATAACGCAAATGTTCAGTGGCTTACTTCAATTGGGTTGATCAGATATGCAAAATTAGACTAGGCTGAGTGGCAAGACAATATCTATGCTCCCACACAGCTAGCTCTGCTGAGAAAGACAGAGGGAGTACTCAAAGGAGGTACAAGGGTAACCCCAACTCTGATTTCTCAGGTATTTAACTTACATTTTAACCCAGGTTTGGAAGCTTTGAATTTAGTTTCTGATGAGGATATGGAGAGAGAATTTGGGAACCCTGTGGGCTCCAGACATTATTATCATTTGAAGATAATAGAGGCCACCAGGAAGTAGCAATTGGGATGGTTTATGGAGCGTGTTCTTTTACTTCAGAAGGTTGACTACATGTCAAAGGAATCTTATACGCCTTTAGCTGCAGGCAGAGGCAGGAGTGGATGTGGATTGGGACACTGTGGTACATCAGAGGATTATGATTGAAGTGGGAGAGAAGGATAAAAGGAGAGCAGTTAGTAAGAGCAAGCTTGGCCCTTTCCTCAAGGCCTTATTTGATTATGACTCTTTTCAAACAGCTATACGTGTAAAGCCTGTGGACCCTAGACTTTCTTCACATACATTGGCTCTAACTCTGAAGAGGAAACTTAGGGATAGACAGTTGACAGAGGAGGAGCAGAAAACAATAGGGTGTCTCTTGGAGGCAGGTTATAGTTTGGAAGAGGCTACAACTTCTGTGTTGCAGTCTGGGATAGATGAAGATGATGAACCATTTTTAGGGGCAAAAGTCTCTGGGATAGGGCAATCTCCGACTCCTTCTCAAACCAAGTTGGGGAAGAACAGTTGATTGCAAAGGAACATGTGGCAGGAGGCAGCAAAAGATATGACCTATTGAAGATGCAAGGGATGCCTTCGAAAGGTAACTCCGTTGGTAGCAAAATCCGGTTCAGAGCTGTCTTGGACTATCACTACAAAAAATGTGGGAGATACTCTTGTATTTCTGAGGAAGTTTTGTTTGCAGCAAGTTGAAAAGATTAGGGAATATCAAAATAGAGCCTATGCGGAAGAGCAGTTGCAAAAGGCTAATGATCAAGCTAGACTAATGCTTGCAGAAAAAGCTCAAGAAGTGGAAATGTTGCAGAATCAGATCAAAGCTCTGAATGCTAACATGGCTGAGTTGAAAGTTTCTTCAGCCAAGGAGATCTCCGAGCAGACTAGTTAGTTGGTTTAAGAATAGATTGTCTCTGAAGTTGTTTGAAGAATGGACATCTTTGAAGTCTAGTGTAGAGTCAGAGATGCAAAGATTTCTTGAAGATAGGTGGAGCTTGAAATAGAGAATAGGATGCTTTTAAATAGATTGGAACCCTTAGAATAGATGAAGGAGTAAGTATTAAGTGAGCATGAAGAACTGTTTGTAGGAGGTGTTCTGGTCTCTGAAGCAGATGTGGGGAGAATCAAATCACAAATGATTCAGCAGGGATCAGTGATATGGAAAGAGATTAGAGAAAGAATTGGGCAGTTTGTTTTCAAGTCATTCTAGAACCTCAAAGGAGTTGTGAACACAATGGAGCAAGAGGTGAATTTGAAGCGCATTGCTCAATTGGAAGCTGAGGTGGTACAGCTTGTAGCTGAAAAGTCCAAATTTCAGAGCAAGGTAGATGAAACAGAGGATATGCTGGAATATAAGATGCCGAGTGGTTTTGCTCTGAAAGGCACAATCAGGCCAGAGGAGTCCCATATGATGGGGATAGAAAGTCTTAGTTCTAATCCTTTTAAGCTTGTTAAGTTGAAATCGTCTGCAAGGAAGCTGAAGAAGATTAGAGCCCTTTTTCAGACAGAGGAAGAAGGAGCAGGTGCTGCTGAAGGACAAACATCTGGAGCTATTCACAAAAAGAGCTCTGATGAGCACGTGAGCTTGCTGATGAGTATGGATAAAGCTTTACCAGATGATGAGGACCCTGAGGCGGTGATCAACATTGCAAAGGAGGTTCAAGTGGACGTGGAAGCTCAGCAAGAGTTGGTCTTAGAGATTCAGACTGACCAACAGGGTCAGGCATAGTGATGCTCGGAATGTTTACCACATTGTTTTTCAACACTAGTTTTTAAAAAAAAACAGACAAACACTAGGCATTTTCTTTTTAGGAAAATTTCATTTTGTTCTAGACACTCTCTTTATATGATCAGAGGTCTACTGCAGAAATCAGATTTGGCTGATCAGGGATTGATGGGTTGAGGTCAAATTTTTGGGAAAAATTTAGCCACTAGGCTCTGCCAAGTGTTAGGGCTTTCTTATGTAATTCTTAGACCTTAGTTAAAGGGTTTGGTGGTTAGTTATGTGTGGATGTACCTTTTGGGATCTAAACGAGTGGTTATTCCCTGACAGTTGCATCTAGGGAATGGCGATGATTCTGATCGCTAATGAATGAAAGAGAAGTTTTGCTATTTCTTTGCTCAGCGTTTATCATGTCTTTCTTGATGTTTGTGCAATCATTATACTGTCGTGATAAATCAGAGTCTGTGCTCTGAATGGTGTTGAGTGAGTATTGTTTTTTAATGTCTTGTACAGAACCTTTTAGAGGCCATGTATACAGCTATCTAATGCTCCAGGCCCATTCTTGTTACATCCTCTTTGAGTGACTTTTTAAGTTTAGGTTCCTATGCTTCATGATAGCGTGTGTTTATATGACAACACTTACATAATCTTGCTCCACGAGTCGTTGTCTTTACCAAGAGCAATCATTAGTGTCACCAATCTTGATGTAAAAGTTATAGTCCACCTAGCAAGAAAGTCTTTGTTAGTAGTATTATAACCTTGGCCTATCATAGACCTATGCTCTCTTTCTCTCTCTCTCTATTGTGCACACAATAATTACATACACCCATGTTTTCTAATAAAAAATCATATTCTTCTTTAGTTGGAGCATAGCACACATGGAATAGAGTGCCTATCAAAAAAAAAATTCATTCATTATCCTTATAAATCTATCCCCTCTCTCTTCTAAAACTTGTGTTATACAAAATTAGATCTCTTTTCATAAGAGGACCATGTATGGAAGGTGAAATGCAAGCCTGAAAGTGTATGCACGGTTTAGTGAGATGTCCTCTTAAATTAGATGACTATCTAATGCTCCAAACCCATTCTTCTTACATCCGTTTTGAGTGATTTTTTAAAATTAGGTTCCTATGCTTCATGATAGCATATGATTATATGCCAAGACTTACATAATCTTGCTCCACGAGTTGGTGTTGTCTTTTCCAAGAGTAATCATTAGTGTCACAAATCTTGATGTAAAAGTTGTAGTCCACTTAGCAAGGAAGCCTTTGCTAGTAGTATTTTAACCTTGGCCTATCATAGACCTATGCTCTCTCTCTCTCTCTCTCTCTCTCTCTCTCTCTCTCTCTCTCTCTCTATATATATATATATATATATATTGTGCACACAATAATTAAATACACCCATGCTTTCTAATAAAAAATCATACTCTTCTTTAGTTAGAGCATAGCACACGGAATAGAGTGCCTATCAAGAAAAAATAATTTCACTTATGATCCTCATAAATCTAGCCCCTCTCTCTTTTAAACCTTGTGCGATACAAAATGAGGAGATCTCTTTTCATAAGAGGACCATTATTGGAAGGTGAAATGCAAGCCTGCAAGGATATGCACGGTTTAGTGAGATTCCTCTTAAATTAGATGGCTATCTAATGCTTCAAATCCATTCTTCTTACATGTTTTTTTGTGAATTTTTAAATTTAGGTTCCCATGCTTGATGATAGCATGTGTTTATATGCCAAGACTTAAATATTCTTGCTCCAGGAGTTGGTATTGTGTTTGCCAAGAGTAATCATTAGATTCACGAATCTTGATATAAAAGTTGTATTCCACTTTAGCAATAAGGAAGTCTTTGTTAGTAGTATTATAACCTTGGCCTATCATAGACCTATGCTCTCTCTCTCTCTCTTTCTCTCTCTATTGTGCACACAATAATTACATACACCCATGCCTTCTAATAAAAAATCATATTCTTCTTTAGTTAGAGCATAGCACACATGGAATAAAGTTCTTATCAGAAAACATTAATTTCATTCATGATCCTCATAAATCTAGACCCTCTCTCTTTTAAACCTTGTGTGAGACAAAATGAGGAGATCTCTTTTCATAAGAGGAACATGTATGGAAGGTGAAATGCAAGCATGCAAATGTATGCATGGTTTAGTGATATGTCCTCTTAATTTAGATGGAGATATAATGGTCCAAACCCATTCTTGTTACGTCCTTTTTGAGTGATTTTTTAAATTTAGGCTCCTATGCTTCATGATAGCGTGTGTTTATATGCCAAGACTTACATATTCTCGCTCCAGGAGTTGGTGTTGTCTTTGCCAAGAGTAATCATTAGTGTCATGAATCTTGATGTAAAAGTTGTAGTCTTTGCCAAGAGTAATCATTAGTGTCATGAATCTTGATGTAAAAGTTGTAGTCCACTAAGCAAGGAAATCTTTGTTAGTAGTATTATAACCTTGGCCTATCATCATAGACCTATGCTCTCTCTCTCTCTCTCTCTCTCTCTCTCTCTCTCTCTCTCTCTCTCTCTTTCTTTCTCTATATATGTATATATATATATATATATATATATTGTGCACATAATAATTAAATACACCCATGCTTTCTAATAAAAATATATATTCTTCTTTACACTACAAGAGGCAGGGCCATTATCCATGCTTTTTTCAACGCTTTAGACACAAGTGTCGAAACAAGAGTAAAAAAAAAGTAATTTTACCACGCATTTTTTGACGCTCTTTCTGACGATTATTTCAACTGACATTTCGACTCCTATTTTGACTTGCATTTTGACACTTATTTCGAGTATCATTTAGATGCTATTTTTGACGGATGCAGGAAAATTTCGACGCTATTTTCGACGGATGCAGGAAACTTTTGACACTTATTTTGACGCGTGCATGTATTTTTTTTAGCATTGTGCATCCAGCTGCAGTCTTATAGCTGGATGCACCAGTATGCCAAATTTATAGAGTACCAAAGGCAATTGTACTCTAATGTGAAGAACGAAGCGAATTTGTTGAAAAAGTTAGAGAGAGTGCCATAATGTTTTCGACATTACAAAGTAGGTACACAATTCACACAAGTGCAAAAAATGGCCAAATTATATTGCAAGATGTGAAATTTACATATCAAGCTCTGACGAGTTAAGCCAAAATTGAAATTTACATATCAAGCTCTAACGAGATAAGCCAAAATTTGCATACAATCTATACAAGCTCAAACAAAGATGTGAGCTGACCAAAATGTGTATGTACAAGGGGAAAGACATTGGCAAGGCCACTCTATGCGGAGCCCTCACTCAGGATCACGCATTGGTCCCTACAAAAACCATACAAGATGCTTTTTTTGGTATACCGAAACAACGATCGAACATGACAAGGAAAAGAAAGTATATAAATCATAAGGTTAAGGCTTGTCGCACTTACCATATCTACAATTGGCGCCTTCTCGCTCAATCAAGAAAGTATGTGTTATGGCGGCGAGCAATGTCCTCCTCTTCTCCCGTTGTTGCTGGCTGACCAACCACTTGATTCTAAAAGTACCAAAACAACAAGATAAGAGTTGATACTTACAAAGTAGACATAACATCAAATGAAACATACAAGATAAATGTTGATAATTACAAAGTAGACATGGAATGCTTCCCAAGCGCTGCTTCCAAGGCGAGAGCTTCCTACGCTCTCCATTCGAGCTTTGGCCGCATCCTCTTGTTGCTTGTAGCGTTGGGGATTTCGAGCGTGCTTTTTCTTCTCCTCATTCCAATCCTTGGTGCTCATGTACCAAGGCTTCTCACTCCCTGCCTTCACTCTCCTAGTCACATCTCCCCGCCAATGTTTCATGAAGTCAACCAATGTTTCACTCTCCTAGTCACATCTCCTTGCCAATGTTTCATGAAGTCAACCATGTGGTCCTTTATCCACCTTATGGGGACGACATCACTACCGCCGGGCTGGCTTGTACTCATCCTTGATTTGATTTATGAATCTATCTTTCTTGTCTTTATCCAACTTTGGCCATAAAGTCATAAAGTCATTTGTAAAGACAATGTGGCAAAGCTCGTGGATGCGGCTCTTCATCTCTTGCGGGTGTGGGCTGTGTGTTGAGTATGGAGTGCTTCTGGCGCTAGATGGGGAAGGATGCTCACATGGGGGCATATACCCATCCATGGCCCCACTTGGACAACAACCGCCTCCACCTCCAGTACTCGAGCGTTGTCCATTGCTTTCTAATAAAATATATATTCTTCTTTACACTACAAGAGGCAGGGCCATTATCCATGCTTTTTTCAACGCTTTAGAACTAAGCTTAAAATCCCCTAAATATCAAAATACTCGTCGAGAAAAGCATTGAAATGGAAACGTCAAAATAGGAGGTCAAACAAGTGTCGAAACAAGAGTCAAAAAAAGTAATTTTACCACGCATTTTTTGATGCTCTTTTCCGACAATTATTTCAACTGACATTTCGACTCCTATTTCGACGGTTATTTTGACTGCGATTTTGACTGGCATTTCGATACTTATTTGGAGTATCATTTAGACGCTATTTTTGACGGATGCAGGAAACTTTCAACGCTATTTTTGACAGATGCAGGAAACTTTCAACGCTATTTTTGACGGATGCAGGAAGCTTTTGACGCTTATTTTGACGCGTGCATGTATTTTTTTTTCGCATAATAGTGCATTTAGCTAGCAGTCTTATAGCTGGATACACCATTATGCCAAATTTAGAGAGTACCAAAGGCAACTGTACTCTAATGTGAAGAACGAAGCGAATTTGTTTAAAAAGTTAGAGAGAGTGCCATAATGTTTTCGACATTACAAAGTAGGTACACAATTCACACAAGTGCAAAAAATGGCCAAATTATACTACAAGATGTGAAATTTACATATCAAGCTCTGACGAGTTAAGCCAAAATTGAAATTTATATATCAAGCTCTAACGAGATAAGCCAAAATTTGCATACAATCTATACAAGCTCAAACAAAGATGTGAGTTGACCAAAATGTGTATTTACAAGGGGAAAGACATGGGCAAGGCCACTCTATGCGGAGCCCTCACTCAGGATCAGGCATTGGTCCCTGCAAAAACCATACAAGATGCTTTTTTTGGTATACCAAAACAACGATCTAACATGACAAGGCAAAGAAAGTATACAAATCATAAGGTTAAGGCTTGTCACACTTACCATATCTGCAATGCGCTCCCAATTGAGATTGGCTCCTTCTCGCTCAAGCTTCTCCAAAAGAAAGTATGTGTTATGGCGGCGGCAAGCAATGTCCTCCTCTTCTCCCGTTGCCGGCCGACCAACAACTTGATTCTAAAAGTACCAAAACAATAAGATAAGCGTTTGATACTTACAAAGTAGACATAATATCAAATGAAACATACAAGATAAATGTTGATACTTACAAAGTAGACATGGAATGCGTCCCAACCGCCGCTTCCAAGGTGAGAGCTTTCTACGCTCTCCATTCGAGCTTTGGCTGCATCCTCTTGTTGCTTGTAGCGTTGGAAAATTTGAGCGTGCTTTTTCTTCTCCTCATTCCAATCCTCGGTGCTCATGTACCAAGGCTTCTCACTGCCTTCACTCTCCTAGTCACATCTCCCCACCAATGTTTGATGACGTCCACCATGTGGTCCTTTATCCACCTTATGGGGACGACATCACTACCACCGCGGCTGGCTTGTACTCATCCTTGATTTGATCTATGACTCTATCTTTCTTGTCTTTATCCAACTTTGGCCATAAAGTCATAAAGTCATTTGCAAAGACAATGTGGCAAAGCTCGTGGATGCGGCTCTTCATCTCTTGCTGCCCGACATTATCCGAAACCAAATTGCCATTGACAATTGTGTGAAAGTTTTCTCCATCGGCGGGTGTGGGCTGTAAGATTCCTCCCCCAACCCTTTTTGATGTCTAGTATATTCCCCTGTAATCAATTCCTTTTCTGAAATATAAGAGATCTTGTTTGTGACTGTTTTAACCTAGAGAGAGAAAATATTCTAGAGAGAGAATATTCAGATTTTGAATATTTCTGGATAGAAAAGATGAGTTCCCCTGAAACAGAAATTTAAAAAGAATTTTCCAATGTGCAATTGGAATTAATTGGAAATAGGTATAAAGAACCTTAGCCTAAGGGTCTAGATTTTCATAAATCTTTAGACTATGGTCCAATTAAGGTTCCTATGGGCCAATAGCATCAATCCATGTGTAGGGAGGAGATAAATCCAAATTGTAAAAAGAAAATACCCAAAAATGAGTAAATGCTCACATGAGGTGAAGAGTTGAAAATGTACAAGGTTTATTAGTAAAAAAAACTATATTATAAATATGAGATATTTTGGGAATAATGATTTTATTATGACACATATGTAAGGAAGGGGAGTCCCTTAAAGGCTCACATAAGATGAAGAGTTGAAAATGTACAAGGTTTATTAGTAAAAAACTATGAGCAATATTAAAATGATTCCATTATGACACATATGTAAGGAAGGAGAGTTCTTTAAAGGAGGTGCATATTTCACATAAGATGAAGAGTTGAAAATGTACAAGGTTTATTAATAAAAAACTATGAGCAATATTAAAAATATGAGATATTTTGGGAATAATGATTTTATTATGACACATATGTAAGGAAGGGGAGTCTCTTAAATGCTCACATAAGATGAAGAGTTGAAAATGTACAAGGCTTATTAGTAAAAAACTATGAGCAATATTAAAATGATTCCATTATGACACATATGTAAGGAAGGGGAATTCTTTAAAGGAGGTGCATATTTCACATGCTTGAATGAGTTTTAAACTCATAAAAATTGAGATATTTTTTCTCTCCTCTCTCCTAATTCAAGTCTAGTTCCAAAACGTTAGCTTAATTGACCTAAAAATGGTCAAAAAGTGACCAAACTGACTTGGAAAATTCTAGAATCAGTTTGTTTGGTTAGGAGCTCAAATTTTCCTATAAATAGAAGCCTCCCCTTGTTGAAAAAAAACATAGAGTCTTATGCCTTGTTACTCTACTCCACCTAAGCCAAAGCATATAGAGTCTTATGCCTAGTTTTTGACACTTCTCTCTTTCTTCAATCCCCATTGGTGGCTCCATCAACATACTAAACCAATTGATTGGTTGGGGGCCTCTACCGTGAATAAAGAATCAAGCAAATCATAAGGTAAGTATATTGAATTTTGATCTTTTCTATAAATTCTCAATGATTCTCTCTTCTCAACCCCTCTCAAGCTTGAGAAGTTTAATTGGTATGGTTTTTTAAATGCTATTGAAGTTAATTGGTGAATAGTAGTGAAGAGTTACATAATTTAATAAATGCTATAGAAGTTAATTTCCATTTATATTTAAATTCTAATGGTTTTTATATAATTTCTCTCTCTCACTCAAGAAATGGTCATACTCATGACCCATTCTCAATCCAAATGAAGCTTTTCATAAAGCCTTTCCTTAATCCAAGATTAAGCTATGCTTGAGGCCAAATTAATGGCTTTTTGCTATGCTTTTAGTTTATGCACATTGATGATTCAAACCATTATGGATTGATGATCCAATTAGAGACCATTCTAATTATTTTCTTAATGATCCAATTAGAGACCATTATGGATTGATGATCCAATTAGAGACCATTCTAATTATTTCTTTAATAATGAGCTTTATCCCTTAGAAAAAAATTGAGATTTATCAGTCATAGTAGCGGAGCTATGGCAAAATTTTTATAGAAATTACGCATAAAATAAATTCATTCAAAGCATAAAAAGAGGACTTCCTACCATATTCTAGGAACTATCATCCTAGATTAATTAAAAGAATTTTATTATGCATGGAGATGTGGATGTTGCATGTAGATGTAGATGTATGGATGTGAGTGTGAATGTGGAGGTGGATGTATGCATGGGATGTGGATGTATGCATGTAGAAATAGATGTGTAGATGAGGATGTAAATGGAGATGTGGATGGATGCATGTAGATGTAGATGTATAGATGTAGATGTAGATGTATAGATGTAGATGTATAGATGTATAGATGTAGATGTGAATGGAGATGTGGATGTATACATGTAGATGTAGATGTATAGATGTAGATGTGGATGTGGGGGTGGATGGATGCATGTAGATATAGATGTATAGATGTAGATGTGAATGGAGATGTGGATGTATGCATGTAGATGTAGTTGTGAATGGAGATGTATATGTATACATGTAGATGTAGATGTATAGATGTAGATGTGGATGTGGATGTGGATGTATGCATGTAGATGTAGATGTATAGATGTGGATGTGAATGTGGAGGTGGATGTATGCATGTAGATGTAGATGTATGAGGAGAATGTGAATGTGGATGTGGATGTGGATGTGGATGTATGCATAGAGATGTGGATGTATGCATGTAGATGAGAATGTACGCATATAGATGTGGATGTATGGATGTGAATGTGCATGTAGATGTGGATGTATGGATGTGGATGCATGAATGTGCATGTAGATATGGATGTGAAATTAGATGTATGGATGTAGATGTGGATGTGTGGATGTGAATGTGGATGTGGATGTGGATGTGGATATATGTATGGATGTGAATATACGATATGTGATGTGAAGGAACATGAAGTGTTGAGATGGAAAATGATGTGATGGGATGAGTATACATATAAATGGAATATGGAATAAGTAATGTGGATTGATGAGGGATAATGTGGAAAAATGAAAGTAAAAATAGAAACTGTATTGTAAACTGTTTGTAAATGCTGTTTGTAAATGACTGTTTTATGTCAAGATTGCTGGGGGAGCATTGTGACTATCTTGTGATTAAGGTCGTGAGACCTAACTAATAATGTTGCAACTGTTGACGGAGAGTCAATGAAGGACGTCTCGCGTAGCAAGGTCGGCCGAGGTCTTGACCAGCCTCGGTGCGATTAAAATGGTGAGCTTCCGGTACGGTGGATGAGGGGCCAAGGAAGCGGCCTATGCGTGAAGTGCTAGGTTACCTGCGAAGGATCCTAGAGGGTGCTGACCATACGGTGCTCGGGCTCTGGGTCGCCTAGGATACCCATGCGTGCGTCGAGGAAGATATTGGAACAGAGTTGGAGTTGTTTTCTGAAATCGAGCATGGATCTGGTTGAATGACCTTGCTGGTCTTCAATGGATGAGTCCATGGCTCCTTATATGGATCCGTTGGTTGATCTTGCTGATCTTCAACGAGAGTCCATCTTGATAAGTGATTATATTGCCGAGTATTAAGGGCTAGGAACTAAGAAACGGCCCCTGATTGAGTGGACAGGTGGTGAGCGTCCTAGTTGCCAATGATGCCATGGATACTCTGATGAAGGAATGATGGAAAAATTAAGAATCAACTGGATAAATTGGAAGATGGTGATCAGTGATACTATGGTTTTATTAAAGGATTGTTTTAAACTGGTTGAATCTGTGAAAAGGCAATTTCATATTGGGTGTGTGAGTGGTGTGACTAGTTTTATTTTGCATGAACATCCGGCTAGGGGGCCTTGGAACTCTTTTCCTTGGTACCCGGGACAAAACCTAACCAAATTCTTAATTGGATCCCATCACTACAGTGGTTGGGCGGTTGGCTAACCCATGGGACTGAGGCTGGACTGATGGATCCATAAATCGAGACTCAAGCTTTGTTTTTTACGATAGAAAAAAAAATAAAAATCCCGGACAGTAACTGTTCTATAGATAGGAATCAACGGCTGTGCCTCTTGAATGGGGAAAAAAGCGTTGATCCCAATGATCCAAGTGCAAGTTTCTTCCTTGAACTGACTAAGTATCTTATAGATGTAATTGGATCATCTCGATCAGAAATGATCTTGACTACGTTAGAGTAAAAAGTTATCCTGGTGGAATCGCTTGTGCTTCCGGTTAAGAAAGTTTTTCAGGGTTCGGTTTTGGAACAACCGACGGATTAGTCTATTATCCGGATATCCGTGGGCGAGGCCCCGAGTGTGGGACCCTTGTCCCGCGCGAGAAGTGCTACTTCCGCTGCCAGTACCCCGAATCCGTTGCTCGGTGGGAACAGGGATCTTACAGTTGGTATCAGAGCATTTGGTTAATAAACATCAACTGAGAAGACAAATATGTCAAAAATTTATCAAGAAACACAAAAAGGTTATAATTATGTGATATAATTCATACGATTTGATATTCAAACTGAAAGTCGTAATTTGGTAATTGGGTCTTCAAATGGAAGTTTTGCAATTATATAGAACCCTGACTTGCTTGAGGTCTAGACATGATGGTATTTACCTTATAATTCCAAGGGCCGTGACTACCCATATATACCGAGAGTATACTGCAGCTCTTTACTGACAGTATATACGAGTAAATCTAAGACTTGAAATTTTAAGCGTTAATGCTATCTAGATGATGATTTCGAATGTGATTGATATGATTTTAATTCTGTTTGAGAATTGATGAATTGATTTGGATTCTGATTGAAAATGCTGATTGAAAAATGTGGATTTTTAAAAATTAGTTGAAACCACAATGAGGGGGAATGGGACGAGTCCTGTGGTGATATTCATAACTAGAATGATGATAATGAATTCAGCAAATCACTATGAGATTAGTGGGTTGTGTTGTCAGATTGCTACTGTTAATACTTGACCGGTAGAATGTCAAATTGAGAACTTGCTTGACTGAAAATTCCGTGGAGGAATGTTTCGAAGGAAACTTTGCGGTCTAATGGACCATTATCATGTTAAAAATATGAATGATATGATCTGAATGAATTGTTATTTAATGATGAGTTCTATATAAGGGATATTTATCCCAGTGTTCTGTTGGGTTGACCAGAATATAAGGAACCCCAGAATAAAATTGGATCTTAAGAAAAAGAGCTGTCCTCTACCTTGCGAGATGAGGACATCTCGCACTTTTTAAGTGGAGTAGAATGTAAGATTCCTCCCCAGCCTTCGAGGTATACAGGAGTAAGAATCTCCCTTTCTGATCTTATAATTATTCCCTCTCTAAAATAAAAGAAAGTTTCTGTTTAAAAAAAGGAAGACCCTTTCCCTAGAATACTCTCAGGAGTCCCACCTGTTTTAAGGATTTAGAACAATGAGTTTAGAAGTGAGAATCGGTGTTTTGGATACCAAGGTTTTGGTTTTCATTCGAGTACGGCCCAAAAGAAGTTCTTTATCTCTTGGAGAGTATAAGAAGTTATCCCCCAGATATTGTGATCCTTATATCTGAATTCAATGAAAGTAGGTGACTTAGCCTACAAGTTTCTTTTATCTCCTCATCTCAAAATTCTTAATACCTTCTATAGAAAAATGTGCCAAACCCAAATCATGGAAAGACGGTAAAACTTCAGTGGCAAGTTACCGTTGGCTTCTAGGTTACGCTAGCTCCTTCCTTTATATAAGTCGTAACTTTTACTTGCCGCTCACAGTAATCTTACTCCCATCAATCTCCTTTCTTTCTTAATCTCCTTCATGGCGGCCTGGCAACAGGAATTAGTTTTATCCCTGATGATTTCTCACCTTCAAGACGCAAGAGAGTCTGTGAAGAAAGACTTTATAGAACAGTATGAGCGCTCACTTTTTCCTCACCTAGGAACTTCTGTAGCGCAGACCAAATGGCAGACCTATCAAAACATAACTAGGGTAACACCCTGGGGTCAGCAGCACTTTCGTAACAATGTCCGCTTGGCCATGGTTATTGAAGCTTTGGGTTTGGGTCCCCGATACTACTGCGTCATGAGATCAAGGCATCTTGGGTTTTCTGAGCGGGTCTTCTTACTGGCGTGTTTTCTTCCTCTCATGAGAAGATATGCCTTTATCCTGTTTTTGGCTTGCCTCTCAGAGGTCCTTTTGTTAGATCACCTCATACCACTGAGATAGGTGCGGCAATAACCAGCAGAATCATTCCCATAGATGAGTTACCCTATACTTGTGCAGCTTGTGAGGACTGCTTTTGTGACCAAATGATGGATGGGCTTATGGAAGTGTAAAGAGTTTCTCTATCTTTACTGTATAAGTTCCGAGAATGAATAAAGTTTAAATCTTGTTCTTATTTTGAATCTTGCTCTCTTTAAGACTTTTCTTGGTGGTTAATCGTGATTAAAATTTTTCTCTAAGTCTCATATTCGTGCATCTTGCGAAATTATTCCAAGTTGCGAGATGAGGACATCTCGCGTTTTTTAAGTGGGGTAGAATGTAAGATTCCTCCCCCAACCCTTTTTGATGTCTAGTATATTCCCCTGTAATCAATTCCTTTTCTGAAATATAAGAGATCTTGTTTGTGACTGTTTTAACCTAGAGAGAGAAAATATTCTAGAGAGAGAATATTCAGATTTTGAATATTTTTGGATAGAAAAATATCTCTTATAATTCAGATGAGTTCCCCTGATACAGAAATTTAAAAAGAATTTTCCAATGTGCAATTGGAATTAATTGGAAATAGGTATAAAGAACCTTAGCCTAAGGGTCTAGATTTTCATAAATCTTTAGACTATGGTCCAATTAAGGTTCCTATGGGCCAATAGCATCAATCCATGTGTAGGGAGGAGATAAGTCTAAATTGTAAAAAGAAAATACCCAAAAATGAGTAAATGCTCACATGAGGTGAAGAGTTGAAAATATACAAGGTTTATTAGTAAAAAAAACTATATTATAAATATGAGATATTTTGGGAATAATGATTTTATTATGACACATATGTAAGGAAGGGGAGTCCCTTAAAGGCTCACATAAGATGAAGAGTTGAAAATGTACAAGGTTTATTAGTAAAAAACTATGAGCAATATTAAAATGATTCCATTATGACACATATGTAAGGAAGGAGAGTTCTTTAAAGGAGGTGCATATTTCACATAAGATGAAGAGTTGAAAATGTACAAGGTTTATTAATAAAAAACTATGACCAATATTAAAAATATGAGATATTTTGGGAATAATGATTTTATTATGACACATATGTAAGGAAGGGGAGTCCCTTAAATGCTCACATAAGATGAAGAGTTGAAAATGTACAAGGCTTATTAGTAAAAAACTATGAGCAATATTAAAATGATTCCATTATGACACATATGTAAGGAAGGGGAATTCTTTAAAGGAGGTGCATATTTCACATGCTTGAATGAGTTTTAAACTCATAAAAATCGAGATATTTTATCTCTCCTCTCTCCTTATTCAAGTCTAGTTCCAAAACGTTAGCTTAACTGACCTAAAAATGGTCAAAAAGTGACCAAACTGACTTGGAAAATTCTAGAATCAGTTTGTTTGGTTAGGAGCTCAAATTTTCCTATAAATAGAAGCCTCCCCTTGTTGAAAAAAAACATAGAGTCTTATGCCTTGTTACTCTACTCCACCTAAGCCAAAGCATATAGAGTCTTATGCCTTGTTACTCTACTCCACCTAAGCCAAAGCATATAGAGTCTTATGCCTTGTTACTCTACTCCACCTAAGCCAAGAACTGTGAATTCTTTAATAATTCACTAGTTTTTGACACTTCTCTCTTTCTTCAATCCCCATTGGTGGCTCCATCAACATACTAAACCAATTGATTGGTTGGGGGCCTCTACCGTGAATAAAGAATCAAGCAAATCATAAGGTAAGTATATTGAATTTTGATCTTTTCTATAAATTCTCAATGATTCTCTCTTCTCAACCCCTCTCAAGCTTGAGAAGTTTAATTGGTATGGTTTTTTAAATGCTATTGAAGTTAATTGGTGAATAGTAGTGAAGAGTTACATAATTTAATAAATGCTATAGAAGTTAATTTCCATTTATATTTAAATTCTAATGGTTTTTATATAATTTCTCTCTCTCACTCAAGAAATGGTCATACTCATGACCCATTCTCAATCCAAATGAAGCTTTTCATAAAGCCTTTCCTTAATCCAAGATTAAGCTATGCTTGAGGCCAAATTAATGGCTTTTTGCTATGCTTTTAGTTTATGCACATTGATGATTCAAACCATTATGGATTGATGATCCAATTAGAGACCATTCTAATTGTTTTCTTAATGATCCAATTAGAGACCATTATGGATTGATGATCCAATTAGAGACCATTCTAATTATTTCTTTAATAATGAGCTTTATCCCTTAGAAAAAAATTGAGATTTATCAGTCATAGTAGCGGAGCTATGGCAAAATTTTTATAGAAATTACGCATAAAATAAATTCATTCAAAGCATAAAAAGAGGACTTCCTACCATATTCTAGGAACTATCATCCTAGATTAATTAAAAGAATTTTATTATGCATGGAGATGTGGATGTTGCATGTAGATGTAGATGTATGGATGTGAGTGTGAATGTGGAGGTGGATGTATGCATGGGATGTGGATGTATGCATGTAGAAATAGATGTGTAGATGAGGATGTAAATGGAGATGTGGATGGATGCATGTAGATGTAGATGTATAGATGTAGATGTAGATGTATAGATGTAGATGTATAGATGTATAGATGTAAATGTGAATGGAGATGTGGATGTATATATGTAGATGTAGATGTATAGATGTAGATGTGGATGTGGGGGTGGATGGATGCATGTAGATGTAGATGTATAGATGTAGATGTGAATGGATATGTGGATGTATGCATGTAGATGTAGTTGTGAATGGAGATGTATATGTATACATGTAGATGTAGATGTATAGATGTAGATGTGGATGTGGATGTGGATGTATGCATGTAGATGTAGATGTATAGATGTGGATGTGAATGTGGAGGTGGATGTATGCATGTAGATGTAGATGTATGAGGAGAATGTGAATGTGGATATGGATGTGGATGTGGATGTATGCATAGAGATGTGGATGTATGCATGTAGATGAGAATGTACGCATATAGATGTGGATGTATGGATGTGAATGTGCATGTAGATGTGGATGTATGGATGTGGATGCATGAATGTGCATGTAGATATGGATGTGAAATTAGATGTATGGATGTAGATGTGGATGTGTGGATGTGAATGTGGATGTGGATGTGGATGTGGATATATGTATGGATGTGAATATACGATATGTGATGTGAAGGAACATGAAGTGTTGAGATGGAAAATGATGTGATGGGATGAGTACACATATAAATGGAATATGGAATAAGTAATGTGGATTGATGAGGGATAATGTGGAAAAATGAAAGTAAAAATAGAAACTGTATTGTAAACTGTTTGTAAATGCTGTTTGTAAATGACTGTTTTATGTCAAGATTGCTGGGGGAGCATTGTGACTATCTTGTGATTAAGGTCGTGAGACCTAACTAATAATGTTGCAACTGCTGACGGAGAGTCAATGAAGGACGTCTCGCGTAGCAAGGTCGGCCGAGGTCTTGACCAGCCTCGGTGCGATTAAAATGGTGAGCTTTCGGTACGGTGGATGAGGGGCCAAGGAAGCGGCCTATGCGTGAAGCGCTAGGTTACCTGCGAAGGATCCTAGAGGGTGCTGACCATACGGTGCTCGGGCTCTGGGTCGCCTAGGATACCCATGCGTGCGTTGAGGAAGATATTGGAACAGAGTTGGAGTTGTTTTCTGAAATCGAGCATGGATCTGGTTGACTGACCTTGCTGGTCTTCAATGGATGAGTCCATGGCTCCTTATATGGATCCGTTGGTTGATCTTGCTGATCTTCAACGAGAGTCCATCTTGATAAGTGATTATATTGCCGAGTATTAAGGGCTAGGAACTAAGAAACGGCCCCTGATTGAGTGGACAGGTGGTGAGCGTCCTAGTTGCCAATGATGCCATAGATACTCTGATGAAGGAATGATGGAAAAATTAAGAATCAACTGGATAAATTGGAAGATGGTGATCAGTGATACTATGGTTTTATTAAAGGATTGTTTTAAACTGGTTGAATCTGTGAAAAGGCAATTTCATATTGGGTGTGTGAGTGGTGTGACTAGTTTTATTTTGCATGAACATCCGGCTAGGGGGCCTTGGAACTCTTTTCCTTGGTACCCGGGACAAAACCTAACCAAATTCTTAATTGGATCCCATCACTACAATGGTTGGGCGGTTGGCTAACCCATGGGACTGAGGCTGGACTGATGGATCCATAAATCGAGACTCAAGCTTTGTTTTTTACGATAGAAAAAAAAATAAAAATCCCGGACAGTAACTGTTCTATGGATAGGAATCAACGGCTGTGCCTCTTGAATGGGGAAAAAAGCGTTGATCCCAATGATCCAAGTGCAAGTTTCTTCCTTGAACTGACTAAGTATCTTATAGATGTAATTGGATCATCTCGATCAGAAATGATCTTGACTACGTTAGAGTAAAAAGTTATCCTGGTGGAATCGCTCGTGCTTCCGGTTAAGAAAGTTTTTCAGGGTTCGGTTTTGGAACAACCGACGGATTAGTCTATTATCCGGATATCCGTGGGCGAGGCCCCGAGTGTGGGACCCCTGTCCCGCGCGAGAAGTGCTACTTCCGCTGCCAGTACCCCGAATCCGTTGCTCGGTGGGAACAGGGATCTTACAGTTGGTATCAGAGCATTTGGTTAATAAACATCAACTGAGAAGACAAATATGTCAAAAATTTATCAAGAAACACAAAAAGGTTATAATTATGTGATATAATTCATACGATTTCATATTCAAACTGAAAGTCGTAATTTGGTAATTGGGTCTATCTTTCTTGTCTTTATCCAACTTTGGCCATAAAGTCATAAAGTCATTTGCAAAGATAATGTGGCAAAGCTCGTGGATGCGGCTCTTTATCTCGTGCTATCCGACATTATCCAAAACCACATTGCCATTGACAATTGTGTAAAAGTTTTCTCCATCGACGGTGTGGGCTGTGTGTCAAACATCACGCGATGACGCGAGCATGGAGTGCTTCTGGCACTAGATGGGGAAGGATGCTCACATGGGGACGTATACCCATCCATGCCCCCACTTGGACAACAATCACCTCCACCTCCACTACTCGAGCGTTGTCCTCTGTGAGTGGACGAGCGACCTGAGGGAGGGGTTCTAGCGGCTCTTTGTGGGGTTTCTATACAGGTGAACTAGGGTTAGCGGTGGTAGTGCCCGATGGTGCGGCCGAAGTGCCCGCCTCTCCCAAAAGATTGTTGTGCCATCGCTCTTTGCTTGGGCGTGGCTTTGGGCATGGCTTGTGCTAAAAAACCCATAAACTGGTCAGGCGACATGGCATATGGAGAGAAGGATGGAGAGTAAGCCAGTGTCTCAGCTGGAGTGCGAGACATGTTTCTACACACACATAACAAAGCCCACATTCACACTTTAATAAGAGCATACACATGAATTATCCCTCAACATTCATTCGTTTATGTATGAGGCCTTATGCATAAAGCCTATGCATAAAGCTATGCATGAGGCCTTATACATAAAGCTATGCATGAGGCTTATGCATAAAGCATTATGCATAAGCCTCATGCATAGCTTTATGTATAAGGCCTCATGCATAGCTTTATGCATAAGGCCTCATGCATAGCTTTATGCATTAGGACTCATGCATAACTTTATGCATAGGCTTTATGCATAAGGCCTCATTCATTCATGTATGAGGCCTTATGCATAAAGCCTATGCATAAAGTTATGCATGAGTCCTTATGCATAAAGCTATGCATGAGGCCTTATACATAAAGTATTATGCATAAAGCTTATGCATAAAGCACTGCACAAAAGGCCTTAAGTATAAAACTATAGATGAGGCCTTATGCATAAATCTATGCATGAGGCTTATGCATAAAGTATTATGCATAAAGCTTATGCATAAAGCACTATGCATAAGGCCTTAAGCATGAGGCCTTAAGCATAAAACTGTGCATGAGGCCTTATGCATAAAGCTATGCATGAGGCCTTATACATGAGGCCTTATGCATGAGGCCTTATACATAAAGCTATGCATGAGGCCTATGCATAAAGCACTATGCATAAGGCCTTAAGCATAAAACTATGCATGAGGCCTTATGCATAAAGCATACATGAGGCCTTATGCATAAAGCATGAATGAGCATTATGCATAAAGCATTATGCATAATTCTTATGCGCGAATCTTTAAAACAAATCCCCAGCACCCAAGGGTGAAATAATAATAGAGGAAAGATAGAAAAGCACTTACCTCTTTTTCATGATGTTGAAAGAAAGGATTAGAGGACCTACAAAACCAACAAAAGCGTGAGGAAAGGATTAGTAATGCATACATACAAAAGCTTATGCAAAAATAGAGGAAAGAGAGGATAAAAAGATAGGAAAGAGAGGAAAGCACTTACCTCTTTTTGGTGATGTTGAAAGAGAAGATTAGAAGACCTACAAAACTAATAAAAGGGTGACGAAAGGATTAGTAATGCATACATACAAAAGCCCTAAGAACCTAATGCATACATATAAAATCGAAAAGAGAGGAAAGAGAGAAAAGGATTTACCTCTTTTTGGTGAAGTTGAAAGAGAGGATTAGAAGACCTACAAAACAAAACAAAAAGTTGAGAAAAGAATTAGTAAAATACAAAACCCTAAAAGTGTGAATAGCATGGATACACAAGGAGGTTTATCCTTCAACACACACACACCAATTTAACAACCAAGAGGAGAGGAGAGGAGAGGAGAGGGGAGGAGAGGGGAGGGGAGGGGAGGGCAAAGAAGGAGGTGGAGAAGAGCTTGGGAAAGAGAAAGAACCTGCAAAACAAATGAGAAAGCAAAAATAAGAAAATTACTCATAATTACACACACAAACATTTTACATCATATGTATATGTATATGTAACCAAGAGGAGATGAGAGTGAGGGAAAAGGAGGCATACCTAGTGAGGAAGCAAGCATATGACACGTGCACGAAAAAAAACATAGAAAAAAGAGAGGTTCTATTTTACTGTAAAAACCTGCGTCGTTGATATATGCGTCGAAATAAGAGTGGAAAAAAGCATCAAAATCAGAGTGAAAAAAAGCGTCAAAAAGTGCATGGGAAATAGCATGGAAATAAGAGTCAAAAAAAAAATTTCCCACACTCTTTTCGATGGATATTTTGATGACCTTTTCGATGCTTATTTTGACGGTCGTCGTCGCTACTTTTCATTCAAATTCAAAATCTTTCCATATCTTATGCCTGACATTTCAAATTACCTATCACCGACTACCACCCTCCACAAATACTTAAGGAAGGATTCCCCTCCAAAAACAAGCATTCATTCCCATTTTGCAAATCAATATGGAAACCATGGACGACGCCACACCCTCAAATTTTGTTGAATTAGAGGAGAAGACACTTTGTCTATGTACTCGCTGCAAATACCAAGTGGCTCGATGTCGACGAATTTGCAATGATCATACAAAAAAATGGGAAATAATTTTGGTGGAGCGATTGGAACATCTAATTAGTGGTGGCCATGCGCGCTTCAACAATGACGAACCAATGGATATCCGGCCTGAACGATGGAGACCAACAAGAGTAGCCACAAATGAGGTGATCCAACAACCCGAGGAACTTGAGGCAGATTCATAGCAAATACTAGAACATGACATGGATGACATGATAAATGCCTTACATGATGGAACACGAAGGGATAGAAGAAAACACATGACGTGTGGAATACGCTTCCCAAGAAGAGAAATAGCTACACAAGCTTGCTCGTCTTCCACTATATCGTGGAGCACATGTTTCTGTTTTACGTGCTTGCCTATCCATATTCAACTTGCAATCAATTTTTGGATGGTTTGATACGAGAGTATCAAAACTTTTTGGATAAGTGATGATATCATATGCAATTAGTGAGTTATGTACCTTTATATGCATTTTCTTAGCCTGACTATTTTGTGTAACAGCTTATTGAAACATCAAATATTGCCAGAAGATAATGAGATGCCAATGGATCGTAGTCAAGCAAAAGCAATGTTGCACTCGATTGGCATGGACTACAATACACACCATGCTTGTCCAAATGATTGTATTCTTTATCAACAAGAATATAACAACGCAGTACAATGTTTGCATTGTGGGACATTGAGATAGAGACAAGATGTGCAAGGAGAAAGGGTACCAGCAAAAGTTTTACGACACTTTTCCATCATCCCTCGGATTAAAACAATGTTCAAGTGCAAATCCATTGCACAGGATTGATGACTTGGCACCGTAACACTAGGTCCATGGATGGTGTCATGCATGTGCCGTAGATCCCCCGGTATGGGTAACCTTTCAAGAGGAGGCTCGCTATATTCGACTCGGACTAGCGATGGATGGAGTGAATCCATTTGGTCTACGAAGTTCATCATGGAGTACATGGCCTGTTTGTCTAGATAACTATAATCTTCCACCATGTCGTGATAAAAAAAGGACATCTTTTATTGTCTTTGATAGTTCTTGGAAAGTACAAGAAGGTGAAGAACATGGATGTGTATTTAGCCCCTTTAGTTGAGGAGCTTCCTGTTCTATGGGAGGGCATTAAATTTCATGATATTTCCAAGAGGTTTGGACAACGTGCGCTAACATTGAGAGGAATACTTATGCGGACTATGCATGATTGGCCTGGCTATGGAGAGTGCTTAGGTAATACTGTAGCTTATTAACATATTATGTTAAGTCATGATTGTCATCCAAACTTACCTGCTACAATCTTTTTTGATGTTCTACAAGGCTTTCAGTGTCAAGGTATAATGGATGTCCATTATGAGGGCCGCAACTTGAGGCTCGATACTCAAAGTCTATAAAGAATATAGTATACGAGGTCCACAAGAAATATCTCCCAGTGGACCATCCTTTGCATGAGGGATTTCTAGGGAGGTCTCCTCACATATGGAAGAGCAGTGATTGGAGGACCTTATGGGAGCTGGATCCAACCTGTTACACCTCCAAGAATGAAGCGTCAATCCATTTTTCATTAACTTCCATACTAGAATGACCTTCTAGTGAACCATCTTCTTGACCCAATGCACATTTTCAAGAGAAAGCCGAGGTGCTTTGGAAAACCATCATAGGAGCAAAGGAGAGCAGGGCACAACCAGGATGATTTACAAGAGGTTCAATGCATGCACCACTTATGGGCCCAAAATAGAGCAGATGGAAAGGTGAAGCTACCAAAATAGAGTAGATGGAAAGGTGAAGCTACCAAAATCACCTTGGGTCATGACAAAGGATGAGCAACGGCGTGTAAAGAAGTGCATTAGTGAGTTTCGTACCCCTACAGGATGCATGCATTGCTTCAAGGGAGCATTTACAAAGGACGATGAGCTTAGTGGCTTGAAGAGTCATGATTGGCACAAATTCTTGCAATTCGTGCTTCCTATAGCCATCAAGGATTGCCTCAACGAGGACATTAGAGCAACAATTTACAAAATTGGTGTAGTGGTACGTTGGATATCAAGGAAAGAGATTAGTAGAGACACATTGAAAGCAGCACGGTTAAACTCTATCGAGGCTGTTACAATGGCTCAGAAATACTTTCCAAACCATTCAATTGCACTTGCTAGTTCATGTGATTGATGAAGTTGTTATGGCTGGGGTTGTCCAGAGCCAATGGATGTTTTTCTTTGAGAGATTTATGAAGACACTTAAAGGATTTGTTTGCCAAAGAGCTCGTCCTAAAGGTAGTATGGCAGCAGGATGGCTTGTTCAAGAATCACTTGTATATATAACTGAATTTCTCAGTACGTCTGATCCTGATATGCTAAGATTATGGACACAAGAAGAAGATGATTGACTAGTTGGGAAAGGGCCACAAGGAAAAGGCCTTATGAGAACAATGGATGTAGTATTGCATGAGAAGATCAATAAATTTTGCATCTTAAACTCACATGCTATATGGAGAAATGGATTGAGAGATATAACTTGGTGAAGGCCAAAAGGGACCCAGCTCCTTTGAGTTTTAGAAGGAGTCGAACAACCCGCACACTACCGTACCCAACATAACTTGCACTTCTTCCAAACTTTCCTTCTAATAAATGGCTCGATCAAACCATACTACAAGCTAAACGCAATGGTGAATTAATAAGTGATGAGGAGGAGGAGCTTGCATATGGTTGTGACTTCCATGTATGTGAGTTAGAGATATCTACGCATTATCTTTTATATCGTGCTTTCGTGAATTTATACAATAAAAGTACTTATTTATTGTGCTTGCAGTATCGTAAGTTTGGGGCAATTTGGTCATGCAGACGTCACTTTCGAGTAGAAGGAATAGATAAAAAGAGAACAACATTTGATTGTGGTGTGAAGGCTAATTTCATGCAAGAATGTTGTTCAAGTGCAAGTGATGGCAATACTGAAGTAGGAATGCTAGATTATTGTGAAACAATCCAAGATATTATCAAGGTTGGATTCAGAAAGTTTGATATGTTGATTTTTTATGTGAAATGGTTCAAGTTGGTAGCTCAAGGGGCGCAAGTAACTGTACGCAAAGACAAGTGTGGATTTCTTCAAGTAGACCACACAAAGATATGGAATGACCCCAAAGGGACACATTTGTACTACCAGAGTACTGTGAACAAGTCATCTTTATGGAAGACCCAACAGATCATAAATGGTTGTTTGTAATCCAAATAAATCCACGTGGAAAACAAATATTTGAAGAGGTGAAAATAGCAATGACTGTTTGCCAGATGCTGAGGAACTCCCCCCAGATCATGTGATGGTTGAGCATACACCACTAGCACCTATTGAACAACAAGAACAACAAGAAGAAGACATACTAGTTGAGGAAGTAGGTGAGGCTCGCACGGGATTAGGATCGGATGAAGGTGTACTCATTGAGCAAATACATCTTGAACGAGAAACAGACACTAGAGATAATCCAGAAGAAGAAGAGATTCAAGTTGAGTATGATCATGATGCATCGACAGCTCTCATGCTAGAGCTACAAGAGGATGACGACATGGATGAATTACCTTCTACTACTACAAGACCGGTTCCACCAAACAATGATGGAGTATTTCTAGAAATAGATTTATTTGGAGCCATGGATCTCGCTGAGGATGAGCAAGTTGATGATGAACTTTAATTTCATTTTGTAAAATAGAGCACTTTCTTAATTGCACCTTAGTGATGAGGAGGAAGAGCTAGCATTTTTTCTCCTTCAAATAGCATTTTTTCTCCTTCAAATAGCGTGATGGAAGTTATACCCTCCTCTCTCCCTCAGCTCCCCCCCCCCTCTCTCTCTCTCTCTCTCTCTCTCTCTCTCTCTCTCTCTCATAGACACATATGCTTGCAAAGAGGTAGAAAGAGAAGGCTAAAACACACCCTAGGATGGAAACTTATTTCGACGCTTATTCTGACGCATTTTTCCATGCATATTTCGACTGTTACTTCGACGCCTTTTTTCACGCATATTTCGACACCTATTTTGGCGCACATATCGATGACATGAGACCAGGCGTGGAAACTAAGTGTCGAAAAACAATGATTCTCTTGTAGTGTTAGTTGGAGCATAGCACACATGGAATAGACGCTACAAGGGAAAGCGACCGTAGATGCATTTTGACAACACGTGGTTTAAAATGTTACGGGTGCGTTATAAGCGCGTCTACCGACACGCACCTATAATAATAGAGACTATAAGCGCGTCTATATGTGCATCTATAAGCGCGTCTATATGTGCATCTATATAGACATGCTTATAGACGTGCATATAGACTCGCTTATAGCCTCTATTATAGATGCACTCTGGAATTAAAAAGAAATTCAAGAGAGCTGCCTGTGCAGATGTACAGCTGTATTTTCTGCACAGGCAACTCTCTGGTTTAAGGTTTTGCTTACTTGTACATAGACGAATCAAGATCAGCAAAGATATCAACATAAAAACTTAAATTAAAGATAGATATGCACAAAAAGATTTGTGAACACACTTCAAATATTGATTAAAGAAGATGAAAAATTATAGCTTATATCCAAAAATTTGTCCATACATGATCGTAGCCACATAAGGCTTGAATAAAAACATAGATACATAAGGAAGATGAAAAAATTTATCTTATATCCAAGAGGTTGTCTATACATGATGGTAGCCACATGAGGCTTGAAAAAGAAACATAGTTGCGTAAACCAAAACTATACATGAAGAAACGGGCGACTACTCGGAGGAGTCAACACTCTCCGAGTCTTCTTTTCCTCCTCCACCTTGTGCCTACACAAAGTGAAGATATATATAAATAAAAATAGAAAGTATTATAAAGGTCGAAACATGTTTTGTAAATAAATGCATGAGCATAAAGCTTATGCATAAGGCTTAGTCATAAAGCTTATGCATAAGGCTTATGCATAAAGCTATGCATGAGGCCTTAAGCGCATAAAGCTATGCATGAGGCCTTATGCATAAAGCTTATGCATGAGATTGTATGCATAAAGCTTATGCATGAGACCTTATGCATAAAGCATGCGTGAACATTATGCATAAAGAATTATGCATAAATCTTATACGCAAACCTACAAAACAAATCCCTAGCACCCAAGGGTGCAATAATAATAGAGGAAAGAGAGGAAAGATATGAAAGCACTTACCTCTTTTTTGTGATGTTGAAAGAAGAGAGGACTAATGCATACATACAAAAGCTTATGCAAGCTATGCCGCTATGCAAGCCTCTTGCAAGCCCTAAGCCTTATGCAAGCCTTATGCAAACTATGCTTTCTAATAAAAATGTGGATAATGAGACATTGGTACAATGTGATGGTTAGTCAAAATTACAAATCCAATGGTTAGATTTTGAATGATCTCTTTTTCAAAATTCTTCCAGGCTATCAGAAGGCCTGTAAATATTAATAATCTAATTAGTGAAATTACATTTTTGATGTAAATCATCTAAAACCTATAGGGACTAGTGTAATTGTAATGGTGCATTTATCGAAAAAAATTTGAATCAGTCAGAGTATGGAAAGATCATTTTTTTATCATTTCATCATATTTTTGATAGATTTTGATTAATTAGAATAATTTATACTAATTTCAGCTATATTAGGTTAATTTGAGTGCATGTGTATTTTCTATTAGCTGCTTAATCTTATTTGAAGTACCTTGCCCCCCAAATTTGCTCTCCAAGCATTGTCCCAGTCCCCAGCATAAATTGGACAAAATTGGACAGCCTGATATTGCAACAACCCATATGCACGGTTTAGTGAGATGTCCTCTTAAATTAGATGGCTATCTAATGCTCCAAATCCATTCTTCTTACATCCTTTTTGAGTGATTTTTAAATTTAGGTTCCTATGCTTCGTGATAGGGTGTTTTTGTATGCCAAGACTTACATATTCTTGCTCCACGAGTTGGTGTTGTCTTTGCCAAGAGTAATCATTAGTGTCATGAATCTTGATGTAAAATTTGTAGTCATCTTAGCAAGGAAGTTTTTGTTAGTAGTATTATAACCTTGGCCCATCATAGACCTATGCTCTCTCTCTCTCTCTCTCTCTCTCTATATATATATATATATATAGATATAGATATATATATATATGTATGTATGTATGTATGTATGTATGTATATTGTGCACACAATAATTAAATACACCCATGATTTCTAAAAAAAAATCATATTCTTCTTTAGTTAGAGCAGAGCACACCTGGAATAGAGTGCCTATAATAAAAAAATGTAATTTCATTCATGATCCTCGTAAATCTAGCCCCTCTCTCTTTGTGATACAAAATGAGAAGATCTCTTTTCATAAGAGGACCATTATTGGAAGGTGAAATGCAAGCCTGCAAGTGTATGCATGGTTTAGTGAGATGTCCTCTTAGATGGCTATCTAATGCTCCAAATCCATTCTTCTTACATCCTTTTTTGTGATTTTTTAAGTTTAGGTTCCTATGCTTCATAATAGCGTATGTTTATATGCCAAGACTTACGTATTCTTGCTCCAAGAGTTGGTGTTGTCTTTGCCAAGAGTATTCATTAGTGTCATGAATCTTGATGTAAAAGTTGTAGTCCACTTAGCAAGGAGGTCTTTGATAGTAGTATTATAACCTTGGCCTATCATAGACCTATTCTCTCTCTCTCTCTCTATTGTGCAGACAATAATTAAATACACCCATGATTTCTACTAAAAAATCATATTCATCTTTAGTTACAGCATAGCACACATGGAATAGAGTGCCTATCAAAAAAAATTTATTTTATTCATGATCCTCATAAATCTAGCCCCTCTCTCTTTTTTAATCCTTGTGTGATACAAAATGAGGAGATCTCTTTTCATAAGAGGACCTTTATTGGAAGGTGAAATGCAAGCCTGCAAGTGTATGCACGGTTTAGTGAGATGTCCTCTTAAATTAGATGGTTAACTAATGCTATAAATACATTCTTCTTACTTCCTTTTTTTGTGATTTTTTAATTTTAGGTTCCTATGCTTCATTATAGCGTGTGTTTATATGCCAAGACTTACATATTCTTGCTCCAGGAGTTGGTGTTATCTTTGCCAAGAGTATTCATTAGTGTCACAAATCTTGATGTAAAAGTTGTAGTCCACTTAGCAAGGAAGTATTTGATAGTAGTATTATAACCTTGGCCATCATAGACCTATGCTCTCTCTCTCTCTCTATTGTGCACACAATAATTAAATACACCCATGCTTTGTAATAAAAAATCATATTCTTCTTTAGTTAGAGCATGGCACACATGGAATAGAGTGCCTATAAAAAAAAATTATTTTATTCATGATCCTCATAAATCTAGTCCCTCTCTCCTTTTTAAACCTTGTGTGTGATACAAAATGAGGAGATCTCTTTTCATAAGAGGACCATTATTGGAAGTCAAAATGCAAGCCTGCAAGTGTATGCACGGTTTAGTGAGATGTTCTCTTAAATGAGATGGTTATCTAATGCTGTAAATACATTCTTCTTACATCCTTTTTTTGTGATTTTTTGATTTTAGGTTCCTATGCTTCATTATAGCGTGTGTTTATATGCCAAGAATTACATATTCTTGCTCCAAGAGTTGGTGTTGTCTTTGCCAAGAGTAATCATTAGTGTCACAAATGTTGATGTAAAAGTTGTAGTCCACTTAGCAAGGAAGTATTTATTAGTAGTATTGATAACCTTCGCCTATCCATAGGGGGCATTTGAACATAAAAAGGGCCCTGTAAGTGTTAAAACCCTAAGATCTCTCTAGATAATTGTTATGCATAAACATGCATAAATCAGGCATAAACTCAACCACCCAACCACCCCCGAGCCTCTAGCCCAAGGGATGCACACATGAATTATAAATAAAATACATCATATTCTACCTTGATGTCCCATACCATCAAGAGGTATAACACAATCCAATAGCATGTAGCTATAGTATGAAATGGTAGGTGAGTAGATATGGATCTCTACACAAGAGACCATAGCATAAGCCTCCAAGCCTCCAAGCTCCAAGCCCCCTTCAGTTTTCCCCATGCCCCTATTATATAGGAGGGCCCTCAAATGACTCTTGACTTTCCATTCCCCATTTGTGACCCTTGGTGGATGCCTGACCCTAACCTTAACCCTTAAGGTTAGTCCTAATCTAGGCTCCATTAGAGCTTGTTCCCATGCTCCAATGCTCACAAGCCTAGCCTCCTAGTATATGCACACATAATGTGTATATAACATAGCACACATACAATGAAAAGAAGGAGAACTGCGCTGAACAATGAAAAGAAGGAGAACTGCGCTGAACAATCTCAACCGACTCCCAAGTTGAATCCTCTATTTTCTTATCTTTCCACCTAATTTTAACCTCAGGGATAAATCAACTACAAAGTTTCCTTTTCCTGAATTCATGTACCTTATCAGGTTCATGTGGAACATAGGATAAATCTTCAACTTCAAGAGGAGTAACTGTGTTATCCTCACCTCCCAGTTTTCCTTTCACTCTATTGATATGAAGATGAACTCTAACATGTGGAGGTAGTTTTAAGTTCAAACACAACCGTGCCAATCTGATGTATAACTCGAAAATGGACCACAATATCTAGGAGATAAATTCGAGCATTTTCCCATTGACAAAGTTTGAGAATCTTTAGGAACATTAAAATAAACTAACACTCCTGGTTCAAAAGACCGAGATGAGCATCCTCTATCAGCATAAAATCGTGCCCTATCTTGAGCACTCCTGATAGAATCCTGAGCTTCGGTCAATATTTCTTGCATATCTCGCAAGAAATCCCTCGATGCATCAACCTCCATGTCCTTAAGGCCGACATCAATAGGTGCCCTGGGTGATACCCATACATAAGTATGCACGGACTAAAAAATAATAGCCGTAAATTTAGAACTGTTATAGGCAAATTCCATTATTGGAAGATATTTTTTTCAATATGATGATTTTCTAGAGACATATGCACGAAGCATATACACTATAATCTGATTCATTCACTCTGTTTGCCCATCAGACTACTGCGGATGATTAGAGCAATTCACATTCAAAGTAACTTCCTCGTTGTAAACCATTCGAAATAAAGTAAGAAAACATGGCATTATAACAACAAAAACCAGGGATTCATCGGTGCCCTGACATATCCACAGCTGCATATGTAATAATCGACGTCTCGAGTTACCCATATCAACATAGAGAATCATCAACGTCTCGATGAGTTACATATGTCCATCCGTAAACCTATCAGGTTGATTGTGTAAATCACCTAAAGTACGGAACTAGAGAAAGAAATGCTAACAAAGGAAGAATCCAAATTTCCTTATCCGAACACAACAAGATAAAATTGTTTGAACTCTAAAGAAAGAGATTTCAACAAGTGAAAATGCCGAAGAGATTTCCCTCATCAAAACATGCAAGCTATAGATAAAAGAAGTTTATCTAAAGAATGCCTTCTAGTGAATTTAGAAAATAAGATTGTCTTTGAATGTTGAGGTCAACATGCTAAATAAGTGATGTAAGCAAAGCAACAATCTTAAGCCCAAATTATCCCATATTATAATATATGTGAGGGATCACTTGCGTCCCATACCACCATGATACTACCCATACATACCTTAACAATTTGAAACTCCCTAGTATGCCGTCTAGGAAAATATGAATAAAATCCTGTATAAAAGGAATAAGATGGCCTTATCCAGACTTTCACATAATAAACCTGTCTCTATATACTTGAGACTAAATCAAGGAATAACTCCTTCTGAGTATATCATTTAGAAAAGAAATTGAATTATTGGCGCCTTAATGATAACTACCCGAAACACAATAAAGTTAGGGTAGAAAAATAACTCACCTAGATATATAAGCAACTAAGTATTCGAGTTGGAATATATATAAGAGTATAAGAAATATACTCCAAAATTATATGCAAAAAACGAAGGCAAATGCTACCTTCAAGGCACATGAAATTATCCAAAAGATCAAAAGATCCTTATAAAACCATGGATAAAAGCATAGAAGCTCCTTAAATCCATAAAAACCATAGTTGATCATAAAAATCAATGCATACCATCTAATGGACATAAATCATGCCAAAAGAAGCATTAAAATTGGTGGCCAACTCATCAATCTGGAGTATATGAACGTTGTGTTGTTCAAATAAAACTCCAAAGTAAGAAAGTGAAACACATGTGTGTAGCACTCAATAAGAAAACCCTAGACACAAGTGATCTAGGCAGAACCTGATGAGTCCATGTAAAACTTGGAAAATATCCAATAAAAATCCACCAAAACAAACCGATCAACTGACCCATGATAGAGGCTTAAGAAATTAGGCACAAACCACACTTAAAAAAGTGTAAAATAAATTATCATGGAAAAGTGTCAAAGGTGAAACACACTTTGAACGTAAATTATAGCCATCAAAAGAAATTAAGGAACATGTCCAAAAAGAATAGCTAAATAATGGTAAAAAATCATGAATACATCGTTTAGAATTAATCCAAACATAAATATCCATTAATACGAGGTATAATCCTATTAATAATATGCGAATAACCCGCATCTATCTAATGTCAACATGAGAAAATATACTTCAACATTAAATAACCCTCGAAAATATTAAATTCTCGAGAAAAAGAATTATTAAGATTTTTTTATAATTTTTCCTAATTTTATAGGGCCTCAAAATATGATAATTTTGAATTCCACCAAACCTATCTTATGGCATTCCAAACCTATATTTTTCCAGAAAATTTTAGCAATTAAATTTGCCAAAATACCATTGATATTTTAAAAATATCAATTTTTAGGATTTTTAAAAATAATTTTAGAATATTCCTAATTTTTCGTGAGAATCCCATCATTCATGAAATTTCCAATTCCGCCCAACAATTCTCAAATCCAATGAAAATTTACAATTTTAATGGATTTTTCTAAATTTTTGGGTCAAAAAATATATTTTTAAAGGAATTTGAATGCTCACGGGCGCCCGAATGGACACACCACATGCCAAACACCAACCCCACATTTTTCCGAAATTTAAAAGAACCTTAGTCTAATTTTCCACTAATTTTCAAGATATTTTTGAAATTTTTAAATTACCCCGAACGTATTTAGAATATGAACGGTCAAAAAATTTCAGAATTCCAACGGTTTTCCCAGAATACGGAAAGCAAAAAGTTTTGGGAAAATGAAAAGACAAAAAAAAATTCAGAATGTGAAAGGTCAAAAGTTTCCGGAATACGGAAGATCAAAAGTTTTTCCAAAATTCGGAAAGCCAAAAGGTTTTGAGAAAATGGAAAGCGAAAGGTTTTGCGGAAGATGAATAGCCAAAAAATTTCAAAAAGAAATTTCAGAGATTTTTCCTCAAATTTCACATTTTCTAGCTTTTTCCAAGCTTTTTTTGAAATATTATCAAAAGTTTTTTTTTAATAATAAAAAACCTATTTTAAAAAAAATAAAAAAAAGCTTTAATAAACTTTTGCATGGTTTTGATTTTTTAAAGGGGGGGACATTTTTTTTCCGCGGGCTACTGCCCCCCCCCCTCCCCGCCTGTGCGCAGAAGAGAGAGTGGATGAGAGTGATTCCATCTCTCTTCTCCCCTCTCTCCTCTCCTCTCCTCTCCTCTCCTCTCCTCTCCTCCATTTCATTCTCTCTCCTCCCATCTCTTCTCTCTCTGTTAATCAGAGAGATTAACTTTAATCTTTGATTAAAGTTTTAATTAAACAATACTTAATCATAATTAACTTTAATTATGATTAATGTTTAAAAAATCATTTTAAAGAGAATTTCTCACAAAAAAAAGAAGGAAAATCAGATTTGAGAGGCGAAGAGGACCCCACGCACACGGGAGAGCATTTCATGCATCAACACGCTGTCCCCTATACTGAATTTCAGTAGAAAATTGACATAAATTTGATCGCATACCCGCGGAAAAAACCCGCAAAAATGTATTAAAAATACATTTTTAATCATAAAAATGCTCAAAAAATTCCTTAAAAATCAGGAAAAAATTCCTTTAAAAATCCAAGAATTTAGGGAATCCATTCTACCAAAATTATCCACAATAAAATATGTGGTATTTTTGTAAAAATTTCCATTAATGCTTGATTTAAACCATAAAAAATAGAGAAAAATAGCATTAAACTCACGGAACTCCCCCGCAACGTCGATTCGTCCATTGAATTGTAGTAACACATATTCCAATCACCATATCAATGATCCACGTGCAATTCATCAACACAAATCAATAAAATAACATTTTAATTACTAAATATTAAAATTTACTTCAAAAAAAATCAACAACAATTCAATAGAGATTGCTCTGATACCACTGTTAAAACCCTAAGATCTCTCTAGATAATTGTTATGCATAAACATGCATAAATCAGGCATAAACTCAACCACCCAACCACCCCCGAGCCCAAGGGATGCACACATGAATTATAAATAAAATACATCATACCTCTACCTTGATGTCCCATCAAGAGGTATAACACAATCCGATAGCATGTAGCTATAGTATGAAATGGTAGGTGAGTAGATATGGATATCTACACAAGAGACCATAGCATAAGCCTCCAAGCCTCCAAGCTCCAAGCCCCCTTGAGTGTGCCCCATGCCCCTATTATATAGGAGGGCCCTCAAATTACTCTTGACTTTCCATTCCCCATGTGTGACCCTTGGTGGATGTCTGCTGACCCTAACCTTAACCCTTAAGGTTAGTCCTCCTAACCCATGCTCCACTAGAGCTTATTCCCATGCTCCCATGCTCACAAGCCTAATGTGGGTTAGCCTCTTAGTATATGCACACTTAATGTGTATATAACATAGCACACATAATGTACATATAACAGTAAGGATCTCTAATTTTAAGGAATTAAGACTAATTTTATTGAGGCTTAAGGAGATAAACCTCATATAATGACACCTACTTTTGGCCCTGAAAGTAGGGGATCTCTCTAGTTTTCTCTCTCTAGGATTTTCACTCTAGGATTCTCTTTCTAGCCACTAAAACTCTCGAAACATCATCAATCTTGTCCATATAGGGGCCCCAAAAATATTTTTTTATTACAATTCAAAATAATTATCTCAAAATAACTTTCAATCACATTTAATGCACTTTCATTGCGTTTTTTAAGTTCCCTCTAAATTTCATATCCACAGTCATTAAAAGACAATCTCGTTTAATTACACTTTCATTGCGTTTTTTAAGTTCCCACAAATTCTAAATCAAGAGTCGTTAAAAGACAAGGAAAACTTACATTTTTTATTTTTTCACTTTTAAATGAATCAAAAATAAAAAGTTTAATTTAAATTTAAATTTTTGGATAGGCTAAGCAAACCCACCTAAAAACTATTTTCTTCATTGATTACTATCACATCTCCTCTCTGTCCGACTCAACAACTAAAAGATTCTCTCTCTCTCTCTCTCTCTCTCTAAGTCTCCCTCCCAAGCCCTTCTCTCATTGCAGGTCTCTCTTTGAAGCTTCTCTTTGGGATCCAAGCTATCTACCATCTTCCATTGTGTCTACTATGGCACTCACAAAAATAACAAACACCTCAAATTCATCACAAGTGAGGAAGGTAGACTTGCATATTCACATCTAAATGCACAAGAAAGAGAAGCAAGAAAGAAGACAACAGGGTCATTGTAATGTGGATCTTTGGGTTGATGGGTATTTATATCCTAATGATACTTCTTCAAATTTTTCTCCACCTTTCACAGACCTATCCTCATTCATTCATTTTGTTGGAGAGGGTGAGAATGGGCTCCTTGGATATTGCAAATGCTTAAGTATATGTGATGCATAGAAGGTTCAATTTATAAACTCACAAATTCATAGCTTACAAGTCACTTTGACTAGTGTGCAATAAGCTCTCGAAATTGCACAGAATAATATTTTACAGCTACATAGGGCAAAGAGAAAGAGGACCACATCCTCAAGTTATAAGATACAATCTCGCATATGAAGAGCACACCCATGGGAGCCAAAGAGCGAAAGAGGACAATGAACAACATTCAGACACTTGCAATTGGTGGTGGTGCTCTCAAGCGAAGAATTCATGCAGCAAGGTTTGTTTTCTATTCATCTTTTTTGTTATAAGTTATTCTTTATTAGAGTGTATCTATTGTTTGATTTTTTTCATTAACTGTTAATTCATTATATAATATTACTTCTATAAGTAATCTTTGTTAGTTCATTAAAGGACCTTTCTTAAACATGGGTGTGGTGATAATGGTCCTCAAGATATTAGAGATATGTTACGTAGCTGCATGAGAAAACATGACATTCTTTCCATAGTTCGAGATCCATGCTACAAGAAGGTAAGACAGACACTTGCAAATGAGATAATGCAAGATATAACTAACATTTTAGGCATTGAGGAAGTTCAGAATGCATGCGATGAAGTGGGCGTAAGCACAAAAGGATACCATGCTCTCCTTCAATTAACTCAAGATACACTTCACAAACAAGGCATCACACGAAATACTTTTCCTGCCCCAAGAAGATTAAGATTAGCAAAGAGGACATGCAATGAAGATGTGCAACGTAAGATTGGAGAGTACTGTTGTTGCGTCAATGATGTGCTAACCATTAGAGCTTGGGGAAAAAAGCGAGGCAACAATGGTAATATTCTGGTTCCTTACAACGAGTTCAACAATATATTTGTTGATCTACAACGTCTTCAGAAAGTCTTCAGAAAGTCATAACCTTATTCTATGGATTACCTAATAATTGTAAGTAACTTTTATCTCTTGCAAAGTAGAATGCGCGGCCATGGGCGGCTGCCCGCATGAACACACACACACACACACACACACACACACCCACACCCACACACACACACACACACACACACGCACACCCACAATTATCATTACCTGTGTATACTGTCAGTCAATGAACTCCCAAAGGGCCCCTCGGGCCCGTATATATACAAAAATGTAGCCCGCCGGGCTAAATGACGACCCCGGCGAGCCCACCGGGGTTTTAAAATTCCCGGCGGGACCGCCGGGTATTGCAAAAATCCCGGCGAGATTTTAGCCGTTTACCAGGGAACCTCCCACCGGCTTTTTTGGGAATATGTTAACATGTTAACATGTTAATAACATGCTAACACATGTTATTAACAAAAAAAAATGTGATCACATGAATATAAAATCATTGACTGTGAATTTATTAATAATTCACTAGTTTTTGACATTTCCCTCTTCCAAAGATTGGTGGCCACTCTTGTTACAAACAAGAGTTGAACCCTCAAACCATCAAGCCAAAGGAAAGCTCCAAGAAATTATGTAAGTAGAGATCCTTGTATTTTTCTTTATTGATTTTAGGTTTTTCTAATGTTTATGATTGTTTAAAGTGATAAATGGATGTTATGCCTTGATCGAAAGGCTTTTCCCCTCTCTCTTCTGTCAGAATCAACCCTTCTTTATCCTGGTTAAGTGAAAATTATTGGAATTAAACTTTTTATAATGTTTTCTCTTTTATAAGTGAATTTTGATTAGTATAGATTACTTTAAATCAATTAGAGTTAATTTTTAAGACAAAATTAAGTAGGAAAATTTGAAAAATGGTCAGCCATACAAAGGAGGTTATGGCAAAATTTTTGGAAATAAGAATTATCTTTTACTATGTTAAAAGAGTAATTCCTATCAATTCTATACTCTAAAAGTGTCATTTTCATGCATAGAAGATGCATATTGATTATTATTATTTTTATGTATAAAGGAATAATTTTCTTTTATTAAAAGTGTTACTTTCATCAAAATAGATTTTTATGCATAAAGGAACAATTTTCTTTTATTATGAAAGTGTTACTTTCATCAAAATAGATTTTTATGCATAAAGGAATAATTTTCTTTTATTATGAAAGTGTTACTTTCATCAAAATAGATTTTTATGCATAAAGGAATAATTTTCTTTTATTATAAAAGTGTTACTTTTATAATATTTGAATTTCATGCATAGAGGTATGCATAAAAGATTATTATTTTATTATAAAAGTATTACTTTTATCATATTTGAATTTCATGCATAGAGGTATGCATAAAAGATTATTATTTTATTATAAAAGTGTTAATTTTATCGTATTTGATTTTCATGCATACAAGTATGCATAAAAGATTATTATTTTATTGTAAAAGTGTTACTTTTATCATATTTGAATTTCATGCATAGAGGTATGCATAAAAGATTATTATTTTATTGTAAAAATGTTACTTTTATCATATTTGAATTTCCTGCATAGAGGTATGCATAAAAGATTATTATTTTATTATAAAAGTGTTACTTTTATCATAATTGATTTTAATGCATAGAAGTATGCATAAAAGATTTTTTTTAAGTGTTACTTTCATCATAAATGATTTTATGCATAAATTAGATGCATAAAAGAAATTCTTTTATATTAAAAGAGTGATTTTCATCATAAATGATTTTATGCATAAATTAGATGCATAAAAGAAATTCTTTTATAATAAAAGAGTGATTTTCATCATAAATGATTGTATGCATAATCATATGCATAAAAGATCTTTTTTATATTAAAAGAGTGATTTTCATCATAAATGATTTTATGCATAAATAGGATGCATAAAAAAATTCTTTTATTCTAAAAGTGTAATTCCTAGTAAATTGGATTTATGCATGGAAAGATGCATAAAGAAATCTATTTTAAGTTCAAAAGAGTTATTTTCGTCAATTTTGATTTTATGCATAGGAAGATGCATTAAATAATTGATTTTCTATTCAAAAGTGTCATTCTCATTTAAAATGAATTTATGCATACGAAGATGCATAAAAGATTGATTTTTATTTCGAGTGTGTTATTCTCCTTAAAATGGAATTTATGCATAAATAAATGCGTAAAGAAATCTTATATCGAAAATAAGAATTCTCTTGTATTCTATAAATAGATGTGAGGATGTGAAACGAATCAATTTGATAAAAATAAACAAGGAATAGATGGAGATGTATGTATGTGAAAGAATAGATGTAGTTATATGTATGTGAAAGAAATGATGTAGATGTGGAATGTGGATATGGATGTATGGATGAGAATGTGAATGTGAATGTGGATGTATGTGAATGTGAATGGATGTATGTGAATGTGAATGTGGATGTGTGAATGTGGATATGGAATGCGGATATGGATGTAGATATGGAATGTGGATGTGGATGTATGTAAATGTGAATAAGGATGTGGAATGTGGATATGGATGTCTGGATGTGAATGTGAATGTGAATGTGGATGTATGTTAATGTGAATGTAGATGTGTGAATGGGGATATGGATGTAGATATGGAATGTGAATGTGGATGTATGTGAATGTGAATGTGGATGTGTGAATGTGGATATGGATGTCGATATGAAATGTGGATGTGGATGTATGTAAATGTGAATAAGGATGTGGAATGTGGATATGGATGTCTGGATGTGAATGTGAATGTGAATGGGGATATGGATGTAGATATGGAATGTGAATGTGGATGTATGTGAATATGAATGTGGATGTGTGAATGGGGATATGGATGTAGATATGGAATGTGGATGTGGATGTATGTGAATGTGAATGAGGATGTGGAATGTGGATATGGATGTATGGATGTGAATGTGAATGTGGATGTATGGATGTGAATGTGAATGTGGATGTGAATGTATGAATGTGGATTTGGATGTGGATGTGAAAATGGATGTATAAATGTAGATGTGAATGTGGATGTACGAATGTGGATGTGTGTGTGGAATAATGAATGCAAATATGAATGTGAATGGATATGAAGTCGATATGAGAGAATGGATGAGATGTCATGTGAATCAGAATGTGAATGAATAATATAAGATATGAACGAATGAGATATAATGAGAAATGGATGTGAGGAGACGTAATGTAAATTAAGAAAGATAGGAATGGATGTTATGTGAAGTGAATGAATCCTATGTGATGGGATAGAAAATGATGTATCTGGTCAAGAATGGATACACATATAAATTGAAATTGGATTAAATAATATGGATTAATGTGGAAAGACGAGAGTTCAATATAGAAACTGTATTTGTGACCTGTTTGTAAATGATTGTTTTATGTCAAGAATGCTGGGGAAGCATTTTGACCATCTTGTGATTAAGGTCGTGGAGACCTTGCTGACGGAGAGTCAATGGAGGACGTCTCGGGTAGCAAGGTCAACCGAGGTCTTGACCAGCCTTGGTTCGATATGAGGGACCAAGGAAGCGGCCTATGAGTGAAGCGCTAGGTAACCTGCGAAGGATCCTACAGGGTGCTGACCATACGGTGCTCGGTCTCTGGGTCGCCGAAGATACCCACACATGCGTCGTGGAAGATATTGGAATAAGAAGTAAGAGTTGTTTTCTGAAACCGGGCATGGATCTGGTTGATTGACCCTTGCTGGTCCTCAACGGATGAGTCCATGGCTCTTTTATATTGGTTGGTCTTGCTGATCTTCAACGAGGATTCCATCTTGATTTTTATATGTGAATATATTGTTGGGTACTATGAGCTAGGAAAAGGCCCCTTGAGTGAACAGGTGGTGAGCGTTCTAGTTGCCAATGATGCCATAAGTACACTGATGAAGGATTGATTAAAGAATTGATTGGAAATAAGGATTCAACCAGAGATTTTGAGGATTGTGATAAGTGACACAATGGTTTCATTAAAGGATTGTTTTAAAGATAGCTGATGCTGAGAAAAAGCCAATTTCATATTAGGTGGTGAGCGTTCTAGTTGCCAATGATGCCATAAGTACACTGATGAAGGATTGATTGAAGAATTGATTGGAAATAAGGATTCAACCAGAGATTTTGAGGATTGTGATAAGTGACACAATGGTTTCATTAAAGGATTGTTTTAAAGATAGCTGATGCTGAGAAAAAGGCAATTTCATATTAGGTGTGTAAGTGGTGTGACTAGTTTATATTTGCATGAACATCCGACTAGGGGACCTGGGAACTCTTTTCCCTCGTACCCGGGACAAAACCTAACCAAATTCTAAATTGGATCCCATCACTACAGTGGTTATGCGGTTGGCTAACCCATGGGACTGGATGGGGTTAGGCTGGACTGATGGATCCGTAAATCGAGACTCAATTTCTGCTTAGTTCGATAGATGAAGTAAATCCCGGACAAAAATTGATCTATGGAAAAAGGATCAACGGCTGTGCCTCTCGGTGAGGAAAAAAGCATTGGTCTCTATGATCCAAGTGCAATCTGTCCCTTGAATCTGACTATGGAACTATCGAGTTCGATTAGATCAGTTCAGTTAGGTAAGGCTTTTGACTACATTAGGGAAAAGCTATCCTGGTGGAATTGCCCGTGCTTTTCGAGCAAGAGAAGTTTTTCCAAGTTCCGTTAAGCATTAATACTATCCAATTGATGAATTCAAATGTGGTTGATATGATTTTTAAATTCTGGTCGAGAACTGATGAGTTGATTTGGATTGTGATTGAAAAATGATGATCCCTGAAAATTGGTTGAAATGTAATAAGCTGAGTGAAACCGCAATGAGGATGAATGGGACGAGTCCCTGTGATAATGTTCGTAGCTAGAATGAAGTTAATGACTTCAGTCAATCACTATCAGATTAGTAGATTGTGCTGCCAGATTACTACTGTTAACTTTTGATCAGTGGATCAAGTTAAGGGATGATAAAAATATGAAAAATTGAAATCCCCATGGAGGACTGTTTCAGATGGAAAAATTTAGTCTAATGGACCATTATTGTGTTAAAGATATGAATGAGGTATTCTGAATGAATTGTTATTTGATAATGCATTCTATATGAGTATTTTTATTCCATGATTATGTGGGGAGCCGATCTATTTAAAGAACCCCAGAATCAGTTGAATCAAAAATCAGATCGAATCATAAATAAAGAAACTTAACAAGAATTTTCGTATTGATAGGAACATGGATTGAGGTCGTCGTGGTAGAAATGTTAACCCCCAACTCGATGAAGAAGAGCTCGACCTGGATATTCGTAAAACTCTTCATAGTTCGTAGCCTGGACCTTTCAAGGGTGAAGGGGAAAACTTGGGCGAGACTGTGGAGAAGTGGATCGAATCAATGGAAGAATACTTCGATGTCACCGAGTACAATGAGAAGAGCAAAATGGCTCTTGCAAGGCTAAAGATAGTGGAGATAGCTAGAGTGGCATGGAGAAACCATTGCGAGACAAACCGTCTCGATCGAAATACCCAAACTTGGACCGATCTCAAGGCTTACCTCAGAAAGAGGTTTTGTCCCCCAGGCTTTCTTGAAATTAAGATGAATGAGTTCTTGGAACTAAAACAAGAAACCCAAAAAATTGAAGAGTACCATCAGGCTTTTGCCCTTCTCCTTAAATATTCCCCTCAATTGGATGAAGAGCAGCTCTGATGGCCAGGTTCATTCGGGGAATGAACAAGCCATTAGATACTTTAGTCAAGAATGCCAAACCTATTTCCATGGCCGAAGCAGTTTGGATGTGGCGAAGGATTTTGCCAAAGCCTTTGATGTCAAAGTCCCGCCAAAGCCAGCACCATCACCTTTCAAAAGGTTTTTATTCCTAGAAAGTGATTCCAACCTTCCTCTGCCTAAGAGATATCAGGGTCAAACCCAGGATATGGGAAGTTCCAGGATATGGGAAGTTCTAGAATGGAAGAAATGTCCTTTTCTCTCGAAACTCAATTCCGTGGATTTCAACTTCAGAAGTTCCACCCTTGAACAAGAGAGTGAAATGTTATAACTGTCAAGGATTTGGACATCGCAGCATGGATTGCCCAACTCCTTTTGGATCAAGGTTTTCAGGGCAAGAATATCAGGGATCAAGATTCCAGACTCCAGCCCCTTCCATCCAGAGTAATCACGGTTCTATCCGCCAAAATGAGGGAAGTCCCAGAGGTAAATCCTCTATCCAACCTGCAGTTTCAACCCAAAGTAATGCAAGACCTCCACCTTGTTGAGATATCGAGCTCGTCTAGTGAGGCGGTGGACACTGATGACCCGCCTGGGGGATAGGCCCCACACTTACACCACTGGCATGGTTGGTGAGATCATGGGTGATATGCGGCCAATGGGATGACAGGCTGTGTGATAGCCATTCTAGAGACTGGCAGGGGGTTTCCATTTTCCGAGCAGAAATCCCCGAGCGGCGAGCGGCATGTCAGAGAATATGGCTAAAAGCATTGTTCTTGGACCTAAATGTAGTACATCACGTCACCAATATTATTCCAAGGAATATGTATGTTTAGTATTTAATTATTTAATGTGAGGGAGACTCTGATCGTAATATGTTTAAAACACATGTACCAAACCCAACAATATTACAAGATAACAAAAATATCAAAGAACACTTAAAAATGTCAGGGAATCTTTCATTGTTATATGTTTAAAACACATTTACCAAATTGAGCTATATTATAAAATGACAAAACGGTCAAAAATTATGCCATGTAGACACTAACTCAGTTGCACCATTCACATAGTGACAATTTGAGGTGCAACAAAACTATAGCAGAGCGAAAGACCCATGCAGACATGTCATGACCACAAAGAGTACACAAAACCACAATGTGGTGAGCAGTGCCTTGACACAAAATGTTTTCTATCCATAGAAGACTACAGTAGTAGGTACGTATGTCCACATCACGGGATTCTTGAAAGTGCATTGTAAAGCTCTTGTTTTGTCATTGATTCTTGGTGGACCTCTTTGTGATTTTCTGCATCTAGACCCGAGTACTACAATAGTATGTAGTAAATGTGCTTGCAAGGAATGTAACGATCCAATCTTCCAGACCTAAATAGGAAGTCTTCGCAAGTGCAAGATGGAAAAACAGATATGGTCACTGTATATTGAAGCCCCCTCATGCGAGACCCAGTTGTACCAACAATAAACTCCACGTGCTCCTTAGGCTCCACCTCATTCACATGAAGCACCTCACATTCCATAGCCCTTGCTGAATCCAAAAGTGGCCCGAACGAAGCGATAGATCGGATCCAAAGTGGTTGGATAGGCATAATCGCGTGATTCGGGAAATGGCAAATGAAGGCTTCCAAATGTTCAGGAAATAAGCAATCGCTTGGCCAAGTGATAAAGGAGGCCCGAACGAAGCAATGAGGCAATTCCAAAAATGTCGGATTAGCTTAATTGCTTGATTCGGGCAATGAAGATAGAGACGGAACGAAGCAAATGAAGGCTTCCAAATGTATTGGAAATGTGCAATCGCTTGGTTCTAGCTTGATTCGATCTGGCCAAGTGATAGGGGATGAGATCTACCGTTTAATATGGGTGAGAAGTGTAAAAGCAGATTCCGGGAAATTAGGTGGAGTGATCTCGCTTGATACCGTGTCGGTGAAAAATAGAAATATTTTCAAGAAAATTAACTTTTTATACCTCGAACCTGTCGTACAAAGGACCGTTGGATACACGTGTCATGTAATCATTTTTGCCACGTGGCATGAACGGTCACTATTTAAGGTGTTTTTGCCACGCTCCACGTGCTCCATCAAATATTCTCAAAAACTCTCTTTCAATTTTTTTCTCAGCTTTTGGACCACTTATTTTCGTCTAGTCAAGCTGTGCCATATAGTGTCTTCCAAGCCCTATTTTGCAAAACCCTCTGTCTTTTTTTGGAACCTTGAAATTGCCAAAGCCCCAAAGCCCGCACCAAGCGATAGAGACATTCCAAAACTTTTGGACCATTCATTTTCGCTTCGTTCGGGCTCTATCATATCAAGGCTTCTCAGCCTTCTTCAGAATTATTCCAGCGTCTTTTTCAAATATCACAATGAGTAAAAGTGTTGAGGGTCGACATGAACTTGTTGAAGAAAGCCCAAGTGAAAAACTCTTGAATGCTATTTTGCAAGATGGTCATGACATGAAGATATACGTAGATTCAGTGGAGATATTCAATCCAAGGTTTGCTCTTTCAGATGTTTTGTTGAAGCTAAAGGACATTCTTAATGAGGAGTACAAACAATTTGAAATGTCAATTGAAGCTCATTGTTTTCATATCGGAGACAATGATTTTTGTCACCTTACAAATTTTACACAGCTGGAGAAAGCCAAAGTTACAAAGAGGTTCAGTAGATTTTCAAATAAAATCTCTTTCACAGGCCCTTCATCCATTTCTTGTCCAATCCATAAAAAGCTCTGCAACCTTGTCCTCAAGGATGTCTCCTTTCTTTTCTTCCTATTTTTGAAAGCAGAAATACAAGATAAAGAGCAACAATCAAAAATTGATGCAGAGAATGAGGAAGAAAACTTAAATGTCACCACAGTCTCAAAGCTAGAGAAAAGTGAGATTTTAGATGAGGAAGAAATTGATGTTCAAGCTGAAGAGAAAGAAAGTGCCAATCTTGATGTTGCAGAATTTAGGGCTTTCACTATTACTGAAGAGCCCTCAAAGGAAGCAAGCATATCTGAATCCTCTGTTACTGTTCCAAACCTTCCTTTCTTCTATATCAATGAGAAAGATTTTATTCCTCTGTCCTATCTTCAATGTCTCTTCAATATCAGGGAAGACTACTGTATTGCAGCAATTTCAGAAGCCTGTGAGGTGACCAAAGACTTTATTGATACAGAAGTAGAGTCAAAGGAAGAGTTTTTGGCACTTGATTTGCAAACATCTGACCACTCAGTTATCCCTGCTCTACTGATGCACTTGCCTTGTGCCTTAAAAGAGTGGATGAGGAGAAACCTTCCCTTAGAGATGAGGATTTTGAGAACAGGCTTATTGAGTTAGGTATAGAGTCTTTTGGCAGAGATTTCAAGCTTCAGGCAGATTCTGATAAAGTGGAAAGGGTTGGCTCATGCAACTTGATGAAAGACAACGTAGTAATTGAGGATGAGTTGCAGAAGGTAGCTTCCATTTAATCTTTTGTAAAATGTTATTGTGATTGTAATTTTTTTAAAGTGAGGTTTTTGTCTTGCAGATTGAATTGCTTGATTAGGATGATTTTCTAGGAAGAGCTAAAGACAGCAGAGTGAAAGCTACAGACACTAGAAGGCCTTCATCTGCTCTCATGCACTACTTACCTACATTGGATAAGGCTGTGTTCTGTGCATTCCACATGAACTTCTTTGAAGATGCTGAGTTGCCAATATTTGCCTTGAAGGTGTTGTCAAGGTTCATGGGATACAATCCCCTTCAAATAAATGCTAACAAGGTTTTGCTTCTAGAGAGAGCTGCTGCTCTTAGAATCTTTGGATATGCTGCAGGTTTCAATGCCTCAAGAGTAGGATACTTTCTTTGCTACTCTAGCTATGCAGCTGCAGCTGAGGAGTCAGATATCAATCTTCTTGGAGGTTATAGAAGGAGAAGAATTTTGAGATACAGAGGTGACATGCCAAATAGTCCCAAGAGAATCAAAAACTAATGTACACACAATATTTTGCAAGGACTGATTATATTTCAGCAAATATTTTGTAAGAGGTACAAATGTGTTAGTAAATCATTAGTCTCTATCTTGAGGTGTTTGTGTTGTTTCAGATTGCTGGTTCTTTGATCTCATCCTTTGTAATTGCCTCCTGTAGAACCAATTGAATAATTCTTTAAGTGCATTGCTTCTTCTTTGACCACCTCCTCTTCTGGTACATCTAAAAAAGGAAGTTCTTGCTTGATAGTGAGACTTCTCCATTCCTTGTGTGTTCCATGTTGCAAGGGGTCCTTCTGTAGCAAAATATGGTCCATGCAAGTAAAGAATATGCTCGGGGGGTCCACTATATGGAAGCCCCTCCTACGACGTGCGTTCAAGCGGTATTTAAAAATCCCCTTATCTGTGAATTTTGAGCTAATAAAACTACCCCTTTTTCTTTATAAACTTACGGTTTTTTTCCAAAGTACAATTAAAATACCCCACTTGTAATTGTATTTCTGTAAATTTACCCAATATTTTGGATTAAAAAAACCCCACCTAATGATCGTACGTGGTAAACTTACATATTTTGAGGTGCACCCCCAAGAGAATATGCTACAAAGACAATTTTTTGTTAGTAAATTTAAGAAATTACACTAATTTTAACTGTTTTGTGATAAGTCTGAACACTCACCAAGTAATAAGTTATGTCTTTTTCTCCCCAGGCATCTATGATAGCTTTGATTAAAAGCTTTATTGCTTTTTTGAAATCATCTGCATAAGTATTTGAACCAACTTGTTGTCTAAGGACTTTGAAAAAATTGTCGAGTTTTTTCCAGACTTCCATACGTTTGTTGGCTACATCTGGTCTACTTTTGACATTTGTGGTGATGACACATAGATGTTTCCAGCAGTTCCACATTGCATTGACTTGTTTGGTGTCATGGTTGCTCAAAAATCTTCTCGCTTTTGCTCCTCCCATTGAAACATCTTGCAGAACATCACCTGTACCTCCAGAAAGAACAGGATCTTTTTTAAGATGCACTTCCCCACCATGGAAACCCATTTGAGAGAGCAAGGCTTCACATTTTTGTATGCTGCAAGTTTGGTCGGCTTAATAGAATATGCATAGTCCAGATGAAGTCTGAGCAATTTGTCCAAGATTCTTATCTCTGCGTGCAATGTACATATATGCACATTTTTTAAATGTATTGGTAGAATTGGATCCCATATTTTAACAAAAGTTGGATAATCGACAACATTCACATTATTTTTGGATGGTGGTTTTCCAATCTCATTTTCTACAAGCCATTCTCTTGTCCCTGTGCTTGCCATGCAATAAAGACATGGATATTTGGTATTTGCTCCTCCACATACACCAAACATACACTTCAACGCCTTGAGGTCGGCACTCAAATGCCATTCCACAATGAAATCACCTATGTCATCTACATGAAGGTGTTCACCTGTATTTTGGCTCTGAATAACTGAAGGAATGTCTGTTTGTGAGAAGAGCCACTTTAATGTTTCATGACTCTCTACTGGTACATGGGCTGATCCAATCCACCATAGCTCCATTTCTGATTGAGTTTTGTGGTATGGAGAATCAAGCTTACCCCCAATGCTTTATTCATTAGGGATATAGATATTCTTTCCATTTTTTGACATTTTTGGATTTGAGCTTCATCTAATTTTATAACAAATACAAGTTTTCCTTCACAATCTATTTCTCGTATGTTGTAATATCTCACCATAAAATATTGGACTTTTCTAATGTTCATCCAAATATTATTATAAACGTTGTATTCAAAAGACGATTTTTTTTTTGTCTCTCATATGGCATTGTTCCCTCAATATAGAAATACTCTCCGAAATATTTGGAAATTTCCTCATTTAACAGAGTTCTATATTTTCCAACATTGTGAGGTCTAGGCAACCCAAAAGCTTTGATTTTGTAATACTTAAGGACCCTGAACCAGGTTTTAGAGATGGCTATGTATCCCTTTCTACTCACTCCCACTGTGTCACAAACTTCTTGCATTTGGGAAGGCTGGACTAATAAGTCCATATCTTTTAGTAGATGTTGAAAAACTAGTTTTTTTTTAGTTTGATTTTCAGGAAGTTTCAAAAGTTTCAAGATATCCGACCTATTTATAAGCTCATTCAAAAATCTTACCCTTTCCTGAGCATTAGACATGTCAAATCCTAGAAGGGTAGTAACATCATCTCTTACAAGTTTTAATCTTTTTTTCCTTTGTCCAGATCTCTCTGTCAAGTTAACTACATCCTGCATTTGTTTTACTCGTGCTCTTAACCCTACTGGAGTTTCTTTTAAGGTTTTCAATTGATCATTTTCTTGTTTCAAAGACACTATTTTGTTTTCAAGTTCTATAATTTTTGTTGCATTCAAAGATAAAGTATTTTGAAGATATGTAATATATTCTGTATGTGATTGAGATAGTCTTGAACTATAACCAAGTAAGCCATCCACCCCATCACCAACAAAAGAATGAGAATGAGATGTAGCTTGTGAAATTCTTAGAGAAGTAGAGGAGTGAATTTTTTTTGGAGAATGGATGAGAGCGCGTTTGGAGGGAATGGTCATTTTGCCGCGAAGTCACTAAAAGAGGACAAATTTCGAGATGAGCCATTAAAGAGTAGCATGAAAACGATATATTTTTTTAGATTTTAAAATATGTACTTAGATACGTGTTCAATCACATAGATACGCTTTAAATATCCAAAACGGCAAAATTTGGAGCCGTTTTGACCGTCAACATTCTACTAATTAGCAAGTTAGCGAAATTCCTTACACAGCCCATTTTGAGACGTTTTTGGCCCTAATGCATCATACGACACATACTTGATGCCATTGTTTGTGCTCAACCAACTACCATGGATTGATTCAGACAGGTTAGTCCTAGGAACAAGGTAACGTTCTTCAGCTTCCATCTCCTACACAAGAATAAGAAATCAACTTTGGTAAGGAGGAAGCAGTGATGCAAGATTTTTAATGGATTAACAACGTTAAAATTTTCAAGTCACTCACTTTCAAAATGTATTCTCCCCAGTGGTAAACTCTTGAGTGCCACCACATGAGCCATGTCTGAATAAAGTGGATGTTGCCCTCGATTGCATGACCATTTTCAAGCCATTCACACAATGATTTGAATGCATGCATGGTAGCCTCCTTGGTTGGAGAATTCTTCCATTGTCTACATCTCATCTTGAACTCCTCTTGGTCATGAGGTGGGATGCATTTTGTAGCATGCTTATGAAGATTATCCTCCCAATGCCACAAACAAGTGCGCTCCTTTCCCATCATCACATTCTCTGGGCCCCCATTAAAGACAATCCTAACAGCCCTCCAATTTGCCCCCATTAAAGACAATCCTAACAGCCCTCCAATTTGCCTGAGCTTCATCCCCCATGAAACCATGAAACTGTGCTTTATGAAAACCCTCTTTCCCCATGAATTGGTTCAACAATTCCCCATGAAACTGTGCTTTATGAAAACCCTCTTTCCCCATGACTTGGTTCAACAATTCCCAAAAAATCACCTGACTCTCTTTGTCCTCACCTTTGAAATCCCCAATGGCTATTGTTTGGAGTTCTTGAAGATGAGGGTTGTAAACATGGCAAGACATGGTTGAACAACCTTGAATCCTCTTCACATGATCAAAGCAAACCCAGCACTGGCCAAGCTCTCCATTGGATCGCATCTTGTTCACTAGGTCCACACCAGAACCAGGACCCTTTGATGAGGGTCCTGGTTGTAAACATGGCAAGCCATGGTTGAACAACCTTGAATCCTCTTCACATGATCAAAGCAAACCCAGCACTGGCCAAGCTCTCCATTGGATCGCATCTTGTTCACTAGGTCCACACCAGAACCAGGACCCTTTGATGTGGCATCTATTGAAGGGTGAAAAAGATAACTGTCCTAGGAAAATAATACTTTGGATGTATTCAAATCTACTCCTTGACTTCAATTCCAAAATACTATCAAGGCTTTGTTTACCTCCACCCTTTTGTTCATCCACATCCTTCTTCCATCTAGTCACCCTACACACAGGCACAAAATTGAACTCGTTAAAATCAAAGGTAGGAACTGTGCATTCAAGAAGAAGAGTAATGAAAAAGAACTGAACACTTCACCTCTTATTGTCAAGCAAAGGCTCCATCTTTTTTAGCAACGAATCCAGTTCAGTGTTAGTGAAAGGATTGGATTGATCATTGTTTGGAATGATAGCTTCCAACACCATCTCTTTCGCCACCATTTTTTGCAAAGCCTTAGGCCTAGAAGGATGCTTACTTTCCACCATTTTAGAAACCTTTCCTTTCAACTCATCCAACTCACTCCTAGATGATCCCTCTCCCACCACATGCATATGAAAACCAATGTGAATCGCACATCTACTCACTGGATGCTCCATGGTGTCTCTTGGAAGACATATGTACAATTTGCAAGGACAGCTGGCAATACAAAGTGGACAAGTCTTGTAATGATAGCATTTGAGAGTACCACCTGTGACTTGGTGGATCTCTGGAATCTTTATTAATCGTCCCTTCCAATGACTGTCATTTCTAACACCTAATCTCAGAAAGAAAGGACACATCTTACTATCACATTGCAATCGACCTGCACATTTCCTCAATCTAACTATCCCATTGAAGCTAGCAATATTTGTTGTAACATCCTCACTCCAGACATGACCATCAAAATTGTTTTCTAATCCTACTGTCTTTTGCTCCTGGAATGTTGGCGATCAGAATATTTCCATCATATGACTTAGGTAGCTCCTTGACAAATTTAATTGAAGAGACCATTTGGAAAGAAATAAAAAGAGAATTAGAAGGTGGCAATTTACGTAACAAGTCAACGACACTGTGGAGTGGCTTATCTTTGTCTCTTTCTGTTGAAGGCAATCTATCCCCAGTCACAATGAACTTATTCCCCAGTCACAATGAACTTATTCCCGAATTGAATGTCCAAGGTATATTCCCTCCCATCTCCTCTCATTGCGAATGGCACTTCAAACACAACCTCTTGCTGTGACACATCCATACACTGGTGAATCCTGATGGTAGAAGAAATCAAACTGAAGACCGAAACTATTTCATTCTCCTCAAGCATGCACACACCATTTTGAGCGACCTTTTGTAGTGACAAAACACCATTCTCGTCATGAAGCAAAGCACTACTCTCCATTTCCAGAAGAAAGCTTTCGAACAAGGATAAATGCTTTTCCTTTTACAGAAGAGGCTTCAAAATCAGTGAAAGCAATTGTAGTAGACTATAGAAGTCAGGAAGTATCTACCGTCCGATGCCCCATAAATAATGCGGAAAAAGGAAGGGAAAGTTTTTGAAGGTGGAGATACCTCACATGCCAAGGAAGTTCAATGGTGCCAAAGCAAAAGAACAAGAACGACCGCAGCTCACAAAAGTAAGTGGTCGATATTGAACGTGAAACATGCACCTCAAATGCTATGTGGAGCTACCCAAGAAAAAATGATGGTTGAAGTTAAACATGGAGGCAGGTGCAAACATAGCTATGAAACTTGGAGGCAAGTGCTAGAGTAGTGATTCACTATGATGACAATTCTTAAATTGCATGATGGCACTCATGAAAGGTGTTGGTATAGTTATAAATGCCATGAAAGGTGGTGGAGTAGTAATATAGTAACGCGATCTTGAAAAGTGTGTGCCACCAATGAAAGGATGGGATATACTTTTAAATGCATGTATTCTTCTAAAATTTAAGGGGGTGATTGAAAAACATATTATAATGCATGTTTTGCAAAAGATAGATGACAATGTGAAAGATTGATCACATACATCTACATAAGTACTAAGGAATATTTAGCTAATGATGTAGAATATGTTATTTTTTAAATCTATCAACTTTGCATTTACATAAAATTGACTCAAAACTTAGTGTATGGCTTGCGTTGTTTTTGTTTAAATATTAGATTTTGATATAATAAATGTTTTATTTCAAATTATGAAAAAAATATGAAATTCATTTGCATTGATAATTAATCCAAGATAATTATAAAATTTGGTATAAATCATTTTTCAGAGTGAGAAAGATAACGTTCCAATCATGCATGTGACTACAATGCCCATGCTCGAGCACTGGATTTGAAACCATCAACCTCGATAAAACGCCCATTTTTGTACATATGATGGAGTGGACATGCATTTACTCGACCTCCACCATTCGATATCGTCACGCCAAAGCTATGACAAGTGGTCTTCTACTGCAGCAAACGGTCTCTAAGCGCAGCTCTGCACTCTCATCAAACTCTAGCCATCCATTTTATGAGCGAAATTAGCCGTGTCCAAGATGTTTGCACTATCCAAAAAATAGTGTTGTGTGTAAGAGCCTCTCTGGCCTACCATTGACGGTCCTCTCGCAGGCTCGTAACTTTCTCTACGCCGGCTTCTTGCTACTTCCTTGGCTTTGGTTCGTGAACTGCTTCTACTTTTGGCCCGTGCTTTCAGATCTTGTCCTCCTTGGATCTTGTAAGCTCACTTTCACTTTGCTTCATGAAAGATTGCCAAGTAGAGTTGAGGGCATGATGATTCATAGAGAGACTACTATGAAAAGCTCATAACTGAGAGGGGAGGTGGGAAGCGCTTACAAGGAGAGGCTACTATGAAAGCTCTAACTGCGAGGGGAGGGACGAAGAGCTTACAAAGAGCTTAAACGCAGGGCTCTCTGCATCGTCTCCTTCCTTGTCATCATGTGAGTCATCTCGGCATTGTTTTTCTGTGTTTTTTGGATTATGTGAACGAGGACTTCCTTTTGATGTTTAGGAGGGTGGCGGGCTAACGGTGCTTGTGATATCCAACAGTGGATGTATCCAACAGAGGAGAAAGATGATCTACTGGGATGATCTTCTTAAAGTCTTCATCACTGAAAGGATGAGGCCTCTGTGGAGCTGGAATCTACGGCTCTAGCACAGCAGAGCTATGGCTTTTGCTGTCAGATCTCTCCATCCCCTTCCTTTGTGTTTCTCTCTCACATCTTGTGATTGACCTGAGGAGGTGAATCATCTTCCTGATCAGTTTGTTTGGAGCTCCAAATCTACTGTTGAGGAGGTGAATGATCTTCTTGATCAGAGTTTGAAACGGCAGGAATCTATTTGGGCAGGCCTTGAGCCTTCAATCAAGGAGGCAGAGAAAGGGACGGGGGGGCTGGCAAGGGACGCACACAAGTGGTAGAGTGGGGGAGAGAGAGAGTATGGCTATGGAGTCTGGAGTGAGGAGTGTGCAACAGGCGAGCTGAGACAGAAAGTCTATTGGCTACGGACTCTCTGTGGAGTTTAGCTATAGTCAAAAGGAGCAACACCCACACAAATCTTTGGAGGCATGTGCAATATGCAAGATTGGCAGCTGGTTTTGAAGAGCTTGAACTCAAAGGTCTTTGTCCAAGGAGTTTGACATGCATCTCCCCCTATTCCGCCGGCGGAATAGGGGGAGATGCATGTCAAACTCCTTGGACCTTAGTGACTCCTCAAAGGAGTTTGACATGCATCTCCCCCTATTCCGCCGGAGGAATAGGGGGAGATGCATGTAAGGTCCAAGAAGTTTGACATGCATCTCCCCCTATTCCACCGGAGGAATAGGGGGAGATGCATGTAAGGTCCAAGAAGTTTGTTGACATGCATCTCCCCCTATTCCGCCGGCGGAATAGGGGGAGATGCATGTCAAACTCCTTTGAGGAGTCACTAAGGTCCAAGGCATTGTTCAAATCAAGCCCCGACCGGGCATCAATTTCCTATCATATGCGTAGTGCGCACTGCGCTCATGCTACACACTAAAATGGATCTGGTGGTGCAAATACGTCAGGCAGGTCCATCCAATTCAACCACCACTGGATACTTGACGACTTTTGAAATCGGTGCTCCAGCACGAGAGAAGTAGTTCGATTTAGGGCTGAGGCCACAATTCAAATCGGCAGTCTGCTGTGCTGGAGAACGCAATTCGCCGCTCAAGTAAATGGATCTCTTAGGGAGTACTATGGAGATTATAATTGTCTCTTTGCCAGTAAACCTACACTCGGAGGTTTTTGAGAATTCTCGTCGCATGAACACCACCACCGGGGTGATCTATGTTGAGTGAATAGTTCTTCTCTGCATGATGCTCTACATTTGTAAAGGTAGCTGTACCGTTACTTATCCTTGTATAACATTGATCTTGGAAATTAAACTTAGATATGGGCTCAGCGCGACTCTTTGTAGCGAGGCTAGTATCCACGCAACTATGTGAACAATTCATCTTGTCTTATGAGCAGATCCCACATCTTCGAATGGTGCTATAGCTCGCGTAATGGATTGCAATTGTGTGGTAATGTCGAATGGGTTATATTTGTGTTACGGATTGCACTATAGTGGATTTCAATTCATGTGTGGTGATGTCAAAGGTGACCTGCAGCTCGTCAAGCTCTTTGGCCAAGGAGTTTGACATGCATCTCTCCCTATTCCGCCGGCGGAATAGGGGGAGATGCATGTCAAACTCCTTTGAGGAGTCTGCGATGAACCATCAGAAGAGAAAGGATAGAACGATGGTGACGACAATAGTCTTGTAGTCTTCAGCAGAAAGGTTGACCCAATCAGAAATCCGTTTTAAGAATCCATCAGTAGCACTGTCGCCAATAGAGCTGAGACTCTCTAGTGGTTTCCCCGTATCACCGATGAAAGTTGAAGCTGTGTTTCGTCAGCTGTATCACCGATGGGAGATGATAGGCTGGGGACCTCGAGCTCCGGGACCTGGCTAGTAACAGGTTCATCATTCGAGGCAGCAAGGCGGCGGGAATCGGGTCTGCGAGGGCGACGGCACAAACCATGATGGCAGATGGAAGTGAAGATAGGGCTGAGGGAGAAGTCTGAGGGAGAAGTCAGTGCAGGAGAGGAGAGCAAATGTAGCATGGGAGGAGGGGGGGTCAAAAAAAAAAAGGAGGGAGGGGAGTGGAAACGGGAGGGGAGTGGAGACGGGAGGAGCGAAGGGAGGGGGAAGGGAAGGGGGAGGGGAGTGGAGACGGGAGGAACGAGCGGAGGGGGAAGGGGAAGGGAAGGGAAAGGGGAGGCTAGGGAGTTCTTTGAGGAGTTCCAAGGATCTTGACATGCATCTCCCCCTATTCTGCCGGCGAAATAGGGGGAGATGCATGTCAAACTCCTTGGACCTTTGCAGGACAATCCTCTTCGATGCTTGTTAGCGAGAGTGCCATCCTCTTCGACGATCCAGCCCACAAGGTCTTGTTGTTGTCGGTCCTTCCTCTCCCCTATTTCTTTTCTCTGCTCCACAAGGGATTTATCTCTATTGGTTTCTTTTCTTCTCCCTTTTTGTTGTTGCTCTCATTGAGATACTCTTTGCTGATTTTTTTGGATCCATCACAGACTTGGGTTTGATTGCCGGACACGCTGCTGCTTTTCTTGATCCATCAGAGATGTGGGTCTGAGATTTTAGCGGTTTGCAGCAACTTTTCATCCTTCAGAGATTTGGGTTTGATTACTGGACACGCTGCTGCTTTTCTTGATCCATCAGAGATGTGGGTCTGAGATTTTAGCGGTTTGCAGCAACTTTTCATCCTTCAGAGATTTGGGTTTGAGATTGTAGCGGTTGTGCAGCAACTTTTGATCCATAAGAGATTTGGGTTTGAGATTGCAGAGGTTTGCAGCAACTCTTGATCCATGTTTGACATTGTAGAGGTCTATCCATGGTTGAACGATCTTGGTATGATACAAACCATTTGTTCATAGCATTGCGGATAGTGGGAATACTAGATACATAATCATACATAGGGCAATCCATTTTAACGACGATAACCTGATATGAGAATTGCTCATGATAGAGCTCTCCTGCATGGTTTTCATTATTGTTTGAGATTGTTTGCACTGGTCTTCCAATAGCAGGGAGACGTATATTTTGCAAATGTATAGACATTCCACAGCTTCTGAAGGAATTTCTGGGTGCTGCACCAACTGTAGTATACACTTATGGTGAAGCAGAAGGCTTGTGTTCGCCTGACCTCACATAGGCAAAACGCCAATGTGAAGGGGTGGTTCGACGTAGTAGTATCGTCTCTTTAAAAACTTTGCCTAAACATTCATACGTCTAGACTATGGGATGCATAATATTTCAGAGAACTAGCTGCTGTTCGATATGCTTGGAATGCGGCTTCGTCCCGAAACAGGTTCTAGCTGCTGTGGCAGCGCTGTTTGAGCACTTGCATCTTAATCATCCAAGAATATTGAAGAATACTTCAATCTCATTGTGTCTTAAGCATCCAAGATTATTGAAGATCACATGGAAGCTTCAAGTTTATGGCCTCCCTACCCTATTCCGCCCCGACGGAATAGGGGGAGAGGTAACACTATACCACTTGGAGGCTACATCACATCTGGCTAGTACATCTGATATTGTCCAACCGGGCTTCAAGTTATTCCCTATTCCGCTAGCAGAAGAGGGGAGAGGCAACACCATTTTAGTGTTCTTGCTTTCTTACACATGTAAGAAAGCATTATGGGCCCAAGGCCATGGACAACTAGTAAGTAGGTGTGAACTCTTGGGTGGAGTATAAATACCAATGTAAATGGGATTATGGCTCATTCATGATAATGTTATCTATTCCAAGAATCAATGGTGAGCTTCTCCCGTGAGATGCTAAGTGGTGACTCCTTCATGAGCCACTCCCTTGGTGAGGGACTAACCCACCCCTGTTACTTTCTTTCATTGGTATCAGAGCATGGCTTTTGATCCATGATTTTTAATTTTCTTTTCTTCTTCTCATTTCGTGAGATTTCTGCTTCATTTGATTCATGGGGGAAGGGGATATGGCTAAGGTAGAGTTTGTGGTTCAAATCTGAGCACATGGACCTATTTTTTTTAGAATGAGTGGACCAAATTGGGAAAAATTTCTAATCTTGATTAGCAGTTGTTAATCAAAAACGTTTTTTGTTTGGGAGCTTTCTTGCAAACCCTAGCCATGGAATCTCAACATGAGCAAAGGGCATTGAGTCTCTCATGTATCTAGCAATGTTTTATGAAGTATTTCACCTATTTTCCATGAGCAATGGGGCTCCCAATGTGGCTGAAAATCACTACCAAAGCTGCCCACGTTTTTCACCAAAGTGACCCTAATCTTCATCTCCTTCAACAAATTCAAGCATTAAGGCTTCCCGGGTGACATTGGTGAGTTGCTCCATCACTTCCTTACAATTTTGAAGCATTCTTTCAAGCTATGGAGTGAATTAGGGTTTTATTACACATAAAACCCCCATTTTCAGAAATTGGACTTTAATCATGGCCATTCATGCTGCTCTTTATGCATTATGAATGCTTGAATGCTACACATAGCCATTCAATGCTATGCCTTGCATATTGGCATAAGTGAGCATAGCTTTGGGCACATTTGGGGGATTGAATAAAATGTTTTGGGTTGGAAGTCTGCTTTTTGGTGACCGTTTTCCATTGCCGGTTGCACGTTTTTGGTCATAACTCTCTCATACGAACTCCGTTTTTAGAGTTCTAGTACTCAAAACGACCGGCTCGTCGTCCTCTTCGAGACGAGCTATAGGTCTTGAGGTGCAGCATTCAGCAAGTGCTTTCTGTTTTCACTTTTGTACTGGATTTTCTAGTCCCGAGCGGGAACTCGTGCCCAGAACGCGACCCGAGATCACCGCTTTGTGACACTTGGATGTTGTTGGATGTGTTGTTGGATGTTGTTGATGATGGGATTGTAATGGAGCTATGAAAGGGCATGGTCATGATGCCATTATGATTTGTAAAATGATAAAAGCATGAGTCATGCTTACACATGTAAGTGATCTTACCCTCATCCCATTTGTGAATTCCAATCACATACACTCACCATTGCATTCACTTTCATTTCCTAGTGAATCTAGCAATGTGTGAGGGTACCTTGGCATGGGTTGGAGAGGCCAAGGGGAGCATGTCATGAATCTACCATGCCGTGATTGCCTTGGAAAAGCGGTATGGTGGAGGATTAGGTACATTGGTGGTGAAGACATGGCCTCAACCTTCACCTTGGAGGAAAACTTGGTGAAGGGGTGAGAAGTGCTTGGCCGGGAGATCGGCAAGCATCAACGCGCTTCATCGACATCAAAGCCATACTTGAGCCAAAGCAAAGCAAAGCAAAGCAACAAACCTCTACATCGACTCAAGTTGCATCATGACAAAGGGGTGATGCCATATGGATTTGCATGCAAAAATGCTTTGTGGTTGATGCCTTGCAATGGTCAAAATGCTTTGTGGATTGATACCTTGCAATGGTCAAGTGGTTATTGATGATACAAATGCATGGGTAGATTGAGATTTGCAAGCAAAAGCGGGGAAGTTATGGCAAAATTTTTGCAAAAACTTGCCTAGTTGCAGTCAGGGCAGAACCCTAAATTTTAGGGTTTACAAAGATTATTCCAAATCTGTCCTTGATGATTCTTAATCTACACATCAAGACCTTTCTAACAAGCCGAAGATCTCTGAAATCGGAGAAGTTTGGAGCGGTCAAAGTCAAAGTTTGACTTTCAGCCGGGACAGTTGACTGGTCAAAGGCAGTTGACTTTTTCAAATCTGTTTTTGGGGATCCTTATTAGTCTCATCGAGAGCTTTCCAACGATATAAAGATCATCAAAATCTGATATCGTTTGGATAGTGAACTAAAAGTTGGGCCTCTATCGCAAACCCTAAAACAGAGAGTACTTGCACACCAGATTTTTCTTGCCCCAGGCATTCAGCTCCAAGATCTTATCATTACGGATCTATCGAGCTAAAGAGAAGCAAAATCGGACTTGTCTCCAAAGAGTTTTGGCATATTTGGTGATTTGGTCACATTTTGCAGCAAAACAGTGAGCTAGTTTGCAAGTGGGACCAAATTTCATGCATGGAAATGACTAGAGGGGGACAAAACAAAGGAGTTCGGAGTGAGCAAGATGCTAAGCAACCCGAACCATTAATGGCTAGTGGATCTTCTACAAGAGTTGGGGAGGATTCGACTTCAAATGCCACTAGTGATTCACAGCCATTGGAGACTTCTCAACCCATGGTGGGGACTACTCCGATCACGATGGACATGATGCTTAAAGCCATGGAGAGTATGTTCCAACGGGTTGAAGGTAACCTAGCTAGTCGGCAACAACAGTTTGGTGAGCAACTCATGGAACGCTTTGACAAGCGCCAACACTATCTTGGTGATATGATGCAGACGGGATTTAGAGACTTGGGTAAGGCTATCAGTGGGTTGGCTTCTTCCAAGTCTAATCAAGAAGTGGATGACAATGTAATGGATAGTGCACACCATGAGTTCCGACATGAAAGATTGCCGCCTATGCATGAGGTAAACCATGGGAGACAGATGATGTCACACTCGTCTCAAGTGGATAAAGGAAAAAGGCCTATGGGTGATGCTTATCATGAGAAGTCAAATGCCAATGTTCCAAAAGCTACGTCCTTTATGCAGGATGCCAGAAGAAGTTATGAGCACAGAGGGCTAAAGGATGCATGTGATTGGGATTGGGAAGATGAGCAAATGCAAAGACACTTGGGTGAAGGAAGAGGATTTGATGATCCTAGAACACGGCAAAGAGGGCCAAGAATGCAGAATGACATGGATAAGACCGTGAAGGACAAAATCACATTCACAAAGTTCAAGGGAGAGTCAAACTCTATCGAAGACTTTGAAGAATGGGCAAACAAAATGGACCTCTACTTCGAGATCAGCCCGAGAAGTGAAATGTCAAAGGTTTACTTTGCTTCATTGCATTTGGAAGGCTTTGCTCATACTTGGTGGAGAAGGAAGCAATCACATGGTTATGTTATTTCTACTTGGGAAGCATTCAAGAATGACATGGCAGAGGAGTTTACTTCTCGAATGCAAAGGGATAACCACATTGTAGAATGGGACAAGATTGAACAAGTCACAACGGTGAAGGCCTATTCTCAAAAGTTTCTAAAACTTCTATTATACTTGGATGATTTTGATGAGCATTATCTAGTCGTCAAGTATATAAGGGGTTTGAAGACTCCTATTGGTGGTGATGTCAAAGCTCAAGAGCCCGCAACTTTGAAGAAAGCAATGATGCTTGCAGAAATTCATGAGGAAAAATATATGTCAAAGTGGGCTAACAAAGGCAACACCAAGGGAGAAGTGGTTACAAGAACGGATTTGAGTTCTCATGCAAATGCAAATGCAAGGCCTAACCTTCCAAGGTTTCCTACCGTGTATGGTAGAGGGTCTAATAGACTTCCATTTAAACCACCATTTATGTCCAACAAAGCTACATACAATGAGTCCAAGCCAGCAAATGGGGGTTCAAAAAGCAAGGTTATCAAGGAGGACCGTTTGCATGAAATGAGGCTCAAAGGTCTATGTTTCAAATGTGGAGAAAAATGGAACAAGGATCACTTCAAAGTATGCAAATCCAAGGATATGTCCATAAGCTACATTATCACTGAGGACAATGCTAATCATGAGGAGGAGGAATTCCTTGAATGCAATGATGCCTTAGGATGGGGAGATCCTCATGAGGGTGGAGGTTCTCATGATGATGGTTTTGATGAAGAAAATCCCGAGTTTCCTTTTGATCCGGGTGGGAAACTAAAGTTTGCTCATGACAAAATGGATGATGGGATGCCTCTATGCGTGTGGGACGAAGACAATAGTGCACATACTACCTTGTGTACAATCTCTCATGATGCTTATGCGGGAAGTAAGGGTGCCAACACATTGAGATTGAAGATCAAGGTGAATGGGAGAACAACATATGCACTCATTGATACTAGAAGCACGCATAGTTTTGTCAATAAAAGGTCTTTGAACACTCTCAAAATGCAACCAACTTCTTTACCAAACAAGCACATGGTGCAAGTGGCCAATGGTGATTCAATGAGTTGCAATATGAAGTGTCAAAGTACAGAATTGGAGTTGTCCAAGAACTACTCTTGCAAAGTTGATCTTTTGGTGATTGAGTTGGGACCAATTGACATAGTACTTGGATGTGATTGGATGTCCACTTTGAACTCTTTTACCATGAACTTACAGAAAAGTTTCATGAGTTTTGTGCATCATGGAAGGGTTATTACATTGAAGGGAATGCAAGGGTCCAAGCTCTTCATGATCAATGCTACTCAAATGAAGAAAGAGTTCAAGAAAGAGGGCTATGTTTATGTACTACAGCTTTGCAAAGAGGAAGATAATAGCAAAAAGGATTGCATCGAACATGTGGACATGGTTAAGCTACTCAAGGATTATGAAGATGTGTTTACCATGCCAAAATCAATGCCGCCAAAGAGGAGTGTTGATCATGCTATTGATTTGGAACCAAATGCCAAACCAATCAACAAGCCTCCCTATCGTTTGTCAAAGGTTGAAAAGGAAGAGGTGGCAAAGCAAGTAAAAGAACTCATTGACATGGGATGGGTTGAACCAAGTCAATCTCCTTTTGCTTCTCCGGTGCTACTTGTGAAGAAAAAGGATGGTACTTTTCGCATGTGCATTGATTACCGTGATTTGAATAAGATCACCATCAAAAATCGATTTCCAATACCAAGGGTGGATGATCTTTTGGATGAGTTGAAGGGTGCCACATGCTTTTCAAAAATTGATTTGCGCTCCGGATACCATCAAATAAGGATGAAAAGTGGTGATGAGTTCAAACAGCATTTCGTACAGAAAGGGGTCTTTACCAATTCATGGTTATGCCGTTTGGATTATGCAATGCACCGGCAACTTTTCAAGCATTGATGAACAAAGTGCTTCAACCTTTCCTCTACAAGTTTGTATTGGTCTTTTTCGACGACATACTTATCTATAGCAAAGATGAGGAAGTGCATTTGAAGCACGTGAAAGAGGTTTTGGAGGTCTTGAGGCAAAACAAGTTGTATGTTAAGGAGACAAAATGTACCTTCATGGCACATGAGGTGGAATATTTGGGTCACATTGTGAGCAAGGATGGCATTTGTGTGGATCCAAAGAAAGTGGAATGTATTAGGAATTGGCCGGTTCCTTCAAACACTACTCAATTGAGGGGATTTTTGGGGTTATCTTCATTCTATAGGCGCTTTATTGCCCACTATGCAGAAATTGCAGCCCCAATGACGGATAAATTGAAGAAGGAAACCTTCTTTTGGGATGCCATTGCCAACAAAAGCTTTGAAGATATGAAGAAGATGCTCACATCAGCACCTATTTTGGTATGTCCAGACTTCACCAAACCTTTCACAATAAGGGCGGATGCAAGTGGAAGAGGGATTGGTGCGGTACTTTACCAAGACCATGGAGTCATTGCTTATGAAAGTAGAAAGCTGAATGACAAAGAAAGAGAACTCCATGTGTATGAGCAAGAGATGATTGCTATACTCCATGCTATCAAGAAATGGCACCATTACTTATATGGGAGTCATTTTTATGTGAGAAGTGATCATAGGGTGCTGAAGTATTTCCTCACACAACCCAATTTGTCTCCTAAGCAAAGAAGGTGGGTAGCAACACTACAAAACTATGATTTTGAAATCACATACACAAAGGGCAAAGAAAATGTGGTTGCCGATTCCTTGTCTCGTATGTGGGCCTGCTCATTGTATGCTATTTCTGAGGTGCATAAAGATTGGATCATGGAGATACAAGAAGAGTACTTGTTTGATGAAGAAACCTCACAAATAGTGCAGAAATTACAGCAAGATGTATGTGAAGAGTTACCCCATTATGAGCTGAAAAATGGTCTCCTCTACTACAAAGGAAAAGTCTACTTGGTTCCTACTTCATCATTTATCAAGAAGATCATGGAAGAGATGCATTGTACTCCTATGGCTGGTCATTTGGGTGTCTACAAAACCTTTGATGCAATAAGGAAAAGTTTCTTTTGGAAGGGGATGTGGAAGAGCATTCATGCTTATGTAAGTGGGTGCCGGTCATGTCAATTGAACAAGGATCCTACACATAAACCGGGAGGTTTGCTTCAGCCATTGCCCATTCCCGAAGGCAAATGGAGTCATATATCAATGGATTTCATTACTAACCTTCCGCGCACAAAGAAAGGGTGGGACAGCTTGTATGTTGTGGTGGATAGATTGACCAAAGTGGCCCATTTCATTCCTTCCAAGGTCACATATTCAGCCCAAAATGTTGCCAAGCAATTTGTTGATGGGGTTTTCAAGTTGCATGGTATGCCGTCACAAATTGTGAGTGATCGCGATGTCAAATTCATGAGCACTTTTTGGAGAACATTGTTTGAATATATGGGAACCAAGCTTACTCCAAGCACCGCCTATCATCCCGAAACCGATGGTCAAACAGAAAGAGTAAACAAATAGGTGGAAACATATCTACGCCACTATTGTCATGATACTCAAAGCACATGGGATGATTGGTTACCTTTGGCTGAGTTTGCTTACAACTCAACATATCATGTGAGCATTGGCATGTCACCCTTTGAGGCTTTATATGGTTACAAGGTCAATTTGCCTATGTTGGTGGGTACATATGAGACTTCTAACCATAATGCCAAGGAGGAAGCTAAAAGGATGCAAGCTTTGTTGCAACAATGCAAAAGTAATTTGAAGGTTGCACAAGAGAAAATGAGACAATATGCCAATGTTCATCGAAGACCATTGGAATTCAAACTGGGAGATTGGGTTCTTTTGAGAATACCAAAGTCAAGATATGCGTCTTTGAAGGGAAGCACAAACACCAAACTAGCTCATCGCTATTATGGTCCTTATCAAGTGATACGAAGAGTTGGGGAGGTTGCATATCAACTCTTACTTCCATCTACAACAAAGATTCATGATGTGTTTCATGTCTCTCACTTGAAAGGATATGTGGGTATGATCGATCAAATGGTTGATGAGTTACCTCCAATGAATGAAGAGGGAATGATTGAATACATTCCAGAAGCTATCTTGGGTACAAGGAAAAAGGTACTTCGCACTCGTACCTTGGTGGAGTATCTTGTTCAATGGAAGGGTTTACCTAAGGAAGAAGCTTCATGGCAACCTATTTCAGCATTGGAGGGATATGAAGCATTGATAGAGCAATATGGGTTGGTGTAAATTCAGCCAAATGGAACATTCTTCTCCGAATTTGGGGTATTCATTTGAGGTTTCGAGGACGAAACCATTGGGGAAGGGATGGTTTGTAAGAAAGCATTATGGGCCCAAGGCCATGGACAACTAGTAAGTAGGTGTGAACTCTTGGGTGGAGTATAAATACCAATGTAAATGGGATTATGGCTCATTCATGATAATGTTATCTATTCCAAGAATCAATGGTGAGCTTCTCCCGTGAGATGCTAAGTGGTGACTCCTTCATGAGCCACTCCCTTGGTGAGGGACTAACCCACCCCTGTTACTTTCTTTCAACACAACACTTTGTAATGAATGTGCCTTCTCTACTATGCAAACATTATGCATCCTTGATGCCCTCCCCACCCTATTCCGCTGGCGGAATAGGAGAAAGACTTCATTATGATATGGGAGAGACCTTGTATCTCTAACATCCAAGCATGTTGACACTTGGTGTAAGATTCCTCCCTAGCCTCTCAAAATGTCCAGCATCTTCCCCCTGTAATCAATCCCTCTTCAGAAATATAAAAGACTTGTTTCTAACTGTTTTAACCTAGAGAGAGAAAATATTCTAGAGAGAGAATATTCAGATTTTGAATATTTTTGGATAGAAAAATATCTCTTATAATTAAGATAAATTTCCCTGAAACAGAAATTCAAAAAGAATTTTCCAATATGCAATTGGAATTAATTGAAAATGGGTATAAAGGACCTTAGCCTAAGGGTCTAGATTTTCAGAAATTTTTGGATTATGGTCCAATTAAGGTTCCTATGGGCCAATAGCATCAATCCAAGCGTAGGGAGGAGATAAATCCAATTTGTAAAAGAAGATACCCAAAAATGAGTAAATGCTCACATAAGATGAAGAGTTGAAAATGTACAAGGTTTATTAGTAAAAAACTATGAGCAATATTAAAAATATGAGATATTTTGGGTATCCAAAAATGAGTAAATGCTCACATAAGATGAAGAGTTGAAAATGTACAAGGTTTATTAGTAAAAAAACTATGAGCAATATTAAAATGATTCCATTATGACACATATGTAAGGAAAGGGAGTTCTTTAAAGGAGGTGCATATTTCACATGCTTGAATGAGTTTTAAACTCATAAAAATTGAGATATTTCATCTCTCCTCTCTCCTCATTTAAGTCTAGTTCCAAAAAGTTAGCTTAACTGACCTAAAAATGGTCAAATATTGACCAAACTAATTTAGAAAATTCTAGAATCAGTTTGTTTGGTTAGGAGCTCAATTTTTCCTATAAATAGAAGCCTCCCCCTTGTTGAAAAATATATAGTGTTTATGCATCGTTACTCTACTCCACCTAAGCCAAGAACTGTGAATTCATTTAATAATTCACTAGTTTTTGGAGCTTCCCTCTTTCTTCAATCCCCATTAGTGGCTCCATCAACATACTTAACCAATTGATTGGTTGGGGGCCTCTACCGTGAACAAAGAATCAAGCAAGTTGTAAGGTAATTAGTGAATATTGATCTTTCTATAAATTCTCAATGTTTCTCTCTTCTCAACCCCTCTCAAGCTTGAGAAGTTTAATTGGTATGGTTTTTTTTAAATGCTATTGAAGTTTGAATAGTAGTGAAGAGTTACATAATTTAATAAATGCTATTGAAGTTAATTTTTATTTATGTTTAAATTCTGATGATTCTTATGTAAATTCTCTCTCTCACTCAAGAAATGGTCATACTCATGACCCGTTCTCAATCCAAATCAAGCTTTTCATAAAGCTTTTCCTTAACCCAAGATTAAGCTATGCTTGAGGCCAAATTAATGGCTTTTTTCTATGCTTTTAGTTTATGTATATTGATGATTCAATCCATTATGGATTAATAATCCAATTAGAGATCATTTTAATTATTTTCTTAATGATAAGCATTATCCCTTAGAAAAATTGAGATTTATCAGTCATAGCAGCGGAGCTATGGCAAAATTTTTATAAAAATTATGCATAAAATAATCTCATTCAAAGCATAAAAAGAGGACTTCCTACCATATTCTAGGAATTATCATCCTAGATTAATTGAAAGAATTTCATTACAATCATGGAGAAATTGAATTTTAATATTATGCATAAAGGATAAGTTTTTATATCAAAAGTGTTATTTTTCACCATTTTTATTTCATGCATAGAAGTATGCATAATGGATAAATTTTTATATCAAAAGTGTTATTTTTACCATTTTTATTTCATGCATAGAAGTATGCATAATGGATAAATTTTTATATCAAAAGTGTTATTTTTAACATTTTTATTTCATGCATAGAAGTATGCATAATGGATAAATTTTTATATCAAAAGTGTTATTTTTACCATTTTTATTTCATGCATAGAAGTATGCATAATGGATAAATTTTTATATCAAAAGTGTTATTTTTACCATTTTTATTTCATGCATAGAAGTATGCATAATGGATAAATTTTTATATCAAAAGTGTTATTTTTACCATTTTTATTTCATGCATAGAAGTATGCATAATGGATAAATTTTTATATCAAAAGTGTTATTTTTATCATTTTTAATTTTCATGCATAGAAGTATGCATAAAGGAAAATTTTTTATATCAAAAGTGTTACTTTTATCATTTTTAATTTTCATGCATAGAAGTATGCATAAAAGAAAATTTTTTATATCAAAAGTGTTACTTTTATCATTTTTAATTTTCATGCATAGAAGTACGCATAAAAGAAAATTTTTATATCAAAAGTGTTACTTTTATCATATTGGATTTCATGCATAGAGGTATGCATGAAAGTTGATTATTTTATTATAAAAGTGTGACTTTTATCATAATTGAATTTCATGCATAGAGGTATGCATAAAAGTTGATTATTTTATTGTAAGAGTGTTACTTTTATCATATTGGATTTCATGCATATAGGTATGCATAAAAGATATTCTTTTTATACTAAAAGTGTGATTTTTCTCATAAATGGATTTTATGCTTAACGTAGATGCATAAGAGAAATTCTTTTATTCTAAAAGTGTAATTTCCTACCAAATTGAATTTATGCATAAGAAGATGCATAAAAGATTGATTTTAATTTCGAAAGTGTTAGTATTCTTAAATGAAATTTATGTATAAATAAATGTGTAGAGAAATCTTATATCAAATATAAGAATTCTCTTTTTTTTTTAAAAAAAAAGATATGAAATGTGATAAGATGTGATAAGAGGTGTATGAGATGTGATAAGAATTGATAAGATGCGTATGAAAAGTGATAGGATGTGATAAGAGGTGTATGAGATGTGATAAGAATTGATAAGATGCGTATGGAAAGTGATAGGATGTGATAAGAGGTGTATGAGATGTGATAAGAATTGATAAGATGCGTATGGAAAGTGATAAGATGTGATAAGAGGTGTATGAGATGTGATAAGATTTGATAAGATGCGTATGGAAAGTAATAGGATGTGATAAGAGGTGTATGAGATGTAAAAAGATGTGATAAGATGTGTATGAGATGTGATAGAATGTGTTAAGATGAGTTAGGATGTGTTAAGATGTATATGGGATGTGTTAGGACGAGAATGAATGTAATATGGTTGTATGAATGTGATGTGGATGTATACATGTAGATGTATATGTATGAATGTGAATGTTGATGTGGATGTGGATGTATGGATGTAGATACGGATGTGTATGTATGTATGTGGATGTGTATGTATGAATGAGGATGTGAAAATGGACGTATGTATGTAGATGTGGATGTATGGATGTATGTATGTAGATGTGGATGTATGTATGTAGATGTGGATGTATGGATGTGATTGTGAATGAAGAGGTGGATGTGAATGTATGGATGTAGATACGGATGTGGATGTATGTATGTGAATGTGGATGTATGAATGAGGATGCGAAAATGGATGTATGCATGTGAATGTGGATGTATGAATATGAATGTGGATGTGTGGATGTGGAAATGGAGGTATGGATGTATGAATGTAGATGTGGATGTATGCATGTAGATGCGTATGTATGAATGTGAAATTGGATGTATGATGTGGACGTACGAACATGGATATGTATGTAGAATAATGAATATGAAGATGTATGTGAGATAATGTAGTCCATATGAGTGAATGGATGAGAACGAGTACACACTGAATGGAATGTGGAATAAGTAATGTGGTCCGAGAGTGGATAATATGGAAAGACAAGAGTTCGATTTAGAAACTGTATTTTGTGACTGTTTGTAAATGATTGTTTTATGTCATGAATGCTGGGGAAGCATTTTGACCGTCTTGTGGATTAAGGTCATGAAGACCTAACTGTTAAAGTTGCAACTGACGGAGAGTCAATGGAGGACGTCTCGCGTAGCAAGGTCGACTGAGGTCTTGACCAGCCTCGGTTCGATTTAAATGGTGAGCTTCCGGTACGGTGGATGAGGGACCAAGGAAGCGGCCTATGAGTGAAGCGCTAGGTCACCTGCGAAGGATCCTAGAGGGTGCTGACCATACGGTGCTCGGGCTCTGGGTCGCCGAAGATACCCACACGTGCGTCGTGGAAGATATTGGAACAAGGAGTAAGAGTTGTTTTCTGAAACCGGGCATGGATATGGTTGACTGACCTTGTTGGTCCTCCAACGGATGAGTCCATGGCTCTTTATATGGATCTGTTGGTTGATCTTGCTGATCTTCAACAAGAGTCCATCTTGATAAGTGATTATATTGCCGGGTATTATGGGTTAGGAACTAGGAAACGGCCCCTGTGTGGACAGGTGGTGAGCGTTCTAGTTGCCAATGATGCCATAGATACTCTGATGAACGAATGATGGGAAATTATGAATCAACCGGATAAATTGGAAGATTGTGATCAGTGGTACTATGGTTTCATTAAAGGATTGTTTTAAAGTTAGCTGATGCTAAGAAAAGGCAATTTCATATTGGGTGTGTAAGTGGTGTGGCTAGTTTTATGTTTGCATGAACTTCCGGCTAGGGGGCCTTGGAACTCTTTTCCTTGGTACCCGGGACAAAAACCTAACCAAATTTCAAATTGGATCCCATCACTACAGTGGTTGGGCGGTTGGCTAACCCATAGGCTGGACTGATGGATCCGTAAATCGAGACTCAAAAATTCTGTTATTACGATAGATAAAGTAAATCCCGGACAGAAATTGTTCTATGGATAGGAATCAACGGCTGTGCCTCTTGAATGGGGAAAAAAGCGTTGATCCCAATGATCCAAGTGCAAGTTTCTTCCTTGATCTGACCAAGTATCTTATAGATGCAATTAGATCAGCTCGATCAGAAATGATCTTGACTACGTTAGAGTAAAAAGTTATCCTGGTGGAATCGCCCGTGCCTTCCGGTAAAGGAAGTTTTTCCGGGTTCGGTTTTGGAACAAGTGACGGATTAGTCTCTTATCCGGAGATCCGTGGGCGAGGCCCCGAATGTGGGACCCCTGTCCCGCGCGAGAAGTGTTATTTCCGCTGCTAGTACCCCGAATCTGTTGCGTGGTGGGAACAGGGCTCTCACAGTTGGTATCAGAGCGGTTTTGAAAGCTAATAAAGATAATTAAATTCTTATCTGAAATTGGTAATAAGAATTCAGAAACAGCATTTTCATAATGTATTTTCATTCCGTAAGCTTCTTTAATGGAGAAATTTTAATCAAAGAAATTATTTTTATAGATGGAAGTTCCACATTTATCTGGTATTTCCGACCTCACCCAGTCTCAAGATATGATTGCATTTGCCTTCGAGCATCTCATCTCTTCCGCTTCAACTCAAACAAGCCGAGCAAGACTCGCACGCCATTTCGCGGATTTATATTTTCCTACCCCAGCGGAGAGAATACAACATAAGTGGTTTGCAGGGCAATATGTCCACGCCCATTGCAACCGCCGTACAATGCTGTGGCAGAATCTCTCATTGACTATGATCCTGTTAAAGCTGAAAATGGTGCGTGGTGTCATTCTATATCATTCGACACCTCGAAATTTTAGACTTTCATGTCGAATTTATAGACTCCTTAGTCGATTTATCCCTAAGGAGAAAATAATAACTCCCTTCGCAGTTAGAGAACTTATGTAACAGGGCATGACTATGGCCCAGTACCGTCGTCTTATGCGTCTCTCGAAGAGATTTTGAATTTTGGAGCCAAGCCACTCTATGTAATTATTGCAACTTGTATATAAATATACAAATGTTTTTTTACGGACGATTGGATAAAGAAAAATCTATTTATCAGACTTAAGTCATAGATCTCCAATAAGATCAACTGAGGAGCAAATTATGTCAAAAGTTTATCAAGACGCACAAAAAGGTTGTAATTGTTTGATATAATTCATACAAATTGTTAATTCAAATTGAAATTCGTAAATTAGTAATTGGGTCTTCAATTGGAAGTACCGCAATTGTATGGAACCCTGACTTGCTTGAGACCTAGACATGATGGTATTTACCTTATAGTTTCGAGTATCATGACTATCCGTATATACCGAGGGTATAACTGCAGCTCTTTACCGACAGTATATACGAGTAAATCTAAGACTTGAAATTATAAGCGTTAATGCTATCCAGAGGATGATTTTCGAATGTGGTTGATATGATTTTTAATTCTGTTTGAGAATTGATGAATTGATTTGGATTCTAATTGAAAAATGATGATCCCTGAAATTTGGTTGAAATGTAATAAGCTTCAATGAGGATGAATGGGATGAGTCCCTGTGATGATATTCATAACTGGAATGATGATAATGATTTCAGCAAATCACTATGAGATTAGTGGATTGTGCTGTCAGATTGTTACTATTAATACTTGACTTGGTGGATCAAGTTAAGGGATGACAAATTGAGAACTTGCTTGACTAAAATTCCTGTGGAGGAATGTTCAGAAGAAAATTTTTCGGTCTAATGGACCATTATCGTGTTAAAAATATGAATGATATGATCTGAATGAATTGTTATTTAATGATGAGTTCTATATAAGGGATATTTATCCCCATATTCTGTTGGGTTGACCGGAATATAAGGAACCCTAGAATAAATTGGATCTTAAGCAAAAGAGTTGTCCTCTACTTGCGAGATGAGGACATCTTGCACCTTTTAAGTGGGGTAGAATGTAAGATTCCTTCCCCAGCCTTAGAGGTATACAGGAGTAAGAATCTCCCTTTCTGATCTTATAATTATTCTCTCTCTAAAATAAAAGAAAGATTCTGTTTAAAAAAGGAAGAACCTTTTTCCTGAATACTTCTCAAGAGTCCCACCTGTTTTAAGGATTCAGAACAACGAGTTCAGAAGTGAGAATCGATGTTTTGGATATCAAGGTTTTGGTCTCGAGTACGGCCCAAAAGAAGTTCTTTATCTCTTGGGAAGTATAAGAAGTTATCTCCCAGATATTGTGGACCAAAGAAAGTAGGTGATTTAGCTTACGAACTTCTTTTATCTCCTCATCTCAAAGTTCTAAATGCCTTCTATAGAAAAATGTGCCAAACCCAAATCATGGAAAGACGGTAAAACTTCAGTGGCAAGTTACCGTTGGCTTCTAAGTTACGCTAGCTCCTTCCTTTATATAAGTCGTAACTTTTACTTGTCGTTCACAGTAATCTTACTTCCATCGATCTTCTTTCTTTCTTAATCTCCTTCATGGCTTGGCAACAAGAATTAGTTTTATCCATGATGATTTCTCACCTTCAAGACGCAAGGGAGTCTGTGAAGAAAGATTTTATAGAGCAGTATGAGCGCTCACTTTTCCCTCACTTGGGAACTTCTGTAGCGCAGACAAAATGGCGGACCTATCAAGACATAACTAGGGTAACACCCTGGGGTCAGCACCACTTCCGTAACAATGTCCGCTTGGCCATGGTTATTGAAGCTTTGGGTTTGGGTCCCCGATACTACTGCGTCATGAGATCAAGGCATCCTGGGTTTTCTGAGCGGGTCTTCTTACTGGCGTGTTTTCTTCCTCATGAGAAGATATGCCTTTACCCCGTTTTTGGCTTGCCTCTCAGAGGTCCTTTTGTTAGATCACCTCATACCACTGAGATAGGTGCGGCAATAACCAGCAGAATCATTCCCATAGATGAGTTACCCTATACTTGTGCAGCTTGTGAGTGCTACTTTTGTGATCATATGATGGACGGGCTTATGGAAGTGTAAAGAGTTCTTCTATCTTTACTGTATAAGTTCCGAGAATGAATAAAGTTTAAATCTTGTTCTTATCTTGAATCTTGCTCTCTTGAGATTTTTTTAATTGGTGGTTAATCTTAATTAAAAAAATTTTTCTCTCAGTCTCATACTTGTGCGTCTTGCGAAATTACCCCAGTTTGCGAGATGAGAGCATCTCGCGTTTTTTAAGTGGGAGAGAATGTAAGATTCCTCCCCAGCCTCTCAAAATGTCCAGCATCTTCCCCCTGTAATCAATCCCTCTTCAGAAATATAAAAGACTTGTTTCTAACTGTTTTAACCTAGAGAGAGAAAATATTCTAGAGAGAGAATATTCAGATTTTGAATATTTTTGGATAGAAAAATATCTCTTATAATTAAGATAAATTCCCCTGAAACAGAAATTCAAAAAGAATTTTTCAATATGCAATTGAAATTAATTGAAAATGGGTATAAAGGACCTTAGCCTAAGGGTCTAGATTTTCAGAAATTTTTGGATTATGGTCCAATTAAGGTTCCTATGGGCCAATAGCATCAATCCAAGCGTAGGGAGGAGATAAATCCAATTTGTAAAAGAAGATACCCAAAAATGAGTAAATGCTCACATAAGATGAAGAGTTGAAAATGTACAAGGTTTATTAGTAAAAAACTATGAGCAATATTAAAAATATGAGATATTTTGGGTATCCAAAAATGAGTAAATTCTCACATAAGATGAAGAGTTGAAAATGTACAAGGTTTATTAGTAAAAAAACTATGAGCAATATTAAAATGATTCCATTATGACACATATGTAAGGAAAGGGAGTTCTTTAAAGGAGGTGCATATTTCACATGCTTGAATGAGTTTTAAACTCATAAAAATTGAGATATTTTATCTCTCCTCTCTCCTCATTTAAGTCTAGTTCCAAAAAGTTAGCTTAACTGACCTAAAAATGGTCAAATATTGACCAAACTAATTTAGAAAATTCTAGAATCAGTTTGTTTGGTTAGGAGCTCAATTTTTCCTATAAATAGAAGCCTCCCCCTTGTTAAAAAATATATAGTGTTTATGCATCGTTACTCTACTCCACCTAAGCCAAGAACTGTGAATTCATTTAATAATTCACTAGTTTTTGGAGCTTCCCTCTTTCTTCAATCCCCATTAGTGGCTCCATCAACATACTTAACCAATTGATTGGTTGGGGGCCTCTACCGTGAACAAAGAATCAAGCAAGTTGTAAGGTAATTAGTGAATATTGATCTTTCTATAAATTCTCAATGTTTCTCTCCTCTCAACCCCTCTCAAGCTTGAGAAGTTTAATTGGTATGGTTTTTTTTAAATGCTATTGAAGTTTGAATAGTAGTGAAGAGTTACATAATTTAATAAATGCTATTGAAGATAATTTTCATTTATGTTTAAATTCTAATGATTCTTATGTAAATTCTCTCTCTCACTCAAGAAATGGTCATACTCATGACCCGTTCTCAATCCAAATCAAGCTTTTCATAAAGCTTTTCCTTAACCCAAGATTAAGCTATGCTTGAGGCCAAATTAATGGCTTTTTTCTATGCTTTTAGTTTATGTATATTGATGATTCAATCCATTATGGATTAATAATCCAATTAGAGATCATTTTAATTATTTCCTTAATGATAAGCATTATCCCTTAGAAAAATTGAGATTTATCAGTCATAGCAGCGGAGCTATGGCAAAATTTTTATAAAAATTATGCATAAAATAATCTCATTCAAAGCATAAAAAGAGGACTTCCTACCATATTCTAGGAATTATCATCCTAGATTAATTGAAAGAATTTCATTACAATCATGGAGAAATTAAATTTTAATATTATGCATAAAGGATAAGTTTTTATATCAAAAGTGTTATTTTTACCATTTTTATTTCATGCATAGAAGTATGCATAATGGATAAATTTTTATATCAAAAGTGTTATTTTTACCATTTTTATTTCATGCATAGAAGTATGCATAATGGATAAATTTTTATATCAAAAGTGTTATTTTTAACATTTTTATTTCATGCATAGAAGTATGCATAATGGATAAATTTTTATATCAAAAGTGTTATTTTTACCATTTTTATTTCATGCATAGAAGTATGCATAATGGATAAATTTTTATATCAAAAGTGTTATTTTTACCATTTTTATTTCATGCATAGAAGTATGCATAATGGATAAATTTTTACATCAAAAGTGTTATTTTTACCATTTTTATTTCATGCATAGAAGTATGCATAATGGATAAATTTTTATATCAAAAGTGTTATTTTTATCATTTTTAATTTTCATGCATAGAAGTATGCATAAAGGAAAATTTTTTATATCAAAAGTGTTACTTTTATCATTTTTAATTTTCATGCATAGAAGTATGCATAAAAGAAAAATTTTTATATCAAAAGTGTTACTTTTATCATTTTTAATTTTTATGCATAGAAGTATGCATAAAAGAAAATTTTTATATCAAAAGTGTTACTTTTATCATATTGGATTTCATGCATAGAGGTATGCATAAAAGTTGATTATTTTATTATAAAAGTGTGACTTTTATCATAATTGAATTTCATGCATAGAGGTATACATAAAAGTTGATTATTTTATTGTAAGAGTGTTACTTTTATCATATTGGATTTCATGCATATAGGTATGCATAAAAGATATTCTTTTTATACTAAAAGTGTGATTTTCCTCATAAATGGATTTTATGCTTAACTTAGATGCATAAGAGAAATTCTTTTATTCTAAAAGTGTAATTTCCTACCAAATTGAATTTATGCATAAGAAGATGCATAAAAGATTGATTTTAATTTCGAAAGTGTTAGTATTCTTAAATGGAATTTATGTATAAATAAATGTGTAGAGAAATCTTATATCAAATATAAGAATTCTCTTTTTTTTTTTTTTAAAGATATGAAATGTGATAAGATGTGATAAGAGGTGTATGAGATGTGATAAGAATTGATAAGATGCGTATGGAAAGTGATAGGATGTGATAAGAGGTGTATGAGATGTGATAAGAATTGATAAGATGCGTATGGAAAGTGATAGGATGTGATAAGAGGTGTATGAGATGTGATAAGAATTGATAAGATGCGTATGGAAAGTGATAAGATGTGATAAGAGGTGTATGAGATGTGATAAGATTTGATAAGATGCGTATGGAAAGTGATAGGATGTGATAAGAGGTGTATGAGATGTAAAAAGATGTGATAAGATGTGTATGAGATGTGATAGAATGTGTTAAGATGAGTTAGGATGTGTTAAGATGTATATGGGATGTGTTAGGACGAGAATGAATGTAATATGGTTGTATGAATGTGATGTGGATGTATACATGTAGATGTATATATGTATGAATGTGAATGTTGATGTGGATGTGGATGTATGGATGTAGATACGGATGTGTATGTATGTATGTGGATGTGTATGTATGAATGAGGATGTGAAAATGGACGTATGTATGTAGATGTGGATGTATGGATGTATGTATGTAGATGTGGATGTATGTATGTAGATGTGGATGTATGTATGTAGATGTGGATGTATGGATGTGATTGTGAATGAAGAGGTGGATGTGAATGTATGGATGTAGATACGGATGTGGATGTATGTATGTGAATGTGGATGTATGAATGAGGATGCGAAAATGGATGTATGCATGTGAATGTGGATGTATGAATATGAATGTGGATGTGTGGATGTGGAAATGGAGGTATGGATGTATGAATGTAGATGTGGATGTATGCATGTAGATGCGTATGTATGAATGTGAAATTGGATGTATGATGTGGACGTACGAACATGGATATGTATGTAGAATAATGAATATGAAGATGTATGTGAGATAATGTAGTCTATATGAGTGAATGGATGAGAACGAGTACACACTGAATGGAATGTGGAATAAGTAATGTGGTCCGAGAGTGGATAATATGGAAAGACAAGAGTTCGATTTAGAAACTGTATTTTGTGACTGTTTGTAAATGACTGTTTTATGTCATGAATGCTGGGGAAGCATTTTGACCGTCTTGTGGATTAAGGTCATAAAGACCTAACTGTTAAAGTTGCAACTGCTGACGGAGAGTCAATGGAGGACGTCTCGCGTAGCAAGGTCGACTGAGGTCTTGACCAGCCTCGGTTCGATTTAAATGGTGAGCTTTCGGTACGGTGGATGAGGGACCAAGGAAGCGGCCTATGAGTGAAGCGCTAGGTCACCTGCGAAGGATCCTAGAGGGTGCTGACCATACGGTGCTCGGGCTCTGGGTCGCCGAAGATACCCACACGTGCGTCGTGGAAGATATTGGAACAAGGAGTAAGAGTTGTTTTCTGAAACCGGGCATGGATATGGTTGACTGACCTTGCTGGTCCTCAACGGATGGGTCCATGGCTCTTTATATGGATCTGTTGGTTGATCTTGCTGATCTTCAACGAGAGTCCATCTTGATAAGTGATTATATTGCCGGGTATTATGGGTTAGGAACTAGGAAACGGCCCCTGTGTGGACAGGTGGTGAGCGTTCTAGTTGCCAATGATGCCATAGATACTCTGATGAACGAATGATGGGAAATTATGAATCAACCGGATAAATTGGAAGATTGTGATCAGTGGTACTATGGTTTCATTAAAGGATTGTTTTAAAGTTAGCTGATGCTAAGAAAAGGCAATTTCATATTGGGTGTGTAAGTGGTGTGGCTAGTTTTATGTTTGCATGAACTTCCGGCTAGGGGGCCTTGGAACTCTTTTCCTTGGTACCCGGGACAAAAACCTAACCAAATTTCAAATTGGATCCCATCACTACAGTGGTTGGGCGGTTGGCTAACCCATAGGCTGGACTGATGGATCCGTAAATCGAGACTCAAAAATTCTGTTATTACGATAGATAAAGTAAATCCCGGACAGAAATTGTTCTATGGATAGGAATCAACGGCTGTGCCTCTTGAATGGGGAAAAAAGCGTTGATCCCAATGATCCAAGTGCAAGTTTCTTCCTTGATCTGACCAAGTATCTTATAGATGCAATTGGATCAGCTCGATCAGAAATGATCTTGACTACGTTAGAGTAAAAAGTTATCCTGGTGGAATCGCCCGTGCCTTCCGGTAAAGGAAGTTTTTTCGGGTTCGGTTTTGGAACAACCGACGGATTAGTCTCTTATCCGGATATCCGTGGGCGAGGCCCCGAATGTGGGACCCCTGTCCCGCGCGAGAAGTGTTATTTTCGCTGCTAGTACCCCGAATCTGTTGCGTGGTGGGAACAGGGCTCTCACACTTGGATGGTCATTCTTGGTGTATCAGCCACATGGATATGTGCAAGTATATTCTTTTGTAGACATCTACAACTAGATCTAGACTGTTGTTACTTCCCATTGCTTCAAATGCTCCAACTTGAAAATATTTACTTTCATAATTCTCTAGTTGCTATGTGAATAGTTATTCCTAACTTTACTTCAATCACTATATACAAGTTGTTATTTTGGATATTGGAGATTTGAATTTTTGGGGGAAATGGGACAGAGGTCCTAGCTCCTTAGGATTTTCTCCTTTTGTAATTTCAATTTGGGTGGAATAGGGGGATTGTGCATTAGTTCTAAATTGTCTTTTGCTCGTGGAATGTTGGAGGCAGCTCAAACAGAATATTTCCATCATATGACTTAGGTAGCTCCTTGACAAATTTAATTGAAGAGACCATTTGGAAAGAAATAAAAAGAGAATTAGAAGGTGGCAATTTACATAACAAGTCAACCCTTCTAAATTGTGCATTAGTTTTTTCTCACATTATGGTTGCTCTTTGATGTTCTTACGCTCCTATGTCAATACATAGTCATGACTTTCTTGAATCACTCTTTCCAGAGTGTTGGTTGGAATATTGGAAACTGAATTGTTTGTGGTATCAGCCCAAGCTTTAAGATCACCAGGTATTTCTCTTTTGGTCAGTTGCATTCTTTGATTCATTGTTCATTCAATGGCTTGCTTTTCCTCAAAGTACAATAAAAAATGAATGGTGCCTGAGATCTAATATCCAATTTTCTTTTATATATGCTAGAAGTCATGACTAGGTCAGGAAAGAGAAAATCTCCAATAGGTGGACAGGCTGCTGGGAAGAAAAAAAAGACTGCAAAAAAGAAAGAGCAAGCACCAACAACACCATCCCCCACATCTGCTGACACACAAGCCGAATCTCCAAATGCAAAGGAGGTTGAAGAGATGTCGGTGGAGAAAGAGTCTGCTACCAAGAAGGATAGTGGAAAGGCTAAGGTTGATACGGAAGGTGATGAATTTATCCCTGAATCAATGGATAGTAATGTTGGAAGTGATTTTCTTGAGTCCATAACTGTCAATAGAGGAATGGTACCTCCCCGTATCCCTTTGTGCAGATTACTTATTAACCCTAAGGTGAGACAACTTAGGAATGACCTCTCCATTCTCAAGAGAGCATTTGAGATGGAGGGATATGTCCCTACAAAGGGGTCCTTTATTATTTCAGTTGGGATGTCTGATGGGACAACCAAAGAGGTGGATGATGAGATAAGAGCTTCATGGGATAAGCATTGGCATGCTGTGAATGATGAGTTTGAGCATGAGCTTCAACACACTCCTGCATGGGAATTCTTGTCCTGCAAGATGTTATATGTGTGGGAGGAACCATCGAACTGCCTCATGGATGGAGAGCATTGGGGAGGTCTTTGTTAATAACAAAGACCTCATGGATGGAGAGCATTGGGGAGGTCTTTGTTAATAACAAGGCAAGGCATATCAGGATTCATGCACATATTATAGCTCCAGAGCCTGACAATGAGTTGAGGTTGATTGCAGCTTTACAAAGGTTTTAACTTGTGAGTATCATCTTTCTTTCTTCCACTAGTTGTTTCAAGAACATATTTCTATTTTCAACTTTAATGCTAAAATAGATTCCATTGTTCAGATTGAATGAGGAGGAAATTGTCACAATAAATCTTAAAGATTACTTATATCATACAAGTACACTTGTTGTTAGTTGTGATGCGCAAGTATTTCTAGAGGATTTCACGGAAGAAGAAAAGAAAAATATTGAGGTTGTACGACAAAAGGAGATTGGTCAAGGAAGAAGGGTTTGGTATCCCCTCACACTGGCTATTCTTGGTCGCATGGTTTATGCTGTGAGTTCTTATACTTTCTACCTCATGCTTTCTTTCCTTCTGCTTTTGCTTCATCACTTCCTCTATATAGTTTGAGTTATAGCTTTTCTTCATACTTGCTTTTGTAGGGCAAGTGGAAATCTGATTTTGAAGCAGCTTGTAAGAAGCTGCCTCCTGGAATGGATAAAGATGAAAGAGTTGTTAAAATAGCTTGTATTAAAAGAACAGTCACTCAAACATACAGGAGAAAGGTGCATAGGGTGAGTGTGCATTTCCCTTTGTCTAGTATTACTATGCATTGCTTTCAAATGTCATTTCTTTTGTGTGGTTTTCTCATATTTTGTCAATAATAAATCCTGCACATGGCAAAGATTGGTTTCACAAATTATGGTCCTTGCCATATGAAGACACAACCGCTAAAATTACACTAGACAAGTTGTATCAAGTGGCCATTACTTCTTGCAGCAAGGCTAGGCAGCTTTCATTATTATCTTTACTTGGGTCTGATTTGAATTTGAAGAATAGTTATGGAATGCCATCAAGTGACCATGCCTTCAAAGGAAGTTTTTATGGACCAAGTTCTTGAAGAGTGCCATAGGTTGTTGTCACAGGTTCAGGATTCCTTTGTTGGTGTTTCTCCTTTGGAGTTGCCAGAGCATCCTACACTATGCGAATATTTTGAGGATATTGTGGCAAGACATCGGAATGATTTGTATGAGCCTTTTGCATCCTTCATGTCTGTGGCTATCGTGCCTGCAAAATAGGTTGACCTTGTGAATGCAAGCAGGAGAGTTGTTTATAGGTAAGCATTCATCTTTCATTGCCTTATTCTTGAATTTCTATTTCATAGTGTTCTTATGCTTTCAACTACCTGGGTTTTGAATAGGTTTATTCTTCATTTGCTGGAAACAAAAAAGATACAGACCATTCCATCTATTTGCAAGGCATGGACAGTGCTCAATCCTCCTACATATTGCATGTACACACATAAAGTCTTTCGTGAGGACATGACTGCAAAAGGAACTATAAGGCTTTCAGATTGGGAGAGAAAGCATTGTCCATGGTGGATAGAGATGAGTAGTGGAAAGTGTGTGGAGGAGGAGACATTAATGCTAGAGAGGTATATTTCTCATGTTGGTTATTTATGTGCCTCTTGTTCTTATCTTTGTGATTGACTTGCTCCATGGGTTTCTTGATAAGGCATTCGAAAGGTCAATGTAAATCTGATTTTGGATCCTCTGGAGACATGACGGAGGAGCAGCGTAAAAATCTGGAGGAGCAACAAAAGATGGTGGAGAAACAAAAGGAAAATATAGGGAATCCTGCAAAACCAGGGAGAAGGAAGAATACCGACTTGGATGGAGATGGTAAGCAGCAAAATCTTTGTTGAGGTTTTCCAATTCCTTTTAGTCTAGTATTGTCATTTGATATGCATTATGTTTGTAGATACTCCGGAAGTTGATGACTCTGGGATAGTGAGAAAGCCTTTCTCCATTGAATTTATTTGGGTTCCACTGTCTTTTTTACCACGTTGGAAACATCCCCTCATACCTAGGAGTTGGGTAAAGGTATGGGAGCTTGACTATATCAAATTGGGCAAAGAGATAGTGCAATCACAGCTTGCAGATGGATATCAAGAATTACACGATTTTTTTGCACTTCTACACCAACAAGGGAAGAAACGAAACTCTAAACAATGCACATGGAGTGTGGACTATTGCATTGTGGATCTTCCCACAGGGTATGCTATAGGTGGTAAAGGAGAGATTCCACCTTGGAATGTTATCACAGAAGATCATATCTCCTCTTCCTTGGCCGTTGCTACAGCTGTGATGGATGACAATGGGTGGACATTGGTTTTCTGTTCTCCATCTACTCTACCTACTGTGGAGCGCTATGCAGTAAGATTAAAAATGGAGGTGGCTTGCAGGTAAATTTCTTTGTGTTGAACACTTCATGAAGTCTTGTGGGTTATAGGCTAGGGTCTGATTCTGGTACATATTGTTTTGTTTCAAGCAGATGGATAGTACACAGCATGGAACCTCAAGGCATTTCAGACACACTTGGGATTGGTGTGAAGGTGAGTCTTCAGATGTATGTTTGCTTCTACTTCTGTATCATAAATCACATAGAAATTGACTCATGCTTTTTTTTATAGTCTTATGTTTTCCATGCTATGGCTATGAGGAGGATAGGACAAAGACCCACATTTAACATGCAATCAGCAAAGGGTGTGGCCTCCATGATGAGAACGAGTTTAGATGGCAACTTGTTTCCACACATTACTTGCCTTTAGTCCATCATTCCAAAAGAGTTGGCGCATGGCGTGGATCTCTTGAGAAGAGTCCTGCATTCATACTTATGTTCTTGGAGATGTTGTGTCCTCCAAATGGTTCCATTCTTGGAGATGTTGTGTCCTCCAAATGGTTCCATTCTTGAGATGGGGGCAGGGACAGGACCAGGATTGAGGGCTGCACTCCACTCTGGTCGCCCTTGCTTGGCAATAGATAATGACCCAAAGATATGTACTGGACTACTTCTAGGAGTGGTGGATGCTATTTATGCAGGTGTGGGATCGTCTACACAACAGCATATGCTCATGGACGTCGATGCCGAGGAGGAAGAAATCAATGTTGCTGTGCCATTGGACTAGGAGTAAAAAATGTTGTTCTTTATTTTGAATGAATACCTTCCATTTACACATGTAAGGGAGTTCAAGAGTTTCATTTTGAAGTGAATTGCCAACTTACGCAGAGAGTATGGCCATGCACATGGAAAGGAACGACAAATCATATAACTATGAGTTGAGGGAGAAGAGGAGACGACGGACTTTATTTGTGGATGACTCTGCCGATGAGAATTAGTTTATGGTTATACTTTATGGTCTACTAGACATTGGTGCTATCTCACATACACGATATTTATTTTTTGCTATCATTTTGATTCTGAAATTCTGTGACATTATGCGTATGAGACAATAGTTCAGAAAACTTTTTTTGGGTGCACTCTAGTTTATTAATGCGCAAGTAAAATCTACATTGGGAGGTACATATTGTTTTGGATTTTGGAAACAATCTTGAGCTTCTATTTTGTTGGTTGGCATTATTATTTAATGTAAGATTCTATGATATGCATTCCTTCTCCTTCATACGTTGTCACTCTTACTTGTTATATTACCTGCATCTGGTAAACTTGTTGCATGTGGTTTGTAAAATATCACTTGGCGGCTTACATATAGATGAGCAAGCTGAAGTGCACACATACATTTATTGGTTGGATTGGTTCATTGAAATTCAAAATTTAAATTACGCTTGTGGGTTACAATTTTTAGTGTGGAATCCGGGATTCATGATTTGGATTTAATGTTTTTTCGGTTAGGAATATATTGGGCAAAACTTCCACATCTAGTAAAAGTTTTATGCAATATGCTCAAACCTTGTTCATGGATGGAATTACATACATGAGTGGCCAACTTAGAGAAACAGTCTACTTTGGGTGTGAGGAAAATAGAGAAAAAAAATAATGAATTTAAAAATATGAATGTTCCGAAAGATAATATATCATTCTAGGGGGGTTGCAAATGACCTTGACCTGTTCTAACATTTTCTTTAAATACTATACATGGAAAGTTTGTACTGTTAGAATTGAATAAATATAGCTGGTATTTAACATATGCCACCATAATAGTGTTCCAATATGATTTCTTGAATGAATATACATTAAAAAAATGTTACAAAAAGGCTCGCTCGGACTTCTCCGCTCATGGTTTTCTGCTCGGATACCTGTAAAACCCAGACTGGCATAGTTATAGCGCCAGCTCATTTAGTTGGATTCACACTATAGAGAACCCATGTGTGTATTGGTTGAGTACCTTTCATATTATGTGTACTCTTATCTTTGTATATGGTGTGTTGAGTGTTGAGTGAAGAAGAAGAAGATTTTCAGCCTCACCTTGTGTGTTCTCTATTAGGGTTTTGTGTATGTGTGTGTGCTTGCAAGAGCTCAACCTCTCTTCCCCCCTGCATCCTTTCATGGTATCAGAGCCTGGTTCGTGCTAAGGGCTGAGCTGCAAGGAAGAGAACCACAGGAAGCGGTACGAGGGTAAGAGCTTCAACTACTCTTCCCTATTTGTGTTGGTGACTACACCCTTGTCGGGAGCTCTATGGGAGGCACCGGCAAACGATCTCTGATTGAGGAGCTTTCTTCGCGAGAGTAAAGCTATAGGTCAACTATATAGTCCTATTGGATAGCAATTTCTGGGCCTAAAACGCGTTTCGGGCGCGTTTGGATCTCCGTTTTTCAAAAATCAAGCAATTTCGAGCACTGCGGGTAAGTCATTGATTCTCTGCAGAACTCTGTTTTAAGAACTGCAGGAAGACAGATTGGCTATGCAGACACTGTGGGTGCTGCAAAAGAGGTTAACAGTTGCCATTGGGGTGTATGTATGCACATTGAGGTCACTGGTTATGACATTTGAGTGTACTGCAGTACCGTTGCAGAAAATACACAACAGTTTGTGCAGGACAAACTAGAGTGCTGTTTCTGGTAAAATTGTGTGTTTGGCAAGATGTCAAATGATGGGATAACCTATATTGTGGCTGAGAAGCTTGATAAGAATAACTTCCATGCTTGGAGGTTCAGGTTGATGAATTTTCTGATGGGAAAGGGCTATTGGGACTACATAGAAGGTGAGCATGAAGAGGCACCGGAGATACCGGACAGCTGCAGATGTGAAAGAGTTTAAAGACTAGATTCAAGGAGCCAGGAAAGTTATGTATTGGCTCTCCATTAGTATACAGGACACCATGATTGGGCACATTCAGGATGCCAAGTCCCCCAAGGAGGCATGGGACACCTTGGTAAAGCTCTATGAAACAAATACCAAGGCACATAAGATACAATTGAAGAATGAACTTCATACTGTGGAGAAAAAGAGCATGCCTGTGAATGACTATGCATTAAAGATAAAGGGTATTGTGGAATCCCTTGCATCTATTGGTGTGTTAGTAGATGATGATGATAAGGTGGAAGTTTGTCTACGTGGTCTCGGGCCACAATACAAGGCGTTCAAGACGTCTATTCAGACTCGGGAAAACATTCCCAACTTTACAGATTTGGTGTCTATGCTGATTATAGAAGAGAAGAGCTTGGGTGAAGACCAACAGTCTTCACAAAGCAAAAACAGTTCAGAGCAATAGGCCTTCTACACAAGTTCAGGAAGAGGATGAGGTAGAGGAGGCCGTGGACGCGATCAAGGAGGTGGCCGAACAGGTAATCAGAATTATGGCCAATAGCAACAACAACAACAGTCCCAGAATACACAACAACAACAACAACAACACGCAGGTAGAAGAGGCAAATTCAGAGGCAGGGGGAGTCAAAGAGGCCGTGGAAATTAGCAAAGGCAGTATAATGATGCACGTGAATGCTATTATTGTGGTAAGCCTGGACATGTGCAGGCAGAGTGTTATAAGAAGCATGCTGACATGCAAAATGGGAAAGTGCAGCAAAACAACTATGCATCCTCAAGCAGAAATAATGAGGACAATGAAAGGTTGTTTGTGATGCAGCATGTCATGAATGCCATGTCTAGAAATGTTGAAGCAGTACAAAAAGATGATGTGTGGTATGTGGATTCAGGTGCTTCGAACCACATGACAAGTCATGGGGAGTGGTTCAAGGAGATGAAAAACCCGAAAAGACCAGGTTTTGTGAAAACAGGGGATGACACTGCTCATCCAATTGCCCATGTTGGAGATGTGCCATTGTCTATGCAGGATGGCAAAGTGAAGTACCTTGCAGATGTACTTCACGTTTCGAACATAACAAAGAATCTGGTTTCAGTTGGCCAGATGATTGAGCAGGGCTTGCAGGTTCGGTTTAACCCTGATGGTTGTTATGTTTAAGACTTTAAAGACAAGTGCAGGTTGGTTGCAAAAGGAAACACAGTGGGTAGAATGTTTACGTTGAATGTAGACATGCTTGAAATGAGTGCTGCGATGTTTGCAAATGGTTCAGGAATTGTTGCAGACACAGACATTTGGCATAAAAGAATTGGACATGTGAATGTGCAGAGAATGAAGTCTATGCAGACTAAAGGAATTGTGACAGGGCTGCCAAAGTTTAAAGTGGAAGGTATGCAGAGAATATGTGAAGCATGCCAATTTGGAAAGCAAACAAAGCATGTATTTCCACTTTCCAAATGGTCTCTTCAATTAAATTTGTCAAGGAGCTACCTAAGTCATATGATGGAAATATTCTGTTCGAGCTGCCTCCAACATTCCAAGAGCAAAAGACAATTTAGAACTAATGCACAATCCCCCTATTCCACCCAAATTGAAATTACAAAAGGAGAAAATCCTAAGGAGCTAGGACCTCTGTCCCATTTCCCCCAAAAATTCAAATCTCCAATATCCAAAATAACAACTTGTATATAGTGATTGAAGTAAAGTTAGGAATAACTATTCACATAGCAACTAGAGAATTATGAAAGTAAAGATTTTCAAGTTGGAGCATTTGAAGCAATGGGAAGTAACAACAGTCTAGATCTAGTTGTAGATGTCTACAAAAGAATATACTTGCACATATCCATGTGGCTGATACACCAAGAATGACCATCCACACCAAGTGATCTTCAACATGCTTGGATGTTAGAGATACAAGGTCTCTCCCATATCATAATGAAGTCTTTCTCCTATTCCGCCAGCGGAATAGGGTGGGGAGGGCATCAAGGATGCATAATGTTTGCATAGTAGAGAGGGCACATTCATTACAAAGTGTTGTGTAAGAAAGCAAGAACACTAAAATGGTGTTGCCTCTCCCCTCTTCTGCTAGCGGAATAGGGAATAACTTGAAGCCCGGTTGGACAATATCAGATGTACTAGCCAGATGTGATGTAGCCTCCAAGTGGTATAGTGTTACCTCTCCCCCTATTCCGTCGGTGGAATAGGGTAGGGAGGCCATAAACTTGAAGCTTCCATGTGATCTTCAATAATCTTGGATGCTTAAGACACAATGAGATTGAAGTATTCTTCAATATTCTTGGATGATTAAGATGCAAGTGCTCAAACAGCGCTGCCACCACAGCAGCTAGAACCTGTTTCGGGACGAAGCCGCATTCCAAGCATATCGAACAGAAGCTAGTTCTCTCAAATATTATGCATCCCATAGTCTAGACGTATGAATGTTTAGGCGAAGTTTTTAAAGAGACGATACTACTACGTCAAACCACCCCTTCACATTGGCGTTTTGCCTATGTGAGGTCAGGCGAACACAAGCCTTCTGCTTCACCATAAGTGTATACTACAGTTGGTGCAGCACCCAGAAATTCCTTCAGAAGCTGTGGAATGTCTATACATTTGCAAAATATACGTCTCCCTGCTATTGGAAGACCAGTGCAAACAATCTCAAACAATAATGAAAACCATGCAGGAGAGCTCTATCATGAGCAATTCTCATATCAGGTTATCGTCGTTAAAATGGATTGCCCTATGTATGATTATGTATCTAGTATTCCCACTATCCGCAATGCTATGAACAAATGGTTTGTATCATACCAAGATCGTTCAACCATGGATAGACCTCTACAATGTCAAACATGGATCAAGAGTTGCTGCAAACCTCTGCAATCTCAAACCCAAATCTCAAACATGGATCAAGAGTTGCTGCAAACCTCTGCAATCTCAAACCCAAATCTCTGATGGATCAAAAGTTGCTGCACAACCGCTACAATCTCAAACCCAAATCTTTGAAGAATGAAAAGTTGCTGCAAACCGCTAAAATCTCAGACCCACATCTCTGATGGATCAAGAAAAGCAGCAGCGTGTCCGGCAATCAAACCCAAATCTCTGAAGGATGAAAAGTTGTTGCAAACCGCTAAAATCTCAGACCCACATCTCTGATGGATCAAGAAAAGCAGCAGCGTGTCCGGCAATCAAACCCAAGTCTGTGATGGATCCAAAAAAAGCAGCAAAGAGTATCTCAATGAGAGCAACAACAAAAAGGGAGAAGAAAAGAAACCAATAGAGATAAATCCCTTGTGGAGCAGAGAAAAGAAATAGGGGAGAGGAAGGACCGACAACAACAAGACCTTGTGGGCTGGATCGTCGAAGAGGATGGCACTCTCGCTAACAAGCATCGAAGAGGATCGTCCTGCAAAGGTCCAAGGAGTTTGACATGCATCTCCCCCTATTTCGCCGGCGGAATAGGGGGAGATGCATGTCAAGATCCTTGGAACTCCTCAAAGAACTCCCTAGCCTCCCCTTTCCCTTCCCTTCCCCTTCCCCCTCCGCTCGTTCCTCCCGTCTCCACTCCCCTCCCCCTTCCCTTCCCCCTCCCCTCGCTCCTCCCGTCTCCACTCCCCTCCCGTCTCCACTCCCCTCCCCCCCTTTTTTTTTTGACCCCCCCTCCTCCCATGCTACATTTGCTCTCCTCTCCTGCACTGAGACTTCTCCCTCAGCCCTATCTTCACTTCCATCTGCCATCATGGTTTGTGCCGTCGCCCTCGCAGACCCGATTCCCGCCGCCTTGCTGCCTCGAATGATGAACCTGTTACTAGCCAGGTCCCGGAGCTCGAGGTCCCCAGCCTATCATCTCCCATCGGTGATACAGCTGACGAAACACAGCTTCAACTTCCATCGGTGATACGGGGAAACCACTAGAGAGTCTCAGCTCTATTGGCGACAGTGCTACTGATGGATTCTTAAAACGGATTTCTGATTGGGTCAACCTTTCTGCTGAAGACTACAAGACTATTGTCGTCACCATCGTTCTATCCTTTCTCTTCTGATGGTTCATCGCAGACTCCTCAAAGGAGTTTGACATGCATCTCCCCCTATTCCGCCGGCGGAATAGGGAGAGATGCATGTCAAACTCCTTGGCCAAAGAGCTTGACGAGCTGCAGGTCACCTTCGACATCACCACACATGAATTGAAATCCACTATAGTGCAATCCGGAACACAAATATAACCCATTCGACATTACCACACAATTGCAATCCATTACGCGAGCTATAGCACCATTTGAAGATGTGGGATCTGCTCATAAGACAAGATGAATTGTTCACATAGTTGCGTGGATACTAGCCGTAATGGAGACTGAGATCCTTGCTACAAAGAGTCGCGCTGAGCCCATATCTAAGTTTAATTTCCAAGATCAGTGTTATACAAGGATAAGTAACGGTACAGCTACCTTTACAAATGTAGAGCATCATGCAGAGAAGAACTATTCACTCAACATAGATCACCGGTGGTGGTGTTCATGCGACGAGAATTCTCAAAAACCTCCGAGTGTAGGTTTACTGGCAAAGAGACAATTATAATCTCCACAGTACTCCCTAAGAGATCCATTTACTTGAGCGGCGAATTGCATTCTCTAGCACAGCAGACTGCCGATTTGAATTGTGGCCTCAGCCCTAAATCGAACTACTTCTCTCGTGCTAGAGCACCGATTTCGGAAGTCGTCAAGTATCCAGTGGTGGTTGAATTGGATGGACCTACCTGACGTACTTGCACCACGAGATCCGTTTTAGTGTGTAGCATGAGCGCAGTGCGCACTACGCATATGATAGGAAATTGATGCCCGGTCGGGGCTTGATTTGAACAATGCCTTGGACCTTAGTGACTCCTCAAAGGAGTTTGACATGCATCTCCCCCTATTCCGCCGGGGGAGATGCATGTCAAACTTCTTGGACCTTACATGCATCTCCCCCTATTCCTCCGGTGGAATAGGGGGAGATGCATGTCAAACTTCTTGGACCTTACATGCATCTCCCCCTATTCCTCCGGCGGAATAGGGGGAGATGCATGTCAAACTCCTTTGAGGAGTCACTAAGGTCCAAGGAGTTTGACATGCATCTCCCCCTATTCCGCCGGCCGATTAGGGGGAGATGCATGTCAAACTCCTTGGACAAAGACCTTTGAGTTCAAGCTCTTCAAAACCAGCTGCCAATCTTGCATATTGCACATGCCTCCAAAGATTTGTGTGGGTGTTGCTCCTTTTGACTATAGCTAAACTCCACAGAGAGTCCGTAGCCAATAGACTTTCTCTCTCAGCTCGCCTGTTACACACTCCTCACTCCAGACTCCATAGCCATACTCTCTCTCTCCCCCACTCTACCACTTGTGTGCGTCCCTTGCCAGCCCCCCCGTCCCTTTCTCTGCCTCCTTGATTGAAGGCTCGAGGCCTGCCCGAATAGATTCCTGCCCTTTCAAACTCTGATCAAGAAGATCATTCACCTCCTCAGCAGATCTAGATTTGGAGCTCCAAACAAACTGATCAGGAAGATGATTCACCTCCTCAGGTCAATCACAAGATGTGAGAGAGAGAAACACAAAGGAAGGGGATGGAGAGATTTGATAGCAAAAGCCATAGCTCTGCTGTGCTAGAGCCGTAGATTCCAGCTCCACAGAGGCCTCATCCTTTCAGTGATGAAGACTTTAAGAAGATCATCCCAGTAGATCATCTTTCTCCTCTGTTGGATGCATCCACTGTTGGATATCACAAGCACCGTTAGCCCGCCACCCTCCTAAACATCAAAAGGAAGTCCTCGTTCACATAATCCGAAAAACACAGAAAAACAATGCCGAGATGACTCACATGATGACAAGGAAGGAGACGATGCAGAGAGCCCTGCGTTTAAGCTCTTTGTAAGCTCTTCATCCCTCCCCTCGCAGTTAGAGCTTTCATAGTAGCCTCTCCTTGTAAGCGCTTCCCACCTCCCCTCTCAGTTATGAGCTTTTCATAGTAGTCTCTCTATGAATCATCATGCCCTCAACTCTACTTGGAAATCTTTCATGAAGCAAAGTGGAAGTGAGCTTACAAGATCTGAGGAGGACAAGATCTGAAAGCACGGGCCAAAAGTAGAAGCAGTTCACGAACCAAAGCCAAGGAAGTAGCAAGAAGCCGGCATAGAGAAAGTTACGAGCCTGCGAGAGGACCGTCAATGGTAGGCCAGAGAGGCTCTTACACACAACGCTATTTTTTGGATAGTGCAAACATCTTGGACACGGCTAATTTCGCTCATAAAATGGATGGCTAAAGTTTGATGAGAGTGCAGAGCTGTGCTTAGAGACCGTTTGCTGCAGTAGAAGACCACTTGTCATAGCTTTGGCGTGACGATATCGAATGGTGGAGGTCGAGTAAATGCATGTCCACTTCATCATATGTACAAAAATGGGCGTTTTTCGAGGTTGATGGTTTCAAATCCAGTGCTCGAGCATGGGCATTGTAGTCACATGCATGATTGGAACGTTATCTTTCTCACTCTGAAAAATGATTTATACCAAATTCTATAATTATCTTGGATTAATTATCAATGCAAATGAATTTCATATTTTTTTTCATAATTTGAAATAAAACATTTATCATATCAAAATCTAATATTTAAACAAAAACAACGCAAGCCATACACTAAGTTTTGAGTCAATTTTATTTAAATGCAAAGTTGATAGATTTAAAAAATAACATATTCTACATCATTAGCTAAATATTCCTTAGTACTTATGTAGATGTATGTGATCAATCTTTCACATTGTCATCTATCTTTTGCAAAACATGCATTATAATATGTTTTTCAATCACCCCCTTAAATTTTAGAAGAATACATGCATTTAAAAGTATATCCCATCCTTTCATTGGTGGCACACACTTTTCAAGATCGCGTTACTATATCACTACTCCACCACCTTTCATGGCATTTATAACTATACCAACACCTTTCATGAGTGCCATCATGCAATTTAAGAATTGTCATCATAGTGAATCACTACTCTAGCACTTGCCTCCAAGTTTCATAGCTATGTTCGCACCTGCCTCCATGTTTAACTTCATTAGGGGAAGGTTGAGGTCTATAGGGGCCCTCTAAGATGCCATGTGATTAAAAGGTTATTAAGGAAAAGAGCCAATCGTGTGATGCCACGTATACAAAAATGTTGGGTGATTAAGGTGGTCAAAAGATTCTCTAGAAGATGCCTTTTTGTACTTTTTATTTCCAAAAAGTGGGGGGAACGTTTTTGAAATTTCGGACATCCATAACTTCTACATATGAGCTCAAAATTTGTCGGAGATTACAGATCCAGAATCTACTCGTCGAGCTATTTCCATATGTCACATGATATAGTTTTTCTCGCTCGATTTCAAATTCAATTTTGGCGGGAAACTTTGAAATTCAAACTTCTAGCCGTTTGAAGAATAAGAAGGTATCTAAACTCAAAGAAACTTAACGTTTTAACAAAAGTCATTAAAATCATAATATGGCAGCTTAAAGGGCCCTTATAGACCTCAACCTTGGGTAGCTCCACATAGCATTTGAGGTGCATGTTTCACGTTCAATATCGACCACTTACTTTTGTGAGCTGCGGTCGTTCTTGTTCTTTTGCTTTGGCACCATTGAACTTCCCTGGCATGTGAGGTATCTCCACCTTAAAAAACTTTCCCTTCCTTTTTCGGCATTATTTATGGGGCATCGGACGGTAGATACTTCCTGACTTTTACAGTCTACTACAATTGCTTTCACTGATTTTGAAGCCTCTTCTGTAAAAGGAAAAGCATTTATCCTTGTTCGAAAGCTTTCTTCTGGAAATGGAGAGTAGTGCTTTGCTTCATGACGAGAATGGTGTTTTGTCACTACAAAAGGTCACTCAAGATGGTGTGGGCATGCTTGAGGAGAATGAAATAGTTTCGGTCTTCAGTTTGATTTCTTCTACCATCAGGATTCACCAGTGTATGGATGTGTCACAGCAAGAGGTTGTGTTTGAAGTGCCATTTGCAATGAGAGGAGATGGGAGGGAATATACCTTGGACATTCAATTCAGGAATAAGTTCATTGTGACTGGGGATAGATTGCCTTCAACAGAAAGAGACAAAGATAAGCCACTCCACAGTGTCGTTGACTTGTTACATAAATTGCCACCTTCTAATTCTCTTTTTATTTCTTTCCAAATGGTCTCTTCAATTAAATTTGTCAAGGAGCTACCTAAGTCATATGATGGAAATATTTTGTTCGAGCTGCCTCCAACATTCCAGGAGCAAAAGACAGTAGGATTAGAAAACAAGTTTGATGGTCATGTCTGGAGTGAGGATGTTACAACAAATATTGCTAGCTTCAATGGGATAGTTAGATTGAGGAAATGTGCAGGTCGATTGCAATGTGATAGTAAGATGTGTCCTTTCTTTCTGAGATTAGGTGTAAGAAATGACAGTCATTGGAAGGGACGATTAATAAAGATTCCAGAGATCCACCAAGTCACAGGTGGTACTCTCAAATGCTATCATTACAAGACTTGTCCACTTTGTATTACCAGCTGTCCTTGCAAATTGTACATATGTCTTCCAAGAGACACCATGGAGCATCCAATGAGTAGATGTGCGATTCACATTGGTTTTCATATGCATGTGGTGGCAGAGGGATCATCTAGGAGTGAGTTGGATGAGTTGAAAGGAAAGGTTTCTAAAATGGTGGAAAGTAAGCATCCTTCTAGGCCTAAGGCTTTGCAAAAAATGGTGGCGAAAGAGATGGTGTTGGAAGCTATCATTCCAAACAATGATCAATCCAATCCTTTCACTAACACTGAACTGGATTCGTTGCTAAAAAAGATGGAGCCTTTGCTTGACAATAAGAGGTGAAGTGTTCAGTACTTTTTCATTACTCTTCTTCTTGAATGCACAGTTCCTACCTTTGATTTTAACGAGTTCAATTTTGTGCCTGTGTGTAGGGTGACTAGATGGAAGAAGGATGTGGATGAACAAAAGGGTGGAGGTGAACAAAGCCTTGATAGTATTTTGGAATTGAAGTCAAGGAGTAGATTTGAATACATCCAAAGTATTGTTTTCCCAGGACAGTTATCTTTTTCACCCTTCAATAGATGCCACATCAAAGGGTCCTGGTTCTGGTGTGGACCTAGTGAACAAGATGCGACCCAATGGAGAGCTTGGCCAGTGCTGGGTTTGCTTTGATCATGTGAAGAGGATTCAAGGTTGTTCAACCATGGCTTGCCATGTTTACAACCCTCATCTTCAAGAACTCCAAACAATAGCCATTGGGGATTTCAAAGGTGAGGGCACAGAGAGTCAGGTGATTTTTTGGGAATTGTTGAACCAAGTCATGGGGAAAGAGGGTTTTCATAAAGCACAGTTTCATGGTTTCATGGGGGATGAAGCTCAGGCAAATTGGAGGGCTGTTAGGATTGTCTTTAATGGGGGCCCAGAGAATGTGATGATGGGAAAGGAGCGCACTTGTTTGTGGCATTGGGAGGATAATCTTCATAATCATGCTACAAAATGCATCCCACCTCATGACCAAGAGGAGTTCAAGATGAGATGTAGACAATGGAAGAATTCTCCAACCAAGGAGGCTGCCATGCATGCATTCAAATCATTGTGTGAATGGCTTGAAAATGGTCATGCAATCGAGGGCAACATCCACTTTATTCACACATGGCTCATGTGGTGGCACTCAAGAGTTTACCACTGGGGAGAATACATTTTGAAAGTGAGTGACTTGAAAATTTTAACATTGTTAATCCATTAAAAATCTTGCATCACTGCTTCCTCCTTACCAAAGTTGATTTCTTATTCTTGTGTAGGAGATGGAAGCTGAAGAACGTTACCTTGTTCCTAGGACTAAACTGTCTGAATCAATCCATGGTAGTTGGTTGAGCACAAACAATGGCATCAAGTATGTGTCGTTGTATGATGCATTAGGGCCAAAAACGTCTCAAAATGGGCTGTGTAAGGAATTTCGCTAACTTGCTAATTAGTAGAATGTTGACGGTCAAAACGGCTCCAAATTTTGCCGTTTTGGATATTTAAAGCGTATCTATGTGATTGAACACGTATCTAAGTACATATTTTAAAATCTAAAAAAATATATCGTTTTCATGCTACTCTTTAATGGCTCATCTCGAAATTTGTCCTCTTTTAGTGACTTCACGGCAAAATGACCATTCCCTCCAAACGCGCTCTCATCCATTCTCCAAAAAAATTTCACTCCTCTGCTTCTCTAAGAATTTCACAAGCTACATCTCATTCTCATTCTTTTGCGTCTCTCATGTTCTAATAGCTCTGCTAATATTTTTAGCTCTGTTAGTAATGAGTGATACATCTAATCGTAAGTTTCATTTGAATATCGAGCTCAACCAAGAGTATGCAACTACACGGAGTGTCTACCCAAAGACCCCTTTCATGTGCGAATGAAGCTCAACATCTTCGCAACGAAGGAAAGAAGCATATTAACCTATGGACAGATGGAAGTCTATATCCACCGGATCCCAGAACAGGACGGTATCCTTCTTTTCACACACCACATGATTTGATTAGATTTGTTGGTGATGGGGTGGATGGCTTACTTGGTTATAGTTCAAGACTATCTCAATCACATGCAGAATATATTACATATCTTCAAAATACTTTATCTTTGAATGTAACAAAAATTATAGAACTTGAAAACAAAATAGTGTCTTTGAAACAAGAAAATGATCAATTGAAAAACTTAAAAGAAACTCCAGTAGGGTTAAGAGCACGAGTAAAACGAATGCAGGATGTAGTTAACTTGACAGAGAGATCTGGACAAAGGAAAAAAAGATTAAAACTTGTAAGAGATCATGTTACTACCCTTCTAGGATTTGACATGTCTAATGCTCAGGAAAGGGTAAGATTTTTGAATGAGCTTATGAATAGGTCGGATATCTTGAAACTTTTGAAACTTCCTGAAAATCAAACTAAAAAAAAACTAGTTTTTCAACATCTACTAAAAGATATGGACTTATTGGTCCAGCCTTCCCAAATGCAAGAAGTTTGTGACACAGTGGGAGTGAGTAGAAAGGGATACATAGCCATCTCTAAAACCTGGTTCAGGGTCCTTAAGTATTACAAAATCAAAGCTTTTGGGTTGCCTAGACCTCACAATGTTGGAAAATATAGAACTCTGTTAAATGAGGAAATTTCCAAATATTTCGGAGAGTATTTCTATATTGAGGGAACAATGCCATATGAGAGACAAAAAAAAAAATCGTCTTTTGAATACAACGTTTATAATATTATTTAGATGAACATTAGAAAAGTCCAATCTTTTATGGTGAGATATTACAACATACGAGAAATAGATTGTGAAGGAAAACTTGTATTTGTTATAAAATTAGATGAAACTCAAATCCAAAAATGTCAAAAAATGGAAAGAATATCTATATCCCTAATGAATAAAGCATTGGGGGTAAGCTTGATTCTCCATACCACAAAACTCAATCACAAATGGAGCTATGGTGGATTGGATGAGCCCATGTACCAGTAGAGAGTCATGAAACATTAAAGTGGCTCTTCTCACAAACAGACATTCCTTCAATTATTCAGAGCCAAAATACAGGTGAACACCTTCATGTAGATGACATAGGTGATTTCATTGTGGAATGGCATTTGAGTGTTGCCGACCTCAAGGCGTTGAAGTGTATGTTTGGTGTATGTGGAGGAGCAAATACCAAATATCCATGTCTTTATTGCATGGCAAGCACAGGAACAAGAGAATGGCTTGCAGAAAATGAGATTGGAAAACCACCATCCAGAAATAATGTGAATGTTGTCGATTATCCAACTTCTGTTAAAATATGGGATCCAATTCTACCAATACATTTAAAAAATGTGCATATATGTACATTGCATGCAGAGATAAGAATCTTGGACAAATTGCTCAGACTTCATCTGGACTATGCATATTCTATTAAGCCGACCAAACTTGCAGCATACAAAAATGCGAAGCCTTGCTCTCTCAAATGGGTTTCCATGGTGGGGAAGTGCATCTTAAAAAAGATCTTGTTCTTTCTGGAGGTACAGGTGATGTTCTGCAAGATGTTTCAATGGGAGGAGCAAAAGCGAGAAGATTTTTGAGCAACCATGACACCAAACAAGTCAATGCAATGTGGAACTGCTGGAAACATCTATGTGTCATCACCACAAATGTCAAAAGTAGACTAGATGTAGCCAACAAACGTATGGAAGTCTGGAAAAAACTCGACAATTTTTTCAAAGTCCTTAGACAACAAGTTGGTTCAAATACTTATGCAGATGATTTCAAAAAAGCAATAAAGCTTTTAATCAAAGCTATCATAGATGCCTGGGGAGAAAAAGACATAACTTATTACTTGGTGAGTGTTCAGACTTATCACAAAACAATTAAAATTAGTGTAATTTCTTAAATTTACTAACAAAAAATTGTCTCTGTAGCATATTCTTTACTTGCATGGACCATATTTTGCTACAGAAGGACCCCTTGCAACATGGAACACACAAGGAATGGAGAAGTCTCACTATCAAGCGAGAACTTCCTTTTTTAGATGTACCAGAAGAGGAGGTGGTCAAAGAAGAAGCAATGCACTTAAAGAATTATTCAATTGGTTCTACAGGAGGCAATTACAAAGGATGAGATCAAAGAACCAGCAATCTGAAACAACACAAACACCTCAAGATAGAGACTAATGATTTACTAACACATTTGTACCTCTTACAAAATATTTGCTGAAATATAATTAGTCCTTGCAAAATATTGTGTGTACATTAGTTTTTGATTCTCTTGGGACTATTTGGCATGTCACCTCTGTATCTCAAAAATTTTCTCCTTCTATAGACTATAACCTCCAAGAAGATTGATATCTGACTCCTCAGCTGCAACTGCATAGCTAGACAGAGAGATCTGGACAAAGGAAAAAAAGATTAAAACTTGTAAGAGATCATGTTACTACCCTTCTAGGATTTGACATGTCTAATGCTCAGGAAAGGGTAAGATTTTTGAATGAGCTTATGAATAGGTCGGATATCTTGAAACTTTTGAAACTTCCTGAAAATCAAACTAAAAAAAAACTAGTTTTTCAACATCTACTAAAAGATATGGACTTATTGGTCCAGCCTTCCCAAATGCAAGAAGTTTGTGACACAGTGGGAGTGAGTAGAAAGGGATACATAGCCATCTCTAAAACCTGGTTCAGGGTCCTTAAGTATTACAAAATCAAAGCTTTTGGGTTGCCTAGACCTCACAATGTTGGAAAATATAGAACTTTGTTAAATGAGGAAATTTCCAAATATTTCGGAGAGTATTTCTATATTGAGGGAACAATGCCATATGAGAGACAAAAAAAAAATCGTCTTTTGAATACAACGTTTATAATATTATTTAGATGAACATTAGAAAAGTCCAATCTTTTATGGTGAGATATTACAACATACGAGAAATAGATTGTGAAGGAAAACTTGTATTTGTTATAAAATTAGATGAAACTCAAATCCAAAAATGTCAAAAAATGGAAAGAATATCTATATCCCTAATGAATAAAGCATTGGGGGTAAGCTTGATTCTCCATACCACAAAACTCAATCAGAAATGGAGCTATGGTGGATTGGATGAGCCCATGTACCAGTAGAGAGTCATGAAACATTAAAGTGGCTCTTCTCACAAACAGACATTCCTTCAATTATTCAGAGCCAAAATACAGGTGAACACCTTCATGTAGATGACATAGGTGATTTCATTGTGGAATGGCATTTGAGTGTTGCCGACCTCAAGGCGTTGAAGTGTATGTTTGGTGTATGTGGAGGAGCAAATACCAAATATCCATGTCTTTATTGCATGGCAAGCACAGGAACAAGAGAATGGCTTGCAGAAAATGAGATTGGAAAACCACCATCCAGAAATAATGTGAATGTTGTCGATTATCCAACTTCTGTTAAAATATGGGATCCAATTCTACCAATACATTTAAAAAATGTGCATATATGTACATTGCATGCAGAGATAAGAATCTTGGACAAATTGCTCAGACTTCATCTGGACTATGCATATTCTATTAAGCCGACCAAACTTGCAGCATACAAAAATGCGAAGCCTTGCTCTCTCAAATGGGTTTCCATGGTGGGGAAGTGCATCTTAAAAAAGATCTTGTTCTTTCTGGAGGTACAGGTGATGTTCTGCAAGATGTTTCAATGGGAGGAGCAAAAGCGAGAAGATTTTTGAGCAACCATGACACCAAACAAGTCAATGCAATGTGGAACTGCTGGAAACATCTATGTGTCATCACCACAAATGTCAAAAGTAGACTAGATGTAGCCAACAAACGTATGGAAGTCTGGAAAAAACTCGACAATTTTTTCAAAGTCCTTAGACAACAAGTTGGTTCAAATACTTATGCAGATGATTTCAAAAAAGCAATAAAGCTTTTAATCAAAGCTATCATAGATGCCTGGGGAGAAAAAGACATAACTTATTACTTGGTGAGTGTTCAGACTTATCACAAAACAATTAAAATTAGTGTAATTTCTTAAATTTACTAACAAAAAATTGTCTCTGTAGCATATTCTTTACTTGCATGGACCATATTTTGCTACAGAAGGACCCCTTGCAACATGGAACACACAAGGAATGGAGAAGTCTCACTATCAAGCGAGAACTTCCTTTTTTAGATGTACCAGAAGAGGAGGTGGTCAAAGAAGAAGCAATGCACTTAAAGAATTATTCAATTGGTTCTACAGGAGGCAATTACAAAGGATGAGATCAAAGAACCAGCAATCTGAAACAACACAAACACCTCAAGATAGAGACTAATGATTTACTAACACATTTGTACCTCTTACAAAATATTTGCTGAAATATAATTAGTCCTTGCAAAATATTGTGTGTACATTAGTTTTTGATTCTCTTGGGACTATTTGGCATGTCACCTCTGTATCTCAAAAATTTTCTCCTTCTATAACCTCCAAGAAGATTGATATCTGACTCCTCAGCTGCAACTGCATAGCTAGAGTAGCAAAGAAAGTATCCTGCTCTTGAGGCATTGAAACCTGCAGCATATCCAAAGATTCTAAGAGCAGCAGCTCTCTCTAGAAGCAAAACCTTGTTAGCATTTATTTGAAGGGGATTGTATCTCATGAACCTTGACAACACCTTCAAGGCAAATATTGGCAACTCAGCATCTTCAAAGAAGTTCATGTGGAATGCACAGAACATAGCCTTATCCAATGTAGGTAAGTAGTGCATGAGAGCAGATGAAGGCCTTCTTGACCTAGTGTCTGTAGCTTTCACTCTGCTGCCTTTAGCTCTTCCTAGAAAATCATCCTTATCAAGCAATTCAATCTGCAAGACAAAAACCTCACTTTAAAAAAATTACAATCACAATAACATTTTACAAAAGATTAAATGGAAGCCACCTTCTGCAACTCATCCTCAATTACTACGTTGTCTTTCATCAAGTTGCATGAGCCAACCCTTTCCACTTTATCAGAATCTGCCTAAAGCTTGAAATCTCTGCCAAGAGACTCTATACCTAACTCAATAAGCCTGTTCTCAAAATCCTCATCTCTAAGGGAAGGTTTCTCCTCATTCACTCTTTTAAGGCACAAGGCAAGTGCATCAGTAGTAGGGATAACTGAGTGGTTAGATGTTTGCAAATCAAGTGCCAAAAACTCTTCCTTTGACTCTACTTCTGTATCAATAAAGTCTTTGGTCACCTCACAAGCTTCTGAAATTGCTGCAATACAGTAGTCTTCCCTGATATTGAAGAGACATTGAAGATAGGACAGAGGAATAAAATCTTTCTCATTGATATAGAAGAAAGGAAGGTTTGGAACAGTAAAAACAGAGGATTCAGATATGCTTGCTACCTTTGAGGGCTCTTCAGTAATAGTGAAAGCCCTAAATTCTGCAACATCAAGATTGGCACTTTCTTTCTCTTGCTTGAACATCAATTTCTTCCTCTTCTAAAATCTCACTTTTCTCTAGCTTTGAGACTGTGGTGACATTTAAGTTTTCTTCCTCATTCTCTACATCAATTTCTGATTGTTGCTCTTTATCTTGTATTTCTGCTTTCAAAAATACGAAGAAAAGAAAGGAGACATCCTTGGGGACAAGGTTGCAAAGCTTTTTATGGATTGGACAAGAAATGGGTGAAGGGCCTGTGAAAGAGATTTTATTTGAAAATCTACTGAACCTCTTTGTAACTTTGGCTTTCTCCAGCTGTGTAAAATCTGTAAGGTGACAAAAATCATTATCTCCGATATGAAAACAATGAGCTTCAATTGACATTTCAAATTGTTTGTACTCCTCTTCAAGAATGTCCTTTAGCTTCAACAAAACATCTGAAAGAGCAAACCTTGGATTGAATATCTCCACTGAATCTACGTATATCTTCATGTCATGACCATCTTGCAAAATAGCATTCAAGAGTTTTTCACTTGGGCTTTCTTCAACAAGTTCATGTCGACCCTCAACACTTTTACTCATTGTGATATTTGAAAAAGACGCTGGAATAATTCTGAAGAAGGCTGAGAAGCCTTGATATGATAGAGCCCGAACGAAGCGAAAATGAATGGTCCAAAAGTTTTGGAATGTCTCTATCGCTTGGTGCGGGCTTTGGCAATTTCAAGGTTCCAAAAAAAGATAGAGGGTTTTGCAAAATAGGGCTTGGAAGACACTATATGGCACAGCTTGACTAGACGAAAATAAGTGGTCCAAAAGCTGAGAAAAAATTTGAAAGAGAGTTTTTGAGAATATTTGATGGAGCACGTGGAGCGTGGCAAAAACACCTTAAATAGTGACCGTTCATGCCATGTGGCAAAAATGATTACATGACACGTGTATCCACCAACGGTCCTTTGTACGACAGGTTCGAGGTATAAAAAGTTATTTTCTTGAAAATATTTCTATTTTTCACCGACACGGTATCAAGCGAGATCACTCCACCTAATTTCCCGGAATCTGCTTTTACACTTCTCACCCATATTAAACGGTAGATCTCATCCCCTATCACTTGGCCAGATCGAATCAGGCTAGAACCAAGCGATTGCACATTTCCAATACATTTGGAAGCCTTCAATTGCTTCGTTCCGTCTCTATCTTCATTGCCCGAATCAAGCGATTAAGCTAATCCGACATTTTTGGAATTGCCTCATTGCTTCGTTCGGGCCTCCTTTATCACTTGGCCAAGTGATTGCTTATTTCCTGAACATTTGGAAGCCTTCATTTGCCATTTCTCGAATCACGCGATTATGCCTATCCAACCACTTTGGATCCGATCTATCGCTTCGTTCGGGCCACTTTTGGATTCAGCAAGGGCTATGGAATGTGAGGTGCTTCATGTGAATGAGGTGGAGCCTAAGGAGCACATGGAGTTTATTGTTGGTACAACTGGGTCTCGCATGAGGGGGCTTCAATATACAGTGACCATATCTGTTTTTCCATCTTGCACTTGCAAAGACTTCCTATTTAGGTCTGGAAGATTGGATCGTTACATTCCTTGCAAGCACATTTACTACATACTATTGTAGTACTCGGGTCTAGATGCAGAAAATCACAAAGAGGTCCACCAAGCATCAATGACAAAACAAGAGCTTTACAATGCACTTTCAAGAATCCCGTGATGTGGACATACGTACCTGCTACTGTAGTCTTCTATGGATAGAAAACATTTTGTGTCAAGGCACTGCTCACCACATTGTGGTTTTGTGTACTCTTTGTGGTCATGACATGTCTGCATGGGTCTTTCACTCTGCTATAGTTTTGCTGCACCTCAAATTGTCACTATGTGAATGGTGCAACTGAGTTAGTGTCTACATGGCATACTTTTTGACCGTTTTGTCATTTTATAATATAGCTCAGTTTGGTAAATGTGTTTTAAACATATAACAATGAAAGATTCCCTGACATTTTTAAGTGTTCTTTGATATTTTTGTTATCTTGTAATATTGTTGGGTTTGGTACATGTGTTTTAAACATATTACGATCAGAGTCTCCCTCACATTGAATAATTAAATACTAAATATACATATTGCTTGGAATAATATTGGTGACGTGATGTACTACATTTAGGTCCAAGAACAATGCTTTTAGCCATATTCTCTGACATGCCGCTCGCCGCTCGGGGATTTCTGCTCGGAAAATGGAAACCCCCTGCCAGTCTCTAGAATGGCTATCACACAGCCTGTCATCCCACTGGCCGCATATCACCCATGATCTCACCAACCATGCCAGTGGTGTAAGTGTGGGGCCTATCCCCCAGGCGGGTCATCAGTGTCCACCGCCTCACTAGACGAGCTCGATATCTCAACAAGGTGGAGGTCTTGCAATACTTTGGGTTGAAACTGCAGGTTGGATAGAGGATCTACCTCTGGGACTTCCCTCATTTTGGCAGATAGAACCGTGATTACTCTGGATGGAAGGGGCTGGAGTCTGGAATCTTGATCCCTGATATTCTTGCCCTGAAAACCTTGATCCAAAAGGAGTTGGGAAATCCATGCTGCGATGTCCAAATCCTTGACAGTTATAACATTTCACTCTCTTGTTCAAGGGTGGAACTTCTGAAGTTAAAATCCACGGAATTGAGTTTCGAGAGAAAAGGACATTTCTTCCATTCTGGAACTTCCCATATCCTGGAACTTCCCATATCCTGGAACTTCCCATATCCTGGAACTTCCCATATCCTGGGTTTGACCCTGATATCTCTTAGGCAGAGGAAGGTTGGAATCACTTTCTAGGAATAAAAACCTTTTGAAAGGTGATGGTGCTGGCTTTGGCGGGACTTTGACATCAAAGGCTTTGGCAAAATCCTTCGCCACATCCAAACTGCTTCGGCCATGGAAATAGGTTTGGCATTCTTGACTAAAGTATCTAATGGCTCGTTCATTCCCCGAATGAACCTGGCCATTAGAGCTGCTCTTCATCCAATTGAGGGGAATATTTAAGGAGAAGGGCAAAAGCCTGATGGTACTCTTCAATTTTTTGGGTTTCTTGTTTTAGTTCCAAGAACTCATTCATCTTAATTTTAAGAAAGCCTGGGGGACAAAACCTCTTTCTGAGGTAAGCCTTGAGATCGGTCCAAGTTTGGGTATTTCGATCGAGACGGTTTGTCTCGCAATGGTTTCTTCATGCCACTCTAGCTATCTCCACTATCTTTAGCCTTGCAAGAGACATTTTGCTCTTCTCATCGTACTCGGTGACATCGAAGTATTCTTCCATTGATTCGATCCACTTCTCCACAGTCTCGCACAAGTTTTCCCCTTCATCCTTGAAAGGTCCAGGCTACGAACTATGAAGAGTTTTACGAATATCCAGGTCGAGCTCTTCTTCATCGAGTTGGGGGTTAACATTTCTACCACGACGACCTCAATCCATGTTCCTATCAATACGAAAATTCTTGTTAAGTTTCTTTATTTATGATTCGATCCGATTTTTGATTCAACTGATTCTGGGGTTCTTTAAATAGATCGGCTCCCCACATAATCATGGAATAAAAATACTCATATAGAATGCATTATCAAATAACAATTCATTCAGAATACTTCATTCATATCTTTAACACAATAATGGTCCATTAGACTAAATTTTTCCATCTGAAACAGTCATCCATGGGGATTTCAATTTTTCATATTTTTATCATCCCTTAACTTGATCCACTGATCAAAAGTTAACAGTAGTAATCTGGCAGCACAATCTACTAATCTGATAGTGATTGGCTGAAGTCATTAACTTCATTCTAGTTAGGAACATTATCACAGGGACTCGTCCCATTCATCCTAATTGCGGTTTCGCTCAGCTTATTACATTTCAACCAATTTTCAGGGATCATCATTTTTCAATCACAATCCAAATCAACTCATCAGTTCTCAACCAGAATTTAAAAATCATATCAACCACATTTGAATTCATCAATTGGATAGTATTAATGCTTATAATTTCAAGTCTTGGATTTACTCGTATATACAGCCACGTATATACAGCCAGTAAAGAGCTGCAGTTATACCCTCGATATATACGGGTAGTCACGGTCCTTGGAATTATAAGGTAAATACTATCATGTCTAGGCCTCAAGCAAGTCAGGGATTCCATACAATTGCGGTACTTCCACTTGAAGACTGAATTACCAAATAATAAATTTCAGTTTGAATATCAAATTGTATGAATTTTTTATCACACAATTACAACCTTTTTGTGCTTCTTGTAAATTTTTGACATATTTGGCTTCTCGGTTGATTCTCATTAGCCAAATGGCTCTGATACCAACTGTGAGATCCCTGTCCCCACCGCGCAACGGATTCGGGGTGGTAGCAGCGAAAGGAGCACATCTTGCGTGGGACAGGGTCCCACACTCGGGGCCTCGCCCACCACGGATATTCGGACAGGTGACTAATTCCTCTATTCTTCCAAACCGAACTTGGAAAAACTTCTCTTGCTCGAAAAGCACGGGCGATTCCACCAGGATAGCTTTTCCCTAATGTAGTCAAAAGCCTTACTTAACTGAACTGATCTAATCGAACTCGTAAGTTCCATAGTCAGATTCAAGGGACAGATTGCACTTGGATCATAGAGACCAACGCTTTTTTTCTCACCGAGAGGCACAACCGTTGATCCTTTTTCCATAGAACAATTTTTGTCCGGGATTTACTTCATCTATCGAACTAAACAGAAATTGAGTCTCAATTTACGGATCCATCAGTCCAGCCTAATCCCATCCAGTCCCATGGGTTAGCCAACCGCATAACCACTGTAGTGATGGGATCCAATTTAGAATTTGGTTAGGTTTTTTCCCGGGTACCAGGGAAAAGAGTTCCCAGGCCCCCTAGTCGGATGTTCATGCAAACATAAACTAGTCACATCACTTACACACCTAATATGAAATTGCCTTTTTCTCAGCATCAGCTATCTTTAAAACAATCCTTTAATGAAATCATTGTGTCACTTATCACAATCCTCAAAATCTCTGGTTCAATCCTTATTTCTAATCAATTCTTCAATCAATCCTTCATCAGTGTACTTATGGCATCATTGGCAACTAGAACGCTCACCACCTAATATGAAATTGCCTTTTTCTCAGCATCAGCTATCTTTAAAACAATCCTTTAATGAAACCATTGTGTCACTTATCACAATCCTCAAAATCTCTGGTTGAATCCTTATTTCCAATCAATTCTTCAATCAATCCTTCATCAGTGTACTTATGGCATCATTGGCAACTAGAGCGCTCACCACCTGTTCACTCAGGGGCCTTTTCCTAGCTCATAGTACCCAACAATATATTCACATATAAAAATCAAGATGGAATCCTCGTTGAAGATCAGCAAGACCAACCAATATAAAAGAGCCATGGACTCATCCGTTGAGGACCAGCAAGGTCAATCAACCAGATCCATGCCCGGTTTCAGAAAACAACTCTTACTTCTTATTCCAATATCTTCCACGATGCATGTGTGGGTATCTTCGGCGACCCAGAGACCGAGCACCGTATGGTCAGCACCCTGTAGGATCCTTCGCAGGTTACCTAGTGCTTCACTCATAGGCCGCTTCCTTGGTCCCTCATATCGAACCAAGGCTGGTCAAGACCTCGGTTGACCTTGCTACCCGAGACGTCCTCCATTGACTCTCCGTCAGCAAGGTCTCCACGACCTTAATCACAAGATGGTCAAAATGCTTCCTCAGCATTCTTGACATAAAACAATCATTTACAAACAGGTCACAAATACAGTTTCTATATTGAACTCTCGTCTTTCCACATTAATCCATATTATTTAATCCAATTCCAATTTATATGTGTATCCATTCTTGACCAGATAAATGCTTCCCCAGCATTCTTGACATAAAACAATCATTTACAAACAGGTCACAAATACAGTTTCTATATTGAACTCTCGTCTTTCCACATTAATCCATATTATTTAATCCAATTCCAATTTATATGTGTATCCATTCTTGACTAGATACATCATTTTCTATCTCATCACATAGGATTCATTCACTTCACATAACATCCATTCCTATCTTTCTTAATTTACATTACGTCTCCTCACATCCATTTCTCATTATATCTCATTCGTTCATATCTTATATTATTCATTCACATTCTGATTCACATGACATCTCATCCATTCTCTCATATCGACTTCATATCCATTCACATTCATTCATTATTCCAGACACACATCCACATTCGTACATCCACATTCACATCTACATTTATACATCCATTTTCACATCCACATCCAAATCCACATTCATACATTCACATCCACATTCATACATCCACATTCACATTCACATCCATACATCCACATTCACATTCACATCCATACATCCATATCCACATTCCACATCCTCATTCACATTCACATACATCCACATCCTCATTCACATTCACATACATCCACATCCACATTCCATATCTACATCCATATCCCCATTCACACATCCACATTCATATTCACATACATCCACATTCACATTCCATATCTACATCCATATCCCCATTCACATTCACATTCACATCCAGACATCCATATCCACATTCCACATCCTTATTCACATTTACATACATCCACATCCACATTTCATATCTACATCCATATCCACATTCACACATCCACATTCACGTTCACATACATCCACATTCACATTCCATATCTACATCCATATCCCCATTCACACATCCACATTCACATTCACATACATCCACATTCACATTCACATTCACATCCAGACATCCATATCCACATTCCACATCCTTATTCACATTTGCATACATCCACATCCACATTCCATATCTACATCCATATCCACATTCCATATCCACATTCACACATCCACATTCACATTCACATACATCCACATTCACATTCACATACATCCACATTCACATTCACATTCTCATCCATACATCCATATCCACATTCCACATCTACATCATTTCTTTCACATACATATAACTACATCTATTCTTTCACATACATACATCTCCATCTATTCCTTGTTATTTTCATCAAATTGATTCGTTTCACATCCTCATATCTATTTATAGAATACAAGAGAATTCTTATTTTCGATATAAGATTTGTTTACGCATTTATTTATGCATAAATTTCATTTTAAGGAGAATAACACACTCGAAATAAAAATCAATCTTTTATGCATCTTCCTATGCATAAATTCATTTTAAATGAGAATGACACTTTTGAATAGAAAATCAATTATTTAATGCATCTTTCTATGCATAAAATCAAAATTGACGAAAATAACTCTTTTGAACTAAAAATAGATTTCTTTATGCATCTTTCCATGCATAAATCCAATTTACTAGGAATTACACTTTTAGAATAAAAGAATTTTTTTTATGCATCCTATTTATGCATAAAATCATTTATGATGAAAATCACTCTTTTAATATAAAAAAATCTTTTATGCATATGATTATGCATACAATCATTTATGATGAAAATCACTCTTTTATTATAAAAGAGTTTCTTTTATGCATCTAATTTATGCATAAAATCATTTATGATGAAAATCACTCTTTTAATATAAAAGAATTTCTTTTATGCATCTAATTTATGCATAAAATCCATTATGATGAAAGTAACACTTAAAAAAAATCTTTTATGCATACTTCTATGCATGAAAATCAATTATGATAAAAGTAACACTTTTATAATAAAATAATAATCTTTTATGCATACCTCTATGCATGAAATTCAAATATGATAAAAGTAACATTTTTACAATAAAATAATAATCTTTTATGCATACCTCTATGCATGAAATTCAAATATGATAAAAGTAACACTTTTACAATAAAATAATAATCTTTTATGCATACTTGTATGCATGAAAATCAAATACGATAAAATTAACACTTTTACAATAAAATAATAATCTTTTATGCATACCTCTATGCATGAAATTCAAATATGATAAAAGTAACACTTTTATAATAAAAGAAAATTATTTCTTTATGCATAAAAATCTATTTTGATGAAAGTAACACTTTCATAATAAAAGAAAATTATTCATTTATGCATAAAAATCTATTTTGATGAAAGTTACACTTTCATAATAAAAGAAAATTATTCCTTTATGCATAAAAATCTATTTTAATGAAAGTAACACTTTTAATAAAAGAAAATTATTCCTTTATACATAAAAATAATAATAATCAATAGGCATCTTCTATGCATGAAAATGACACTTTTAGAGTATAGAATTGATAGGAATTACTCTTTTAACATAGTAAAAGATAATTCTTATTTCCAAAAATTTTACCATAACCTCCTTTGTATGGCTGACCATTTTTCAAATTTTCCTACTTAATTTTGTCTTAAAAATTAACTCTAATTGATTTAAAGTAATCTATACTAATCAAAATTCACTTATAAAAGAGAAAACATTATAAAAAGTTTAATTCCAATAATTTTCACTTAACCAGGATAAAGAAGGGTTGATTCTGACAGAAGAGAGAGGGGAAAAGCCTTTCGATCAAGGCATAACATCCATTTATCACTTCAAACAATCATAAACATTAGAAAAACCTAAAATCAATAAAGAAAAATACAAGGATCTCTACTTACATAATTTCTTGGAGCTTTCCTTTGGCTTGATGGTTTGAGGGTTCAACTCTTGTTTGTAACAAGAGTGGCCACCAATCTTTGGAAGAGGGAAATGTCAAAAACTAGTGAATTATTAATAAATTCACAGTCAATGATTTTATATTCATGTGATCACATTTGTTTTTGTTAATAACATGTGTTAGCATGTTATTAACATGTTAACATGTTAACATATTTCCAAAAAAGCCAGTGGGAGGCTCCCTGGTAAACGGCTAAAATCCCGCCGGGATTTTTGCAATACCCGGCGGTCCCGCCGGGAATTTTAAAACCCCGGCGGGCCCGCCGGGGTCGTCATTTAGCCCGGCAGGCTACATTTTTGTATATATACGGGCCCGAGGGGCCCTTTGGGAGTTCATTGGCTGACAGTATACACAGGTAATGACAATTGTGGGTGTGCGTGTGTGTGTGTGTGTGTGTGGGTGTGGGTGTGTGTGTGTGTGTGTGTGGGTGTGTGTGTGTGTGTGTGTGTGTGTGTGTGTGTGTGTTCATGCGGGCAGCCGCCCATGGTCGCAATGCGCGGCAGAATGTGGGTGGTCCGCCACACGAGGGGTGTGTGTAAGGCCATTCTTCGAAATGGTGCTTATCATGGGGCACATAGTCGATAACGCGGCTCGTTTGTGTCCTATGGTAAGTATGGCACGCCGTAGCGGTACTAATGGCAATGTCACCTTTCCTTCCCTTTCCTTTGTCAAATGCGGGCATATGGTCGGTAACGCGGCCAGTGTATGTCCGTATCCTATTCGTATTCCCATAGATTCAGGTGGCATTTTGTCATTAACGTGGCAAGTTGGTGTCGTCCGCTAGTGCATATATTGTTTTTTGCATATTGCGACATTTGATCGTTAACACGATCGAAAAAATGTCGTAAATTTGCTTGATGCAGCTTGTATTGTTTTTATTGTGTGTGATCCATGCGATACTTGGTTGGTAACGTGGCATGAGTATTTCATGGATCAAAGTTTACATCATATTGTCTTTAAGTTTAATTTCATGATGTCATGACTCATAAAAATGAATATCTTTCTCTCTCTCTCTCTCTTCCTCCCCCCTCTCTGTCTATCTCTCATGATACACTTCACAACTCTCTCTCTTTCTCTCTGTCACGATAGGTGTGTAGATGAGGAGTTCTTTTTTTTCTCTTAAAATATACATAATCCCTAATAAATTATCTTTTCTCCCTCTATTTTCTTAAAATATAAAACAATACTAAACATTATTTTCCTCTCTTTAGGAACTCACAAAACTATTGAAAATGTCATCTAATGTTCCCTCTCTCTCTCTCTTCCTCCCCCCCCTCTCTCTCTCTCTCTCAATACACTTTACAACTCTCTCTCTCTCTCTCTCTCATGATACACTTCACAACTCTCTCTCTCTCTCTCTCTCTCTCTCTCTCTCTCTCTCTCTCTCTCTCTCTGTCACGATAGGTGTGTAGATGAGGAGTGCTTTTTTTTCTCTTAAAATATACATAATCCCTAATAAACTACCTTTTCTCCCTCTATTTTCTTAAAATATAAAACAATACTAAACATTATTTTTCTCTCTTTAGGAACTCATAAAACTATTAAAAATGTCATCTAATGTTCCCTCTCTCTCTATCTGTCACAACTCTCTCTCTCTCTTCCTCCCTCCCTCTCTCTCTCTCTCTCATGATACACTTCACAACTCTCTCTCTCTCTCTCTCTCTCTCTCTCTCTCTCTCTCTCTGTCACGGTAGGTGTGTAGATGAGGAGTGCAACATGTATGAGACACTCCAAAATCTAACGATAGCTTTTATTATGTAAGTGTAGGTTTTTGCGTATGGCACTTTCTTGTCAAAAATAGATTTTTGAGATACATAGAAGATGTTTACAAAGTAAAATGACTGTAGTAGAAAGAGAGAGGAGAAGGCACACGAAAAGAAGATAGAGAGAGGGAGTTGGGTAAAGTGTGTGCCACTCACTCTAGCAAGAGCCTCTTTTAAACACTTTTACAACTTGTCTTAATGTATACTATTAGTTGCATTAACTTTGGCTTTATCATCTCTCTCTCTCTAGTCACTCAATGTTGACTCTCTCATCTGCACACCTATCGATACACACGACTCCACAACTCTCTCTCTCTCTCTCTCTCGATTCTAGTAATGAAGCTCATGTATGATGCTCTCTAGTGATTATGTATAGAAGCTTATGTCTGATGCACTTGTTCGATCATTGTTGATAACATTGTTGATAAGTAATGATACACTTGTTGCGATTGTCTCACGTTTGATGAACATTGATAAGTAATGATGCACTTGTTGCGGTTGTCTCACGTTCGATAATGTATTGCATGATGTTGAGTTCAGTTATATTGTTTGATATTCCATTTTTGTTTGATCATTGATAAGTAATGATACACTTGTTGCGGTTGTCACACGTTTGATGATGTATTGCATGATGTTGATTTCAGTAATATTATTTGATATTCCGTTTTTGTTTGATCATTGATAAGTAATGATATACTTGTTGCGGTTCTCTCACGTTCGATGATGTATTGCTTGATGTTGATTTCAATAATGTTTGATATTCCGTTTATGTTGTGTTTAGTGATATTTGCTAGATTTGCGAAGACGACCACCATGCTTTCCCCTGAAGAGCGTAAAATCATCCTATGAGCAATTCGCATTGAAGCAGTCATCGCAGTGTCACAATGTTCAGAAGACATTGTCAAAAAGATCAATGAGTCTGAGATACTCAGGCGAGATCTATTAGAGCAGATAGGGAAAAATGCACTGCGTCGACTTCGAAGCGGAGGCAACGCTGAGTTGCTTGATAGACAAAAGATAGCAAACTTCAACCATCAACATATAACACGAACTATTTTGGAGAGCATGCGTGTAGCATGCAATGATCTTAGAGAAGCTAATATGCATCGTCTATAAATCCTACTTTTGTATTGATAATTTCTCCAAATACAATCATTTGTACAAGTATTTTTTTTGAAATTAATGAAATGGCTTCTTCCTCTATGTCAGTATCTTGCTCCAAAATTCTTTCACCGTTTACCCTCTCGTCTGCTAAATTAAGCTCATCTAAGTCAATGTCCAAATTGTCTTCTATCTCAAGGCTAGTGCACGATGTACGTCCAACATCAAAGTTCTCGTCTACTACATCATCACAATCGTACATCCATCTGGGCATATCTTCTTCATACTCTTTGCTTTCAATGTCTCGCAAGATCTTTTCATTGCAATACATGTAAACAAGTTTATCTGCTCGATCAGCAAGAAGTCGATTGCGAATAGTACTGTGAATATATTTGTACATGCTCCAGTTTCTTTCTGAGCCTGAGTTTGAAGAGCACTGACTTAGAACCTTCATCGCAAGGTTGCGCAATAAAGCATAGTGCTCACCACCATTCATCATCCTCCACCACTTCCATGTAGGCTGCTCTTTAGCCATTTGTTGAACAAGGGGGTTGGAAAATAAACCCTCTTTCAATCGAAATGAGGTCATCTCCTTTATGGACTTTACACGATCATCAACATTATTATAAAAAGTGTTTATCGCTTTATAAAAATCTTGAACCACCTCAACGTTGGACATCAAATCCATATTCCAGTATTCAGGATCTAGCATGTAAGCAGCACTGTGTAGTGGTGAATGCGCTCCAATCCATCTAGCATGGAAGTACTTCAATAGGACTTTTCTTTGTCTATAACATGTCATTACTTTTTCACCACTGAATGCTCTAATTTCTCAGGACACTCCAAACTCCGCTGGACAGTCCACCATTGCATCTATGCTTTTCTGAGATTAGGCGCTCTTTGATCAAGATTTCGTATGGCATACATAACAGGCATCATTACATGGTATGCATCCATCACAGTGTTCCACCAACTTCTTCTCGTAAAAGCACTGCCTTCAAGACTTTGATTTTCTCTTTCACTTTTTCAGGTTGAGTGCTCTCCCAGTCATGAAATGTCATGCATGTAAATGTTTCGCAAACTGCATCTTTATTTCGAAGAAGAGACTCAAAAGTGTAAAAGTGAGTGCAAAACCTAGTCTCCATTGGAAGCTTTAACATAACTGACATGCGAGGTTGAAAAATATCAAACACTCTCTATCTCTTGAGCATGAATCTCACAAGCTCGCGAGCAGTGTGTCGACGATGGAGGCAAACCATTTGGTATCATCACTTTTATACCAATCTTTTAATACAAGATTCAAACTATGAGAAAAGTAAATCGCTTCAGCAAGGGCGAGTTGTGCATCATCGAGCCGACCTTGACGTAGGCTTTCTTGCAATGAAGTTTGACGCATGGGTATATTTCCTACGTCAAAGTTCCGCTTGCAGGAAGATGCACTGGGGTAGATTACTTTCTGGTTGCACATTGACGTTCGGAGTACAAGCAGGCGATGCATTAGGACCTCAATGGGAAGGCTTCTTGGGCCCTTTTATTTGGCAGTTTAAGGGAGTCAAACCTTTTCTCTTAAGAAGAAACGTTTTCTAATTAGAAGCTTCAAAACGGCTACTTTATTCGAATTTAAATTTTGGAGGGAAAATGGAATTTAAAATCTAGCGGATAAAACCATATCATGTAACATATCTATGGAAAGCTCTTGATGCGTAGATCACGGATCTGTAATCTCTGCTCAAATCGGAGCTTGTATGTAGAAGTTATGGAGGTCCGAAAATTGTAAAATTGCCCCCCTCCCTTTTTGGGGAAAAAAGTGCACCCTTTGACCACTCTTACACCTCTCTTAAAAACCCAACATTCCAGTCCACATGGCAACCCCCCATTTGGCTATTCCTTAATCACCTTGATTAGGCTTGGGCAAATTAAAGGGCCCAAGAAGACCCCATTCACTTCCTAATGTAGCTGGAGTTTGATGATTAGAACAACAGTGTTCTTGCTGTCTTGATACATTAACAGGGTAGGAGTGTAATGTTTTCTTGCATCTTTCTTTTGAATTTCTTCTCTTATGCGTTTGGCCACTGCAGGTGCAGAGGGGTGGGTACATGACTTTTTCTTCGCTCCGCCTAAAAAGTGTTCTCTTAGTCGAGGCACCCCACCTGATTTTACTGCGTGGCATAGCTTACACTCCCAATCTATGAATCGATCACCGACGTTAATTGCATATTGCCACTCTATCCCAGGTGCCTTTTTTTTCCTACTATTTGGAATTTGGACTCTATTGGAGGTATCACTGGATCCAACATTGTCCTCCATCTCAAATAACCTATTCAAGCAAAGCATATAACAATGAATACACAAATGAAAAAATAACAAAGTCACTCACGTATTACAAAACATACATTAGCAGACAAACTACCTCGAAACTATCTTGACAAACACAAAAGATCATCACATAACACAAAACTACTTCGAAACTATCTTGTAAGGTCTGACTACAAAAACAATGGGACTTGCAATCATAACTATGGACGAAACTCTCCATATATGAATGCTAACATTGGAAATAACAACTACGGTAATGCCCGCAATTAGAGTTTGTATGAAGGTCACGGCCAAAGTTGGGCAATGGGCAGAATCAGCATGTCAATTCTAAATCCTAGTCAGCCAGATATTGCGGTCAAAGCAGATGCAGTAGATATGCACGTCGTCCACTTTGATGCTTATGAGAACATACCAGTGGAGGTGAAAGGAGAAAATGTGCCAACACCATTAGGCTCCGTAGGACCAAGATTTGACATGCTCATTCTGTCTACCTTCTCAGAGATTGCACCCACAGTTCTACTGTCTAGACCAATTTGATGTCTCTACAGCTTCATCGGGCGTGATCTTTCATACACTCTGATCTCGGACATTACCATAGCTGTTGTTATTTCCAATGTCAGCATTCGTATATGGAGAATTTTATCCACAGTTCTAATATGACATTACCATAGCTGTTGTTATTCGATTCATGCTAAATGCAAAGGATGACTGAAAGTTTTTAGACCATGAATTATTTTATTTGGATACTTACATAATCATAAATATTAATCCTTGCTAAACCTTTAGCATCCCGACAAGACGAATGCATAAATGTGTGTTCTAAGATTAAGATACATATAATTGATAGCATGCATACAATGCACATTGCACCCCCAATGAAGGATGCCTTTTGTACCCAATTAAGGATACTTTACACAATTAAGGATACTTTACACAATTAAGGATACTTTACACAATCAAAGATCTATGCTTGCCCAATACTCTAGTATAGGACAATAGACCTTCTCTAACATTCACAAAGATAATCAAAGATCTATGCTTGTCCAATACTCTAGTATAGTATAGGATAATAGACCCTTGTCTACTCTAAACTATATCAAGTATCAAGAACCAATACAAGCCCGCCCCTAAGCAGGACTCCATCAAACCATTCATAAAGCAGAATGAGGTAGATTACCTATGTAGCTCAAATGCAAAGCTGAATGACTCCAACTTTGTCCCTAAATCTCCGTAAGTATTCGCTACAAACCACACCCTACCCCCAATTCAAAGAACTAAGGACGAGTGGCTCAATAGCCTTAGGAGTGCCTACAAGGAAAGACGACAGCCCCTAAGATAAGGACATGCTTCCTCCCAAGAGGACACTTCTAGCAACTCGAGAGCTCTACAAATACTTTGAGGAGAGATATCAGGCCCCCAAAACAAGGACTATCTCCCCAAAAGTTGCATGATGTGTGTCGGGCAATGTTTATAAACATGACAGAACTTTTCCCGACGGGCCCGTCGGGAAACATAAAAACCCGGTGGGGTTACGGGACTAGCAGGTTTTGGCAGATCATTGCTCAGGTCATGTGAATATACAATGTGATCACAAGTTTTAATATGTTAATAACAGGTTTTGTTAACGTGATCACGAAATTGTGAAGACGTTAATGAAATCCCTGTTCACAGTTCTTGGCTTGGGAGGAGCAGAGTAACAAAGCATAAAACACTATTAAGTTTCAACAAAGGGGAAGGCTTCTATTTATAGGAAAAAGTGAGCCTCTAACCAAGCCAATTGATTCTAGAATTTTGCTGATCAGTTTGGTCAATTTTTGACCATTTTTGGGTCAGTTTTGGTCACTTTTTGGATCTAGTTGAAACAGGAGAGATGAGAGATGAAAATATCCCATTATTTGGGAGTTTAAAACTCATTCAAGCATGTGAAATAGGCACCCTCTTCATGAGGGGAATTCCCCCATGTAGAGGTGTCAAAAATGCATCATTACTTCTAAATATCTCCCTTTTTTAACTATTAACCTTGTCCTTAGTCAACTCTTCATCTTATGTGATTTTTTACTCATTTTTGGAGAATTTTTCTTTTATTCTTTTATTTTTCTCCTCCCTACATTTGGATGAATCTTATTGGCTCGTAGGAACCTTAATTTAAAATTTCAAAAAAATCTTCACCCCAAGATAATGCCTCTTGAACAGATTATACTTAATTTCTAATGCACCTTCTGAAAATCTTTTTGAACTTCTATTTCAGGAGAACTTATTTTAATAAGATGAGGTATTTTTCTATCCAAAAATATTTAAAATCTGAATATTCTCTGTCTAGAATATTTTCTCTCTCTAGGCTAAAACTGGTAGAAACAAGATCTTTTATATTTCTGAAGAGGGATTTTGATTACAGGGGAAGATACTGGACATCATGAGGGGCTGGGAGAGGAATCTTACACAGACCAGCAATTACAGGATATTCAAACAGGGACTGAGATGACTAAGGAACAGTTCAGAGCTCTACAAGAATCAGAGCTGTCACAGTCAGAGGAGATGCACAAGGGTCTATCAACTGATTGCAATAGCAGAGAAAAGAAATGAAAATAGTATGAAGAAATCAGCTAGAGTTATTGAGGACGATCTGAATGAATGGAATTTGGGAACAGAGAATAACCCTAAAGTTGTCAAAGTTAGTGTTCATGTGGAAGGAGAATTCAAAGACAATCTTCTGAAATTATTAATGGAATACAAGGACATTTTTGCATGGGAATATTCAGATATGAAGGGGATTGATCCTGCATTTTATTCCCATAGGATTAATTTGAAGCAAGATTATCCAACAGAGGTACAGAATGAATCCTACTATGCAAAGCAAGTTAAAGATGAAATTGACAAGCTGCTCAAGGTGGGATTCATTAAGCCTGTACATGAAGTAACATGGTTATCTCCAATTGTAGTAGTTCCCAAGAAAAATGGAAGAATCAGAGTTTGTGTGGATTATAGAAAGCTCAATGTAGCCACCGTCTCACAGATCCTTTTCCATTACCTTTTGCAGATACTCTGCTAGATTCAGTTGTGCAGGGCATCAAATGTATAGTTTTCTAGATGGGTTCTCAGGATATAATCAAATCAGGATGCACCCCCGATGGTGAACACAAAACAGCCTTCATTACAGAGTGGGGAGCATTTGTGTTCACAGTAATGAGCTTTGGATTAAAAAATGGACCACCAGCTTTCTCAGAGGTGGCAAGCACAGTGTTTGAGCCCTATTTGTCTTCTTTTATGAGGGTATTTATGGAAGATTTCAGTGTGTTTGGATCTAAAGAGATGCATTTGGAGTACTTGAGTGAGGAAAGGTTTTGAGAGATGCAAGAAGTACGGTATGTCATTGAATCCATACAAATGTGCAATTGCAGTTAAAAGAGGAGTCTTGTTGGGCCACATAATTTCAGAGGAAGGTATACAGGTGGATCCAAGAAAAATGCAGAGCATCATAAAGTCCAAGAGCCCAGTGAATCTGAAGGAAACATGTAGGTTTGTGGGTCAGATCAAGTGGCACAGTAGACATTTAAGATATTTGTCAGATGTATGTGCACCCTTGTCACATTTAACCAAGAAAGGAGTAGAATTCAGGTGGTCAGAGGCCAAGGCCCAGGAAAAAGCATTTCAGACTTTAAAGAAGATGATGGTGGTAGCTCCAATTTTGCAGCCTCTTCATTGGCCTTTACCATTCTATGTATTTGTTGATGCCTCAGACATTGCAGTAGGAGCTGTTCTTATGCAAGAAAATCAAGAATTGGTTCAAACCTGTCTACTATGCAAGTAGAATGCTAACTTTAGCTGAGAGGAATTACTCAGTTTTACAGAGAGAGAAGCTTTGGGCATGGTGTTCTCTTTATATAAATTTAGACATTATCTCTTGGCTAACAAAGTCTTCTTCCATGTTGACCATCAAGCTCTATTATTTCTTGTGAAGAAACCACAGTTGACAGGAATGTTAGCAAGATGGATGTTGTTGTTGCAAGAATTTGACTTTGTGATAGTACATACTCCAAGGAATCAGCATGCTGTTGTGGCTGATTATTTAAGCACACTTGAAAGTAAGGAGGATGCTGCAGGAGTTAATGATTATTTCCCTGACTCTGATCTATTTGCTGTTCAAAGCTGGAGCTCTGACTCCTTTTATGATCAAATGTTACTGTTTCTCACTGATGGATTGCTACGAGAAGAGATGAGTGTGGATCAGAAAAGGAAGTTTGTGCTTAAAAGCAAGCCATTCTTAGTCATTGCAGGAGCATTGTATAGAAAGGGGATAGATCAGATAATAAGAAGATTTGTTCCTGATTTTGAACAAGCAGTAGTGGTACAAGAGGCACATGCAGGGTTGTCTCAAGGTCACTTCTCAGGGGAGATAACAGGAAAGAAGATTTTACAATCAGGTCTGTGGTGGCCAACAATTTTGAAGGATGCTCACACATATGCCAAGGAATGTTTGGTTTGTCAGCAAAAGTGGGCCAACCGAACTCTAAAGATAGGATGTCAGACCACCCTGTGCTACCTCTAGATCCATTTCAGAAATGGGGATTAGATTTTGTGGGTCCTATCAAGCCAAAGAGTAAGACAGGTAAGAGTTACATTCTGGTGGCTACAGATTACTATACTAAATGGGTGGAAGCAGTGGCTCTCAAAGACAATAAAGCAGCTAGTGTGGCCAAATTCTTGTATATAGTAACATCATGAAAAGGTTTGGATGTCCCATTGAGCTTGTCAGTGATCAGGGAACACACTTCTTGAATGATGTTATCAGAGAGCTGACTCAAACCCATATGATTTTGCATAAGAAGTCCACTCCCTATCATCCTCAGGCAAATGGACAGGCTGAGAGTTCAAACAAAATCCTGCTTTAAATCATTAAGAAGATTGTTCACGACAACAAGTCTGATTGGGAATATGAAATTGGACTCAGCTTTATGGTCATTTCAAATAGCCTTTAAAGTAACCACTAGAATGACTCCTTTTAGGCTTGTTTATGGGTTAGAAGCAGTAGTACCCATGGAGTTTGTGGTGCCTAGCTTGAGAGTTGCTGCAGAAATCAGAGAATCTCTGATCTATAGACAGCACAATCTGAATCAGTTGGAGGAAGACAAAGCAATGAGTGCTTATGTTTCACAGATCATTCAAAAAAGGAGACAAGCTTGGGTAAATAGGAATGTCAAGTTCAAAGTATTCAAAGTGGGAGATTGGGTCATGCTTTACAATTCCAAGTTAGGGCCACACCCAGGGCCACACCCAGGGAAGTTGAGGCTCAGGTACATTGGGCCCTACAGAATTGAAAAAGACTTGGGGCAAGAAATCTTAATGCTTTCAGATGCCTTTGGAACATTGGTACCAAAGGGGGTGAATGGGTTTAGACTTAAGCCATTTTTGGGCACTCCCCCTGTAGTTCAGAGTACATGTTCAGATCAGGGGGGGCAGAGCAAAAGATGAGAGAACAGAGGAAATTCAGAGCTTGTGTGTGGATCAAAGTCCACTTGGATTTTTCAATTTGAACGGTGGGGAATATATTTCGCACGAGTCGGCTGTCCAATTGGCTTGATTTAACTTTTTGTCCCGACATTATTTGCGGTAATGGCCGACTTGATGCATGAGAATCCTTATAAATCAGCAGCAGTGAGGGGACGGCATGCACGACTTCATCCAATCCGTTCTAGCAGTGCATGGAAGAGGAGATTGCGTGAGGAGACATCTGTGTTTTAGAGGCGTCCATTCTAGAAGCCAGTAGCCTCATTGTGCTGTGTGCCTCATTCTTTTTCTCTTTGTTCTACTTATCCCCTTGCTCACATGCCCCGTAGTTTTACCACTAGGCCAAACCTTCTTGCTCTGAATACTGTTAGGCAGAGGTTGGTCATGGTGAAGGGTAAGCAGGCTATGCAACGAGGGCAACCTAAGGTGGAGACCACATCAGTTCGACGGTCCCTCTGCGAGAGCATTCAGCATCAAGCAAAGAAGTGGAGCAGTGTTTAGCTCGGATTCTGAAGAGACAGGACAACAGGAGGAGACTTCTACGAAGGATATTTCTACTGTTGTGGGTAGCCTGATGGAGAACTTTGCACCCTTCAGTACAGTAGCATGGATTTGGAAAATAACGCAAATGTTCAGTGGCTTACTTCAATTGGGTTGATCAGATATGCAAAATTAGACTAGGATGAGTGGCAAGACAATATCTATGCTCCCACACAGCTAGCTCTGCTGAGAAAGACAGAGGGAGTACTCAAAGGAGGTACAAGGGTAACCCCAGCTCTGATTTCTCAGGTATTTAACTTACATTTTAACCTAGGTTTGGAAGCTTTGAATTTAGTTTCTGATGAGGATATGGAGAGAGAATTTGGGAACCTTGTGGGCTCCAGACATTATTATCATTTGAAGATAGGAGAGGCCTCCAGGAAGTAGCAATTGGGATGGTTTATGGAGCGTGTTCTTTTACTTCAGAAGGTTGACTACATGTCAAAGGAATCTTATACGCCTTTAGCTGCAAGCAGAGGCAGGAGTGGATGTGGATTGGGACACTATGGTACATCAGAGGATTATGATTGAAGTGGGAGAGAAGGATAAAAGGAGAGCAGTTAGTAAGAGCAGGCTTGGCCCTTTCCTCAAGACCTTATTTGATTATGACTCTTTTCAAACAGCTATACGTGTAAAGCCTGTGGACCCTAGACTTTCTTCACATACATTGGCTCTAACTCTGAAGAGGAAACTTAGGGATAGACAGTTGACAGAGGAGGAGCCGAAAACAATAGGGTCTATTTTGGAGGCAGGTTATAGTTTGGAAGAGGCTACAACTTCTGTGTTGCAGTCTGGGAGATAGATGAAGATGATGAACCATTTTTAGGGGCAAAAGTCTCTGGGATAGGGTAATCTCCGACTCCTTCTCAAACCAAGTTGGGGAAGAAGATACAGTTGATTGAAAAGGAACATGTGGTAGGAGGCAGCAAAAGATATGACCTATTGAAGATGCAAGGGATGCCTTCGAAAGGTAACTCCGTTGGTAGCAAAATCCGGTTCAGAGCTGTCTTGGACTATCACTACAAAAAATGTGGGAGATACTCTTGTATTTCTGAGGAAGTTTTGTTTGCAGCAAGTTGAAAAGATTAGGGAATATCAAAATAGAGCCTATGCGGAAGAGCAGTTGCAAAAGGCTAATGATCAAGCTAGACTAATGCTTGCAGAAAAAGCTCAAGAAGTGGAAATGTTGCAGAATCAGATCAAAGCTCTGAATGCTGACATGGCTGAGTTGAAAGTTTCTTCAGCCAAGGAGATCTCGGAGCAGACTAGTTAGTTGGTTTAAGAATAGATTGTCTCTGAAGTTGCTTGAAGAATGGACATCTTTGAAGTCTAGTGTAGAGTCAGAGATGCAAAGATTTCTTGAAGATAGGTGGAGCTTGAAATAGAGAATAGGATGCTTTTAAATAGATTGGAACCCTTAGAATAGATGAAGGAGCAAGTATTAAGTGAGCATGAAGAACTGTTTGTAGGAGGTGTTCTGGTCTGAAGCAGATGTGGGGAGAATCAAATCACAAATGATTCAGCAGGGATCAGTGATATGGAAAGAGATTAGAGAAAGAATTGGGCAGTTTGTTTTCAAGTCATTCTAGAACCTACAAAGGAGTTGTGAACACAATGGAGCAAGAGGTGAATTTGAAGCGCATTGCTCAATTGGAAGCTGAGGTGGTACAGCTTGTAGCTGAAAAGTCCAAATTTCAGAGCAAGGTAGATGAAACAGAGGATATGCTGGAATATAAGAAACCGAGTGGTTTTGCTCTGAAAGGCACAATCAAGCCAGAGGAGTCCCATATGATGGGGATAGAAAGTCTTAGTTCTAATCCTTTTAAGCTTGTTAAGTTGAAATCATATGCAGGGAAGCTGAAGAAGATTAGAGCCCTTTTTCAGACATAGGAAGAAGGAGCAGGTGCTGCTGAAGGACAAACATCTGGAGCTGTTCACAAAAAGAGCTCTGATGAGCACGTGAGCTTGCTGATGAGTATGGATAAAGCTTTACCAGATGATGAGGACCCTGAGGCGGTGATCAACATTGCAAAGGAGGTTCAAGTGGACGTGGAAGCTCAGCAAGAGCAAGTCTTAGAGATTCAGACTAACCAACAGGGTCAGGCATAGTGATGCTCGGAATGTTTACCACATTGTTTTTCAACACTAGTTATAAAAAAAAACCAAACAAACACTAGGCATTTTCTTTTTAGGAAAATTTCATTTTGTTCTAGACACTCTCTTTATATGATCAGAGGTCTACTGCAGAAATCAGATTTGGCTGATCAGGGATTGATGGGTTCAGGTCAAATTTTTGGGAAAAATTTAGCCACTAGGCTCTGCCAAGTGTTAGGGCTTTCTTATGTAATTCTTAGACCTTAGTTAAAGGGTTTGGTGGTTAGTTATGTGTGGATGTACCTTTTGGGATCTAAACCGAGTGGTTATTCCCTGACAGTTGCATCTAGGGAATGGCGATGATTCTGATCACTAATGAATGAAAGAGAAGTTCTGCTATGTTTTTGCTCAGCGTTTATCATGTCTTTCTTGATGTTTGTGCAATCATTATACTGTCGTGATAAATTAGAGTCTGTGCTCTGAATGGTGTTGAGTGAGTATTGTTTGTTAATGTCTTGTACATAACCTTTTAGAGGCCATGTATACAGCTATCTAATGCTCCAGGCTCATTCTTGTTACATCCTCTTTGAGTGATTTTTTAAGTTTAGGTTCCTATGCTTCATGATAGCGTGTGTTTATATGACAACACTTACATAATCTTGCTCCACAAGTCGTTGTCTTTACCAAGAGTAATCATTAGTGTCACCAATCTTGATGTAAAAGTTGTAGTCCACCTAGCAAGAAAGTCTTTGTTAGTAGTACTATAACCTTGGCCTATCATAGACCTATGCTCTCTTTCTCTCTCTCTCTATTGTGCACACAATAATTACATACACCCATGTTTTCTAATAAAAAATCATATTCTTCTTTAGTTAGAGCATAGCACACATGGAATAGAGTGCCTATCAAAAAAAAAATCATTCATTATCCTTATAAATCTATCCCCTCTCTCTTCTAAAACTTGTGTTATACAAAATCAGGAGATCTCTTTTCATAAGAGGACCATGTATGGAAGGTGAAATGCAAGCCTGAAAGTGTATGCACGGTTTAGTGAGATGTCCTCTTAAATTAGATGACTATCTAATGCTCCAAACCCATTCTTCTTACATCAGTTTTGAGTGATTTTTTAAAATTAGGTTCCTATGCTTCATGATAGCATATGATTATATGCCAAGACTTACATAATCTTGCTCCACGAGTTGGTGTTGTCTTTTCCAAGAGTAATCATTAGTGTCACAAATCTTGATGTAAAAGTTGTAGTTCACTTAGCAAGGAAGCCTTTGCTAGTAGTATTATAACCTTGGCCTATCATAGACCTATGCTCTCTTTCTCTCTCTCTCTCTCTCTCTATACATATATATATATATATATTGTGCACACAATAATTAAATACACCCATGCTTTCTAATAAAAAATCATACTCTTCTTTAGTTAGAGCATAGCACACGGAATAGAGTGCCTATCAAGAAAAAATAATTTCACTTATGATCCTCATAAATCTAGCCCCTCTCTCTTTTAAACCTTGTGCGATACAAAATGAGGAGATCTCTTTTCATAAGAGGACCATTATTGGAAGGTGAAATGCAAGCCTGCAAGGATATGCACGGTTTAGTGAGATTCCTCTTAAATTAGATGGCTATCTAATGCTTCAAATCCATTCTTCTTACATGTTTTTTTGTGAATTTTTAAATTTAGGTTCCCATGCTTGATGATAGCGTGCGTTTATATGCCAAGACTTAAATATTCTTGCTCCAGGAGTTGGTATTGTGTTTGCCAAGAGTAATCATTAGATTCACGAATCTTGATATAAAAGTTGTAGTCCACTTTAGCAATAAGGAAGTCTTTGTTAGTAGTATTATAACCTTGGCCTATCATAGACCTATGCTCTCTCTCTCTCTCTTTCTCTCTCTATTATGCACACAATAATTACATACACCCATGCTTTCTAATAAAAAATCATATTCTGCTTTAGTTAGAGCATAGCACACATGGAATAAAGTCCTTATCAGAAAACATTAATTTCATTCATGATCCTCATAAATCTAGACCCTCTCTCTTTTAAACCTTGTGTGAGACAAAATGAGGAGATCTCTTTTCATAAGAGGAACATGTATGGAAGGTGAAATGCAAGCATGCAAATGTATGCATGGTTTAGTGATATGTCCTCTTAATTTAGATGGTGATATAATGGTCCAAACCCATTCTTGTTACATCCTTTTTGAGTGATTTTTTAAATTTAGGCTCCTATGCTTCATGATAGCGTGTGTTTATATGCCAAGACTTACATATTCTTGCTCCAGGAGTTGGTGTTGTCTTTGCCAAGAGTAATCATTAGTGTCATGAATCTTGATGTAAAAGTTGTAGTACACTAAGCAAGGAAATCTTTGTTAGTAGTATTATAACCTTGGCCTATCATCATAGACCTATGCTCTCTCTCTCTCTCTCTCTCTCTTTCTTTCTCTATATATGTATATATATATATTGTGCACATAATATTTAAATACACCCATGCTTTCTAAGAAAAATATATATTCTTCTTTACACTACAAGAGGCAGGGCCATTATCCATGCTTTTTTCAACGCTTTAGACACAAGTGTCGAAACAAGAGTCAAAAAAAAGTAATTTTACCACGCATTTTTTGACGCTCTTTTCGACGATTATTTCAACTGACATTTTGACTCCGACGCTCTTTCCGACGATTATTTCAACTGACATTTTGACTCCTATTTCGACTACGATTTCGACTGGCATTTTGACACTTATTTCGAGTATCATTTAGATGATGCTATTTTTGACGGATGCAGGAAAATTTCGACGCTATTTTCGACGGATGCAGGAAACTTTTGACACTTATTTTGACGCGTGCATGTATTTTTTTTTGGCATAATGGTGCATCCAGCTGCAGTCTTATAGATGGATGCACCAGTATGCCAAATTTATAGAGTACCAAAGGCAATTGTACTCTAATGTGAAGAACGAAGCGAATTTGTTGAAAAAGTTAGAGAGAGTGCCATAATGTTTTCGACATTACAAAGTAGGTACACAATTCACACAAGTGCAAAAAATGGCCAAATTATATTGCAAGATGTGAAATTTACATATCAAGCTCTGACGAGTTAAGCCAAAATTGAAATTTACATATCAAGCTCTAACGAGATAAGCCAAAATTTGCATACAATCTATACAAGCTCAAACAAAGATGTGAGCTGACCAAAATGTGTATGTACAAGGGGAAAGACATTGGCAAGGCCACTCTATGCGGAGCCCTCACTCAGGATCAGGCATTGGTCCCTACAAAAACCATACAAGATGCTTTTTTTGGTATACCAAAACAACGATTGAACATGACAAGGCAAAGAAAGTATATAAATCATAAGGTTAAGGCTTGTCGCACTTACCATATCTACAATTGGCGCCTTCTCGCTCAAGATTCTCCAAAAGAAAGTATGTGTTATGGTGGCGAGCAATGTCCTCTTCTCCCGTTGTTGCTGGCTGACCAACCACTTGATTCTAAAAGTACCAAAACAACAAGATAAGAGTTGATACTTACAAAGTAGACATAACATCAAATGAAACATACAAGATAAGAGTTGATACTTACAAAGTAGACATAACATCAAATGAAACATACAAGATAAATGTTGATAATTACAAAGTAGACATGGAATGCTTCCCAACCGCTGCTTCCAAGGCGAGAGCTTCCTACGCTCTCCATTCGAGCTTTGGCCGCATCCTCTTGTTGCTTGTAGCGTTGGGGATTTCGCGCGTGCTTTTTCTTCTCCTCATTCCAATCCTTGGTGCTCATGTACCAAGGCTTCTCACCCCCTGCCTTCACTCACCTAGTCACATCTCCCCGCCAATGTTTCATGAAGTCAACCATGTGGTCCTTTATCCACCTTATGGGGACGACATCACTACCGCCGGCTGGCTTGTACTCATCCTTGATTTGATTTATGAATCTATCTTTCTTGTCTTTATCCAACTTTGGCCATAAAGTCATAAAGTCATTTGCAAAGACAATGTGGCAAAGCTCGTGGATGCGGCTCTTCATCTCTTGCGGTGTGGGCTGTGTGTTGAGTATGGAGTGCTTCTGGCGCTAGATGGGGAAGGATGCTCACATGGGGGCATATACCCATCCATGGCCCCACTTGGACAACAACCGCCTCCACCTCCACTACTCGAGCATTGTCCATTGCTTTCTAATAAAATATATATTCTTCTTTACACTACAAGAGGCAGGGCCATTATCCATGCTTTTTTCAACGCTTTAGAACTAAGCTTAAAATCCCCTAAACATCAAAATACTCGTCGAGAAAAGCATTGAAATGGAAACGTCAAAATAGGAGGTCAAACAAGTGTCGAAACAAGAGTCAAAAAAAGTAATTTTACCACGCATTTTTTGATGCTCTTTTCCGACAATTATTTCAACTGACATTTCGACTCCTATTTCGACAGTTATTTTGACTGCGATTTCGACTGGCATTTTGATACTTATTTGGAGTATCATTTAGACGCTATTTTTGACGGATGCAGGAAACTTTCAACGCTATTTTTGACGGATGCAGGAAACTTTTGACGCTTATTTTGATGCGTGCATGTATTTTTTTTCGCATAATAGTGCATTTAGCTAGCAGTCTTATAGCTGGATACACCATTATGCCAAATTTAGAGAGTACCAAAGGCAACTGTACTCTAATGTGAAGAACGAAGCGAATTTGTTTAAAAAGTTAGAGAGAGTGCCATAATGTTTTCGACATTACAAAGTAGGTACACAATTCACACAAGTGCAAAAAATGGCCAAATTATACTACAAGATGTGAAATTTACATATCAAGCTCTGACGAGTTAAGCCAAAATTGAAATTTATATATCAAGCTCTAACGCGATAAGCCAAAATTTGCATACAATCTATACAAGCTCAAACAAAGATGTGAGTTGACCAAAATGTGTATTTACAAGGGGAAAGACATGGGCAAGGCCACTCTATGCGGAGCCCTCACTCAGGATCAGGCATTGGTCCCTACAAAAACCATACAAGATGCTTTTTTTGGTATACCAAAACAACGATCTAACATGACAAGGCAAAGAAAGTATACAAATCATAAGGTTAAGGCTTGTCACACTTACCATATCTGCAATGCGCTCCCAATTGAGATTGGCTCCTTCTTGCTCAAGCTTATCCAAAAGAAAGTATGTGTTATGGCGGCGGCAAGCAATGTCCTCCTCTTCTCCCGTTGCCGGCCGACCAACAACTTGATTCTAAAAGTACCAAAACAATAAGATAAGCGTTTGATACTTACAAAGTAGACATAATATCAAATGAAACATACAAGATAAATGTTGATACTTACAAAGTAGACATGGAATGCGTCCCAACCGCCGCTTCCAAGGTGAGAGCTTTCTACGCTCTCCATTCGAGCTTTGGCTGCATCCTCTTGTTGCTTGTAGCGTTGGGAAATTTGAGCGTGCTTTTTCTTCTCCTCATTCCAATCCTCGGTGCTCATGTACCAAGGCTTCTCACCCCCTGCCTTCACTCTCCTAGTCACATCTCCCCACCAATGTTTGATGACGTCCACCATGTGGTCCTTTATCCACCTTATGGGGACGACATCACTACCACCGCGGCGGCTGGCTTGTACTCATCCTTGATTTGATCTATGACTCTATCTTTCTTGTCTTTATCCAACTTTGGCCATAAAGTCATAAAGTCATTTGCAAAGACAATGTGGCAAAGCTCGTGGATGCGGCTCTTCATCTCTTGCTGCCCGACATTATCCAAAACCACATTGCCATTGACAATTGTGTAAAAGTTTTCTCCATCGGCGGGTGTGGGCTGTGTGTCGAAACATCACGCGATGATCGCGAGCATGGAGTGCTTCTGGCGCTAGATGGGGAAGGATCACTACCACCGTGGCGGGCTTGTACTCATCCTTGATTTGATTTATGACTCTATCTTTCTTGTCTTTATCCAACTTTGGCCATAAAGTCATAAAGTCATTTGCAAAGATAATGTGGCAAAGCTCGTGGATGCGGCTCTTCATCTCGTGCTGTCCGACATTATCCAAAACCACATTGCCATTGACAATTGTGTAAAAGTTTTCTCCATCGACGGGTGTGGGCTCTGTGTCAAACATCACGCGATGACACGAGCATGGAGTGCTTCTGGCACTAGATGGGGAAGGATGCTCACATGGGGACGTATACCCATCCATGCCCCCACTTGGACAACAATCGCCTCCACCTCCACTACTCGAGCGTTGTCCTCTGTGAGTGGACAAGCGACCTGAGGGAGGGGTTCTAGCGGCTCTTTTTCTATAGAGGTGAACTAGGGTACAAGAGGCTCAATGCATGCACCACTTATGGGCCCAAAATAGAGCAGATGGAAAGGTGAAGCTACCAAAATAGAGCAGATGGAAAGGTGAAGCTACCAAAATCACCTTGGGTCATGACAAAGGATGAGCAACGGCGTGTAAAGAAGTGCATTAGTGAGTTTCATACCCCTACAGGATGCATGCATTGCTTCAAGGGAGCATTTACAAAGGACGATGAGCTTAGTGGCTTGAAGAGTCATGATTGGCACAAATTCTTGCAATTCGTGCTTCCTATAGCCATCAAGGATTGCCTCAACGAGGACATTAGAGCAACAATTTACGAAATTGGTGTAGTGGTACGTTGGATATCAAGGAAAGAGATTAGTAGAGACACATTGAAAGCAGCACGGTTAAACTCTATCGAGGCTGTTACAATGGCTGAGAAATACTTTCCAACAAGTATTTAAACCATTCAATTGCACTTGCTAGTTCATGTGATTGATGAAGTTGTTATGGCTGGGGTTGTCCAGAGCCAATGGATGTTTTTCTTGGAGAGATTTATGAAGACACTTAAAGGATTTGTTTGCCAAAGAGCTCGTCCAGAGCCAATGGATGTTTTTCTTGGAGAGATTTATGAAGACACTTAAAGGATTTGTTTGCCAAAGAGCTCGTCCTGAAGGTAGTATGGCAGCAGGATGGCTTGTTCAAGAATCACTTGTATATATAACTGAATTTCTCAGTACGTCTGATCCTGATATGCCAAGATTATGGACACAAGAAGAAGATGATTGACTAGTTGGGAAAGGGCCACAAGGAAAAGGCCTTATGAGAACAATGGATGTAGTATTGCATGAGAAGATCAATAAATTTGGCATCTTAAACTCACATGCTATATGGAGAAATGGATTGAGAGATATAACTTGGTGAAGGCCAAAAGGGACCAAGCTCCTTTGAGTTTTAGAAGGAGTCGAACAACCTGCACACTACCGTACCCAACATAACTTGCACTTCTTCCAGACTTTCCTTCTAATAAATGGCTCGATCAAACCATACCACAAGCTAAACGCAATGGTGAATTAATAAGTGATGAGGAGGAGGAGCTTGCATATGGTTGTGACTTCCATGTATGTGAGTTAGAGATATCTACGCATTATCTTTTATATCGTGCTTTCGTGAATTTATACAATAAAAGTACTTATTTATTGTGCTTGCAGTATCGTAAGTTTGGGGCAATTTGGTCACGCAGACGTCACTTTCGAGTAGAAGGAATAGATAAAAAGAGAACAACATTTGATTGTGGTGTGAAGGCTAATTTCATGCAAGAATGTTGTTCAAGTGCAAGTGATGGCAATACTGAAGTAGGAATGCTAGATTATTGTGAAACAATCCAAGATATTATCAAGGTTGGATTCAGAAAGTGTGATATGTTGATTTTTTATGTGAAATGGTTCAAGTTGGTAGCTCAAGGGGCGCAAGTAACTGTACGCAAAGACAAGTGTGGATTTCTTCAAGTAGACCACACAAAGATATGGAATGACCCCAAAGAGACACATTTGTACTACCACAGCACTATGAGCAAGTCATCTTTATGGAAGACCCAACAGATCATAAATGGTTGTTTGTAATCCAAATAAATCCACGTGGAAAACAAATATTTGAAGAGGTGAAAATAGCAATGACTGTTTGCCAGATGCTGAGGAACTCCCCCCAGATCATGTGATGGTTGAGCATACACCACTAGCACCTATTGAACAACAAGAAGAACAAGAAGAAGACATACTAGTTGAGGAAGTAGGTGAGGCTCACACGGGATTAGGATCGGATGAAGGTGTACTCATTGAGCAAATACATCTTGAACGAGAAACAGACACTAGAGATAATCCAGAAGAAGAAGAGATTCAAGTTGAGTATGATCATGATGCATCGACAGCTCTCATGCTAGAGCTACAAGAGGATGACGACATGGATGAATTACCTTCTACTACTACAAGACCGGTTCCACCAAACAATGATGGAGTATTTCTAGAAATAGATTTATTTGGAGCCATGGATCTCGCTGAGGATGAGCAAGTTGATGATGAACTTTAATTTCATTTTGTAAAATAGAGCACTTTCTTAATTGCACCTTAGTGATGAGGAGGAAGAGCTAGCATTTTTTCTCCTTCAAATAGCGTGATGGAAGTTATACCCTCCTCTCTCCCTCAGCTCCCCCCCCTCTCTCTCTCTCTCTCTCTCTCTCTCTCATAGACACATATGCTTGCAAAGAGGTAGAAAGAGAAGGCTAAAACACACCCTAGGATGGAAACTTATTTCGACGCTTATTTTGACGCATTTTTCCATGCATATTTTGACTGTTACTTCGACGCCTTTTTTCATGCATATTTCGACACCTATTTTGACGCACATATCGATGACATGAGACCAGGCGTGGAAACTAAGTGTCGAAAAACAATGATTCTCTTGTAGTGTTAGTTGGAGCATAGCACACATGGAATAGACGCTACAAGGGAAAGCGACCGTAGATGCATTTTGACAACACATGGTTTAAAATGTTACGGGTGCATTATAAGCGCGTCAAAATATGAATAAAATCCTGTATAAAAGGAATAAGATGGCCTTATCCAGACTTTCACATAATAAACCTGTCTCTATATACTTGAGACTAAATCAAGGAATAACTCCTTTTGAGTATATCATTTAGAAAAGAAATTGAATTATTGGCACCTTAATGATAACTACCCGAAACACAATAAAGTTAGGGTAGAAAAATAACTCACCTAGATATATAAGCAACTAAGTATTCGAGTTGGAATATATATAAGAGTATAAGAAATATACTCCAAAATTATGTGCAAAAAACGAAGGCAAATGCTACCTTAATTATCCAAAAGATCAAAAGATCCTTATAAAACCATGGATAAAAGCATAGAAGCTCCTTAAATCCATAAAAACCATAGTTGATCATAAAAATCAATGCATACCATCTAATGGACATAAATCATGCCAAAAGAAGCATTAAAATTGGTGGCCAACTCATCAATCTGGAGTATATGAACGTTGTGTTGTTCAAAAAAAACTCCAAAGTAAGAAAGTGAAACACATGTGTGTAGCACTCAATAAGAAAACCCTAGACACAAGTGATCTAGGCAGAACCTGATGAGTCCATGTAAAACTTGAAAAATATCCAATAAAAATCCACCAAAACAAACCGATCAACTGACCCATGATAGAGGCTTAAGAAATTAGGCACAAACCACACTTAAAAAAGTGTAAAATAAATTATCATGGAAAAGTGTCAAAGGTGAAACACACTTTGAACGTAAATTATAGCCATCAAAAGAAATTAAGGAACATGTCCAAAAAGAATGGCTAAATAATGGTAAAAAATCATGAATACATCGTTTAGAATTAATCCAAACATAAATATCCATTAATACGAGGTATAATCCTATTAATAATATGCGAATAACCCGCATCTATCTAATGTCAACATGAGAAAATATACTTCAACATTAAATAACCCTCGAAAATATTAAATTCTCGAGAAAAAAAATTATCAAGATTTTTTTTATAATTTTCCCTAATTTTATAGGGCCTCAAAATATGATAATTTTGAATTCCACCAAACCTATCTTATGGCATTCCAAACCTATATTTTTCCAGAAAATTTTAGCAATTAAATTTGCCAAAATACCATTGATATTTTAAAAATATCAATTTTTAGGATTTTTAAAAATAATTTTAGAATAATCCTAATTTTTTGTGAGAATCCCATCATTCATGAAATTTCCAATTCTGCCCAACAATTCTCAAAACCAATGAAAATTTACAATTTTAATGGATTTTTCTAAATTTTTGGGTCAAAAAATATATTTTTAAAGGAATTTGAATGCTCACGGGTGCCCGAATGGACACACCACATGCCAAACAGCAACCCCACATTTTCTCGAAATTTAAAAGAACCTTAGTCTAATTTTCCACTAATTTTCAAGAATTTTTTGAAATTTTTAAATTACCCCGAACGTATTTAGAATATGAACGGTCAAAAAATTTCAGAATTCCAACGGTTTTCCCAGAATACGGAAAGCCAAAAGTTTTGGGAAAATGAAAAGACAAAAAAAAAATTCGGAATGTGAAAGGTCAAAAGTATCTGGAATACGGAAGATCAAAAGTTTTTCCAAAATTCGGAAAGCCAAAAGGTTTTGAGAAAATGGAAAGCGAAAGGTTTTGCGGAAGATGAATAGCCAAAAAATTTCAAAAAGAAATTTTCAGAGATTTTTCCTCAAATTTCACATTTTCTAGCTTTTTCCAAGCTTTTTTTGAAATATTATCAAAAGTTTTTTTTTAATTAATAAAAAACCTATTTTTAAAAAAAATAAAAAAAAGCTTTAATAACTTTTGCATGGTTTTGATTTTTTAAAGGGGGGGACATTTTTTTTTCCACGGGCTACTGTCCTCCCCTCCCCGCCTGTGCGCAGAAGAGAGAGTGGATGAGAGTGATTCCATCTCTCTTCTCCCCTCTCTCCTCTCCTCTCCTCTCCTCTCCTCCATTTCATTCTCTCTCATCCCATCTCTTCTCTCTCTGTTAATCAGAGAGATTAACTTTAATCTTTGATTAAAGTTTTAATTAAACAATACTTAATCATAATTAACATTAATTATGATTAATGTTTAAAAAATCATTTTAAAGAGAATTTCTCACGAAAAAAAGAAGGAAAAATAAGATTTGAGAGGCGAAGAGGACCCCACGCACACGGGAGAGCATTTCATGCATCAACACGCTGTCCCCTATACTGAATTTCAGTAGAAAATCGACATAAATTTGATCGCATACCCGCGGAAAAAACCCGCAAAAATGTATTAAAATACATTTTTAATCATAAAAATGCTCAAAAATTTCCTTAAAAATTAGAAAAAAATTCCTTTACAAATCCAAGAATTTAGGGAATCCATTCTACCAAAATTATCCACAATAAAATATGTGGTATTTTTGTAAAAATTTCATTAATGCTTGATTTAAACCATAAAAAATAGAGAAAAATAGCATTAAACTCACGGAACTCCCCCGCAACGTCGATTCGTCCATTGAATTGTAGTAACACATGTTCCAATCACCATATCAATGATCCACGTGCAATTCATCAACACAAATCAATAAAATAACATTTTAATTAGTAAATATTAAAATTTACTTCAAAAAAAATCAACAACAATTCAATAGAGATTGCTCTGATACCACTGTTAAAACCCTAAGATCTCTCTAGATAATTGTTATGCATAAACATGCATAAATCAGGCATAAACTCAACCACCCAACCACCCCCGAGCCTCGAGCCCAAGGGATGCACACATGAATTATAAATAAAATACATCATATTCTACCTTGATGTCCCATACCATCAAGAGGTATAACACAATCCAATAGCATGTAGCTATAGTATGAAATGGTAGGTGAGTAGATATGGATCTCTACACAAGAGACCATAGCATAAGCCTCCAAGCCTCCAAGCTCCAAGCCCCCTTGAGTGTGCCCCATGCCCCTATTATATAGGAGGGCCCTCAAATTACTCTTGACTTTCCATTCCCCATGTGTGACCCTTGGATGTCTGCTGATGTCTGCTGACCCTAACCTTAACCCTTAAGGTTAGTCCTCCTAACCCATGCTCCACTAGAGCTTATTCCCATGCTCCCATGCTCACAAGCCTAATGTGGGTTAGCCTCTTAGTATATGCACACTTAATGTGTATATAACATAGCACACATAATGTACATATAACAGTAAGGATCCCTAATTTTAAGGAATTAAGACTAATTTTATTGAGGCTTAAGGAGATAAACCTCATATAATGACACCTACTTTTGGCCCTGAAAGTAGGGGATCTCTCTAGTTTTCTCTCTCTAGGATTTTCACTCTAGGATTCTCTTTCTAGCCACTAAAACTCTCGAAACATCATCAATCTTGTCCATATAGGGGCCCCAAAAATATTTTTTTATTACAATTCAAAATAATTATCTCAAAATAACTTTCAATCACGTTTAATGCACTTTCATTGCGTTTCTGAAGTTCCCTCTAAATTTCATATCCACATTCATTAAAAGACAATCTCGTTTAATTACACTTTCATTGCGTTTTTTAAGTTCCCACAAATTCTAAATCAAGAGTCGTTAAAAGACAAGGAAAACTTACATTTTTTTTATTTTTTCACTTTTAAATGAATCAAAAATAAAAAGTTTAATTTAAATTTAAATTTTTGGATAGGCTAAGCAAACCCACCTAAAAACTATTTTCTTCATTGATTACTATCACATCTCCTCTCTGTCCGACTCAACAACTAAAAGATTCTCTCTCTCTCTCTCTCTCTCTCTAAGTCTCCCTCCCAAGCCCTTCTCTCATTGCAGGTCTCTCTTTGAAGCTTCTCTTTGGGATCCAAGCTATCTACCATCTTCCATTGTGTCTACTATGGCACTCACAAAAATAACAAACACCTCAAATTCATCACAAGTGAGGAAGGTAGACTTGCATATTCACATCTAAATGCACAAGAAAGAGAAGCAAGAAAGAAGACAGCAGGGTCATTGTAATGTAGATCTTTGGGTTGATGGGTATTTATATCCTAATGATCCTTCTTCAAATTTTTCTCCACCTTTCACAGACCTATCCTCATTCATTCATTTTGTTGGAGAGGGTGAGAATGGGCTCCTTGGATATTGCAAATGCTTAAGTATATGTGATGCATAGAAGGTTCAATTTATAAACTCACAAATTCATAGCTTACAAGTCACTTTGACTAGTGTGCAATAAGCTCTCGAAATTGCACAGAATAATATTTTACAGCTACATAGGGCAAAGAGAAAGAGGACCACATCCTCAAGTTATAAGATACAATCTCGCATATGAAGAGCACACCCATGGGAGCCAAAGAGCGAAAGAGGACAATGAACAACATTCAGACACTTGCAATTGGTGGTGGTGCTCTCAAGCAAAGAATTCATGCAGCAAGGTTTGTTTTCTATTCATCTTTTTGGTTATAAGTTATTCTTTATTAGAGTGTATCTATTGTTTGATTTTTTTCATTAACTGTTAATTCATTATATAATATTACTGCTATAAGTAATCTTTGTTAGTTCATTAAAGGACCTTTCTTAAACATGGGTGTGGTGATAATGGTCCTCAAGATATTAGAGATATGTTACGTAGCTGCATGAGAAAACATGACATTCTTTCCATAGTTCGAGATCCATGCTACAAGAAGGTAAGACAGACACTTGCAAATGAGATAATGAAAGATATAACTAACATTTTAGGCATTGAGGAAGTTCAGAATGCATGCCATGAAGTGGGCGTAAGCACAAAAGGATACCATGCTCTCCTTCAATTAACTCAAGATACACTTCACAAACAAGGCATCACACGAAATACTTTTCCTGCCCCAAGAAGATTAAGATTAGCAAAGAGGACATGCAATGAAGATGTGCAACGTAAGATTGGAGAGTACTGTTGTTGCGTCAACGATGTGCTAACCATTAGAGCTTGGGGAAAAAAGCGAGGCAACAATGGTAATATTCTGGTTCCTTACAACGAGTTCAACAATATATTTGTTGATCTACAACGTCTTCAAAAAGTCTTCAGAAAGTTATAACCTTATTCTATGGATTACCTAATAATTGTAAGTAACTTTTATCTCTTGCAAAGTAGTTGAAAAAGTCTATGAAAAATCAAAGCTTATTTAATTTTGTTTGTCATGCAAGGTGACAAAGTTAGCTTTGTGTTGAAAATGGATGAGTAGTGTCAAATTGTGAAAGGAAAGAGGATAGAGCAAATGAGTATGACACTCATGAACGAGGCTATGGCATATGCAAAAAGTTCAGAGTTATCATCTTTTCTCAGTGATGATGAAGACACATTTGAGGGGAATACTGAGATCAACCAAACTCCTGATAGGGAGAGGATTTGCAAGCTAGACCTTCCCTCATATAGTGTCCAATTTGAGAAAGAGATATGGTGGCTTGGGGCATTTGAAGTACTAAAAGAGACACATGATGTTTGATAGGATACCCTAGATTACCACCGGCATCAAAGCACAGATTCAGGGAGAAAAACTTGAGGTAGAGGGCAAGGGCACTTATACAGTAGATTGGCATTAGGGGGGTGACCAGAAGATAAGAAAGTGCTTGCTTGGGTGTCCAGAAGGTGACAACACCCCAAATCCTTGTCTGTGGTGCATGAGAATGGTGAGTGAAAAAAACAAAATTTGGGAAAGAAGAGGATGCTTGAGAAACAAGATACTGAGCACAACCCCATGGACGATGCTGTTGGCAACTGGGTTGGAGGTGTCTTGTCTGCCAGCATGCCAAACAGGCATTTGAGAGACCCAAAATGGAATCTTATAATTCCATTTGACCTTCGGAATGTCCACTTCTGTACACTACATGCATTCATGTGTGTGTTTGACCGTTTGCTCAAGTGTCACATAGATTATGCATTTACCATACAAGGCAAAGAATGACAAGAAGAAGCTCTTCATAAAAAGTAGAGCAACTCCTCAACTCAATTGGGTGCCATGGTGGCAATGTGCAGATTACTGTTAACAAAAAGACCTCTGGTGGCATGACTCATGAGGTTGCACAACAAGTGTCCACCATGAGTGGAAATAAAGCAAGACGTTTTTTGGAGAAGCCAAAAAATGCCAAGGACTCAACCAAGCCTTGGAACTTGTGGAAGGATTTATGCAAATGTACAACATTTGACTGCACCAATTCAAGCCTTGTAATTCTACGTGAGAAGGTTTGGTCAGACTTCAGTAAGATGGTGAAACTTTTGACCAAAAGAAGCACAACCACAAAGGGGCGACAAAAATTTCAAGACGAGCTTTCTAATTTTACGGAGTCCATGGTTGATACATGGGGTGAAACCAACATTACGCAGTACATGCTAAACACATTTGCTCCTTCCTAAACTAGATATTAAGAAATGAGTATGAATAACTACTGACTCTCTTAATTTTTTTGCAACACATTCTTTATGCTCATGGTGCATACTTCATGAATGAGTATGGCTCTCTGGACATGTGGAGCACACAAGGAATGGAGAAATATCACTATCAAGATAGAGGAGTATATTTTAAAAACACTCGGCATGGAGGAGGAAAGACTCGTACAAATTACCTCAAGGAGATGTTTAACTGGTTTTACAGATACACTTTTTGGGTGAAAATTATCCATGGAAAGGGCACGTATGAGTAATCTAGCAAGGGCAGCACAAAATAATGCCAAACAGAGAAGATCACTAAAGTTGAAAGATGGCACAAGACCAGCAAATCATGCAGCATGGGGAGATCTACACGAAGACGCATAGGAAGAATTTGGAAGTAGAAACAACACTTTGAAATTGAAAGTATTTGGAATAAAGTTGAAAACATTTTTGACTTAGGAAGTAAACATTTAGAAGAAAGTTGTAAAGCTTTTTGACTTGAAAATAAAAAATAATTGCACCATTCCATCATATTGAAGATTCACAGTGAAGATTCCATTATATTGAAGATTCACAATGAAAATATTTACAACGAAAAAGAGCTAATTGCTCTTGAGTCTCTTCTCTTCTTGCTCCCCCTCTTCGGTAGGCATTTTCCCTCTATAACGCAAAAACCTCTTATGAATATAGTCCTTGAGTGACTTTACATCCTCCACTCCTGCACCTAGAACATAGCTTGAATAACATAGAAAATAACCTGCTCGAAAAGGCCAAAAACCAGGGCCGTATCCAAAGATACGGATGGCAACACACTTCTCTATAAGCATGACTTTATGTATATTATAAGGTATAATAATGCATACCCTGTATACCTAGAAAGGTATAAATGCATACCCTGTATACCTAGAAAGGGCTTTCAGTGTAAGGAGTGGAGTCTCTGCATCCCTTGAGTACTTGCTATGATATATAATAAATATATTTTTGTCGCGATAGAAGAGACGTAGTGTGCAAGAGCAGCATCTTGCCTAACTCTTGCACAACCAGCACCACCTCATCCAAGAAATCCATCGGCGTCGTCAAGCTCTATTTGCATTGACAAAGAACCATGAGGAAAAAAACTAAAGTAAGAAATAATTCAAACAGACTGAAGCAATAATAATTAAACTAGACAAATTAAAGAAATGATTAATTCAGTTAATAAACAAGCAATAATTTACCTTTTGGTTCTCATCCCCCTCCAACTTTGCTGCATCCCAAAGGTTGATGGAGCCCTCTTCATTTTCTTGGTCAAGTTTGGGAACAAGTTCCTTACCAAACTCAGAAATGCCCATATCCTGCTTCTGCTGTAGCTGAAGGGCTTGAAATTATTCCTCTGAAGGAAGAGAAGCTTCATTCTCCTTGGCTTTTTTAAAGCACACGGACATTGCTTCTGGGGCCTCTAAGAAGTTTTCTTTCACTTCTGTGTCTAATGCAAGAAATTCATCCTTATGCTCATTCTCTACATCGAGAACACGAGACGCAGCTTCACAACCGTCTGCTATTACAGTAATCCTACCTAAAATTGTAGAGTTTTTGAATGTGGGAGAGGAGGAGGTAATACTTTCCATTAGGAAGGACAGTAGCCCAGGCATGACAAAATTGGACATCAATCACTCCCCACATGAACAGATGACGTTCCTTCATGAATGATGGTGGTGGAAGCCTTAAACTCTGCCACATCAAAATTTGTGTTGAGAAGTTCCTCCTCCTTCTCGGCACAAGGTCTATGACCTCTTATTCTGCACATTGAGCACTTGAAATAAAGGACTATTCTGATTTATCAGTCCTTTCTTTGAGCTCCTCTTTTGTGTAATCCTCCTTATCATCATGAAGAAAGAGATATAGGCAGCAAACCCAAAATGATATTCTAGCAACTTGCATTTCCTGCCATGCACTAGGCACATGTCAACACAAATCTTAATACGTTGATCATTTTAGTAAGTGTTCCACCTCTTCAACATGCTTGAATTTTGAGACGAGGTGATTGTGACATGTGGACATACGTAATGGACCCATAAGAGACGGTCCCTCCACTGACCAACTTGCAATAGACTGCCAGGGATGTCCTTAACATGTCCTTGATAATCTCCTCTCCAGACTGAAAGGAACGTTGAACACAAGCTCTACATGATGGCAAAGGGATTTCTCCTGTGCCTAGCCCTCCTCACCAGATCAAAGAGATGCTCTATGGCGCTAGGCTCGTCCTTAAACTCCTCCAGCAATAAATCATCCACATCATCTGCAGCATTATACAAGTGAGAACTCTTAACTTCCATAGGCTTCTCTGATCTAGGTAGAATCCATTCACCGTCGTGCGATAAGGGGAAAGCAATGACGCAAGAATGCACCTATCCAACCGTGGACGGTATGGCTGTGGAAAAAGCTGACTCGCACCGTGGACGGTATGGAAAGCAAGAAAATTTGAAGCAGAGAGAAAAACAGAAAAAGAACTCACACCATCTTTATATAGGTCAAATAATAGGGCTAACATCACATGATTGAGGATCAAACGCCACGTGTGGTAGGGCTTACATCATCATTGATTCACGAATTGCCACATGTAGGGCTAACACAGTCAACGCCATGATTGCCTTTTGAATATTTTCTTTTTCACACTTTTTTCTTCCACGATTTTTTTCACGCTTTTTTTTCATTGTGTTTCTCCACACTTTGCTCGTGCAGCTCACTAAATCCATTCATCCCAGCCCTTGTTTCAAGCGCCTATAAGTTTTTCTCTCTCTTTCCCTTTTCTTTTGCTGATTTCGTTCATGGTGCGATATGGCAGTTCTCCATGTTTTCGAATCGACATATCGCTCTGTGGGACGGTTGGGTGAATTTTATTGATAAGTTCTCTCTTCCCCTTTTCTTTTGCTGATTTTGTTCACGGTGCGATATGGCTATTCTCCATGTGAAATCAAATCGACATATCGCTCCATGGATGGTTGGGTGAATTTTATTGATAAGAGATTCTGATTTCATTCGTGGTGCGATATGGCTATTCTCCATGTTTTCGAATTGAAATATCGCTCCGTGGACGGCTCTGAAAATTTTATGGATAAGTTCTTGTTTCATTCACCATGCAAAATGAACGTTGGTCCACATTTGGATTCCCCTTATTGTGCGGTAGATGGTGGTCGTGTGACTTTTGGCTTATTACTCTGCCTTCTCTTTTCTAGTACTGTAATGGCACACACAAAACAGACCGTCAGGAGAGTTTCAATGCTAGAGCCAGATCCAACGCCCGATGTAGCACCAAATCTAGTTCCGGTTCCAGATATTTCAGAGAAAATTCCAAAGGATGCCGCAAGTGAACCTATGCTTCCTGATGTCAAACCCAGCGCTTGCAAGAATAATTCAAAGGCTAGGGTCACTTTGTAGAGGCAAAGAAAAATGTTTGCGGAGATAAGGAAGGCGCAGGCGGCGGCTGTCAATCTCCTCATTCCCAAAGCTCCTTTCTTGAGAGGATTGTCAGATCCATAAGCGACAGAATAAAGTGGAAAGGTTACTTTAAATGGCAGAGTAGTGCCCTCGCATGTCTTCAAGAGTCATGCGAGGACTTCCTTATAGACTTATTAAATGATAGTAACATTTGTGCTGCCCATGTTAGGAGGGTCACACTAATGGACAAGGACATGACATTAGTAAGCAGAGTTAGGTATAGGTATGATAAGTTTATGCGACCTCTACCATTTAGGGATAGGAAGACAACAAAAATCTTCTCCATTCCTCCTGCTTTGAAGAGGAATAGGGCTTCTGACAAGGTGGTTATTGAAAAAGGTGAGAACACCAAGTCCACAAGGAAGATAAGGAAGGGGCAGGCGGCGGCTGTCAATCTCCTCATTCCCAAAGCTCCTTTCTTGAGAGGATTGTCAGATCCATAAGCGACAGAATAAAGTGGAAAGGTTACTTTAAATGGCAGAGTAGTGCCCTCGCATGTCTTCAAGAGTCATGCGAGGACTTCCTTATAGACTTATTAAATGATAGTAACATTTGTGCTGCCCATGTTAGGAGGGTCACACTAATGGACAAGGACATGACATTAGTAAGCAGAGTTAGGTATAGGTATGATAAGTTTATGCGACCTCTACCATTTAGGGATAGGAAGACAACAAAAATCTTCTCCATTCCTCTTGCTTTGAAGAGGAATAGGGCCTTTGACAAGGTGGTTATTGAAAAAGGTGAGAACACCAGGTCCACAAGGAAGATAAGGAAGGGGCAGGCGGCGGCTGTCAATCTCCTCATTCCCAAAGCTCCTTTCTTGAGAGGATTGTCAGATCCATAAGCGACAGAATAAAGTGGAAAGGTTACTTTAAATGGCAGAGTAGTGCCCTCGCATGTCTTCAAGAGTCATGCGAGGACTTCCTTATAGACTTATTAAATGATAGTAACATTTGTGCTGCCCATGTTAGGAGGGTCACACTAATGGACAAGGACATGACATTAGTAAGCAGAGTTAGGTATAGGTATGATAAGTTTATGCGACCTCTACCATTTAGGGATAGGAAGACAACAAAAATCTTCTCCATTCCTCCTGCTTTGAAGAGGAATAGGGCTTATGACAAGGTGGTTATTGAAAAAGGTGAGAACACCAGGTCCACAAGGGCTTAAGAGGCTTGTAAAGGGGGCGTATCTCAAGGGAAAGGAGACATTGATAGAAGAGAATGTCGATAGGGATGATTTGACAGAAAACCTTCTAAAGTTGGAGGGAGAGAATAACGACAGACTTAAGGTGGTACCTAGTCAGATTATATGCAATGTCTCGTACACAGCGCCAAGTAGGAGGAGTACCTCCATATCGATCCAACGGATGTTTATATGCTCGTTGAAAAGAATAGAGAGATCAATGACAGTATTATGCTTACTTGTTTAAGGTGTGTACTCTTTGCCTTTTTTTGAATGCTTTCTTATTTTGATTTCTTGTTCCCTTTCCTAATGTTCTTAATTCAATGTGCAGGAGGGTACTGTTGAAAGAGCTTTTGCCAGACCAGGCAAAGCAAGTATATATTTGTGATCCTTTGGCATCAACTATCCTGATTGACCCATCGAGGTCTAAAGAGGACCTTGCTCCTTATTTCTAGGGAGTTAGTTCGGGTTGCTTTGTTGTGCTGCCATATATAGAGAAGTATGTATTTCCTTTGGATTTCAAGCCGTTGATGGAATTTAAGTTATTAGTTGCCTATGTTAGGTTTCTTATATTTTTTGTTTACTTTCTCAATTTCAGAGGCCATTGGTCTACTTGTTTAATAAATGTGGTGAAATGTCGGATAGTTTTTATGAATAGCCTTCTTTGAATGCACGGATAGTCTAAATTGTAAGTCATTATACTTTATATCGTTTCCTTCTTGCTTCCTAATTGTTGATTGTAAGTCATTCTTTATATCGTTGATTGTAGGGCATGTAAGAGGGAGGTCGAATTGATTGAAACTCTATGTCCTGAATTGAAAAAGGATATAGAGTGGAAATTTCTCAACCAACCCATTCCTATGCAAAAGGATTCGCACTCTTGTGGCTAGCGCGTAGTCGCAAATTTGTGGAAGTTCCTCCTTTCCAAGTACCCTAATTTTGAGAGCTGTGTAAGTTTCCTGTGTCACTCTAATATAATTTCTCTATGTTCATTTCATGAGAGATCTCGCATTATTCTAATTGACCTTTATGTTGTTTTGTAGTCTGTTTGTCAGACGAGTTCTGGCTATGGAGTGTGCGGGCAAAGGCAATAAACATTATCCTCAATAATGCAACTATGTCTGATGACCCTGACTCGCCACTTCCACTAGTTGCTGGCACTAGTGCATCAAAGAAGAGAAAAAAGATGCCGTTTCATTCCCCTATTAAAGCATTTCAACTTTAAACAAGGAGTCCCTGAGAAGGGAAGCAAGGGCAAGGTAAAGAGGAAGCTTCCATTTGCAGGCAAGGGCAAGGACAAGGTAGGCAAGGTGCCAACATAGGAGGAGGCCAAGGTGCCGAAGACTGAGTCAAAGGAGGAGGCCAAGGGAGTTAAAGGAGAAGGCCAAGGCTGAGGCTACAGAGCCTGAAACCGCTTAGAGGCATTTTGTATATGTCCAGAAACAACAATGTAAAGATTTTGTATTTTTATTGAGCTCGACTCATTTTTTGTATAAACATTCTATATTTTTATTGAGCACTACTCATTATTGTATTTTGTGAGTATTGTGCTTTGCCATAATAAAATAGATTTTTGAGAATTTTTATTCTCATAACTTATCTTTGGTTAAAACTAAATTTTAAAGACGTTTGCTTCAAAATCGTTATGAATACTTTGTAGAGTAGACACATGTCCATGTAGAAATTTTTCATCGCATTAGTCATTGCTAAGATACAACAGTTCAGCACAAGTCTTGCAATGACTTCTATTGGGCCTAAGTCCCTCAATACAAGACCTTTCTAATTTTGCACACGACAGATTTTTCCTCTGTCTTCTTCCATGGGTTGTTCATCTGAAGAATTCTTTGATGCACCTCTTTGGCTTCATCTATCAATTTGTCTACATCTTCAAGGTCTTTCTTGAAGCTTTCAGATATCTGGATAGGTTGATCATCTGTATTCCCAACAGAGGAATAGGAGTCATCATCAGAAGAAACAGCTAAAATAGCTGGCCTAGCAACATTGCTAGGAATAGTCCTCTCATTAAAAGAATTTGCATCCATCGGTGGATTTTATATAGAGCTTATAAGTTGTAAAATATTATGTTCTCAATTCCCTTATATGGACTAGTCTTTATATACTATTTTGGATGGACTCCAAAACCATCAGCATAAAAAACCCATGTGCTGTAAATCTGTGTGCCACAACCATTTTGGAATAGGACCCTAGTACCTACACTAAACTGGCCATTATTGTGCACATACAAGACAGGTTTAGAGTAAATATGTTGAGTTATAACTTTAATATAAAAATCTAAATTCATAGCTTACAAGACAAAAATTCATTGCTCAATACACTTTTTTGAGGGCAAGGACTTTACAAAATTAACATACTTGAAGTAGCTTCAAAATTCTCAAAATTCAAAATCCCCATATTAATTGAGCGATATACCATCAACATCCTAATCAGGATCTACCAAGGTCTTTGGCTCTAATAATTTTCGAATCTTCCTATTGTTCACCTTGAATTGTGTTCTGCTAATATCCTCACCTCCCAATGATATTGAGGTGCTCTCTAATATTTAGGAGGCTCTTATGTCTACTTGCACCTAGAACTTCCACTGGGCAACGAAATGCATATGTCGAGAGGCAAAACAACTTGTTCATCTGCCTGCATTGGGACCCAACAACTATTCTTTTTCATCCACCGCTCATAATAGAACTGTATGTGTAGTGTGGCACGAGCTTTGAGATACCAAAATGAGACACTAGATTCTAGTATATTGCACTTGAATGTGTCATCCTTATGTATCCCTTCTACAAACCTCCACTGGTCTCCAAGCAAGGCTACCATGTCATCACCTAATACCTTCTTACACACAAACATGGTAGGTTTTTGTGAGAAATAAAATTTATTGAACATCTTGGCAGAAAGATGTATTGGGCATACCCAACTAAGACTCACAGATCGAGAGGGCTTTGCAAACTTCAAAGTCCCTTGTATATCACAAAGCATCTTTGATTTCATGACCATTAGAGTCCAAGCATTTGGAATTGGCCATTCTATAAAAGATAGGGGTGGAGATGTGATTATCTGTAGCTTACCAAACCCACCGTCCTGCTTTGGCACCAAATAGGAGTGCCAGTAAAAGAAGACCTTTTCCTTAAGAAGTTCTACACTTGTTCTACAAGAAAACATTGCCTGACCAATGTTTGCATGCAATGCTTGAAATGTTCCGGTAAGGATTTCCAATGGCTGCTCCTCTATCATGTTTGAAGGAAAAATATCTGCAAACGAGAAATAAGTTAACTTAGATTGAAACATCTTTGTCAAAAAATATCACATGCCCTTTTCTACCTCTGATACTTACAATTGTATGGAAATCGAGTTTGTTGGCGAAGATGGATATCTCGTGCTGTGTAAACATGTTGTACCGTAGCGACTAGTTTTCCATTGATTGCCTTCTTGAAGCGTTGTAAAACGACCTTTCCAATGGTTCTCTAATACATTTCATCGTCGAACTTGGTGAGGCCCGATTTGCAGAGCAAGCTGTAGATAAACCCAAGTGCTCTTACGAGTGCTCTTACGAAATGCCTCTCCCACTCAAGCATCATCATCGTTCTTCTTGTTATGCAAGGATATCTCCTCAATCTTGTCTTTTGGTCTTCTTAGTGTGGCCATATCTTCTTGGAAGCTAGAGTAGAAAGGTTAGGTTTAGAGTAAAAAGGAAAGAGATGTGCAGACTAGGGTTTTACGGGAGCCTTGAAGATGAAAGAGATGGAGCTCCGAGAGAAGGGAGGGAGATCAAGATGGAGGAGAAATTTTAGGGTTTCGGGCTTTGATGGTTTCATTAGGGTTGGGCAAATGAGATAGAGATGGAAGAGAAAGGGAGGAAGAGTTTAACTTGGATGTTCAAGTGGGAAAGTAGACTTGAAAATGAAATTTTTGATTACAATGAAATTTGAGATGGGTTTTTGGGGAGAAATGTGAGTTTTGGGGGGATCTCAAAAATTTCAAAATTTTAGGGTTTTTTGAGCCACAAAAATGGTGGGACCATATCTACCATAAACCCCCTACTTTTTTAAAGGGACAAGTGTAATTATTAGTACTAAAAGCCTAGTCCCCCTCCCTATAGCCTAGTCTCCCTCCCTATATTCAAAAGAGACCAAATGTGCACAATCCTCTATTCCTATTGGTCCGTTGCTAATTACTTTCATTAGTAAAAGACCCAAAATATGTCCAAATGCCCCCTAATGCATAGCCCTATGCTCTCTCTCTCTCTCTCTCTCTCTCTCTCTCTCTCTCTCTATTATGCACACAATAATTACATACACCCATGCTTTCTAATAAAAAATCATATTCTTCTTTAGTTAGAGCATAGCACACATGGAATAGAGTGCCTATAATAAAAATTAATTTCATTCATGATCCTCATAAATGTACAGTGTTTCACCTTGGGGTGCGCTAGTTCTCTTTCAGAAAAAGAAAGATGGAACGCTTAGACTTAGTGTAGACTACAGAGGTCTAAATCAGCTGACAGTTAAGAATAAGTATCCTATCCCAAGAATTGATGAACTTCTGGACAGGCTAAATGGAGCCCAGATCTTCACAAAGATAGATCTCAAATCAGGCTATTACCAGATCAGGATTAATGAGTAAGATATCCCGAAGACAGCCAATCAATACTCGGTATGGGCATTATGAATTCACTGTCATGCCGTTTGGATTGACAAATGCCCCAGCTACATTCAATCGCTTAATGCTGTCTCTGATGAAGATCTATGCATCTCGTCTTCCTCTAGTCCACAATCCATTCCTGCCCTGACTCTGAACACGGTCTTGGTCTTCATTCCTGGAACTGAGTCTGGCACTCTCACATCACCCTTGGAGGATCAACCTCCCTTGGGACCGTTACCTGAGAACCTATCTGGCTCACGGAACTACCATCCCCATCTGGCACTGTGGAACACCACCAACAAACCTCCTGGGAGTTCTTCCCGATTTGTGTTCTCGCCTTGGGCTTCGAATCCGTGTACTTTCCTATACCTGGACCTGTACACCATCATCTGGGACTGATTCAGTTTTTAGCTTTGCTGAGCCTGATGCTCTGATACCGATGTAACACGCGGAAGCTCTGGGTAGTCTTCTTTCAGCCCTAAACACTCTTGGAAACCATCTGATGCAGAAACGCACCATCTGATGCAAAAACGCAGATATAGAGAGAGAGTAGAGAGCGAGAGAAGTGCTGGAAATTCAGTATAATCTGTGGTACAAAAAGGTACATGTCTGCAGCCCTTGGCTGCCTTCTTGAAAAGGTGATAACACCCCAAAATTCAGTCCCAAACTAGGACTCCTACTGACTCAAACCCCTAGTGGGCTGAATGATTAAAAACAAGGAGCACTTGGGCTATTTATAGCCCCTTTAAATGCATGGGGAACTGGCCTGCTGGTCGGCCAGTTCATAAATTTATTAATGCTCTTTTAAACACAGTCGACTGGATCACTCCTGCAAATGCTGCTGCCCGACTGCTTTCTAGTTCCCCACACACCCTAGCACCTGATGTGCTGCCTCTATGTACTGGTTCAGTCGACCATGGCTATGGGCAGCCGACACCTTCTGCAACCAGCCTACTCATCTCTTGTCCTGCTGATGTCAGCCGATAGTCCTTTCTGGAACCAGCCGACTGCTTCCTGCTCCAAGTCCTGCTCCATGTCCACCTCAGATGTTACACCTGAAGCTCCTACACTCTGGTTCTACCTATCTTCTACACCTGAAGCTCCTACACTCTAGTTCTACCTATCTTCTACATGGAATGAACATGATCTAAGGCTAGTTACCCTGTAACGCTCTGATACCAATGTGGCATGTGAGGCTTTGACCGTAGTAATCACAACCTTAATCTAACTAAACTACACTTAATGATGTTTAAGAGATAGACAAATATGTGTCAATGCAATGCAGCTATATTAGATGATGAATGCGGTTACAATGAGATCCAAAGGCATCTATGCTGTCCTAGATGATGTCTACCCCTGGAAGAGAGGGAATGTAAGATTCCTCCCCCACCCCCTTTTTGATGTCTAGTATCTTTCCCTGTAATCAATCCCTCTTCAGAAATATAAAGACCTTGTTTCTATCTGTTTTAGCCTAGAGAGAGAAAAATATTCTAGAGAGAGAATATTCAGATTTTGAATATTTTTGGATAGAAAAATATCTCTTCTAATTCAGATGAGTTCCCCTGAAACAGAAATTCAAAAAGAATTTTCCAATGTGCAATTAGAATTAATTGAAAATAGGTATAAAGAACCTTAGCCTAAGGGTCTAGATTTTCAGAAATCTTTAGACTATGGTCCAATTAAGGTTCCTATGGACCAATAGCATCAATCCATGTGTAGGGAGGAGATAAATTCAATTTGTAAAAAGAAGATACCCAAAAATGAGTAAATGCTCACATAAGGTGAAGAGTTGAAAATGTACAAGGTTTATTAGTAAAAAACTATGAGCAATATTAAAATAATTCCATTATGACACATATGTAAGGAAGGGGAATTCTTTAAAGGAGGTGCATATTTCACATAAGATGAAGAGTTGAAAATGTACAAGGTTTATTAGTAAAAAACTATGAGCAATATTAAAATGATTCCATTATGACACATATGTAAGGAAGGGGAATTCTTTAAAGGAGGTGCATATTTCACATAAGATGAAGAGTTGAAAATGTACAAGGTTTATTAGTAAAAAAACTATGAGCAATATTAAAATGATTCCATTATGACACATATGTAAGGAAGGGGAGTTCTTTAAAGGAGGTGCATATTTCACATGCTTGAATGAGTTTTAAACTCATAAAAATTGAGATATTTCATCTCTCCTCTCTCCTCATTCAAGTCTAGTTCCAAAAAGTTAGCTTAACTGACCTAAAAATGGTCAAATATTGACCAAACTGATTTAGAAAATTCTAGAATCAGTTTGTTTGGTTAGGAGCTCAATTTTTCCTATAAATAGAAGCCTCCCCCTTGTTGAAAAATAGTTAGTGTTTATGCATCGTTACTCTACTCCACCTAAGCCAAGAACTGTGAATTCATTTAATAATTCACTAGTTTTTGGAGCTTCCCTCTTTCTTCTATCTCCATTAGTGGCTCCATCAACATACTTAACCAATTGATTGGTTGGGGGCCTCTACCGTGAACAAAGAATCAAGCAAGTTGTAAGGTAATTAGTGAATATTGATTTTTCTATAATTTCTCAATGTTTCTCTCTTCTCAACCCCTCTCAAGCTTGAGAAGTTTAATTGGTATGGTTTTTTTTAAATACTATTGAAGTTTGAATAGTAGTGAAGAGTTACATAAGTTAATAAATGCTATTGAAGTTAATTTTCATTTATGTTTAAATTCTAATGATTTTTATGTAAATTCTCTCTCTCACTCAAGAAATGGTCATACTCATGACCCGTTCTCAATCCAAAACAAGCTTTTCATAAAGCTTTTCCTTAACCCAAGATTAAGCTATGCTTGAGGCCAATTTAATGGCTTTTTTCTATGCTTTTAGTTTATGTATATTGATGATTCAATCCACTATAGATTAATGATCCAATTAGAGATCATTTTAATTATTTCCTTAATGATAAGCTTTATCCCTTAGAAAAAATTGAGATTTATCAGTCATAGCAGCGGAGCTATGGCAAAATTTTTATAAAAATTATGCATAAAATAATTTCATTCAAAGTATAAAAAGAGGACTTCCTACCATATTCTAGGAATTATCATCCTAGATTAATTGAAAGAATTTCATTATAATCATGGAGAAATTAAATTTTAATATCATGCATAAAGGATAATTTTTTTATATCAAAAGTGTTACTTTTATCATCATGCATAGAAGTATGCATAAAGGAAAAAAATTTATATCAAAAGTGTTACTTTTATCATTTTTTAATTTTTCATGCATAGAAGTATGCATAAAGGATAATTTTTTTATATCAAAAGTGTTACTTTTATCATTTTTAATTTTCATGCATAGAAGTATGCATAAAGAAAAAAAATTTATATCAAAAGTGTTACTTTTATCATTTTTTAATTTTTCATGCATAGGAGTATGCATAAAGGATAATTTTTTTATATCAAAAGTGTTACTTTTATCATATTGGATTTCATGCATAGAGGTATGCATAAAAGTTGAATATTTTATTATAAAAGTGTTACTTTTAGCATAATTGAATTTCATGCATAGAGGTATGCATAAAAGATATGGGAAGTGATAAGATATGATAAGATGCATGTGGATGTGGATGTGGATGTATGAATGTGGATGTATGGATGTGAATGTGGATGTGGATGTGGATGTATGGATGTGGATGTGGATGTATGAATGTGGATGTATGGATGTGAATGTGGATGTGGATGTGGATGTATGGATGTATGAATGTGGATGTATGGATGTGAATGAGGATGTAGATGTGGATGCATGGATGTAAATGTGGATGTGGATGTATGGATGTATGCATGTAGATGTGGATGCATGAATGTGGATGTATGGATGTGAATGAGGATATAGATGTGGATGTATGGATGTGAATGTACTTGTAGATAAAGATGTATATATGTGAATGGGAATGTGGATGTGGATGTATGTATGCATGTGGATGTGGATATGGATGTGTATGTATGAATGTGGATATGGGATGTGGATGTATAAATGAGGATGTGAAAATGGAGATAAGCATGTAGATGTGGATGCATGAATGTGGATGTATGGATGTGAATGAGGATATAGATGTGGATGTATGGATGTAAATGTGCATGTAGATATGGATGTATATATGTGAATGGGAATGTGGATGTGGATGTATGTATGCATGTGGATGTGGATATGGATGTGTATGTATGAATGTGGGTATGGGATGTGGATGTATAAATGAGGATGTGAAAATGGAGATAAGCATGTAGATGTGGATCTATGGATGTGAATGTGGATGTGGATGTGGATGTATGAATGTGGATGTATGGATGTGAATGAGGATGTGGATGTGGATGCATGGATGTAAATGTGGATGTGTATGTATGGATGTAGGCATGTAGATGTGGATGCATGAATGTGGATGTATGTATGGATGTAGGCATGTAGATGTGGATGCATGAATGTGGATGTATGGATGTGAATGAGGATATAGATGTGGATGTATGGATGTGAATGTGCATGTAGATATGGATGTATAGATGTGAATGAGAATGTGGATGTGGATGTGGATGTGGATGTATGTATGTATGTATGTGGATGTGGATGTATGAATGAGGACGTGATAATGAATGTATGCATGTGGATGTGGATATGGATGTGTATGTATGAATGCGGATATGGATGTGTATGTATGAATGTGGATATGGGATGTGGATGTATAAATGAGGATGTGAAAATGGAGATAAGCATGTAGATGTGGATGTATGGATGTGAATGTGGATGTGGATGTGGATGTATGGATGTGGATATGGATGTGAATATATGATATGTGATGTGAAGGAATCTGAAGTGAAGAGATGGAAAATGATATGATTGGATGAGTACACATATAAATGAAATGTGGAATAAGTAATGTGGATTGCATGAGGGATAATGTGGAAAAATGAGAGTTAATATAGAAATTGTATTTGTAAACTGTTTGTAAATGCTGTTTGTAAATGGCTGTTTTATGTCAAGAATGCTGGGAAAGCATTTTGACCGTCGTGTGATTAAGGTCGTGGAGACCTAACTGATAAAGTTGCAACTGCTGACGGAGAGTCAATGGAGGACGTCTCGCGTAGCAAGGTCGGCCGAGGTCTTGACCAGCCTCGGTTCGATTAAAATGGTGAGCTTCCGGTACGGTGGATGAGGGACCAAGGAAGCGGCCTATGAGTGAAGCGCTAGGTCACCTGCGAAGGATCCTAGAGGGTGCTGACCATACGGTGCTCGGGCTCTGGGTCGCCCAGGATACCCATGCGTGCATCGAGGAAGATATTGGAACAAGGAGTAAGAGTTGTTTTCTGGAACCGGGCATGGATCTGGTTGACTGACCTTGCTGGTCCTCAACGGATGAGTCCATGGCTCTTTTATATGGATCTGTTGGTTGATCTTGCTGATCTTCAACGAGAGTCCATCTTGATAAGTGATTATATTATTGAGTATTATGGGCTAGGAACTATTGAAACGGCCCCTGTGTGGACAGGTGGTGAGCGTTCTAGTTGCCAATGATGCCATAGATACTCTGATGAAGGAATGATGGAAAATTATGAATCAACTGGATAAATTGGGAGATTGTGATCAGTGGTACTATGGTTTCATTAAAGGATTGTTTTAAAGTTAGCTGATGCTAAGAAAAAGGCAATTTTCATATTGGGTGTGTAAGTGGTGTGGCTAGTTTTATGTTTGCATGAAATTCCGGCTAGGGGGCCTTGGAACTCTTTTCCTTGGTACCCGGGACAAAACCTAACCAAATTCCAAATTGGATCCCATCACTACAGTGGTTGGGCGGTTGCCTAACCCATGGGATCGGATGGGGTTAGGCTGGACTGATGGATCCGTAAATCGAGACTCAATTTCTGTTATTACGATAGATAAAGTAAATCCCGGATAGTAATTGTTCTATGGATAGGAATCAACGGCTGTGCCTCCTTGGTGGGGAAAAAGGCGTTGATCCCAATGATCCAAGTGCAAGTTTCTTCCTTGATCTGACCAAGTATCTTTATAGATGCAGTCGGATCTGTTTGATCAGTAAGGGTTTTGACTACGTTAGAGTGAAAAATTATCCTGGTGGAATCGCCCGTGCTTTTCGGATAAGGGAAGTTTTTTCGGGTCTGGTTTTGGAAAAAACCGACGGATTAGTCTTTTGTCCGGATATCCGTGGACGAGGCCCCGAGTGTGGGACCCTGCCTCGCGCAAGAAGTGCTACTTCCGCTGCTAGTACCCCGAATCCGTTGCGCGGTGGGAACAGGGATCTCACAGTTGGTATCAGAGCGAATTGGTTAATAAAGATCAACTGAGAAGACAAATATGTCAAAAATTTATGTAGAAACACCAAAAAGGTTGTAATTGTGTGATATAATTCATACAATTTGATATTCAAACTGAAATTTGTAATTTGGTAATTGGGTCTTCAGATAGAAGTACCGCAATTATATAGAATCCCTGACTTGCTTGAGGCCTAGACATGATGGTATTTACCTTATAATTCCAAGAGCCACGACTACCCGTATATACCGAGAGTATACTGCAGCTCTTTACTGACAGTATATACGAGTAAATCTAAGACTTGAAAGTATAAGCGTTAATGCTATCCAGATGATGAATTCGAATGTGGTTGATATGATTTTTAATTCTGTTTGAGAATCGATGAATTGATTTGGATTCTGATTGAAAAATGATGATTTCCAAAATTTAGTTGAAATGTAATAAGCTGAGCGAAACCACAATGAGGATGAATGGGACGAGTCCCAGTGATGATATTCATAACTGGAATGATGATAATGATTTCAGCAAATCACTATGAGATTAGTGGATTGTGCTGTCAGATTGCTACTATTAATACTTGACCGTTAGATCAAGTTAAGGGATGACAAATTGAGAACTTACTTGACTGAAATTCCCGTGGAGGAATGTTCAGAAGGAAATTTTTCGGTCTAATGGACCATAATCATGTTAAAGATATGAATGATTAATCTGAATGAATTGTTATTTAATGATGAGTTCTATATAAGGGATATTTATCCTAGTGTTCTGTTGGGTTGACCAGAATATAAGGAACCCCAGAATAAAATTGGATCTTAAGAAAAAGAGCTGTCCTCTACCTTGCGAGATGAGGACATCTCGCACTTTTTAAGTGGGGTAGAATGTAAGATTCCTCCCCAACCTTCGAGGTATACAGGAGTAAGAATCTCCCTTTCTGATCTTATAATTATTCCCTCTCTAAAATAAAAGAAAGTTTCTGTTTAAAAAAGGAAGACCCTTTTCCTAGAATACTTCTTAGGAGTCACGCCTATTTTAAGGATTCAGAACAATGAGTTCAGAAGTGAAAATCGGTGTTTTGGATACCAAGGTTTTGGTTTTCATTCGAGTACGGCCCAAAAGAAGTTCTTTATCTATTGGGGAGTTTAAGAAGTTATCCCCCAGATATTGTGAGCCTTATATCTGAATTCAATGAAAGTAGGTGACTTAGCCTACAAGCTTCTTTTATCTCTTCATCTCAAAATTCTTAATGCCTTCTATAGAAAAATGTGTCAAACCCAAATCATGGAAAGACGGTAAAACTTCAGTGGCAAGTTACCGTTGGCTTCTAAGTTACGCTAGCTCCTTCCTTTATATAAGTCGTAACTTTTACTTGTCGCTCACAGTAATCTTACTTCCATCGATCTCCTTTCTTTCTTAATCTCCTTCATGGCTTGGCAACAAGAACTAGTTTTATCCATAATGATTCCTCACCTTCAAGACGCAAGTGAATCTGTGAAGAAGGATTTTATAGAGCAGTATGAGCGCTCACTTTTCCCTCACTTGGGAACTTCTGTAGCGCAAACCAAATGGCGGACCTATCAAAACATAACTAGGGTAACACCCTGGGGTCAGCAGCACTTTCGTAACAATGTCCGCTTGGCCATGGTTATTGAAGCTTTGGGTTTGGGTCCCCGATACTACTGTGTCATGAGATCAAGGCATCTTGGGTTTTCTGAGCGGGTCTTCTTACTGGCATGTTTTCTTCCTCATGAGAAGATATGCCTTTATCCCGTTTTTGGCTTGCCTCTCAGAGGTCCTTTTGTTAGATCACCTCATACCACTGAGATAGGTGCAGCAATAACCAACAGAATTATTCCCATAGATGAGTTACCTTATACTTGAGCAGCTTGTGAGGACTGCTTTTGTGATCATATGATGGACGGACTTATGGAAGTGTAAAGAGTTCTTCTATCTTTACTGTATAAGTTCCGAGAATGAATAAAGTTTAAATCTTGTTCTTATTTTGAATCTTGCTCTCTTTAAGACGTTTCTTGGTGGTTAATCTTGATTAAAATTTTTCTCTAAGTCTCATATTCGTGCATCTTGCGAAATTATCCCAGTTTGCGAGATGAGGACATCTCGCATTTTTTAAGTGGGGTAGAATGTAAGATTCCTCCCCCACCCCCTTTTTGATGTCTAGTATCTTTCCCTGTAATCAATCCCTCTTCAGAAATATAAAGACCTTGTTTCTATCTGTTTTAGCCTAGAGAGAGAAAAATATTCTAGAGAGAGAATATTCAGATTTTGAATATTTTTGGATAGAAAAATATCTCTTCTAATTCAGATGAGTTCCCCTGAAACAGAAATTCAAAAAGAATTTTCCAATGTGCAATTAGAATTAATTGAAAATAGGTATAAAGAACCTTAGCCTAAGGGTCTAGATTTTCAGAAATCTTTAGACTATGGTCCAATTAAGGTTCCTATGGACCAATAGCATCAATCCATGTGTAGGGAGGAGATAAATTCAATTTGTAAAAAGAAGATACCCAAAAATGAGTAAATGCTCACATAAGGTGAAGAGTTGAAAATGTACAAGGTTTATTAGTAAAAAACTATGAGCAATATTAAAATAATTCCATTATGACACATATGTAAGGAAGGGGAATTCTTTAAAGGAGGTGCATATTTCACATAAGATGAAGAGTTGAAAATGTACAAGGTTTATTAGTAAAAAACTATGAGCAATATTAAAATGATTCCATTATGACACATATGTAAGGAAGGGGAATTCTTTAAAGGAGGTGCATATTTCACATAAGATGAAGAGTTGAAAATGTACAAGGTTTATTAGTAAAAAAACTATGAGCAATATTAAAATGATTCCATTATGACACATATGTAAGGAAGGGGAGTTCTTTAAAGGAGGTGCATATTTCACATGCTTGAATGAGTTTTAAACTCATAAAAATTGAGATATTTCATCTCTCCTCTCTCCTCATTCAAGTCTAGTTCCAAAAAGTTAGCTTAACTGACCTAAAAATGGTCAAATATTGACCAAACTGATTTAGAAAATTCTAGAATCAGTTTGTTTGGTTAGGAGCTCAATTTTTCCTATAAATAGAAGCCTCCCCCTTGTTGAAAAATAGTTAGTGTTTATGCATCGTTACTCTACTCCACCTAAGCCAAGAACTGTGAATTCATTTAATAATTCACTAGTTTTTGGAGCTTCCCTCTTTCTTCTATCTCCATTAGTGGCTCCATCAACATACTTAACCAATTGATTGGTTGGGGGCCTCTACCGTGAACAAAGAATCAAGCAAGTTGTAAGGTAATTAGTGAATATTGATTTTTCTATAATTTCTCAATGTTTCTCTCTTCTCAACCCCTCTCAAGCTTGAGAAGTTTAATTGGTATGGTTTTTTTAAAATACTATTGAAGTTTGAATAGTAGTGAAGAGTTACATAAGTTAATAAATGCTATTGAAGTTAATTTTCATTTATGTTTAAATTCTAATGATTTTTATGTAAATTCTCTCTCTCACTCAAGAAATGGTCATACTCATGACCCGTTCTCAATCAAAAACAAGCTTTTCATAAAGCTTTTCCTTAACCCAAGATTAAGCTATGCTTGAGGCCAATTTAATGGCTTTTTTCTATGCTTTTAGTTTATGTATATTGATGATTCAATCCACTATAGATTAATGATCCAATTAGAGATCATTTTAATTATTTCCTTTATGATAAGCTTTATCCCTTAGAAAAAATTGAGATTTATCAGTCATAGCAGCGGAGCTATGACAAAATTTTTATAAAAATTATGCATAAAATAATTTCATTCAAAGTATAAAAAGAGGACTTCCTACCATATTCTAGGAATTATCATCCTAGATTAATTGAAAGAATTTCATTATAATCATGGAGAAATTAAATTTTAATATCATGCATAAAGGATAATTTTTTTATATCAAAAGTGTTACTTTTATCATCATGCATAGAAGTATGCATAAAGGAAAAAAATTTATATCAAAAGTGTTACTTTTATCATTTTTTAATTTTTCATGCATAGAAGTATGCATAAAGGATAATTTTTTTATATCAAAAGTGTTACTTTTATCATTTTTAATTTTCATGCATAGAAGTATGCATAAAGAAAAAAATTTTATATCAAAAGTGTTACTTTTATCATTTTTTAATTTTTCATGCATAGGAGTATGCATAAAGGATAATTTTTTTATATCAAAAGTGTTACTTTTATCACTTTTAGCATAATTGAATTTCATGCATAGAGGTATGCATAAAAGATATGGGAAGTGATAAGATATGATAAGATGCATGTGGATGTGGATGTGGATGTATGAATGTGGATGTATGGATGTGAATGTGGATGTGGATGTGGATGTATGGATGTGGATGTGGATGTATGAATGTGGATGTATGGATGTGAATGTGGATGTGGATGTGGATGTATGGATGTATGAATGTGGATGTATGGATGTGAATGAGGATGTAGATGTGGATGCATGGATGTAAATGTGGATGTGGATGTATGGATGTATGCATGTAGATGTGGATGCATGAATGTGGATGTATGGATGTGAATGAGGATATAGATGTGGATGTATGGATGTGAATGTACTTGTAGATAAAGATGTATATATGTGAATGGGAATGTGGATGTGGATGTATGTATGCATGTGGATGTGGATATGGATGTGTATGTATGAATGTGGATATGGGATGTGGATGTATAAATGAGGATGTGAAAATGGAGATAAGCATGTAGATGTGGATGCATGAATGTGGATGTATGGATGTGAATGAGGATATAGATGTGGATGTATGGATGTGAATGTGCATGTAGATATGGATGTATATATGTGAATGGGAATGTGGATGTGGATGTATGTATGCATGTGGATGTGGATATGGATGTGTATGTATGAATGTGGGTATGGGATGTGGATGTATAAATGAGGATGTGAAAATGGAGATAAGCATGTAGATGTGGATCTATGGATGTGAATGTGGATGTGGATGTGGATGTATGAATGTGGATGTATGGATGTGAATGAGGATGTGGATGTGGATGCATGGATGTAAATGTGGATGTGTATGTATGGATGTAGGCATGTAGATGTGGATGCATGAATGTGGATGTATGTATGGATGTAGGCATGTAGATGTGGATGCATGAATGTGGATGTATGGATGTGAATGAGGATATAGATGTGGATGTATGGATGTGAATGTGCATGTAGATATGGATGTATAGATGTGAATGAGAATGTGGATGTGGATGTGGATGTGGATGTATGTATGTATGTATGTGGATGTGGATGTATGAATGAGGACGTGATAATGAATGTATGCATGTGGATGTGGATATGGATGTGTATGTATGAATGCGGATATGGATGTGTATGTATGAATGTGGATATGGGATGTGGATGTATAAATGAGGATGTGAAAATGGAGATAAGCATGTAGATGTGGATGTATGGATGTGAATGTGGATGTGGATGTGGATGTATGGATGTGGATATGGATGTGAATATATGATATGTGATGTGAAGGAATCTGAAGTGAAGAGATGGAAAATGATATGATTGGATGAGTACACATATAAATGAAATGTGGAATAAGTAATGTGGATTGCATGAGGGATAATGTGGAAAAATGAGAGTTAATATAGAAATTGTATTTGTAAACTGTTTGTAAATGCTGTTTGTAAATGGCTGTTTTATGTCAAGAATGCTGGGAAAGCATTTTGACCGTCGTGTGATTAAGGTCGTGGAGACCTAACTGATAAAGTTGCAACTGCTGACGGAGAGTCAATGGAGGACGTCTCGCGTAGCAAGGTCGGCCAAGGTCTTGACCAGCCTCGGTTCGATTAAAATGGTGAGCTTCCGGTACGGTGGATGAGGGACCAAGGAAGCGGCCTATGAGTGAAGCGCTAGGTCACCTGCGAAGGATCCTAGAGGGTGCTGACCATACGGTGCTCGGGCTCTGGGTCGCCCAGGATACCCATGCGTGCGTCGAGGAAGATATTGGAACAAGGAGTAAGAGTTGTTTTCTGGAACCGGGCATGGATCTGGTTGACTGACCTTGCTGGTCCTCAACGGATGAGTCCATGGCTCTTTTATATGGATCTGTTGGTTGATCTTGCTGATCTTCAACGAGAGTCCATCTTGATAAGTGATTATATTATTGAGTATTATGGGCTAGGAACTATTGAAACGGCCCCTGTGTGGACAGGTGGTGAGCGTTCTAGTTGCCAATGATGCCATAGATACTCTGATGAAGGAATGATGGAAAATTATGAATCAACTGGATAAATTGGGAGATTGTGATCAGTGGTACTATGGTTTCATTAAAGGATTGTTTTAAAGTTAGCTGATGCTAAGAAAAAGGCAATTTTCATATTGGGTGTGTAAGTGGTGTGGCTAGTTTTATGTTTGCATGAAATTCCGGCTAGGGGGCCTTGGAACTCTTTTCCTTGGTACCCGGGACAAAACCTAACCAAATTCCAAATTGGATCCCATCACTACAGTGGTTGGGCGGTTGCCTAACCCATGGGATCGGATGGGGTTAGGCTGGACTGATGGATCCGTAAATCGAGACTCAATTTCTGTTATTACGATAGATAAAGTAAATCCCGGATAGTAATTGTTCTATGGATAGGAATCAACGGCTGTGCCTCCTTGGTGGGGAAAAAAGCGTTGATCCCAATGATCCAAGTGCAAGTTTCTTCCTTGATCTGACCAAGTATCTTTATAGATGCAGTCGGATCTGTTTGATCAGTAAGGGTTTTGACTACGTTAGAGTGAAAAATTATCCTGGTGGAATCGCCCGTGCTTTTCGGATAAGGGAAGTTTTTTCGGGTCTGGTTTTGGAAAAAACCGACGGATTAGTCTTTTGTCCGGATATCCGTGGACGAGGCCCCGAGTGTGGGACCCTGCCTCGCGCAAGAAGTGCTACTTCCGCTGCTAGTACCCCGAATCCGTTGCGCGGTGGGAACAGGGATCTCACAGGGAAACATGCTGAATAATGATGAAGGATGGCTGAAAGATGGCTGTCCTGACTCCAATGCTGAGTTCCACCACTTGTATGCTGGTATCCCTCTATGTAGGAGTTGGGAATGAAAAGATGCAGGGGGGGAAGAGAGCTTGAGCTCTTGCAAGCACACACACACACTCACAAAACCCTAATAGAGAACACACAAGGTGAGAGGCTGAAAATCTTCTTCTTCTCTACACAACACTCAACACACCATATACAAGATAAGAGTACACAATAATATGAAAGGTACTCAACCAAATACATACACGGGTTCTCTATAGTGTGAACCCGACTAAATGAGTGGCCACCGCCTCACTAGACGAGCTCGATATCTCAACACTCCCCCTCGAGCTCAATTCCATCTCATGTACACCAAGCGAAGCCCTGAATCTGCGGACCTTCTCTGTAACCAATGCTTTGGTGAAGATGTCAGCTACCTGATCCTCTGTGCTGACATAAACAAGGTCAAGGTCTCCTGCCAAGACCTTCTCTCTAACGAAGTGGTATAGTGGACCTCTATGTGCTTCGTACGAGCATGAAAGACTGGGTTCCTGGCCAACTGTATACTGCTAATGTTGTCACAAAAAATGACAACTTGTCTATCCACTGATAGACCCAAATCTGCAAGTAGCTTTCTCAACCAAGCTACCTCACATGCTGCCATAGCAGCTCCTCTGTACTCGGTCTCTGTACTGGATAGAGCAACCGTAGGTTGCTTCTTGCTGCTCCAAGTCACAGCAGCACTCCCCAAAGAAAACATGAATCCACTGGTAGATCTTCTATCTGAGACACTACCAGCCCAATCAGCATCTGTGTACCCATGTACACATATCTCTGTCCCAGTCTCATAGAATAGTCCACAATGCAAAGTAGACCTCACATACCTCAGTATGCGTCTCACTGCATCCAAATGCGGTTTCCGTGGAACCTGCATAAACTGACTCACCAACCCAACAGCATAGCTCAAATCTGGTCTGGTGATCGTCATGTAGATCAAGCTTCCTACTATGCTCCTATACATAGTAGGATCCTCCAAGATCTCTCCTGATCCTGCACTCAACTTGCCATTCTGATCCAATGGCACAGAAATAGGCTTACAGCCTGTCATACCATACTTGGACAACATGTCCAAGCCATACTGTCTCTGCAGTAATCCAATACCATGTGGTGACCTAATCACCTCAATGCCCAAGAAATATCTGAGCTCCCCTAGATCCTTCATCTCGAACTTCTGTCTAAGCAAGATCTTTACATCAAAGATCTCTACATCATGGTCCCCCGTAATGATCAAGTCATCTACATAGATGACAACAAGCACAACCTCTCTATCACCATGTCTCACATACAGCGAGAAATCTGCATTGGCTACATGAAAGCCAATAGTGACAAGATATTCAGAAATCTTGTCAGACCATGCTCTTGGTGCTTGCTTTAAGCCATACAAGGCTTTCTTCAACCTGCAAACATGCTCGGGGTGACCCACATCCTCATAACCAGGTGGCTGCAGCATATACACCTCTTCTTGCAAATCCCCATGCAAGAATGCATTCTTTACATCCATCTGATGTAAAGACCATTGCTTTGACGCAGCCACTGCTATCACAACTCTCACCGTTGCCATCTTGGCAACTGGGCTGAAAGTTTCCTCATAATCAATCCCATATGTCTGCGCATATCCTTTGGCTACCAATCTAGCCTTGTACCTGTTTATGCTTCCATCACTGTTATGTTTAACTTTGTACACCCACTTGCATCCAATGGCTTTCTTGCCTTCTGGCAATTGCACTAAATCCCAAGTTTCATTTCCATATAGTGCATCCATCTCCTCATCCATAGCTTTCTCCCAAGACACATTTCCAACAGCCTCATCAATGCATGTGGGCTCTACAACCTGCACAACCTTTGCCATATATGCATAGTGATGTGCCACATAACCATCATATGTAAATCTCTGCACAGGGTTCTTCACTCTCCCTGATCTTCGCAGCTTTTCATTCATGGCTTCCATAGCCTTCTTTACACCAAGTGTTCTCATAGCTGGGATCCCAAGCTCCTCATCAAGGCTCATATCTGAGCCACTAGACTCTCCATCGACATGAGAATGCCCTGCAGAAATGTCAAGCATACCAAGGGGCTCAACCACTTTCTCTTTTCCTTTACATGATGTACTAATCACATTTGCAGGACTGGTATTATGACGCAGCCTGCCACTCCATGGTCTATCAACAGACCCACTAGATGAGGACTCTCCTGGTCCACTCAAAGACTGTGATTGCTGACCTGCATTTTGTGCAACCACACTTCCACTCACATCAGCCCCAACAGCTTCTTTTCCAGCAGCATACCAGCTGCTCATCTCATCAAAGACAACATCCCTGCTTACCCTCAACTCACGTGTAGCAGGGTTATAACACCTGTATCCCTTTTGCTCAAGGGAGTATCCAATAAACACACTTTTTTCTGCTTTTGGATCCAGCTTAGTTCTCAACTCATCTGGCACATGCACATATGCAATGCATCCAAAGACTTTCAGCCAAAGACTTTCAGATGAGATAAATCTGGTTTTCTGCCAGTAAACCTCTCCTCTGGAGTTACATCATGTATGGCTACAGTTGGAGTCCTGTTCATGATGTATACTGCTGTAGAAACAGCCTCAGCCCAATAGCTATGCGGCATATTCTTCTCTTCCATCAATGCTCGCGCAATCTCAGCAATGTGCCTGTTTTTCCGCTCAGCAACTCCATTTTGCTCTGCGGAGTGTATCTGCATGTGAACTGTCTCCGAATACCATTCTTCTTCAAAAATTCAGAGAACTCATTGGAGAAGTATTCTCCCCCTCCATCTAACCTTAGGCACTTGACATATTTCCCTGTTTGCTTTTCAACCAAAACTCTGAAATTCTGAAAGTGAGTGAACACCTCACTCTTCTCCTTCATGAAATATACCCACACTTTCCTTGTGTGGTCATCAATGAAAGTCACATAATACCTGCAGCCTCCCATAGATATGGTCTTCGTAGGACCCCATACATCTGAATGCACAAGATCTAGTGCATTTCTGCTCACATATCTGTTACGTGGAAACACATGCTTTGTTTGCTTCCCAAATTGGCATGCTTCACATATTTTCTGCATACCTTCCACTTTAAATTTTGGCAGCCCTACTTCAATCTCTGCACATTTACATGTCCAATTCTTTTATGCCATATGTCTGTGTCTGTAACAACTCCTGAACCATTTGCAAACATCGCAGCACTCATTTCAGGCATGTCTACATTTAATGTAAACATTCTGCCCACTCTGTTGCCTTTTGCAACCAACATGCACTTGTCTTTAAAATCTTCAACATAACATCCATCAGGGTTAAACCGAACCTGCAAACCCTGCTCAATCATCTGGCCAACTGAAACCAGATTCTTTGTTATGTTCGGTACATGAAGTACATCTGCAAGGTACTTCACTTTGCCATCCTGCATAGACAATGGCACATCTCCAACGTGGGCAATTGGATGAGCACTGTCATCCCCTGTTTCCACAAAACCTGGTCTTTCTGGGTTTTTCATCTCCTTGAACCACTCCCCATGACTCGTCATGTGGTTCGAAGCGCCTGAATCCACATACCATACATTATCTTTTTGTGCTGCATCAACATTTTCAGACATGGCATTCACAACATGCTGCATAACAAACAACCTTTCATTATCCTCATTATTTCTGCTTGAGGATGCATAGTTGTTTTGCTGCACTTTCCCATTTTGCATGTCAGCTTGCTTCTTATAGCATTCTGCCTGCACATGTCAGCTTGCTTTCCCATTTTGCATGTCAGCTTCTTATAGCATTCTGCCTACACATGTCCAAGCTTACCACAGTAATAGCATTCACGTGCATCATTATATTGCCTTTGCCAATTTCCACGGCCTCTTTGACTCCCCCTGCCTCTGAATTTGCCTCTTCCACCTGCGTGTTGTTGTTGTTGTTGTTGATTCTGGGACTGTTGTTGTTGTTGCTGCTGCTGACCATAATTCTGATTACCTATTCGGCCACCTCCTTGACCGCGTCCACGGCCTCCTCTACCTCGTCCCCTTCCTGAACTCGTGTAGAAGGCCTGTTGCTCTGAACTGTTTTTTCTTTGTGAAGACTGTTGGTCTTCACCCAAGCTCTTCTCTTCGATAATCAGCAGACACCAAATCTGTGTTGGGAATGTTTTCCCGAGTCTGAATAGACGTCTTGAACGCCTTGTATTGTGGCCCGAGACCACGTAGACAGACTTCCACCTTATCATAATCATCTATTGACACACCAATAGATGCAAGGGATTCCACAATACCCTTTATCTTCAACGCATAGTCATTCACAGACATGCTCTTTTTCTCCACAGTATGAAGTTCATTCTTCAACTGTATCTTACGTGCCTTGGTATTTGTTTCATAGAGCTTTACCAAGGTGTCCCACGCCTCCTTGGGGGACTTGGCATCCTGAATGTGCCCAATAATGGTGTCCTGTATACTAATGGAAAGCCAATACATAACCTTCCTGGCTCCTTGGTTCCATTCTTTAAACTCTTTCACATCTGCAGAGCAGTCGGATTTATATCCGGTATCTCCGGTGCCTCTTCATACTCACCTTCTATGTAGTCCCAATAGCCTTTTCCCATTAGGAAATTCGTCAACCTGAACCTCCAAGCATGGAAGTTATTCTTATCAAGCTTCTCAGCCACAATCTGGGTTATCCCATCGTTTGACATCTTGCCAAACTCACAATTTTACCAGAAACTGCAATCTGGTTTTTCTGCACAACCTGCTGTATTTTCTGCACAGCGGTACTGTAGTACTCTCAAATGTCACAACCAGTGACTTCAATGTGCATACATACACCCAATGGCAACTGTAGACCTCTTTGCAGCGCCCACAGTGTCTGCACAGTCAATCTGTCTTCCTGCACTTCTTAAAACAGAGTTCTGCAGAGAATCGATGACTTACCCGCAGTGCTCGAAATCGCCTGCTTTCTGAAAAACGGAGGTCCAGACGCGCCCGAAACGCGTTTTCGGCCCAAAAATTGTAGTCTGAAGGACTGTATAGTTGCCCTTTAGCTTTACTCCCGCGAAGAAAGCTCCTCAATCAGAGACCGTTTGCCGGTGCCTCCCGTAGAGCTCCCGACAAGGGTATAGTCACCAACACAATAGGGAAGAGTAGTTGAAGCTCTTACCCTCGTACCGCTTCCTGTGGTTCTCTTGCTTGCAGCTCAGCCCTTAGCACGAACCAGGCTCTGATACCATGAAAAGATGCAGGGGGGAAGAGAGCTTGAGCTCTTGCAAGCACACACACACACTCACAAAACCCTAATAGAGAACACACAAGGTGAGAGGTTGAAAATCTTCTTCTTCTCTACACAACACTCAACACACCATATACAAGATAAGAGTACACAATAATATGAAAGGTACTCAACCAAATACATACACGGGTTCTCTATAGTGTGAACCCGACTAAATGAGCTGGCGCTATAACTATGCCAGTCTCTAGAATGGCTGTCACACAGCCTGTCATCCCACTGGCCGCATATCACCCAAGATCTCACCAACCATGCCAGTGGTGTAAGTGTGGGGCCTATCCCCCAGGCGGGTCATCAGTGGCCACCGCCTCACTAGACGAGCTCGATATCTCAACAGGGAAGTTGGGAATAATGATGAAGGATGGCTGTCCTGACTCCAATGCTGAGTTCCACCACTTGTATGCTGGTATCCCTCTATGTAGGAGTTGGGAACATGGCTGAATATGCTGATGCATGGATGCGCTGTTGTTCCCAACCCTCTTGGTGTAGAAACGCTGAAGGAACACACTGTTGGATGCTGAACTGTATCCCCCTTTGCTCCTAGGAAGGAAAACGCTGAAGAGATCCAGATGTCTATGTTGAAAGGATGCGTTTTTTATATATGGGGAATTGGTGCTGGTCGGCCAGCTTGCGGCTAGCTCTGAATATGCTCACGACTGCCATTTAAATGCCATAAATGCTTTAAAGGCTGGTCGACTGACTTGAATGCTGTCGGCTGCCTCCACAAGCCCCAATGCTTTTGTCTAGATGGTTTATATGATGCTACAATGCTGAATCCAACCCATACCATGTGGTACATGCTGAAAACATTCATTTAAATGTCCATAAAATGCCTGATAAATCCTGATTAAATGCTTGATGATGCCATGCCATAAAATAATGCCATGTCACTGTACACCTGAATGGTGTGCACGTGACATTCCCTGCTGCTAAACTGTTGCTGGGTGGTATACCTGGTAACCTTCGACTTCTCTATGATCCTTCTCCTCCGAACCACTGCCCCCTTCTGTCTTCTGCCTGCCGGGACTGAGGTCGTCTGCAGGAGTGAAATTCTTTGAGCCAAGACTCTATATACTGCGGGAACTGAATGGCAAATGCTGCTAAAACTGCTTGGAAATACCTGAGTCACCCCTGACCTGCCTGTGGAAACCTTTCACCTACCATCTCTGTCGTTCCTGAAGCTCTGAACCTCTTGAGGCGATGTTGGAGCAAACTTCCGTCTTCTGTGGAAGAGAAACCCCCTGTTTTGCTGCCAGTTGAAGCCCAAAACTTATGTCCTCCTTTGATGATGGATGTCATTCTTTCCCAGAGGCTCCAGGATTTGGTGTTGTCTTTGCCAAGAGTAATCAGTAGTGTCTTAAATATTGATGTAAAAGTTGTAGTCCACTTAGCAAGGAAGTCTTTAATGGTAGAATTATAACCTTGGCCTCTCTCTCTCTCTCTCTCTATTGTGCACACAATAATTACATTCACCCATGCTTTCTAATAAAAAATCATATTCTTCTTTAGTTAGAGCATAGCACACATGGAATAGAGTGCCTATCAAAAAAATTTAATTTCATTCATGATCCTCATAAATCTATCCCCTCTCTCTCTTAAACCTTGTGTGATACAAAATGAGGAGATCTCTTTTCAAAAGAGGACCATTATTGGAAGGTGAAATGCAAGCTTGCAAGTGTATGCACGGTTTAGTGAGATGTCCGCTTAACTTAGAATCCTATCTAATGCTTCAAATCCATTCTTCTTATATCCTTTTTTGTGATTTTTTAATTTTAGGTTCCTATGCTTCATAATAGCATGTGTTTATATGCCAAGACTTACATATTCTTACTCCAGGAGTTGATGTTGTCTTTACCAAGAGTATTCATTAGTGTCACGAATCTTGATGTAAACCTTGGCCTATCATAGACCTATGCTCTCTCTCTCTCTCTCTATTGTGCACATAATAACCTCATACACCCATGCTTTCTAATAAAAAATCATATTCTAAAGCATAGAACACATGGAATATAATGCTTATCAAAAAACTTTAATTTCATTCTTGATCCTAATAAATGTAGCCCCTCTCTTTTTTAAACCTTGTGTGATACAAAATGAGGAGATATCTTTTCATAAGAGGACCATGTATGGAAGGTGAAATGCAAGCCTGAAAGTGTATGCACGGTTTAGTGAGATGTCCTCTTAAAGTAGATGGCTTTCTAATGCTCCAAACCCATTCTTCTTACATCTTTTTGAGTGATTTTTTAAATTTTGGTTCCTATGCTTCATGATAGCGTGTGTTTATATGCGAAGACTGACATAATCTTTCTCCACGAGTTGGTGTTGCCTTAACCCAAGAGTAATCATTAGTGTCGCAAATCTTGAAGTAAAAGTTGTAGTCCAAGGAAGTCTTTGTTAGTAGTATTATAACCTTGGCCGGCTCTCTCTCTCTCTCTCTCTCTCTCTCTCTATATATATATATATATATATATATATATATATATATATTGTGCCAAGAGTAATCAGTAGTGTCACAAATCGTGTTGTAAAAGTTGGTGTTGTCTTTGCCAAGAGTACTCATTAGTGTCACAAATCGTGATGTAAAAGTTGTCGTCCACCTAGCAAGGAAGTCTATGTTAGTAGTATTATAACCTTGGATTATCATAGACCTATGCTCTCTCTCTCTCTCTCTCTCTCTATTGTGCACACAATAATTACATACACCCATGCTTTCTAATAAAAAATCATATTCTTCTTTAGTTAGAGCATAGCACACATGTTCAACCTTGTGTGATACAAAATGAGGAGATCTCTTTTCATAAGAGGACCATGTATGGAAGGTGAAATGCAAGCCTAAAAGTGTATGCACGGTTTAGTGAGATGTCCTCTTAAATGCAAGCCTGAAAGTGTATGCATGGTTTAGTGAGATCTCTTTTCATAAGAGGACCATGTATGGAAGGTGAAATGCAAGCTTGAAAGTGTATGCACGGTTTAGTGAGATGTCCTCTTAAATATGACTATCTAATGCCCCAAACCCATTCTTCTTACATCCTTTTTCAGTGATTTTTTAAATTTCGGTTCTTATGCTTCATGATAGCATGTGATTATATGCCAAGACTTACATAATCTTGCTCCACGAGTTGGTGTTGTCTTTGCCAAGAGTAATCTTTAGCGTCATGAATCTGGATGTAGAAGTTGTAGTTCACTTAGCAAGGAAGTCTTTGCTAGTAGTATTATAACCTTGGCCTATCATAGACCTATGCTCTCTCTCTCTCTCTCTCTCTCTCTCTCTCTATATATATATATATATATATATATATATATATATATATATATATTGTGCACACAATAATTAAATACACCAATGCTTTCTAATAGAAAATCATACTCTTCTTTAGTTAGAGCATAGCACACATGGAATAGAGTGCCTATCAAGAAAAAATAATTTCATTCATGATCCTCGTAAATATAGCCCCTCTCTATTTTAAACCTTGCGCGATAGAAAATGAGGAGATCTCTTTTCATAAGAGGACCATTATTGGAAGGTGAAATGCAAGCCTTCTTGAAAGTGTATGCATGGTTTGGTGAGATGCCTCTTCAATTAGATGGCTATCTAATGCTCCAAATGCATTCTTCTTACATCCTATTTTTGGGATTTTTTAATTTTAGGTTTCTATGCTTCATGATAGCATGTGTTTATATGCCAAGACTTACATATTCTTGCTCCAAGAGATGGTGTTGTCTTTGCCAAAAGTAATCATTAGTGTCACAAATCTTGATGTAAAAGTTGTATTCCAATTTAGCAAGGAAGTCTTTGTTAGTAGTAATATATACTTGGGCTATCATAGACCTATGCTCTCTCTCTCTCTCTCTCTCTCTCTCTCTCTATATATATATATATATATATATTGTGCACACAATAATTACATACATTGTGCACACAATAATTACATACACCCATGCTTTCTAATAAAAAATGATATTCTTCTTTAGTTAGAGCATAGCACACATGGAATAGAGTGCCTATCCAAAAAAAATTAATTTCATTCATGATCCTCATAAATCTATCCCCTCTATCTTTTAAACCTTGTGTGCTACAAAATGAAGAGATCTCTTTTCATATAAGAGGACCATATATGGAAGGTGAAATGCAAGCGTGCAAGTGTATGCACGGTTTAGTGAGATGTCCTCTTAAAGTAGATGGCTATCTAATGCTCCAGACCCATTCTTCTTACATCCTCTTTGAGTCATTTATTAAATTTAGGTTCCTATGCTTCATGATAGCGTGTGCTTATTTGCTAAGACTTCCATAATCTTGCTCCACGAGTCGTTGTCTTTGCCAAAAGAGTAATCATTAGTTTCACGAATCTTGATGTAAAAGTTGTAGTCCACCTAGCAAGGAAGTCTTTGATAGTAGTATTATAACCTTGGCCTATCATAAACCTATGCTCTCTCTCTCTCTCTCTCTCTCTCTCTCTCTCTCTCTATTGTGCACACTGCACACAATAATAACATACACCCATGTTTTCTAATAAAAAATCATATTCTTCTTTAGTTAGAGAATAGCACACATGGGATAGAGTGCCTATCAAAAAAAAAATCATTCATGATCCCTAAAAATCTATCACGAATCTTGATGTAAAATTCTCTCTCTCTCTCTCTCTCTCTCTCTCTCTATATATATATATATATATATATATATATATATATATATATTGTGCACACAATAATTAAATACACCCATGCTTTCCAATAAAAAATCATACTCTTCTTTAGTAAGAGCATAGCACACATGGAATAGACTACCTATCAAGAAAACATAATTTCATTCATGATCCTCATAAATCTAGCCCCTCTCTCTTTAAAACCTTCTGCAATACAAAATGAGGAGATCTCTTTTCATAAGAGGACCATTATTGGAAGGTGAAATGCAAGCAGCCTACAAGTGTATGCATGGTTTAGTGAGATTCCTCTTAAGTTAGATGTATATCTAATGTATATCTAATGCTCCAAATCCATTCTTCTTACATGCTTTTTTGTGATTTTTTAATTTTAGGTTCCTATGCTTCATATTAGCGTGTGTCAGGGATTTAATATTCACGTGATCACAAGATTTTTTGTGATAATAACACATGTGAACAAGTTATTCACATGTTCTCATGTTACCATTCACAAAATAACAGGTCACTTGCCATTTGGCTTGGCTACACATGGGAATAAGCTATTCACATGTTCTCATGTTACCATCTTCACATAATAGCAGGTCAGTGGCCACCTAAGAAGATTTTTTATGCCCGACAAAGATAATTTTTTTAGGCCCTTGTGAAAGCTTTGTGAATATAACATGTGATCACAAGATTTTTTGTGTTATTAACATATGTTATTAACATGTTCACATGTTCTCGTTTACGTCAGTGAAATCCCTGGCATGTGTTTATATGCCAACACTTACATATTCTTGCTCTAGGAGTTGGTATTGTCTTTGCCAAGAGTAATCATTACATTCATGAATCTTGATGTAAAAATTGTAGTCCACTTAGCAAGGAAGTCTTTGTTAGTAGTATTATAACCTTGGCCTATCATAGACCTATGCTCTCTCTCTCTCTCTCTTTCTCTCTCTCTCTCTCTCTCTCTCTCTCTCTCTCTCTCTCTCTCTCTTAGAGGGTGTTGACCATATGGTGCTCGGCTCTGGGTCACCGAAGATACCCATAAGTATGTTGGGGAAGATATTGGAACAAGGAGTAAGAGTTGTTTTCTGAATTCGGGTGTGGATATGGTTGATTGACCTTGTTGGTCCTCAACAACGGATGAGTCCATGACTCTTTTATATGGATCTGTTGGTTGATCTTGTTGATCTTCCACGGAGATTCCATTTTTTTATGTGAATATATTGCTAGTTACTATGAGCTAGGAACTATCGAAAAGACCCCTGAGTGAACAGGTGGTGAGCGTTCTGTTGAAAATACAAGTGAATAGGGTGTGTGTGGGAACAAGCTCTTGGATAGAGGCTGTAAAAGAGGAGATGTAATTGTGAAAGAACCTGTGAAAAGGTGAGAAGAATCTACTGGGAGAGAATAATGGGTAGCATGAGGGAATTTAGGAGTGGAGATATTCTGGGAGATATTCAGGGAAAAGAGAAGAGGTGGAGAGAATCAGGCAAAAGGTGGAGATATTCTGGGAGTGAATCATGGAGAAATCAATGGGATTTGATGCTTGACATTGGAAATGACAACAGCTATGGTAATGTCATATTAGAACTGTGGATAAAATTCTCCATATACGAATGCTCACATTGGAAATAACAACAGCTATGGTAATGTCCGAGATCAGAGTGTATGAAAGATCACGCCCGATGAAGCTGTAGAGACGTCAAATTGGTCTAGACAGTAGAACTGTGGGTGCAATCTCTGAGAAGGTAGACAGAATGAGCATGTCAAATCTTGGTCCTACGGAGCTTAATGGTGTTGACACATTTTCTCCTTTCACCTCCACTGGTATGTTCTCATAAGCATCAAAGTGGATGACGTGCATATCTACTGCATCTGCTTTGACCGCAATATCTGGCTCACTAGGATTTAGAATTGACATGCTAATTCTGCCCATTGCCCAACTTTGGCCGTGACCTTCATACAAACTCTAATTGCGGGCATTACCGTAGTTGTTATTTCCAATGTTAGCATTCATATATGGAGAGTTTCGTCCATAGTTATGATTGCAAGCCCCATTGTTTTTGTAGTCAGACCTTACAAGATAGTTTCGAAGTAGTTTTGTGTTATGTGATGATCTTTTGTGTTTGTCAAGATAGTTTCGAGGTAGTTTGTCTGCTAATGTATGTTTTATAATATGTGAGTGACTTTGTTGTTTTTTCATTTGTGTATTCATTGTTATATGCTTTGCTTGAATAGGTTATTTGAGATGGAGGACAATGTTGGATCCAGTGATACCTCCAATAGAGTCCAAATTCCAAATAGTAGGAAAAAAAAGGCACCTGGGATAGAGTGCCAATATGCAATTAACGTCGGTGATCGATTCATAGATTGGGAGTGTAAGCTATGCCACGCAGTAAAATCAGGTGGGGTGCCTCGACTAAGAGAACACTTTTTAGGCGGAGCGAAGAAAAAGTCATGTACCCACCCCTCTGCACCTGCAGTGGCCAAACGCATAAGAGAAGAAATTCAAAAGAAAGATGCAAGAAAACATTACACTCCTACCCTGTTAATGTATCAAGGCAGCAAGAACATTGTTGTTCTAATCATCAAACTCCAGCTACATTAGGAAGTGAATGGGGTCTTCTTGGGCCCTTTAATTTGCCCAAGCCTAATCAAGGTGATTAAGGAATAGCCAAATGGGAGGTTGCCATGTGGACTGAAATGTTGGGTTTTTAAGAGAGGTGTAAGAGTGGTCAAAGGGTGCACTTTTTTCCCCAAAAAGGGAGGGGGGCAATTTTACAATTTTCGGACCTCCATAACTTCTACATACAAGCTCCGATTTGAGCGGAGATTACAGATCCGTGATCTACGCATCAAGAGCTTTCCATAGATATGTTACATGATATGGTTTTATCCGCTAGATTTTAAATTCCATTTTCCCTCCAAAATTCAAATTCGAATAAAGTAGCCGTTTTGAAGCTTCTAATTAGAAAACGTTTCTTCTTAAGAGAAAAGGTTTGACTCCCTTAAACTGCCAAATAAAAGGGCCCAAGAAGCCTTCCATTGAGGTCCTAATGCATCGCCTGCTTGTACTCCGAACGTCAATGTGCAACCAGAAAGTAATCTACCCAGTGCATCTTCTTGCAAGCGGAACTTTGACGTAGGAAATATACCCATGCGTCAAACTTCATTGCAAGAAAGCCTACGTCAAGGTCGGCTCGATGATGCACAACTCGCCCTTGCTGAAGCGATTTACTTTTCTCATAGTTTGAATCTTGTATTAAAAGATTGGTATAAAAGTGATGATACCAAATGGTTTGCCTTAATCGTCGACACACTGCTCGCGAGCTTGTGAGATTCATGCTCAAGAGATAGAGAGTGTTAGATATTTTTCAACCTCGCATGTCAGTTATGTTAAAGCTTCCAACGGAGACTAGGTTTTGCACTCACTTTTACACTTTTGAGTCTCTTCTTCGAAATAAAGATGCAGTTTGCGAAACATTTACATGCATGACATTTCATGACTGGGAGAGCACTCAACCTGAAAAAGTGAAAGAGAAAATCAAAGTCTTGAAGGCAGTGCTTTTACGAGAAGAAGTTGGTGGAACAGTGTGATGGATGCATACCATGTAATGATGCCTGTTATGTATGCCATACGAAATCTTGATCAAAGAGCGCCTAATCTCGGGAAAGCATAGATGCAATGGTGGACTATCCAGCGGAGTTTGGAGTGTCCTGAGAAATTAGAGCATTCAGTGGTGGAAAAGTAATGGCATGTTATAGACAAAGAAAAGTCCTATTGAAGTACTTCCATGCTAGATGGATTGGAGCGCATTCACCACTACACAGTGCTGCTTACATGCTAGATCTTGAATACTGGAATATGGATTTGATGTCCAACGTTGAGGTGGTTCAAGATTTTTATAAAGCGGTAAACACTTTTTATAATAATGTTGATGATCTTGAATACTGGAATATGGATTTGATGTCCAACGTTGAGGTGGTTCAAGATTTTTATAAAGCGGTAAACACTTTTTATAATAATATTGATGATCGTGTAAAGTCCATAAAGGAGATGACCTCATTTCGATTGAAAGAGGGTTTATTTTCCAACCCCCTTGTTCAACAAATGGCTAAAGAGCAGCCTACATGGAAGTGGTGGAGGATGATGAATGGTGGTGAGCACTATGCTTTATTGCGCAACCTTGCGATGAAGGTTCTAAGTCAGTGTTCTTCAAACTCAGGCTCAGAAAGAAACTGGAGCATGTACAAATATATTCACAGTACTATTCGCAATCGACTTCTTGCTGATCGAGCAGATAAACTTGTTTACATGTATTGCAATGAAAAGATCTTGCGAGACATTGAAAGCAAAGAGTATGAAGAAGATATGCCCAGATGGATGTACGATTGTGATGATGTAGTAGACGAGAACTTTGATGTTGGACGTACATCGTGCACTAGCCTTGAGATAGAAGACAATTTGGACATTGACTTAGATGAGCTTAATTTAGCAGACGAGAGGGTAAACGGTGAAAGAATTTTGGAGCAAGATACTGACATAGAGGAAGAAGCCATTTCATTAATTTCAAAAAAAATACTTGTACAAATGATTGTATTTGGAGAAATTATCAATACAAAAGTAGGATTTGTAGACGATGCATTTTAGCTTCAGGCGGGGCAGCATCTCTAAGATCATTGCATGCTACACGCATGCTCTCCAAAATAGTTCGTGTTATATGTTGATGGTTGAAGTCTGCTATCTTTTGTCTATCAAGCAACTCAGCGTTGCCTTCGAAGTCGACGCAGTGCATTTTTCCCTATCTGCTCTAATAGATCTCGCCTGAGTATCTCAGACTCATTGATCTTTTTGACAATGTCTTCTGAACATTGTGAGACTGCGATGACTGCTTCAATGCGAATTGCTCATAGGATGATTTTACGCTCTTTAGGGGAAAGCATGGTGGTCGTCTTCGCAAATCTAGCAAATATCACTAAACACAACAAAAACGGAATATCAAACATTACTGAAATCAACATCAAGCAATACATCATCGAACGTGAGAGAACCGCAACAAGTGTATCATTACTTATCAATGATCAAATAAAAACGGAATATCAAATAATATTACTGAAATCAACATCATGCAATACATCATCAAACGTGTGACAACCGCAACAAGTGTATCATTACTTATCAATGATCAAACAAAAACGGAATATCAAACAATATTACTGAACTCAACATCATGCAATACATTATCGAACGTGAGACAACCGCAACAAGTGCATCATTACTTATCAATGTTCATCAAACGTGAGACAATCACAACAAGTGTATCATTACTTATCAACAATGTTATCAACAATGATCGAACAAGTGCATCAGACATAAGCTTCTATACATAATAACTAGAGAGCATCATACATGAGCTTCATTACTAGAATCGAGAGAGAGAGAGAGAGAGTTGTGGAGTCGTGTGGGTGTGCAGATGAGAGAGTCAACATTGAGTGACTAGAGAGAGAGAGATGATAAAGCCAAAGTTAATGCAACTAATAGTATACATTAAGACAAGTTGTAAAAGTGTTTAAAAGAGGCTCTTGCTAGAGTGAGTGGCACACACTTTACCCAACTCCCTCTCTCTATCTTCTTTTCGTGTGCCTTCTCCTCTCTCTTTCTGCTACAGTCATTTTACTTTGTAAACATCTTCTATGTATCTCAAAAATCTATTTTTGACAAGAAAGTGCCATACGCAAAAACCTACACTTACATAATAAAAGCTATCGTTAGATTTTGGAGTGTCTCATACATGTTGCACTCCTCATCTACACACCTACCGTGACAGAGAGAGAGAGAGAGAGAGAGAGAGAGAGAGAGAGAGAGAGAGAGTTGTGAAGTGTATCATGAGAGAGAGAGAGAGGGGGGGAGGAAGAGAGAGAGAGAGTCGTGACAGATAGAGAGAGAGGGAACATTAGATGACATTTTTAATAGTTTTGTGAGTTCCTAAAGAGAGGAAAATAATGTTTAGTATTGTTTTATATTTTAAGAAAATAGAGGGAGAAAAGGTAGTTTATTAGGGATTATGTATATTTTAAGAGAAAAAAAAGCACTCCTCATCTACACACCTATCGTGACAGAGAGAGAGAGAGAGAGAGAGAGAGAGAGAGAGAGAGAGAGAGAGAGAGTTGTGAAGTGTATCATGAGAGAGAGAGAGAGAGAGAGAGAGTTGTGAAGTGTATTGAGAGAGAGAGAGAGAGGGGGGGGAGGAAGAGAGAGAGAGGGAACATTAGATGACATTTTCAATAGTTTTGTGAGTTCCTAAAGAGAGGAAAATAATGTTTAGTATTGTTTTATATTTTAAGAAAATAGAGGGAGAAAAGATAATTTATTAGGGATTATGTATATTTTAAGAGAAAAAAAAGAACTCCTCATCTACACACCTATCGTGACAGAGAGAAAGAGAGAGAGTTGTGAAGTGTATCATGAGAGAGAGAGAGAGGGGGGGTAGGAAGAGAGAGAGAGAAAGATATTCATTTTTACGAGTCATGACATCATGAAATTAAACTTAAAGACAATATGATGTAAACTTTGATCCATGAAATACTCATGCCACGTTACCAACCAAGTATCGCATGGATCACACACAATAAAAACAATACAAGCCGCATCAAGCAAATTTACGACATTTTTTCGATCGCGTTAACGATCAAATGTCGCAATATGCAAAAAACAATATATGCACTAGCGGACGACACCAACTTGCCACGTTAATGACAAAATGCCACCTGAATCTATGGGAATACGAATAGGATACGGACATACACTGGCCGCGTTACCGACCATATGCCCGCATTTGACAAAGGAAAGGGAAGGAAAGGTGACATTGCCATTAGTACCGCTACGGCGAAAATGGATGAGTAGTGTCAAATTGTGAAAGGAAAGAGGATAGAGCGAATGAGTATGACACTCATGAACGAGGCTATGGCATATGCAAAAAGTTCAGAGTTATCATCTTTTCTCAGTGATGATGAAGACACATTTGAGGGGAATACTGAGATCAACCAAACTCCTGATAGGGAGAGGATTTGCAAGCTAGACCTTCCCTCATATAGTGTCCAATCTGAGAAAGAGATATGGTGGCTTGGGGCATTTGAAGTACTAAAAGAGACACATGATGTTTGATAGGATACCCCAGATTACCACCGGCATCAAAGCACAGATTCAGGGAGAAAAACTTGAGGTAGAGGGCAAGGGCACTTATACAGTAGATTGGCATTTGGGGGGTGACCAGAAGATAAGAAAGTGCTTGCTTGGGTGTCCAGAAGGTGACAACACCCCAAATCCTTGTCTGTGGTGCATGAGAATGGTGAGTGAAAAAAATAAAATTTGGGAAAGAAGAGGATGCTTGAGAATCAAGATACTGAGCACAACCCCATGGACGATGCTGGTTGGAGGTGTCTTGTCTGCCAGCATGCCAAACAGGCATTTGAGAGACCCAAAATGGAATCTTATAATTCCATTTGACCTTCGGAATGTCCACTTCTGTACACTACATGCATTCATGTGTGTGTTTGACCGTTTGCTCAAGTGTCACATAGATTATGCATTTACCATACAAGGCAAAGAATGACAAGAAGAAGCTCTTCATAAAAAGTAGAGCAACTCCTCAACTCAATTGGGTGCCATGGTGGCAATGTGCAGATTACTGTTAACAAAAAGACCTCTCGCGGCATGACTCATGAGGTTGCACAACAAGTGTCCACCATGAGTGGAAATAAAGCAAGACGTTTTTTAGAGAAGCCAAAAAATGCCAAGGACTCAACCAAGCCTTGGAACTTGTGGAAGGATTTATGCAAATGTACAACATTTGACTGCACCAATTCAAGCTTTGTAATTCTACGTGAGAAGGTTTGGTCAGACTTCAATAAGATGGTGAAACTTTTGACCAAAAGAAGCACAACCACAAAGGGGCGACAAAAATTTCAAGACGAGCTTTCTAATTTTACGAAGTCCATGGTTGATACATGGGGTGAAACCAACATTACGCAGTACATGCTAAACACATTTGCTCCTTCCTAAACTAGATATTAAGAAACGAGTATGAATAACTACTGACTCTCTTAATTTTTTTGCAACACATTCTTTATGCTCACATGGTGCATACTTCATGAATGAGTATGGCTCTCTGGACATGTGGAGCACACAAGGAATGGAGAAATATCACTATCAAGATAGAGGAGTATATTTTAAAAACACTCGGCGTGGAGGAGGAAAGACTCGTACAAATTACCTCAAGGAGATGTTTAACTGGTTTTACAGATACACTTTTTGGGTGAAAATTATCCATGGAAAGGGCACGTATGAGTAATCTAGCAAGGGCAGCACAAAATAATGCCAAACAGAGAAGATCACTAAAGTTGAAAGCTGGCACAAGACCAGCACATCATGCAGCATGGAGATCTACACGAAGACGCATAGGAAGAATTTGGAAGTAGAAACAACACTTTGTAATTGAAAGTATTTGGAATAAAGTTGAAAACATTTTTGACTTAGGAAGTAAACATTTAGAAGAAAGTTGTAAAGCTTTTTGACTTGAAAATAAAAAATAATTGCACCATTCCATTATATTGAAGATTCACAGTGAAGATTCCATTATATTGAAGATTCACAATGAAAATATTTACAACGAAAAAGAGCTAATTGCTCTTGAGTCTCTTCTCTTCTTGCTCCCCCTCTTCGGTAGGCATTTTCCCTCTATAACGCAAAAACCTCTTATGAATATAGTTCTTGAGTGACTTTACATCCTCCACTCCTGCACCAAGAACATAGCTTGAATAACATAGAAAATAACCTGCTCGAAAAGGCCAAAAACCAGGGCCGTATCCAAAGATACGGATGGCAACACACTTCTCTATAAGCATGACTTTATGTATATTATAAGGTATAATAATGCATACCCTGTATACCTAGAAAGGTATAAATGCATACCGTGTATACCTAGAAAGGGCTTTCAGTGTAAGGAGTGGAGTCTCTGCATCCCTTGAGTACTTGCTATGATATATAATAAATATATTTTTGTCGCGATAGAAGAGACGTAGTGTGCAAGAGCAGCATCTTGCCTAACTCTTGCACAACCAGCACCACCTCATCCAAGAAATCCATCGGTGTCGTCAAGCTCTATTTGCATTGACAAAGAACCATGAGGAAAAAAACTAAAGTAAGAAATAATTCAAACAGACTGAAGCAATAAGAATTAAACTAGACAAACTAAAGAAATGATTAATTCAGTTAATAAACAAGCAATAATTTACCTTTTGGTTCTCATCCTCCTCCAACTTCGCTGCATCCCAAAGGTTGATGGAGCCCTCTTCATTTTCTTGGTCAAGTTTGGGAACAAGTTCCTTACCAAACTCAGAAATGCCCATATCCTGCTGCTGCTGCTGAAGGGCTTGAAATTATTCCTCTGAAGGAAGAGAAGCTTCATTCTCCTTGGCTTTTTTAAAGCACAAGGACATTGCTTCTGGGGCCTCTAAGAAGTTTTCTTTCACTTCTGTGTCTAATGCAAGAAATTCATCCTTATGCTCATTCTCTTCATCGAGAACACGAGACGCAGCTTCACAACCGTCTGCTATTACAGTAATCCTACCTAAAATTGTAGAGTTTTTGAATGTGGGAGAGGAGGAGGTAATACTTTCCATTAGGAAGGACAGTAGCCCAGGCATGACAAAATTGGACATCAATCACTCCCCACATGAACGGATGACGTTCCTTCATGAATGATGGTGGTGGAAGCCTTAAACTCTGCCACATCAAAATTTGTGTTGAGAAGTTCCTCCTCCTTCTCGGCACAAGGTCTATGACCTCTTATTCTGCACATTGAGCACTTGAAATAAAGGACTATTCTGATTTATCAGTCCTTTCTTTGAGCTCCTCTTTTGTGTAATCCTCCTTATCATCATGAAGAAAGAGATATAGGCAGCAAACCCAAAATGATATTCTAGCAACTTGCATTTCCTGCCATGCACTAGGCACATGTCAACACAAATCTTAATACGTTGATCATTTTAGTAAGTGTTCCATATCTTCGACATGCTTGAATTTTGAGACGAGGTGATTGTGACATGTGGACATACGTAATGGACCCATAAGAGACGGTCCCTCCACTGACCAACCTGCAATAGACTGTCCACTCTCCCTCCAGGGATGTCCTTAACATGTCCTTGATAATCTCCTCTCCAGATTGAAAGGAACGTTGAACACAAGCTCTACATGATGGCAAAGGGATTTCTCCTGTGCCTAGCCCTCCTCACCAGATCAAAGAGATGCTCTATGGCGCTAGGCTCGTCCTTAAACTCCTCCAGCAATAAATCATCCACATCATCTGCAGCATTATACAAGTGAGAACTCTTAACCTCCATAGGTTTCTCTGATCTAGGTAGAATCCATTCACCGTGCGATAAGGCGAAAGCAACGATGCAAGAATGCACCTATCCAACCGTGGACAGTATGGCTGTGGAAAAAGCTGACTCGCACCGTGGACGGTATGGAAAGCAAGAAAATTTCAAGCAGAGAGAAAAACAGAAAAAGAACTCACACCATCTTTATATAGGTCAAATAATAGGGCTAACATCACATGATTGAGGATCAAACGCCACGTGTGGTAGGGCTTACATCATCATTGATTCACGAATTGCCACATGTAGGGCTAACACAGTCAACGCTAACTTTGTCACCTTGCATGACAAAAAAAATTAAATAAGCTTTGATTTTTCATAGACTTTTTCAGATTGCGTTTTGAATCTTTTCTTTTTCACACTTTTTTCTTCCACGGTTTTTTTCACGCTTTTTTTTCATTGTGTTTCTCCACACTTTGCTCGTGCAGCTCACTAAATCCATTCATCCCAGCCCTTGTTTCAAGCGCCTATAAGTTTTTCTCTCTCTTTCCCTTTTCTTTTGCTGATTTCGTTCATGGTGCGATATGGCAGTTCTCCCTGTTTTCGAATCGACATATCGCTCTGTGGGACGGTTGGGTGAATTTTATTGATAAGTTCTCTCTTCCCCTTTTCTTTTGCTGATTTTGTTCACGGTGCGATATGGCTATTCTCCGTGTGAAATCAAATCGACATATCGCTCCATGGATGGTTGGGTGAATTTTATTGATAAGAGATTCTGATTTCATTCGTGGTGCGATATGGCTATTCTCCATGTTTTCGAATTGAAATATCGCTCCGTGGGACGGCTCTGAAAATTTTATGGATAAGTTCTTGTTTCGTTCACCATTCAAAATGAACGTTGGTCCACATTTGGATTCCCCTTAATTGTGCGGTAGATGGTGGTCGTGTGACTTTTGGCTTATTACTCTGCCTTCTCTTTTCTAGTACTGTAATGGCACACACAAAACAGACCGTCAGGAGAGTTTCAATGCTAGATCCAGATCCAACGCCCGATCTAGCACCAAATCCAGTTCCGGTTCCAGATATTTCAGAGAAAATTCCAAAGGATGCCACAAGTGAACCTATGCTTCCTAATGTCAAACCCAGCGCTTGCAAGAATAATTCAAAGGCTAGGGTCACTTTGTAGAGGCAAAGAAAAATGTTTGCGGAGATAAGGAAGGCGCAGGCGGCGGCTGTCTCAATCTCCTCATTCCCAAAGCTCCTTTCTTGAGAGGATTGTCAGATCCATAAGCGACAGAATAAAGTGGAAAGGTTACTTTAAATGGCAGAGTAGTGCCCTCGCATGTCTTCAAGAGTCATGCGAGTACTTCCTTATAGACTTATTAAATGATAGTAACATTTGTGCTGCCCATGTTAGGAGGGTCACACTAATGGACAAGGACATGACATTAGTAAGCAGAGTTAGGTATAGGTATGATAAGTTTATGCGACCTCTACCATTTAGGGATAGGAAGACAACAAAAATCTTCTCCATTCCTCCTGCTTTGAAGAGGAATAGGGCTTCTGACAAGGTGGTTATTGAAAGAGGTGACAACACCAGGTCCACAAGGGCTTAAGAGGCTTGTAAAGGGGGCGTATCTCAAGGGAAAGGAGACATTGATAGAAGAGAATGTCGATAGGGATGATTTGGCAGAAAACCTTCTAAAGTTGGAGGGAGAGAATAATGACAGACTTAAGGTGGTGCCTAGTCAGATTATATGCAATGTCTCGTACACAGCGCCAAGTAGGAGGAGTACCTCCATATCGATCCAACGGATGTTTATATGCTCGTTGAAAAGAATAGAAAGATCAATGACAGTATTATGCTTACTTGTTTAAGGTGTGTACTCTTTGCCTTTTTTTGAATGCTTTCTTATTTTGATTTCTTGTTCCCTTTCCTAATGTTCTTAATTCAATGTGCAGGAGGGTACTGTTGAAAGAGCTTTTGCTAGACCAGGCAAAGCAAGTATATATTTGTGATCCTTTGGCATCAACTATCCTGATTGACCCATCGAGGTCTAAAGAGGACCTTGCTCCTTATTTCTAGGGAGTTAGTTCGGGTTGCTTTGTTGTGCTGCCATATATAGAGAAGTATGTATTTCCTTTGGATTTCAAGCCGTTGATGGAATTTAAGTTATTAGTTGCCTATGTTAGGTTTCTTATATTTTTTGTTTACTTTCTCAATTTCAGAGGCCATTGGTCTACTTGTTTAATAAATGTGGTGAAATGTCGGATAGTTTTTATGAATAGCCTTCTTTGAATGCACGGATAGTCTAAATTATAAGTCATTATACTTTATATCGTTTCCTTCTTGCTTCCTAATTGTTGATTGTAAGTCATTCTTTATATCGTTGATTGTAGGGCATGTAAGAGGGAGGTCGAATTGATTGAAACTCTATGTTCTGAATTGAAAAAGGATATAGAGTGGAAATTTCTCAACCAACCCATTCCTATGCAAAAGGATTCACACTCTTGTGGCTAGTGCGTAGTCGCAAATTTCTGGAAGTTCCTCCTTTCCAAGTACCCTAATTTTGAGAGCTGTGTAAGTTTCTTGTGTCACTCTAATATAATTTCTCTATGTTCATTTCATGAGAGATCTCGCATTATTTTAATTGACCTTTATGTTGTTTTGTAGTCTGTTTGTCAAACAAGTTCTGGCTATGGAGTGTGCAGGCAAAGGCAATAAACATTATCCTCAATAATGCAATTATGCATGATGACCCTGACTCGCCACTTACACTAGTTGCTGGCAGCACTAGTGCATCAAAGAAGAGAAAAAAGATGCCGTTTCATTCCCCTGTTAAAGCATTTCAACTTTAAACAAGGAGTCCCTGACTCGCCACTTACACTAGTTGCTGGCAGCACTAGTGCATCAAAGAAGAGAAAAAAGATGCCGTTTCATTCCCCTGTTAAAGCATTTCAACTTTAAACAAGGAGTCCCTGAGAAGGGAAGCAAGGGCAAGGTAAAGAGGAAGCTTCCATTTGCAAGCAAGGGCAAGGACAAGGTAGGCAAGGTGCCAACAAAGGAGGAGGCCAAGGTGCCAAAGGCTGAGTCAAAGGAGGAGGCCAAGGGAGTTAAAGGAGAAGGCCAAGGCTGAGGCTACAGAGCCCAAAACTGCTTAGAGGCATTTTGTATATGTCCAGAGACAACAATGTAAAGATTCTGTATTTTTATTGAGCTCGACTCATTTTTTGTATAAACATTCTATATTTTTATTGAGCCCTACTCATTATTGTATTTTGTGAGTATTGTGCTTTGCCATAATAAAATAGATTTTTGAGAATTTTTATTCTCATAACTTATCTTTGGTTAAAACTAAATTTTAAAGATGTTTGCTTCAAAATCATTATGAATACTTTGTAGAGTAGACACATGTCCATGTAGAAATTTTTCATCGCATTAGTCATTGCTAAGATACAACAGTTCAGCACAAGTCTTACAATGACTTCTATTGGGCCTAAGTCCCTCAATACAAGACCTTTCTAATTTTGCACACGACATATTTTTCCTCCGTCTTCTTCCATGGGTTGTTCATCTGAAGAATTCTTTGATGCACCTCTTTGGCTTCATCTATCAATTTGTCTACATCTTCAAGGTCTTTCTTGAAGCTTTCAGATATCTGGATAGGTTGATCATCTGTATTCCCAACAGAGGAATAGGAGTCATCATCAGAAGAAACAGCTAAAATAGCTGGCCTAGCAACATTGCTAGGAATAGTCCTCTCATTAGAAGAATTTGCATCCATCGGCGGATTTTATATAGAGCTTATAAGTTGTAAAATATTATGTTCTCAATTCCCTTATATGGACTAGTCTTTATATACTATTTTGGATGGACTCCAAAACCATCAGCATAAAAAACCCATGTGCTGTAAATCTGTGTGCCACAACCATTTTGGAATAGGACCCTAGTACCTACACTGAACTGGCCATTATTGTGCACATACAAGACAGGTTTAGAGTAAATATGTTGAGTTATAACTTTAATATAAAAATCTAAATTCATAGCTGTTACAAGATAAAAATTCATTGCTCAATACACTTTTTTGAGGGCAAGGACTTTACAAAATTAACATACTTGAAGTAGCTTCAAAATTCTCAAAATTCAAAATCCCCATATTAATTGAGCGATATACCATCAACATCCTAATCAGGATCTACCAAGGTCTTTGGCTCTAATAATTTTCGAATCTTCCTATTGTTCACCTTGAATTGTGCTCTGCTAATATCCTCACCTCCCAATGATATTGAGGTGCTCTCTAATATTTAGGAGGCTCTTATGTCTACTTGCACCTAGAACTTCCACTGGGCAACGGAATGCATATGTTGAGAGGCAAAACAACTTGTTCATCTGCCTGCATTGGGACCCAACAACTATTCTTTTTCATCCACCGCTCATAATAGAACTGTATGTGTAGTGTGGCACGAGCTTTGAGATACCGAAATGAGACACTAGATTCTAGTATATTGCACTTGAATGTGTCATCCTTATGTATCCCTTCTACAGTCCTCCACCACTGGTCTCCAAGCAAGGCTACCATGTCATCACCTAATACCTTCTTACACACAAACATGGTAGGTTTTTGTGAGAAACAAAATTTATTGAACATCTTGGCAGAAAGATGTATTGGGCATACCCAACTAAGACTCACAGATCGAGAGGGCTTTGCAAACTTCAAAGACCCTTGTATATAACAAAGCATCTTTGATTTAATGACCATTAGAGTCCAAGCATTTGGAATTGGCCATTCTATAAAAGATAGGGGTGGAGATGTGATTATCTGTAGCTTACCAAACCCACCGTCCTGCTTTGGCACCAAATAGGAGTGCCAGTAAAAGAAGACCTTTTCCTTAAGAAGTTCTACACTTGTTCTACAAGAAAACATTGCCTGACCAATGTTTGCATGCAATGCTTGAAATGTTCCGGTAAGGATTTCCAATGGCTGCTCCTCTATCATGTTTGAAGGAAAAATATCTGCAAACAAGAAATAAGTTAACTTAGATTGAAATATCTCAGTCAAAAAATATCACATGCCCCTTTCTACCTCTGATACTTACAATTGTATGGAAATCGAGTTTGTTGGCGAAGATGGATATCTCGTGCTGTGTAAACATGTTGTACCGTAGCGACTAGTTTTCCATTGATTGCCTTCTTGAAGCCTTGTAAAACGACCTTTCCAATGGTGCTCCAATACATTTCATCGTCGAACTTGGTGAGGCCCGATTGCAGAGCAAGCTGTAGATAAACCCAAGCGCTCTTACGAGTGCTGCCTCTCCCACTCAAGCATCATCATCGTCCTTCTTGTTATGCAAGGATATCTCCTCAATCTTGTCTTTTGGTCTTCTTAGTGTGGCCATATCTTCTTGGAAGCTAGAGTAGAAAGGTTAGGTTTAGAGTAAAAAGGAAAGAGATGTGCAGACTAGGGTTTTACGGGAGCCTTGAAGATGAAAGAGATGGAGCTCCGAGAGAAGGGAGGGAGATCAAGATGGAGGAGAAATTTTAGGGTTTTGGGCTTTGATGGTTTCATTAGGGTTGGGCAAATGAGATAGAGATGGAAGAGAAAGGGAGGAAGAGTTTAATTTGGATGTTCAAGTGGGAAAGTAGACTTGAAAATGAAATTTTTGATTACAATGAAATTTGAGATGGGTTTTTGGGGAGAAATGTGAGTTTTGGGGGGATCTCGAAAATTTCAAAATTTTAGGGTTTTTTGAGCCACAAAAATGGTGGGACCATATCTACCATAAACCCCCTACTTTTTTAAAGGAACAAGTGTAATTATTAGTACTAAAAGCCTAGTCCCCCTCCCTATAGCCTAGTCTCCCTCCCTATATTCAAAAGAGACCAAATGTGCACAATCCTCTATTCCTATTGGTCCGTTGCTAATTACTTTCATTAGTAAAAGACCCAAAATATGTCCAAATGCCCCCTAATGCATAGCCCTATGCTCTCTCTCTCTCTCTCTCTCTCTCTCTCTCTCTCTCTATTATGCACACAATAATTACATACACCCATGCTTTCTAATAAAAAATCATATTCTTCTTTAGTTAGAGCATAGCACACATGGAATAGAGTGCCTATAAAAAAAAATTAATTTCATTCATGATCCTCATAAATGTATAGTGTTTCACCTTGGGGTGCGCCAGTTCTCTTTCAGAAAAAGAAAGATGGAACGCTTAGACTTAGTGTAGACTACAGAGGTCTAAATCAGCTGACAGTTAAGAATAAGTATCCTATCCCAAGAATTGATGAACTTCTGGACAGGCTAAATGGAGCCCAGATCTTCACAAAGATAGATCTCAAATCAGGGTATTACCAGATCAGGATTAATGAGTAAGATATCCCGAAGACAGCCATCAATACTCGGTATGGGCATTATGAATTCACTGTCATGCCGTTTGGATTGACAAATGCCCCAGCTACATTCAATCGCTTAATGCTGTCTCTGATGAAGATCTATGCATCTGGTCTTCCTCTAGTCCACAATCCATTCCTGCCCCTGACTCTGAACACGGTCTTGGTCTTCATTCCTGGAACTGAGTCTGGCACTCTCACATCACCCTTGGAGGATCAACCTCCCTTGGGACCATTACCTGAGAACCTATCTGGCTCACAGAACTACCATCCCCATCTGGCACTGTGGAACACCACCAACAAACCTCCTGGGAGTTCTTCCCGATTTGTGTTCTCGCCTTGGGCTTCGAATCCGTGTACTTTCCTGTACCTTGGACCTGTACACCATCATCTGGGACTGATTCAGTTTTTAGCTTTGCTAAGCCTGATGCTCTGATACCGATGTAACACGCGGAAGCTCTGGGTAGTCTTCTTTCAGCCCTAAACACTCTTGGAAACCATCTGATGCAGAAACGCACCATCTGATGCAAAAATGCAGATATAGAGAGAGAGTAGAGAGCGAGAGAAGTGCTGGAAATTCAGTATAATCTATGGTACAAAAAGGTACATGTCTGCAGCCCTTGGCTGCCTTCTTGAAAAGGTGATAACACCCCAAAATTCAGTCCCAAACTAGGACTCCTACTGACTCAAACCCCTAGTGGGCTGAATGATTAAAAACAAGGAGCACTTGGGCTATTTATAGCCCCTTTAAAGGCATGGGGAACTGGCCGATTGCTGGTCGGCCAGTTCATAAATTTATTAATGCTCTTTTAAACACAGTCGACTGGATCACTCCTGCGAATGCTGCTGCCCGACTGCTTTCTAGTTCCACACACACCCTAGCACCTGATGTGCTACCTCTATGTACTGGTTCAGCCGACCATGGCTATGGGCAGCCAACACCTTCTGCAACCAGCCTACTCATCTCTTGTCCTGCTGATGTCAGCCGATAGTCCTTTCTGGAACCAGCCGACTGCTTCTTGCTCCAAGTCCTGCTCCATGTCCACCTCAGATGTTACACCTGAAGCTCCTACGCTCTGGTTCTACCTATCTTCTACATGGAATGAACATGATCTAAGGCTAGTTACCCTGTAACGCTCTGATACCAATGTGGCATGTGAGGCTTTGACCGTAGTAATCACAACCTTAATCTAACTAAAATACACTTAATGATGTTTAAGAGATAGACAAATATGTGTCAATGCAATGCAGCTATATTAGATGATGAATGCGGTTACAATGAGATCCAAAGGCATCTATGCTGTCCTAGATGATGTCTACCCCTGGAAGAGAGGGAAACATGCTGAATAATGATGAAGGATGGCTGAAAGATGGCTGTCCTGACTCCAATGCTGAGTTCCACCACTTGTATGCTGGTATCCCTCTATGTAGGAGTTGGGAATGAAAAGATGCAGGGGGGGAAGAGAGCTTGAGCTCTTGCAAGCACACACACACACACTCACAAAACCCTAATAGAGAACACACAAGGTGAGAGGCTGAAAATCTTCTTCTTCTCTACACAACACTCAACACACCATATACAAGATAAGAGTACACAATAATATGAAAGGTACTCAACCAAATTCATACACGGGTTCTCTATAGTGTGAACCCGACTAAATGAGCTGGCGCTATAACTATGCCAGTCACACAGCCTGTCATCCCACTGGCCGCATATCACCCAAGATCTCACCAACCATGCCAGTGGTGTAAGTGTGGGGCCTATCCCCCAGGCGGGTCAGTGGGCCACCGCCTCACTAGACGAGCTCGATATCTCAACACTCCCCCTCGAGCTCAACTCCATCTCATGTACACCAAGCGAAGCCCTGAATCTGCGGAGCTTCTCTGTACCCAATGCTTTGGTGAAGATGTCAGCTACCTGATCCTCTGTGCTGACATAAACAAGGTCAAGGTCTCCTGCCAAGACCTTCTCTCTAACGAAGTGGTAGTGGACCTCTATGTGCTTCGTACGAGCATGAAAGACTGGGTTCCTGGCCAACTGTATACTGCTAATGTTGTCACAAAAAATGACAACTTGTCTATCCACTGATAGACCCAAATCTGCAAGTAACTTTCTCAACCAAGCTACCTCACATGCTGCCATAGCAGCTCCTCTGTACTCGGCCTCTGTACTGGATAGAGCAACCGTAGGTTGCTTCTTGCTGCTCCAAGTCACAGCAGCACTCCCCAAAGAAAACATGAATCCACTGGTAGATCTTCTATCTGAGATACTACCAGCCCAATCAGCATCTGTGTACCCATGTACACATATCTCTGTCCCAGTCTCATAGAATAGTCCACAATGCAAAGTAGACCTCACATACCTCAGTATGCGTCTCACTGCATCCAAATGCGGTTTCCGTGGAACCTGCATAAACTGACTCACCAACCCAACAGCATAGCTCAAATCTGGTCTGGTGATCGTCATGTAGATCAAGCTTCCTACTATGCTCCTATACATGGTAGGATCCTCCAAGATCTCTCCTGAATCTGCACTCAACTTGCCATTCTGATCCAATGGCACAGAAATAGGCTTACAGCCTGTCATACCATACTTGGACATCATGTCCAAGCCATACTGTCTCTGCAGTAATCCAATACCATGTGGTGACCTAATCACCTGAATGCCCAAGAAATATCTGAGCTCCCCCAGATCCTTCATCTCGAACTTCTGTCTAAGCAAGATCTTTACATCAAAGATCTCTACATCATGGTCCCTCGTAATGATCAAGTCATCTACATAGATGACAACAAGCACAACCCCTCTATCACCATGTCTCACATACAGCGAGAAATCTGCATTGGCTACATGAAAGCCAATAGTGACAAGATATTCAGAAATCTTGTCAGACCATGCTCTTGGTGCTTGCTTTAAGCCATACAAGGCTTTCTTCAACCTGCAAACATGCTCGGGGTGACCCACATCCTCATAACCAGGTGGCTGCAGCATATACACCTCTTCTTGCAAATCCCCATGCAAGAATGCATTCTTTACATCCATCTGATGTAAAGACCATTGCTTTGACGCAGCCACTGCTATCACAACTCTCACCATTGCCATCTTGGCAACTGGGCTGAAAGTTTCCTCATAATCAATCCCATATGTCTGCGCATATCCTTTGGCTACCAATCTAGCCTTGTACCTGTTTATGCTTCCATCACTGTTATGTTTAACTTTGTACACCCACTTGCATCCAATGGCTTTCTTGCCTTCTGGCAATTGCACTAAATCCCAAGTTTCATTTCCATATAGTGCATCCATCTCCTCATCCATAGCTTTCTCCCAACACACATTTCCAACAGCCTCATCAATGCATGTGGGCTCTACAACCTACACAACCTTTGCCATATATGCATAGTGATGTGCCACATAACCATCATATGTAAATCTCTGCACAGGGTTCTTCACTCTCCCTGATCTTCGCAGCTTTTCATTCATGGCTTCCATAGCCTTCTCTACACCAGGTGTTCTCATAGCTGGGATCCCAAGCTCCTCATCAAGGCTCATATCTGAGCCACGAGAATGCCCTGCAGAAATGTCAAGCATACCAAGGGGCTCAACCACTTTCTCTTTTCCTTTACGTGATGTACTAATCACATTTGCAGGACTGGTATTATGACGCAGCCTGCCACTCCATGGTCTATCAACAGACCCACTAGATGAGGACTCTCCTGGTCCACTCAAAGACTGTGATTGCTGACCTGCATTTTGTGCAACCACACTTCCACTCACATCAGCCCCAACAGCTTCTTTTCCAGCAGCATACCAGCTGCTCATCTCATCAAAGACAACATCCCTGCTTACCCTCAACTCACGTGTAGCAGGGTTATAACACCTGTATCCCTTTTGCTCAAGGGAGTATCCAATAAACACACTTTTTTATGCTTTTGGATCCAGCTTAGTTCTCAGCTCATCTGGCACATGCAAATATGCAATGCATCCAAAGACTTTTAGATGAGACAAATCTGGTTTTCTGCCAGTAAACCTCTCCTCTGGAGTTACATCATGTATGGCTGCAGTTGGAGTCCTGTTCATGATGTATACTGCTGTAGAAACAGCCTTAGCCCAATAGCTATGCGGCATATTCTTCTCTTCCATCAATGCTCGCGCAATCTTAGCAATGTGCCTGTTTTTCTGCTCAGCAACTCCATTTTGCTGCGGAGTGTATCTGCATGTGAACTGTCTCCGAATACCATTCTTCTTCAAAAATTCAGAGAACTCATTGGAGAAGTATTCTCCCCCTCCATCTAACCTTAGGCACTTGACATATTTCCCTGTTTGCTTTTCAACCAAAACTCTGAAATTCTGAAAGTGAGTGAACACCTCACTCTTCTTCTTCATGAAATATACCCACACTTTCCTTGTGTGGTCATCAATGAAAGTCACATAATACCTGCAGCCTCCCATAGATATGGTCTTCGTAGGACCCCATACATCTGAATGCACAAGATCTAGTGCATTTCTGCTCACATATCAGTTACGTGGAAACACATGCTTTGTTTGCTTCCCAAATTGGCATGCTTCATATATTTTCTGCATACCTTCCACTTTAAATTTTGGCAGCCCTATCACAATTCCTTTTGTCTGCATAGACTTCAATCTCTGCACATTTACATGTCCAATTCTTTTATGCCATATGTCTGTGTCTGCAACAACTCCTGAACCATTTGCAAACATCGCAGCACTCATTTCAGGCATGTCTACATTTAATGTAAACATTCTGCCCACTCTGTTGCCTTTTGCAACCAACCTGCACTTGTCTTTAAAATCTTCAACATAACATCCATCAGGGGTTAAACCAAACCTGCAAACCCTGCTCAATCATTTGGCCAACTGAAACCAGATTCTTTGTTATGTTTGGTACATGAAGTACATCTGCAAGGTACTTCACTTTGCCATCCTGCATAGACAATGGCACATCTCCAACGTGGGCAATTGGATGAGTAGTGTCATCCCCTGTTTCCACAAAACCTGGTCTTTTCGGGTTTTTCATCTCCTTGAACCACTCCCCATGACTCGTCATGTGGTTCGAAGCGCCTGAATCCACATACCATACATTATCTTTTTGTGCTGCATCAACATTTTCAGACATGGCATTCACAACATGCTGCATAACAAACAACCTTTCATTATCCTCATTATTTCTGCTTGAACACCATATTAGTGAATTTGGAAATTTCCCGATTCCCATTTTTGAATACTTAAAAAAGGGGGACATGGATAACATGTTTGTAAGTCTCTCAAAACCCTATCATATGACCTATCGTTGGAAAGCGCTTGAAAAATGGAATCTAAAGAGCTATAAAGCGCTCATTTTGGATTAGTGGTGTTCAAGTTATGGTTAATCCAAACTTTTGACCACGTGTCCCAAACTTGTGGGGAATTCCCATATTCCCCAATATGGTGTTCTTGAGGATGCATAGTTGTTTTGCTGCACTTTTCCATTTTGCATGTCAGCTTGCTTCTTATAGCATTCTGCCTGCACATGTCCAAGCTTACCACAGTAATAGCATTCACGTGCATCATTATATTGCCTTTGCCAATTTCCACGGCCTCTTTGACTCCCTTGCCTCTGAATTTGCCTCTTCCACCTGTGTGTTGTTGTTGTTGTTGTTGATTCTGGGACTGTTGTTGTTGCTGCTGCTGCTGACCATAATTCTGATTACCTGTTCGGCCACCTCCTTGTCCACGGCCTCCTCTACCTCGTCCCCTTCCTGAACTCGTGTAGAAGGCCTGTTGCTCTGAACAGTTTTTGCTTTGTGAAGACTGTTGGTCTTCACCCAAGCTCTTCTCTTCGATAATCAGCATAGACACCAAATCTGTAAAGTTGGGAATGTTTTCCTGAGTCTGAATAGACGTCTTGAACGCCTTGTATTGTGGCCCGAGACCACGTAGACAGACTTCCACCTTGTCATCATCATCTACTGACACACCAATAGATGCAAGGGATTCCACAATACCCTTTATCTTCAACGCATAGTCATTCACAGACATGCTCTTTTTCTCCACAGTATGAAGTTTATTCTTCAACTGTATCTTACGTGCCTTGGTATTTGTTTCATAGAGCTTTACCAAGGTGTCCCACGCCTCCTTGGGGGACTTGGCATCCTGAATGTGCCCAATCATGGTGTCCTGTATACTAATGGAAAGCCAATACATAACCTTCTTGGCTCCTTGGTTCCAGTCTTTAAACTCTTTCACATCTGCAGTCGGATTTATATCCGGTATCTCCGGTGCCTCTTCATGCTCACCTTCTATGTAGTCCCAATAGCCTTTTCCCATTAGGAAATTCGTCAACCTAAACCTCCAAGCATGGAAGTTATTCTTATCAAGCTTCTTAGCCACAATCTGGGTTATCCCATCGTTTGACATCTTGCCAAACAGACAATTTTACCAGAAACTGCAATCTGGTTTTTTTGCACAACCTGCTGTATTTTCTGCACAGTAGTACTGTAGTACTCTCAAATGTCACAACCAGTGACTTCAATGTGCATACATACACCCAATGGCAACTGTAGACCTCTTTGCAGCACCCACAGTGTCTGCACAGTCAATCTCTCTTCCTGCAGTTCTTAAAACAGAGTTTTGCAGAGAATCGATGACTTACCCGCAGTGCTCGAAATCGCCTGCTTTCTGAAAAACAGAGGTCCAGACGCGCCTGAAACGCGTTTTCGGCCCGAAAATTGTAGTCTAAAGGACTGTATAGTTGCCCTTTAGCTTTACTCCCGCGAAGAAAGCTCCTCAATCAGAGACCGTTTGCCGGTGCCTCCCGTAGAGCTCCCGACAAGGGTGTAGTCACCAACACAATAGGGAAGAGTAGTTGAAGCTCTTACCCTCGTACCGCTTCCTGTGGTTCTCTTGCTTGCAGCTCAGCCCTTAGCACGAACTAGGCTCTGATACCATGAAAAGATGCAAGGGAGGAAGAGAGCTTGAGCTCTTGCAAGCACACACACACACTCACAAAACCCTAATAGAGAACACACAAGGTGAGAGGCTGAAAATCTTCTTCTTCTCTACACAACACTCAACACACCATATACAAGATAAGAGTACACAATAATATGAAAGGTACTCAACCAAATACATACACGGGTTCTCTATAGTGTGAACCCGACTAAATGAGCTGGCGCTATAACTATGCCAGTCTCTAGAATGGCTGTCACACAGCCTGTCATCCCACTGGGCCGCATATCACCCAAGATCTCACCAACCATGCCAGTGGTGTAAGTGTGGGGCCTATCCCCCAGGCGGGTCATCAGTGGCCACCGCGCCTCACTAGACGAGCGATATCTCAACAGGGAAGTTGGGAATAATGATGAAGGATGGCTGTCCTGACTCCAATGCTGAGTTCCACCACTTGTATGCTGGTATCCCTCTATGTAGGAGTTGGGAAGATGGCTGAATATGTTGATGCGTGGATGCGCTGTTGTTCCCAACCCTCTTGGTGTAGAAACGCTGAAGGAACACACTGTTGGATGCTGAATTGTATCCCCCTTTGCTCCTAGGAAGGAAAACGCTGAAGAGATCCAGATGTCTATGTTGAAATGATGCGTTTCTTTATATATGGGAAATTGGTGCTGGTCGGCTAGCTTGGCTGCAGTCGGCTAGCTCTGAATATGCTCACGACTGCCATTTAAATGCCATAAATGCTTTAAAGGCTGGTCGGCTGACTTGAATGCTATCGACTGCCTCCACAAGCCCCAATGCTTTTGTCTAGATGGTTTATATGATGCTACAATGCTGAATCCAACCCATACCATGTGGTACATGCTGAAAACATTCATTTAAATGTCCATAAAATGCCTGATAAATCCTGATTAAATGCTTGATGATGCCATGCCATAAAATAATGCCATGTCACTGTACACCTGAATGGTGTGCACGTGACATTCCCTGCTGCTAAACTGTTGCTGGGTGGTATACCTAGTAACCTTCGACTCCTTTGTGATCCTTCTCCTCCGAACCGCTGCCCCCTTCTGTCTTCTGCTTACCGGGACTGAGGTCGTCTCTGCAGGAGTGAAATTCTTTGAGCCAAGACTCTCTGCGGGAACTGATGAATGGCAAATGCTGCTAAAACTGCTTGGAAATACTTGAGTCACCCCTGACCTGCCTGTGGAAACCTTTCACCTACCATCTCTGTCGTTCCTGAAGCTCTGAACCTCTTGAGGCGATGTTGGAGCAAACTTCCGTCTTCTGTGGAAGAGAAACCCCTTGCTGCCAGTTGAAGCCCAAAACTTATGTCCTCCTTTGATGATGGATGTCATTCTTTCCCAGAGAGTTCATGGGCAAACATGTATGCCATGCAGATGCAAGATGGACTGCTAAGATGACTGCTAAGATATCTGCTATGCAAGCCATGTGCAACCCTATATGCTGTGCAAGAATGCAGATGGATGGGTTACTAATGCATACCTAAGGGTGTGTTGCGTGACGAGTGGACGAGTGAAGATCAATGCAAGGATGCAACAAAAAGATGCTTAGGGCTCTTGTAAAGAGTTCCAAGTTGTAGATGAGTGTGGGAGTGGGCTTGACAATAATCCCACATGGGAACTTTTGGGGGTTTTAGAGTTTTTGTATAAAAAGTGGCTCATTTGAGAGCTTATGGACACATTGGGCTAAACTCATGTTTGAGCTCTCTTGAGACTAGCTCTCCCTCTTTTTCCATAAAGGTGCAAGCTCTTCTCTCTCCCCATCTACATTATGGTATGAGCAATGTTCTTTTTTTAATTCAATGCAATGCAATGAGATGATGTTTGTTTGTCTCTCTTCTCATGCTATTCTCTAGTATGCATGTTTCTTTGGTGATAGCTTCAAGGTTTGTGTGCATGCTAGGGAAGTAAGAGCTTGGGAATGAAGGATGCTTTGTGTATGCAATAGCTTAGCTTTCTTCTTGTTTTGGATGCATGAATGAGTGGGATGATGAGTGAATGAGTATGGCAAGATTGAGCTTGTGTATGTGTTAAGTCTATGTCAATAGTAGTAGTATTCTTAGTATTCTCTCCATCAAATGGATAAGCTTTTGTGCACCGGTACGGGTTGAATCCCTAGCTCCGAAAGGGATGCAAATCCCATTGGATTGAGCTATACGTGGATCATGCTACTCTTGCTACAAGTGAGAGAGTTTTTCGTCTCTCCATTGGCGCCGCTGCCGGGGAGAAGACTCAAATCCGGTTGAGAGTGTGTGGAAACCACCACTATTTCCTCTTTTGGTTGCAAAACCATTGAGTGATTAGGTTAAGTTCGGGTGTGCGATCCCGGTGTGAGTGGATAAGGTTAGGATAAGAAAAACCCATTGAGCGGTTGAGGTTTCTCTCGCATTGTCTTTTATGTTTATTGCTTTTATTCTTTTTCAAGTATCGTTCATTATGCTTACCTTCATTGTTTTTTGTCATTTCATGCTTTCATGCTTTTTGCTAACATGTAATTAGTAAAAAAATAAAAAGAAAAGAGGTGTGTTGTTAAGCTCTTCCATAGCTTATGCAAGCTCCATAGGCTCCCAAGTGTGAAGCCCGCTTAAGGAAGAGAGGAGAGAGGGAAAGAGAAGGGAGAAAGGAAAAAAAGAGGAGGAGAGAGGTTGCAAATTTTATTTTTTATTTTTGTTATAAAAAAAAAACACACAAAAGGCGTCGGCTATGAGAGTGTGAGGAGAGGCCAGTGTAGCTGTGGAAGGCGTCTTTGCACACGGCATTCCCTAGAGAGTGTTCGGCCGCGTGGAGAGTGGCGGGCGTGGAGACGACCGGCTGTTGGCTGCAGCTAAGGTGTGAAGGGCGGCGACCGTGTGGGAGGCGTGAAGGAGACGAAAGAAAAAAAAACGAGAGGTGGCTGCGTGGCTGGAAACCGGCCGGCGTGGAGAAAGGTTGGCTACAGCTGTAGAAGGCGGCGGCTGAGGAGGAAGCGACGGCTCCTGCTGTAGAGCGGCCGCAAGAAGGCAAGGCGGGGGAGGTCCAGGAGAAGTGGACGGCGTGGAGGCGATTGACGTGGAGAAGGCGTCGAAGGCCCATGTGAGGGCTCTCCATTGGTTGACGGCCGACTGCACAGCAGTGGAAGGTGGCCGAGTGAAAGAGAGGCGGTTACGAAGACAAAGGGTGGCTGCAGCTGACGTGACCGAAGTGGTGGCACAGCAGTAGAAGAAGGCGAGAAGGTGGCAGCTAGCTAAAGAGAAGGCGCTGGCAGCAAGAAAGGCTAGAAGGCGTTGGTAAGGTGGCCTATGCGTAGGCTGCAACAAAGAGGTGCACAGGGTAGCCATCAAAGCCTAGAAGACTCAGGTGGCGAGAGGCAGCAGAGGCCGGTAGTAGTTGGCTGAAGCAAACAAAGGCGAGGTGCTTGGAGCCAAGAAGCGGCCGGCTGCAGCAGTGGTGGCTGTTGAAGAAGGCGTGGAGTAGCAGCGAAGGCGTGCGAAGCATTGAAGGCCGAGCGTGGAAAGAGCGTGCGAAGCATTGAAGGCACGTAGCTGGCGAAAGCGTTGAAGGTGAAGGAGCAGCGGGGCGAATCCGTAGAGAAAGCACCAGGAAAAAAGGTTAGTATTTTTCTTAATTTTTAATTTTTAATTTTTTTATTTATTTTTGTTAATTTTCATGCTTTTTTATATTTTTTTTAAAAAAAATAAAAAAATAATAAAAAGAAAAAGAAAAAAAATAATAAAATAATAAATAAAAATAAAAATAATTTAAAAAAATAGAAAAGAAAAGAAAAAAAGAAACAAAAAAAATAAATTTTGTGTTTTTATTTTGAGTCCATATTCTTTGCATAATTTACATTTTTTTTAAAACTTTTGTAATTTTTTTTGCATAATTAGTGTAACCTGCATTGTTTTAAATTTTTGTAATTTTGTGCATAATTAGTAAATTTTCAGCATAATTCATATTTTTGTGTAATTAGAAAAAAATAATTTAAAAAAATAAAAAAATAGGATAAAATCATTTTAGTTGCATTTAGCGGTTAGGTAGGGTTTAAAAAAAATATATATATATATACATAAATATATATATATATATATATATATATATATATAACAAACAAATAAACAAACCAAAAAAATTTTGACCTTATGCACTTACGGTCGGGACGTCATTTAGACACTGCCATAGGGCCTAGGGCACCTTCTAGAGTACCTATGCAGGAAAGTGGGACCCAATCGGAAGGAAATTTGGCAGATATTGCTGAAACCTTTTTCGAATCCCAATCTGATATCCTTTCTTCTAGAACAACTAGCTCATTGTCCATGGACAATCTAGGGCCGTCAAATAGTCATCCCTTAGCCCCAAATAGGACACCCACAAGATCTTTTAATCCATTTGAAGCCGACACTATGGGGTTAACACTCAATGTGAGACTTCAATATGTCTACATGAATGCTCAAGGAGCTGAGATCTTTAGGGATCCACAACAACGGTATCTTGTTAAGATCAGAGACTTTTTCTCAGAACTTGATAGAGCACCTCTAGTCAATGACCAGGGTAACATGTACATGGGTGGAGATGGTGTTCGCTCTACGAAGTCACCTATCATCCAGAGAATGTAGACAAATTAGGGGAGCTCTCTAAAACCGAGTTCTTAGACTTATCAAAGCTTTCCAGAGCAAGGGAGTCTAGAGATGATTGGCTCATTGAGCCGGACATGCTTGGACCATCCAATGCCCAGTCCTCAAAGCCATCCATAGATGATTTACTTCTTGTAGATCTAAATTTGGAAAGGGATAGGAAAGGCAAGAGCAAAATGGATCAAGGGGCTGAGAACCAATAGGAGTTTGTACAACAAATTCCAGTGACAAAGGTCTTACAGGATGACCCACTTCAAGAGGTCTAAGGACTCTTTAGAAGGATATTATGCCACAACTAGATTGCCAGAACTAGATCTTCCTCTAGCACTGGTGGTGGTAGTCGAGAAGCTTGCAGGACACATGAACCGAATGGTTGATAAATGGGCCAGTGAATACCGAACCTTAGATTGGAAGGAGATTCGGGAGCTCACATGGAAAGGACAACCATTATTCATGAAAGTGTTCTCAACAAATACAACTAAACCAGGAGAGACAGCCTTTCTTGGAGAAACTGCTGCTCCTCCCCTACGAGAGTTCATTAGAGAGGGACCCTCAACATCAAAGTGGACCACTGCAAGTAGCCCAACTCTAGCACCAAGATATAATCCTACACCAAAAGTGCGACCACAGATCACACCACAACAACATTTTTCTCACTATGACAATCGGAGGGTAGGGGAGCCAACTCGGCCTCCCATAAATGCACCTCCTCAAAATGCAGGTAACAAGATCTTTGGAGGGAGTTGGTGAGGCAGGTAATAGGGAACCCACACCAATTTGGGATGCATGTGGACCATCTTACCAAAGAGAGGAACAATTCCCACTGAGAGTGAGAGGCCGTAGGCCCTATGATGAGTATTCAAGACAAGTAAGGCCATCAACTCTTCAGAAACTGGTAAAGAAGTACGAAGGGTCGGGAGATCCATATGACCATGTAGCAGCATTTAGGCAAGCAGTTCGAGCTGACAAGCATACTCAAATTGAAGGATTTGGGCTCACTCTTGAGGGAAAGGCCCTTGCTTGGTTTCAGGCACTAGAGGCTTCAGACAAATCTTCTTTACGAGTTCTGGAAGAGAGATTCATTGCTGCTTTTTCCTTGATGGGGATTCAACATGACACGGTAGCAAACATCTACTCTTTCAAGCAAGGCGAGATTGAGAGTGTTAGAGATTGTGTAAATAGAATGAAGCAATACATTAATCGTTGCCCAGAAGATGAGAAGCCCACCCAGAGTCGATTAATTTCTCTCTTCTTAAAAGGACTCAAAAATTCAACACTACATACACATCTCTATGCAAAGAAGCATACAAATTTCAATGAGGATGCTATGGATTTCACAGATAACTTCAAATTCCAAGATGGTACTGGCCCTGAGGTGAAACCTAGAGATCAGTGGGGTGATGACCAAAGTTCAGGGTCTAGCGCGCTAGTAAATCCAGACCAGATAGCTAACCTAGTACTAAGGATATTGGGACAAACCTATCGCCCACCCATGAAGCCACAACAACAGCAGCAGCACTGAATGAGGAGTGTACTACCTACAGGTCCTCATCTTTGTGGAGCATGTGGCGGTAACCATAAAACCGAAGAATGTAATACCTTTTCTCCTCTAGTCACAAACCAACCCACAAAGAAGTGGTGCCAGGCCTGTGCTTGGAACTTTACCCACACCACACAGGAATGTACTCGCATTGCAAGAATGAGACAGGAGCGTGAGCAGCAAAGGGGTGGAGTGGCTCCACAAATGCATCAACAGTATACTAATTTTGAATGTAAGCCACCGATGGCACAAGAGCAAGCACGACCTCTTCTTGGAGCTCAACCTCTTGCTCCTGGGACTGCTCCTGTGAGGGTTGTTGACTACGACAATTCAAATATGTGTAGAGACTTGGTAAACCCAGGCTATGTGGAGGAGGAATATGCATCATATTCATCCAAGGAAAATCTCTTTGAAAGTCCCGCATATCCAAGCCAAGCACTGGGGAGGCTCAACCAGGGGAACAAAATTCTTTGATGTTGCTAGGCGGCTACCAACCTAGGACTCCAGGCCCCTCAGGTCAATGGCAGCAACAAAGGAAAGTAGAAGCTAAACTAATGGGCCCCTGTTATGAGTGCGGAGAACCCCATTGGGCTCGTGATTGTCCACATCGCTCAAGGCAAGCAGCTCGATCCAATACAACAGTACCACAGTTTCCACCAATTGAAAGATATTGTCTAGGGTGTTGTGTAGAACACTTCCCAAAGGATTGTTTGCTGAAACCACATGAGGAAGACACCTCTCAACCAAAGGTCTCACTCAACTTTGTAGGGGCAGTTCCATCGCCACCTTCATCAGAGAATGAGGATGTCGTGCCACTCAGAGTCATGACTAGATCACATACACGAAATGCCGAAATGCAGACTGATGAGACGCCTCGAACTAGGGATGCAAAGGCAAATCTAGTGGACAAGACCCTACATTCCAATAGAAAAAGGACCACTAGGAGGAAAAAGCAAGCGAACTAAAAGTGCATCCACTAGTTCTCAAGAAGCCTCTAAACAAAACATGAGGGATTAAGCTTTTACTTCCCAAGAAGTGCATGAGGAGCATCAACCTCCTAGTGCTAAACAAGATGAGGCTAGTACGACCAAGGATAGTTCTGGGGGTTTTGTTTTTGTGGATAAGGTGAACGAGACTCTAGATGCCATCATTGATGCTCATAGAAGTCGCATTGCAGCTTTATCTGAGCTACCCAAGAAGCTTCAAGAATACCCAAACCCTCGTGAGGAGAAGATCAATCTAGCTGTACATCAGAGGGAAGCTCAATCAATACTTGAGGGACCACCTCCACCTATCCCTCGGGGCCCAACCTCTCTTAAGCCAACATTAGAAACCATACCAGAAGTGTCATCAAGTCGGGAAATGAAAAGTGAGCTCATCTCACAATCTCATAGCGAGAAGTCTGCACCAATTGACACCCCATTGAAAGAAGGTATTCTGCCACCACCTAGCCTTGTCTTCCCATGCAATGATGAAGTTATTGATGCTAACGAGGACATGGCAAATGAGATGTGGGTAGCAGTTCATGAGAAAGTTAATGAGAATATGTCCTCTATTATTTCACCTCCATTCTCTGAGGTGGGTTTTACCAGGGGCACAGAAAACAACTCTAGACGCCCAAGCATCCAGGAAGAAGTTCAAACAATTGTTTCTCCTAGAAGTAAGCATACAATGAAAACCTTACCATCATATTTGGGAGAATATGAGAACTGTTCTCAAACCTTGAGGATACCCTCTATTTATAGAAGGTTGACAAAGGAGATGGATATGGGTATCGTGCAAGCTATTTTGTCAGCACCAGTGGCTTGTACCTTACCTTTGCTTGATTTGATAAAGCTTCGACCTAAGTTGTGGAATGATATTGCCACATGTTTGTCAGAGCAGGTATTGCTACAAAAGGGTCACCATCAGTGTACTATACACCCTGAGACAAAGCATGTTATGCCAGTTCCTATCAACAAAGTAGGAAAATTTTGTGAGGACGATCAGGGAAATGCTACCCTCCCATTAGAAGTGCGAAAAGTAGCTTCAACTGCAATACTTGATAGTGGTGCAAGAGTGGGCATTGTGACAAGGTCCATTTGGGAAAAGTGGGGCAAACCAGCTATTAGGAGTACCAGGATGTGCTTGCAACTAGCAGATGGAAACTTAGAACATCCCCTTGGGCTACTTGAGAACATATTGGTCACCACATGTGGGATTGAATATGAGCACACCTTTGCAGTAGTGGATTTTAGAAAACATCCAAACTATGAAGTGATATTGGGTAGACCATTCATGCGACAATTTCAAATGATTCAGGATTGGGGATACAATTATTTGTACCTCCAACATGATTCTGTCATCACAAGGGTCAACCTAAAGAATCACTCAAAAAATATACCCTAAAAATATATATACAAGTGAATCGAGACATGACGTGTCTACAGCCATGTGGAATGCTTGTTGGTAGGACCTGGGGTTGTCTTAGCACCTTGGGGCTGATGCCTTGGTTTCCATGGGGTGAACACTGATGTCTAAAAGATTAAGAAAAATCTTAAAGGACTCTATCGCCTTGATAAATGTTGGTAGGACTCTGGGGTACATTATGGGCCCTGAAGACCGATGCCCTCATCTTCATGGGGTACTCCTTATGTCAAAAAGAAAGAAAAGGGTCTGTCACCCTTGAGATACTTAGCGGCCTTTAGATTCTCTTGGTGGAGGTCTCTTGGCCATTGCTTGGGTCTCATTGGAATGGAACCTTCCTCTTTATTCATCTTTTATACACACACACACAAAAAAAAAAAAAGAGAGAGAAGAGGTCCAATCACCATTGCTCATATTTAGGAGTAGGTTTGCCACTTCGGAATAACTTAAATACTTGTAGGACATTGAGACTGCGGTCATAACCTGCGGTGTACAAGCACACTTGCCTTTGCATAGCACTGTCTACCACTTAGTCTCACTTTGACTAGTCTTTACTCACCTCTTTGCGCACTATCTACCACTTAGTCTCACTTTGACTAGTCTTTACTCACCTCTTTTAGCACTCTTTAAAACTCTAATCAGCCTTTCACTTGTATGCTCACGTGTGAGATTGTCATTGCTGGTTTTTTTCTTTTCTTTTCTTTTCTTTTCTTCAATAAAAAGCTTTACTTGTATCCATTGTTTTTTTTGGAGCTTTTGCTTCTACCGCGCTCGAGGACGTGCGTAAAATAGGAAGGGGGGAGTGTTGCGTGACGAGTGGACGAGTGAAGATCAATGCAAGGATGCAACAAAAAGATGCTTAGGGCTCTTGTAAAGAGTTCCAAGTTGTAGATGAGTGTGGGAGTGGGCTTAACAATAATCCCACATGGGAACTTTTGGGAGTTTTAGAGTTTTTGTATAAAAAGTGGCTCATTTGAGAGCTTATGGACACATTGGGCTAAACTCATGTTTGAGCTCTCTTGAGACTAGCTCTCCCTCTTTTTCCATAGAGGTGCAAGCTCTTCTCTCTCCCCATCTACATTATGGTATGAGCAATGTTCTTTTTTTTAATTCAATGCAATGCAATGAGATGATGTTTGTTTGTCTCTCTTCTCATGTCTATTCTCTAGTATGCATGTTTCTTTGTTGATAGCTTCAAGGTTTGTGTGCATGCTAGGGAAGTAAGAGCTTGGGAATGAAGGATGCTTTGAGCTTGTGTATGCAATAGCTTAGCTTTCTTCTTGTTTTGGATGCATGAATGAGTGGGATGATGAGTGAATGAGTATGGCAAGATTGAGCTTGTGTATGTGTTAAGTCTATGTCAATAGTAGTAGTATTCTTAGCATTCTCTCCATCAAATGGATAAGCTTTTGTGCACCAATACGGGTTGAATCCCTAGCTCCGAAAGGGATGCAAATCCCATTGGATTGAGCTATACGTGGATCATGCTACTCTTGCTACAAGTGAGAGAGTTTTCTGTCTCTCCAGGGTGGCCTGCAAGATTTTGAGAACTGGGTTGAACTGTGCGGAAGAAATTAACATAATGTCTGACTGAATGACTGATGGAATGAACATGATCCAAGGCTGGTTACCCTGTAACGCTCTGATACCAATGTGGCATGTGAGGCTTTGACTGTAGTAATCACAATCTTAGTCTAACTAAACTACACTTAATGATGTTTAAGAGATAGACAAATATGTGTCAATGCAATGCAGCTATATTAGATGATGAATGCGGTTACAATGAGATCCAAAGGGATGTATGCTGTCCTAGATGATGTCTACCCCTGGAAGAGAGGAAAACATGCTGAATAATGATGAAGGATGGCTAAAAGATGGCTGTCCTGACTCCAATGCTGAGTTCCACCACTTGTATGCTGGTATCCCTCTATGTAGGAGTTGGGAAGATGGCTGAATATGCTGATGCGTGGATGCGCTATTGTTCCCAGCCCTCTTGGTGTAGAAACGCTGAAGGAACACACTGTTGATGCTGAACTATATCCCCCTTTGCTCCTAGGAAGGAAAACGCTGAAGAGATCTAGATGTCTATGGTGAAATGATGCGTTTGTTTATATATGGGGAATTGGTGCTGGTCGGCCAGCTTGGCTGCAGCAGTCGGCCAGCTCTGAATATGCTCACGACTGCCATTTAAATGCCATAAATGCTTTAAAGGCTGGTCGGCTGACTTGAATGCTGTCGGCTGCCTCCACAAGCCCCAATGCTTTTGTCTAGATGGTTAATATGATGCTACAATGCTGAATCCAACCCATACCATGTGGTACATGCTAAAAACATTCATTTAAATGTCCATAAAATGCCTGATAAATCCTGACTAAATGCCTGATGATGCCATGCCATAAAATAATGCCATGTCACTGTACACCTGAATGGTGTGCATGTGACAGCAATGGCATACCACATGGAAGCTCTGGAAGCAGAAGTTTGCGAGGCATAAACAGAGGCAAATTCCCAAATATCACCATTGACATCACATTGAATCACCATCCATCTGCCATCACAATCATTGAAGGCAAGCTGGGGCTGCAGTTCATGTCTGACCAATATGCAAAGACCCGAGAAATGCTTAGTACCTGCATAGTGGATATCATAGCCCCCAAAATAGCCAAAGAGAATTAGCATGTGAATGAATCCATGGTGATGGCTGGAGGAAAGAGTATGTCATCCTAACCGTTAGGTCAGAAAGAATAACAGGACAAGAATTTGAGCCCACCGGGTGTAACTGCCAATCCTATAATCTGTCCCTGTTAGATAAAGGAGGGATGGGAAGAAAAGGCTGCAGTAGCAAGTCAACAATTTTCCTCCAAATGAACCTGTGATGCATGGCTAGTGGATAGGAAGCCATAGCCCAAGGGAAGGAAAGCATTTGACCAGTAGCATCAACAACATCATTTATGCACCTAATCCCCAATTTGCTGAGATTGTATGCCCGAATTGGCTCTTGCAGGGCCAATGGAGAATCAAAAACAGCACTCCAGTAAATGCTTTCCTGCTGAAGGGAATTGGCATGAGACAAAAGGAAGGGTGCCCAATGAGCATGCGAAAGGACCTGTTTCCAATTGCAAAATAAGTGAAGTGGCAAAAGGGCAGCCCGGGATAGAACCTACAAATCTGCCCAAAATGACCTCCCCCAGTGATCAGTGATCCATGCACCATGTCCAGAAGTGCGTAAGGCCATGCACATGGTTGCAAGCATATGAGTCCATGGATGCGTCTGACGAAAAAAGGTGAGTAGGAGAGGAATTTTCCTTGCCAAGACATGATGTGCAAAAAAAGGTGAGTAGGAGAGGAATTTTCCTTGCCAAGACATGATGTGCAATATTCAGCACATTCAATCCGCCATGCATCCTCGAGGAACAAACTTTTGCCATCCGCATAAATCTTAAAGCTTTAGCACAGAAAACTTTGTTTTCCATAACAGCTCCATAGCCTGAGACATGAAAGCAGAAGTGTCCTGAGAGGTCCAATGTATCAAAGGCAAATAGTACTGAACATAGGCCATGATAATCGACTCGACAATCCGGAGCCTAACATGGAGTGGCCAAGTGGAGAGCTTCCAGTAGTGGAGATTGGCATGAAGTTTGTCAAAAATCCACTTTAACTGTTGTTTCCTAATGATGTACCAGCCAATAGGGTAACCAAGATGGCGGACCACATCATAGGGTTGCATAATGTGTCCGGGCCATAAAAGAACATGCCAATCATATAAATGCAGAGGTATGAGGCTAGATTTGTCAAAATTGACATGCAGGCCAGCAGCCATGCCATATATAGAGAGAGTGTCCATAAGAGTCTTCGTGGAGAATTATGCTGCATAAAGAAGGAGTCATCTGCATATGCCTGAGCCATAAAGGGAGGGGCTCCAAGAATCTGAAGACCAATGAGAAAGTCCTGCGCGGTAAGATGATCCAAGTATCTGAGAAGCCGGTGAGTGGCAATGGCATATAAGAGGGCACTGAGTGGACACCCTTGTCTGACCGAATGACCCAAGGACCAAGATTGAGAAAGATGATTGCCAAGGATGCATTGGGATATAGAGTCAGCATACAAGCAGTAGATGACATTAGCCATTTGTGGCCCGAATCCCATCTGAGCCATTGTCTGTGAGATAAAATCCCAGTTGATCGTGTCAAAAGCTTTAGCAAAGTCCACTTGCATAATAAAAACATCTTGGTCAAAATATTTTGCATATTCAATAGCCATGAGAGCATTGCCAATATTATTATGGATCTGTCGCCTAGGAACAAAGCCATATTGCAAGGGATGCAGACCCTCATAAAGCACTTGTAACAGGCATCAATGTGATGGGCCTCCAATCCATGAGATGCTCACACAAATTCCGCTTGGGGATGAGTTTAACTATGCCATGCTTCCATGATTGGGGGAGTACTCCTGTATGCCAAGCCTCATTAATCATTTGTAGGATAACACCTTTAAGGTCTTCCCAAAAGTGTAAGCAAAATTCCACCGTGAGGCCATCATACCCTGGTGCCTTACCAGTGCTGAGATGGGACAAGGCATCATCAAGCTCCACATCAGTGAAAGGCATATCAAGTTTGAAAGCTTCCTGTGGGTTGAGAATGGGAAGAACATGCTGTAAAAGAGTATCCCGAGCTTGTAATTTGTGCAAAGAAGTGGTAGCAGGGGGTGCAAATAGTTTCTGAAAATAAGAAAAGCATTCATGTTGGAGCTCTGAGAAAGACCGAGTCCATTCACCATCCAGTTTACGGACTCTGAGAGGCAAGAGGTCTTCCTCCTGGAAGCATGTAACCCTTGAAAGAAAGATTTTAAAGAGCAGCCTTTATCCATGAATTGAGTCAGACTTGCCCGAACCTGCCACTTGGCCAATTTCCATCGGTCATTAGCTTGCAAGAGAGCTGTTGTGACTGAGACAGAGTGTCCATTTGTTGAGAGGAGAGGGGCTGCAATTGGGAATGTGCAGTCAAGGACTGAACTACTACTTTGGGCATGCTGAACTTTAGCTCTCCAGTCAGGCATGAAATTACTCCCATATTCATGAATAGCATGCTGAAGCCTGTCCACAAGGCGTTGCCATGCAAAATTACAATCATAATGGACATGGGCTGTAAGAGGAATTATGGCATATCGGATCAATTGTTGAAATTGTGCATGCTGCAGGTATCCTTTATTGTTATGTTTCATCCGAATGGAATGTAAAGGCATGTCATCCCAGGGCTGCCAAACTAAATATTCAGCCATAAAGGAGCATGGTCAGAGAGACCAAGAGAGTGATCAACCTCAATATGAAGACTGAAATCTGTATATTGTTGAGCATGTAGTAAATACCATCTATCCAAGAGAGCCCAATAGTTAGTAAAGGCATTATGATGATAGGTGTAGCCCACTATTCCAGTGTGCATGGCTGTCCATAAATCTTGTGCATGTGTCGTGGTAAGTAACTCCTCCCATGATCGCTTTTCAGAAGGGATCATATGAGATCTATGAGTAGTGTTGTCTGATGGCATGGGAGAGTTATTAAAGTCTCCGCCAAGAAGAGCACAAGATTGCCATGGGTAAGAAGCAATGGCATGCCACATGGAAGCTCTGGAAGCAGAAGTTTGCAAGGCATAAAAAGAGGCAAATTCCCAAATATCACCATTGACATCACATTGAATCACCATCCATCTGCCATCACAATCATTGAAGGCAAGTTGGGGCTGCAGTTCATGTCTGACCAATATGCAAAGACCCGAGAAATGCTTAGTACCTGCATAGTGGATATCATAGCCCCCAAAATAGCCAGCCTGGCCAGCCCTAGAATGTTGGTTATGTTCTTGCAAACAGAGAATGTCCGGCTGCCTAGTTAAAACATAATTCCACACTAGCCTCCCACTTTAGAAGGATTGCAGAGGCCCTGTACATTAAGAGTGACACAATGGAGTTTGTCAAGCATGAGGATATATACAAAGGAGGAGACCAAGAATATACAACCAAAGAGTGCTTAAGCATCAGCCATCATGGGCTGCAGCCCTTCCTTCCCTGGGTCAAAGGATAGCCCTTCCTTAGACTCACAAACAGGAATGTGTTTTTTGAGAACTCCAACCCAATTGAGAAGAACCGGGGAAGTGGCTGAGGTAGAGGCTTGTCCTGGAGTAGGAGTAGATGCATCCTAGTGGCGAGATTGAAGGGGTATTTGCCTCAACACCCTCTTGGGCTATAAAAAACCATCATTATCAGGGGCCTTCTCTTTCTCTTTACCTTTGTCCTTGCCTTTAGCTATGGCTAGCATTTGCGAAGCCACTTTCCCAACTTTGGAGGCATTTTTATCCAAATTCTTGGACCCAGTAGTCTCTTGCTTATGAGTGGGCTGAACTAGGGGAGAAGGTATAGCAGTGGGCTGGAGAGGGATGCAAGACAGTAGGGCATTCAGAGGCCAGATGCCCGTACTTATGGCATGAAAAACAAGCACCTGCAAAAATTTCCCATTTCAATTCAAAGTACTTTTGGCCCATTGGCAAACCTTCAACCTCGACTGCAATGGAGGGTAGGGGTATTTGTGTCCCACAAAACAAAATCTATTACGATTCCCAGCAGGGCGAGGGGGGCAGATAACTTGGCCCAGTGCAGCGGCCAATCCTGGCAATTCTTCTCGCATATAGTCTGGGAAATTAACCACCTCCACCCAGATAGGACAATGATGTCGTATGAGACTTTGATAGTCCTTATTGGGGAACCATGGCATAGCATGTACCATTTTCCTGCCATAAAATAAAGAAGAAAATTCAAGCACACGCTGCTTCTGCAAGACATCGGTGAGGTGAACTTCATAAAACCCACGGGAGGCAAAGTACACCCCCTCCACAAAAGAGCCACCAAGGATAGACTGGTTGTACCAGATGGTAGTAACTTGAGGAATAGTCTCACTCCAATCCTGGCGAGATTGATGGAAGTCCTCTTTCAGAGTATCAAAAACATATTGAGCCTCTTATGGTGCGACATTGTTAGTGGTGCCAAAAGAGGAGTAAGAACTACCTGCACAAGTGGAGGCTAAAGGAGTCTACGATCGAGTATGTAGCTGATGATCTCTATGACTCCTCTATCCTTATGGAGCCTAGTTGACAACCAATGACAAAGCATATATAATCGAAAGACGTATGTAATGGAAACATGAGAAGCATCTCATTGGATCTAACTCCATAGGTACTATCCTAGCACAACCTCATGATGGTGTTAAATCTCTAGTAAGTACAGACCCAAGCACATCTTTTCCTTATAGTGTATAACCTATGCGAGAGGGTTGAATCCATCTTGAGACAATGGAATCTCCCTTGAATCAAATAATAGGGTGGGCATCTGAACATATAATGCTTCTCAATCTGCACCTCCCTAACTGTGTACCTTGCATAACTATGCCTCTCAAGTAATGTCCTTTGCTCTACCAAATTCAATCTGATTCAATCTACACATAGTGGGATGATACTCTTTATTGGCCGATGATAATATGGCATGTGATCTTCCAATGAGGGTATCTAGGGCTCACAATGAATCCATCCTCAAAAACTTGCAGGAAGTGCTCTTTATAAAATTAGAGTTTTATAGGGAGATATAGTGGTAAAAGGAATCAAAAGATATTGATATCTAGATTACCTATCATCTTCTTGGAGATTTCAATTGTGTGCCTCAAGGCCACGTGATCTACTTGCAAGGCTGCCACAATGTGAGGAAGGGAGCTGGTCGGCCAGTCCAGAAGGCTGTTGGCTAGAGAACACCATGCTGGATGCTGCTATCTGAGATGTGTTGGAGAACACCCTGCTGAATGCTGCTATCTGAGATGCGTTGAGATGCGCTGATGACAGATGATGATGATTTGCTGAACTGAATGCTGAGGTCTCTATATATATGGGTGAGGGGGGGGGCTGGTCGGCCAGCTTGTTGGCTGCAGTCGGCCAGATGCAAAAGCCCACGACTGAATATATTATGCCAAAAATAGCATAAATGTTGGTCGGCTGAAGTAGCATCCTGTCGGCTGGATGTAACAGCACCCAAATCCCTCACATCACCATACATGCCCGAAAGCACATACGCAACAGCACCATTCTTGTAAAACATATCTCCAAGTTGATTCAGCCAACAGAGGAGAGACAAAATTGTGAGTCAAGACACCTTACCTGGCCGCCGTGAGCTTGGATTGAGAGACGAACTGCGCGCAGCGTGGAATCAAAGTTTGAAGCTACAGTTCGCGCGAAACGGGCGAAGAAAATGAACACATTTTAGTTTTTTTTAAAAATTTGCGATGCATAAACGACCCAAAAAAAAAAAGGTGGCTTATGCATCGCAAGTCCGATGCATAAACCACTCATTTCCAGTTTGCAAGGGTCGCTACAATGGTGGCATACACAACTGCAATTTAAACGTTGCATAAGCATCCACAAAAGCGATCCCCGCTATTTTCTTCATATTTATATGAGGGTCGCTATGTATAGACCATTCTTGTAGTGTGTCGTAAAACTTTACCCTTTCTCCTTGCACATCTTGTCTATATCTCAATGTACCACAATGCGGACATTGTACTGCATTGTTATATTCTTGTCGAGATAAAGAATACAATCATTTGGACAAGCATGGTGTCTGTTGTAGTCCATGCCAATCAAGTGCAACATTGCTTTTGCTCGACTACGGTCCACTGGCATCTCATTATCTTTTGACAATATTTGATGTTTCAATAAGCTGTTACACAAAATAGTCAGGCTAAGAAAATGCATATAAAGATACATAACTCGCAATGGATAGGTAAGCGCGTAAAACAGACACATGTGCTCCATGATATAGTGGAAGATGAGCAAGCCTGCGTAGTTGTTTCTCTTCTTGTTGGGAAGCGTATTCCACATGTCATGTGTTTTCTTCTATCCCTTCATGTTCCAAACCTCGATCTTCTGTTCCATTGTGTAAGGCATTTATCATGTCATCCATGTCATGTTCTAGTATTTGCTCTGAATCTGCCTCAAGTTGCTCGGGTTGTTGGATCACCTCGCTTGTGGCTACTCTTGTTGGTCTCCATCATTCAGGCCGAATATCCACTGGTTCGTCATTGTTGAAGCGCGCATTGCCACAAATTAGATGTTCCAATCATTCCACCTGTGTGTTTTCTTCTATCCCTTCATGTTCCAAACCTCGATCTTCTGTTCCATTGTGTAAGGCATTTATCATCATGTCATCCATGTCATGTTCTAGTATTTGCTCTGAATCTGCCTCAAGTTGCTCGGGTTGTTGGATCACCTCGCTTGTGGCTACTCTTGTTGGTCTCCATCATTTAGGCCGGATATCCACTGGTTCGTCATTGTTGAAGCGCGCACTGCCACTAATTAGATGTTCCAATCGTTCCACCCCAATCGTTCCACCAAAAATATTTTCCATTTTTTTGTATGATCATTGCAAATTCGTCAACGTCGAGCCACTTGGTATTTGCAACACCGAGTACATGGACAAAGTGTCTTCTCCTCTAAATCAACAAAATTCGAGGGTGTGGCATCATCCATGGTTTCCATATTAATTTGCAAAATGGGAACGAATGCTTCTTTTTGGAGGGGAATCCTCCCTTGAGTGTTTGTGGAGGGTGGTAGTCGGCGGTGATAGGTAATTTGAAATGTCGAGGGCACACAAGATATGGAAAGATTTTGAATTTGAATGAAAAGTAGCGACTGTCAAAATAAGCGTCAAAAAGGTCATCAAAATATCCGTTGAAAAGGGCATGGGAGTTTTTTTTTTGACTCTTATTTCCACGCACTTTTCGAATCTTTTTTTCACCTTGATTTCGACGCTTTTTTCCACGCTTATTTTGACGCATATATCGACGGTGTAGGTTTTTACAGTAAAATAGAATCTCTCTTTTTTCTACGTTTTTTTTTTGTGCACGTGTTTTGCTTGCTTCCTCACCAGGTATGCCTCCTTTTCCCTCACTCCCATCTCCTCTTGATTACATGTACATGTGATGTAAAATGTCTGTGTGTGTAGTTATGAGTGATTTTCTTGTTTTTTTGCTTTCTCATTTTTTTTGCAGGTTCTTTCTCTTTCCCAGGCTCTTCTCCACCTCCTTCTTTGCCCTCCCTCCCCTCCCCTCCCCTCCCCTCCCCTCTCCTCTCCTCTCGTCTTGGTTGTTAAATTGGTGTGTGTGTGTTGAAGGATAAACCTCCTTGTGTATCCATGCTATTCACACTTTTAGGGTTTTGTATTACTAATTGTTTTCTTAACTTTTTGTTTTGTTTTGTAGGTCTTCTAATCCTCTCTTTTAACTTCACCTAAAAGAGGTAAATTATTTTCTCTCTTTCCTCTCTTTTTGATTTTGTATGTATGCATTAGGTTCTTAGGGCTTTTGTATGTATGCATTATTGGCTTTGTAGGTCTTCTAATCTTCTCTTTCAACATCAGCCAAAAAAGGTAAGTGCTTTCCTCTCTTTCCTATCTTTTTATCCTCTCTTTCCTCTATTTTTATCTACCAAAAAGAGGGGTTTTGTTTTGTAGGTCCTCTATGCATAGAGCTTAATGCACATGCATAGAGCTCTAATCATAGATCTTAATCTATGCATTAAGTTATATTCGTATAGCTTAATGCATACATTGTGCTCTATGCATGCATTCATAATGCATAGAGATATATGCATAAATTAAGCTCTATGCATGCATTAGGCTCTATGCATGCATAGAGCTTAATCTATGCATGCATTAAGCTCTATGCATGCATGGTTAATGTATAGTGTCGGGGTATGGTTTAGTTTAGGATAGCGTGGCTTGCATAGTGCTTTATGCAAAAGCCTCATGCATAATGCTTTATGCATAAGCTTTATGTATAAGGCCTCATGCATAGCTTTATGCATAAGGCCTCATGCATGCTTTATGCATAAGCTTTAGCATACTAATCCTTTCCTCACCCTTTTGTTGGTTTTGTAGGTCCTCTAATCCTCTCTTTCAACATCACATAAAAGAGGTAAGTGCCTTTCTATCTTTCCTCTTTTGCCTCTATTATTATTACACCCTTGGGGGTGCTGGGGATTTGTTTTGTAGATTTGTGCATAAGCCTCTATTATCTCTGTCCCAGTCTCATAGAATAGTCCACAATGCAAAGTAGACCTCACATACCTCAGTATGCGTCTCAATGCATCCAAATGCAATTTTCGTGGAACCTGCATAGACTGACTCACCAACCCAATAGCATAGCTCAAATCTGGCTTGGTGATCGTCATGTATATCAAGCTTCCTACTATGCGTCTATACATAGTAGGATCCTCCAGAATCTCTCCAGAATCTGCACTCAACTTGCCATTCTGATCCAATGGCACGGAAATAGGCTTGCAGCCTGTCATACCATACTTGGACAACGTATCCAAGCCATACTGTCTCTACAGTAATCCAATACCATGTGGTGACCTAATCACCTCAATGCCCAAGAAATATCTGAGCTCCCCCAGATCCTTCATCTCGAACTTCTGTCTAAGCAAGATCTTTACATCAAAGATCTCTACATCATGGTCCCCCGTAATGATCAAGTCATCTACATAGATGACAACAAGCACAACCCGTCTATCACCATGTCTCACATACAGCAGCAGCGAGAAATCTGCATTGGCTACATGAAAGCCAATAGTGACAAGATATTCAGAAATCTTGTCAGACCATGCTCTTGGTGCTTGCTTTAAGCCATACAAGGCTTTCTTCAACCTGCAAACATGCTCGGGGTGACTCACATCCTCATAACCAGGTGGCTGCAACATATACACCTCTTCTTGCAAATCCCCATGCAAGAATGCATTCTTTACATCCATCCGATGTAAAGACCATTGCTTTGACGTAGCCACTGCTATCACAACTCTCACTATTGCCATCTTGGCAAGTGGACTAAAAGTTTCCTCATAATCAATGCCATATGTCTGCGCATATCCTTTGGCTACCAATCTAGCCTTGTACCTGTTTATGCTTCCATCACTGTTATGTTTTACTTTGTACACCCACTTGCATCCAATGGCTTTCTTGCCTTCAGGGGATTGCACTAAGTCCCAAGTTTCATTTCCATATAGTGCATTCATCTCCTCATCCATAGCTTTCTCCCAACACACATTTCCAACAGCCTCATCAATGCATGTGGGCTCAACAACCTGCACAACCTTTGCCATATATGCATAGTGATGTGCCACATAACCATCATAGGTAAATCTCTGCATAGGATTTTTCACTCTCCCAAATCTTCGCAGCTTTTCATTCATGGCTTCCATAGCCTTCTTTACACCAGATGTTCTCATAGCTAGGATCCCAAGCTCCTCATCAACTCATATCTGAGCCACTAGACTCTCCATCAATATGAGAATGCCCTACAGAAATGTCAGGCATACTAAGGGACTCAACCACTTTCTCCTTGCCTTTACGTGATGTACTAATCACATTTGTAGGACTGGTATTATGACGTAGCCTGCCACTCCATGTCTATCAACAGACCCACTAGATGAGGACTCTCCTGGTCCACTCAAAGACTGTGATTACTGACCTGCATTCTGTGCAACCGCACTTCCACTCACATCAGCCCCAACAACTTCTTTTTCAGCAGCATACTAGCTGCTCATCTCATCAAAGACAACATCCCTGCTTACCCTCAATTCACGTGTAGCAGGATTATAGCACCTGTATCCCTTTTGCTCTCAAGGGAGTATCCAATGAACACACATTTTTTAGCTTTTGGATCCAGCTTAGTTCTCAGCTCATCTAGCACATGCACATATGCAATGCATCCAAAGACTTTCAGATGAGACAAATCAGGTTTTCTGCCATTAAACCTCTCCTCTGGAGTTACATCATGTATGGCTGCAGTTGGAGTCATGTTCATGATGTATACTGTTGTAGAAACAGCCTCAGTCCAATAGCTATGCGGCATATTTTTCTCTTCCATCAATGCTCGCACAATCTTAGCAATGTGCCTGTTTTTCCGCTCAGCAACTCCATTTTGTTGCGGAGTGTATCTGCATGTAAACTGTCTCTAAATACCATTCTTCTTCAAAAAATTCAGAGAGCTCATTGGAGAAGTACTCATCCCCTCCATCTGACCTTAGGTACTTTACATATTTCCCTGTTTGCTTTTCAACCAAAACTTTGAAATTCTGAAAGTAAGTGAACACCTCACTCTTCTCCTTCATGAAATATACCCACACTTTCCTTGTGTGGTCATCAATGAAAGTCACATAATACCTGCAGCCTCCCATAGACATGGTCTTCGTAGGACCCCATACATCTGAATGCACAACATCTAGTGCATTTCTGCTCACATATATGTTACGTGGAAATACATGCTTTGTTTGCTTTCCAAATTGGCATGCTTCACATATTCTCTGCATACCTTCCACTTTAAACTTTGGCAGCCCTGTAATAATTCCTTTAGTCTGCATAGACTTCATTCTCTGCACATTCACATGTCCAATTCTTTTATGCCAAATGTCTGTGTCTGCAACAATTCCTGAACCATTTGCAAACATCGCAGCACTCATTTCAAGCATGTCTACATTCAACGTAAACATTCTACCCACTCTGTTTCCTTTTGCAACCAACCTGCACTTGTCTTTAAAGTCTTCAACATAACAACCATCAGGGTTAAACCGAACCTGCAAACCCTGCTCAATCATCTGGCCAACTGAAACCAGATTCTTTGTTATGTTCGGAACGTGAAGTACATCTGCAAGGTACTTCACTTTGCCATCCTGCATAGACAATGGCACATCTCCAACATGGGCAATTGGATGAGCAGTGTCATCCCCTGTTTTCACAAAACCTGGTCTTTTCGGGTTTTTCATCTCCTTGAACCACTCCCCATGACTTCTCATGTGGTTCGAAGCACCTGAATCCACATACCACACATCATCTTTTTGTGCTGCTTCAACATTTTTAGACATGGCATTCATGACATGCTGCATCACAAACAACCTTTCATTGTCCTCATTATTTCTGCTTGAGGATGCATAGTTGTTTTGCTGCACTTTCCCATTTTGCATGTCAGCGTGCTTCTTATAACACTCTGCCTGCACATGTCCAGGCTTACCACAATAATAGCATTCACGTGCATCATTATACTACCTTTGCTAATTTCCACGACCTCTTTGACTCCCCCTGTCTCTGAATTTGCCTCTTCTACCTGCGTGTTGTTGTTGTTGTTGTTGTGTATTCTGGGACTGTTGTTGTTGCTGCTATTGGCCATAATTCTGATTACCTATTCGGCCACCTCCTTGATCGCGTCCACGGCCTCCTCTACCTCATCCTCTTCCTGAACTTGTGTAGAAGGCCTATTGCTCTGAACTGTTTTTGCTTTGTGAAGACTATTGGTCTTCACCCAAGCTCTTCTCTTCTATAATCAGCATAGACACCAAATCTGTAAAGTTGGGAATGTTTTTTCGAGTCTGAATAGACGTCTTGAACGCCTTGTATTGTGGCCTGAGACCACGTAGACAGACTTCCACCTTATCATCATCATCTACTGACACACCAATAGATGCAAGGGATTCCACAATACCCTTTATCTTTAATGCATAGTCATTCACAAGCATCTTTAATGCATAGTCATTCACAAGCATGCTCTTTTTCTCCACAGTATGAAGTTTATTCTTCAATTGTATCTTATGTGCCTTGGTATTTGTTTCATAGAGTTTTACCAAGGTGTCCCATGCCTCCTTGGGGGACTTGGCATCCTGAATGTGCCCAATCATGGTGTCCTGTATACTAATGGAGAGACAATACATAACTTTCCTGGCTCCTTGAATCTAGTCTTTAAACTCTTTCACATCTGCAGCAGTCGGATTTATGTCCGGTATCTCCGGTGCCTCTTCATGCTCACCTTCTATGTAGTCCCAATAGCCCTTTCCCATCAGAAAAATTCGTCAACCTAAACCTCCAAGCATGGAAGTTATTCTTATCAAGCTTCTCAGCCACAATATAGGTTATCCCATCATTTGACATCTTGCCAAACACACAATTTTACCAGAAACAGCACTCTAGTTTGTCCTGCACAAACTGTTGTGTATTTTCTGCAGAGCGGTACTGCAGTACACTCAAATGTCACAACCAGTGACCTCAATGTGCATACATACACCCCAATGGCAACTGTTAACCTCTTTGCAGCACCCACAGTGTCTGCACAGCCAATCTGTCTTCCTGCAGTTCTTAAAATAGAGTTCTGCAGAGAATCAATGACTTACCCACAGTGCTCGAAATTGCCTGATTTTTGAAAAACGGAGATCCAAACGCGCCCGAAACACGTTTTAGGCCCAGAAATTGCTATCCAATAGAACTATATAGTTGACCTATAGCTTTACTCCCGCGAAGAAAGCTCCTCAATCAGAGATCGTTTGCCGGTGCCTCCCATAGAGCTCCCGACAAGGGTGTAGTCACCAACACAAATAGGGAAGAGTAATTGAAGCTCTTACCCTCGTATCGCTTCCTGTGGTTCTCTTCCTTGCAGCTCAGCCCTTAGCACGAACCAGGCTCTGATACCATGAAAGGATGCAAGGGGGAAGAGAGCTTGAGCTCTTGCAAGCACACACACATACACAAAACCCTAATAGAGAACACACAAGGTGAGGCTGAAAATCTTCTTCTTCTTCACTCAACACTCAACACACCATATACAAAGATAAGAGTACACATAATATGAAAGGTACTCAACCAATACATACATGGGTTCTCTATAGTGTGAACCCAACTAAATGAGCTGGCGCTATAACTATGCGAGTCTGGGTTTTACAGGTATCCGAGCAGAAAACCATGAGCGGAGAAGTCCGAGCGAGCCTTTTTGTAACATTTTTTTAATGTATATTCATTCAAGGAATCATATTGGAACACTATTATGGTGGCATATGTTAAATACCAGCTATATTTATTCAATTCTAACAGTACAAACTTTCCATGTATAGTATTTAAAGAAAATGTTAAAACAGGTCAAGGTCATTTGCAACCCCCCTAGAATGATATATTATCTTTCGGAACATTCATATTTTTAAATTCATTATTTTTTTTCTCTATTTTCCTCACACCCAAAGTAGACTGTTTCTCTAAGTTGGCCACTCATGTATGTAATTCCATCCATGAACAAGGTTTGAGCATATTGCATAAAACTTTTACTAGATGTGGAAGTTTTGCCCAATATATTCCTAACCAAAAAAACATTAAATCCAAATCATGAATCCAGGATTCCACACTAAAAATTGTAACCCACAAGCGTAATTTAAATTTTGAATTTCAATGAACCAATCCAACCAATAAATGTATGTGTGCACTTCAGCTTGCTCATCTATATGTAAGCCGCCAAGTGATATTTTACAAACCACATGCAACAAGTTTACCAGATGCAGGTAATATAACAAGTAAGAGTGAGAACGTATGAAGGAGAAGGAATGCATATCATAGAATCTTACATTAAATAATAATGCCAACCAACAAAATAGAAGCTCAAGATTGTTTCCAAAATCCAAAACAATATGTACCTCTAATGTAGATTTTACTTGCGCATTAATAAACTAGAGTGCACCCAAAAAAGTTTTCCGAACTATTGTCTCATACGCATAATGTCACAGAATTTCAGAATCAAAATGATAGCAAAAAATAAATATCGTGTATGTGAGATAGCACCAATGTCTAGTAGACCATAAAGTATAACCATAAACTAATTCTCATCGGCGGAGTCATCCACAAATAAAGTCCGTCGTCTCCTCTTCTCCCTCAACTCATAGTTATATGATTTGTCGTTCCTTTCCATGTGCATGGCCATACTCTCTGCGTTAGTTAGCAATTCACTTCAAAATGAAACTCTTGAACTCCCTTACATGTGTAAATGGAAGGTATTCATTCAAAATAAAGAACAACATTTTTTACTCACTAGTCCAATGGCACAGCAACATTGATTTCTTCCTCCTCGGCATCGACGTCCATGAGCATATGCTGTTGTGTAGACGATCCCACACCTGCATAAATAGCATCCACCACTCCTAGAAGTAGTCCAGTACATATCTCTGGGTCATTATCTATTGCCAAGCAAGGGCGACCAGAGTGGAGTGCAGCCCTCAATCCTGGTCCTGTCCCTGCCCCCATCTCAAGAATGGAACCATTTTGGAGGACACAACATCTCCAAGAATGGAACCATTTGGAGGACACAACATCTCCAAGAACATAAGTATGAATGCAGGACTCTTCTCAAGAGATCCACGCCATGCACCTCCCTGGCCAACTCTTTTGGAATGATGGACTAAAGGCAAGTAATGTGTGGAAGCAAGTTGCCATCTAAACTCGTTCTCATCATGGAGGCCACACCCTTTGCTGATTGCATGTTAAATGTGGGTCTTTGTCCTATCCTCCTCATAGCCATAGCATGGAAAACATAAGACTATTCAAAAAAGCATGAGTCAATTTCTATGTGATTTATGATACAGAAGTAGAAGCAAACATACATCTGAAGACTCACCTTCACACCAATCCCAAGTGTGTCTGAAATGCCTTGAGGTTCCATGCTTTGTACTATCCATCTGCTTGAAACAAAATAATATGTACCAGAATCAGACCCTAGCCTATAACCCACAAGACTTCATGAAGTGTTCAACACAAAGAAATTTACCTGCAAGCCACCTCCATTTTTAATCTTACTGCATAGCGCTCCACAGTAGGTAGAGTAGATGGAGAACAGAAAACCAATGTCCACCCATTGTCTGTTGAGATTCAAGCTCGATGTCAGTGTGAGCCAGCTATGCTATGTGCTGGCAGATTAGGTAGGAACATGTGTGAGACATAAATGACCGCGTGTCCAGCTGGTCATAGTGTGTGGACATTAGCTAGGGTTAGTAGAGTGTGGACACAACTCATTGTGTGTTGTGTGGATTATGGATTAGTGCATTATGCTTTGTGTGAGGGTGGACATGGCTTCCCTCTATGGTTAGGGTTTGTAATATACATTAGGGTTTGCTCCTGTGTGTGTGTCTCCTCTCCCTCTACCGATCTTTCAACATGGTATCAGAGCCTTGTGCTGTTTATTAGGGTTTATGAGTGAGTGAGTGAAGAGGGAGAAGAAGAAGCTATGAAAAGAAGCTGTGAAGCTTGGAGCACACCAAAGCTGCCAACCATTGGAGCTGTGAAGCTTGGAGCACACCAAATACTATCAGATCTGAAAGCTAGGCCTACCGGGTAAGGTCCTCTAAACATCCTTGAGCGGATTGCAGGTGAAACAGGCAAAGGCAAAGCAAAATAGAGCAAATCAAAGCAAAGAAAAATTCTGGTTTTTGAAGCTTTCCATTAAAGCTTGGGAACATTGATGTATGGTGGAAATATGTGTGATTCTGGCAAAGCAAACATGTATCTGACAATGAGACATGTAATGGCAACTCTTATGCAAGCCCTATTGTGATTTTGGAGTATTTTGGAAGCATTTGAATGTGTGAAAATACTGGTTTTTTGAGCTCTCACAAAACAGAGAGAAGACAGTCAAAATTTGATGCATTTGGAGCCTATTTTTGGTGAAAATCAAAGCATTGGTGGGTTGCACACATACCCAAGTGTGTTCGGGACTTGGTTAGCTCTTCAATTAGCAAGTTAATCACTCCCAAAGAGCTCTATTGCAGGCGGCGCAGCCAGAACAGAGGAAACAAGGTATTTTTCTGTTTTTTTCACCACGAGGAGGTCGATTATCACTCGGTTGCTTGATATCTTCCACAACTCTCTTAGCAATTGGATGCTTTACATCTTGGAGAAGAGGGCTATGTGATTTGTTTGGTCAATTATGCTTAATTGAGCTGGGAATGAGCTGATTAAAACAGGCTGTCCACTGGTTGCAGAGAAACAGAGCATTTTAATCGAGCAATTAATCTTTGGTGTTTTACAATTGGACAAATTCCTCTTACATGGAGTTGATGGACACTATTGCTAAGCCAATGAATGCCTGGTTGCTCAATTTGGTGAAATATTAAAGGAATTAGAGCCAAATCATTACTGGTTTTTCTGGTTTTTCCAAAAACAGAAAAAGGGGTTTTCAAAAATTGATAATTACACATGTCAGATGGAGTTGATACTCAACATTGAGGTTCATTAGGTGTCAATGCAAGTTGCCTAGACTTGATTGCACCATTACATTGTGATTTGGAACCTTGGAAGGCGTGTCAGTACAGGGTATCCCGCACTGCGTGAGTCAGTTCATCTTGGATGATTACAGGTTGATTTTATATATCAAATTTGGAGTTTGTTGGCTATCTTGGAGTATCTGGAACATTCATTGGAGTGTGGTTGAGCTGAGGAAGGCTCATTTACAGATTTGAAGTGTGCGGAAGGTGTATGCATTGAGCAACATGTCGGACAATCCAGTTCAGATTGTTGGTGAAAAGCTGGATAGGAAGAACTTCCAGGCATAAAGGGAAAGGATTTTGGAATCTCATTACAGGTGCTGAGCCAGAGCCTGAGCTACCTCGGCAACCTACACAGCAGCAGCTTATTGCTCATAAGCAATGGTCAGAGAGAGCATTCAAAGTGCTGCATTATTTGTCTATATGTATATCTGATGCTATGCTCATACACATTCAGGATGCTGAGAATCCCAAAGATGCATGGGATACTTTGGTCAAAATGTTTGATACAGATACAAGTGCTCGCAAGTCTCAATTGCGACAGCAGATACACAATGTGAAAAGGAATAAAAGGAGCATACATGATTATGTGCAAGAAATCAAGAAGTTTGCAGATGCATTGGCCACAATAAATGCCCCCATGCCTGATGATGATTTGGTGGATATTACCTTGTGTGGTCTTGGCAAGGAATACAAATCCTTTGATACATCTATCTCAGTGAGGAGTAGAGGTCTACCCGACTTCGATGAGTTGGTTTCCCTCTTGTTGGTTGAGGAAATCAAGCTCAGTGATTCATTTCTGGATGCATATACTAGCCATGATGATGGCAGAAATCAGGCATTTTACTCGCAGAGAGGTTTTAGAGGCAGGGGGAGATTTGCATCACGTGGACGTGGTGGTAATGGTCGTGGATGGCAGGATAGACCTCCACAACAAAATTTTCAGCCTTCTTATGGTGCTCGAGGTGGTTGTGGTTATGCACCTCAGCGAGGTAGAGGTACCCCCCGTGGTCGAGGACGTTGGCAAGGCCAACAAAATTCTATGCAAGATGTGGAATGCCATTATTGTGGCAAATATGGTCATATGGCGAGAGATTGCTTTCGCAAACAGAATGATTTGAGAGGGGGAAGAGCACAGCGTGGTGGTCATTATGGTGGAAACTATGCACAACATGGTGGCAACTATGCATCAAGTAGCAATGATGGAACTGCAAATCATTTGTTTGCCATGAAGCATGTTGTGGGTTCTATAACAAATGCTGAGAATGATGATACATGGTATATGGACTCAGGAGCATCAAATCATATGACATGCCATGGTGAATGGTTTGAGCACATGAAGCCAATGGATGTCAAAGGCTATGTGGAAACAGGTGATGATACCCAGCATGTCATTACACATGTTGGAAGTGTACCATTGGTCATGCATAATGGTCAGACAAAGTCTATGTCAGATGTGCTGTATGTGCCTTCAATCACTAAAAGCTTGGCCTCAGTTGGTCAAATGGTGGAACAGGGATTACAGGTTAGATTCAACGAGCATGGATGCTTTGTTGAAGACTTCAAACATGGATGTAGAGTGATTGCTAAAGGCAAGAAAGAAGGAAGACTGTTTAAGCTGGATGCTGGAATTCCTGAGCTTAAATCAGCCATGTTCTCAAAGAGCAAGAATGTGGTACAGGATATTGATATGTGGCACAAGAGGATTGGCCATGTTAATATACAGAGATTAAAGAACATGCAAACAAGAGGCATTGTCAATGGTTTGCCTAGGTTCAAATATGATGGACATATGCATGTTTGTGAAGCCTGTCAGTTTGGGAAGCAGGCAAGGTTGAGATTTCCTAGAGAAGGAAATATGAGTAACAGGCCACTTGAGATCGTGCACAGTGATGTATGGGGTCCTGCACAAAACCCATCTATCAAAGGCAGTTTATACTATGTTACATTCATTGATGACTTTAGCAGGATGACATGGATATACTTTCTCAAAGAGAAGAGTGAAGTATTGGAAAAATTCATGGATTTCAAAGCTTTTGCAGAAAAGCAGTATGGCTGTTGGATTAAATGTCTGAGGACAGATGGAGGTGGTGAATACACCTCAAAAGCTTTTGAGCACTTCTTGAGGAAGCATGGAATAAGGAGACAATTGACTTGCAGGTATACACCTCAGCAGAATGGTGTGGCTGAGAGAAAGAATAGAGTTATATGTGAAGTGGCAAGGGCAATGCTTAATGAAAAGAGCATGCCAGATTACTATTGGGCAGAAGCATGTGCTACTGCAGTATACATATTGAACAAAACACCTACAGCAGCCATTCATGGAAGCACGCCAGAGATGCGGCTCACAGGTTACAGGCCAGACATTGGACATCTTAAAGTTTTTGGATGCATAGCTTATGTGCATGTGCCTGATGAAAGGAGAAGAAAGTTGGATCCTAAAGCAGAGAAATGTATATTTGTTGGATATGCACAGGATCGAAAGGCCTACAAGTGTTATAATCCACAAACTAGACAAGTGGTCATCTCACGTGATGTGGTGTTTGATGAGCTTTCTAGTTGGTATAAAGCAAAAGATGAGGGTGTTATTGAGTCACTTGAGGCTGATGTACATGTGAACTTGCCACCACAAGCAAGTTCAAGTTCTACTACTATGTCTGGGCCAGCAGCAGCAGAAGCTGAGAGTAGCGGTGTACGTCCATGGTCAGGACGTTTGAGGCATGAGAGCGTGAGCACTGGGAGTAGTGCTATGGACAAAGGAAAGAGGAAAGTCAAAGGAATTGGAATCACAGGATATGAGTCATCCAGTTCTGAAAGTTTGGATGAGGAGCTTGGCATACCTGTTTTACGCACACCTGGTGCTAGACAGGACAGATATGTGCCACCACATGCTAGAGTCACAGGTGTACAGAGTGACCCGCATGCATTGCGGAGATCCCAGAGAGTCAGATATCCTGTTGACAGATTGACATATAGAGATTTTGCTATGCACTATGCATATATGACATCTATGGTAAAGCATGTGGAACCTACATGCTACACAGAGGCTATTGGAGAGCATGTATGGGAGAAAGCAATGGACATAGAGATGGATGCATTGGTCCATAATGATACATGGGATTTGGTTGCCCTACCAAAGGACAAGAATGTTATTGGATGTAAATGGGTTTACAAAGTGAAGTGCAAATCTGATGGTTCTATTGAAAGACATAAAGCAAGATTGGTAGCAAAGGGATATGCACAGACCCATGGATTGGATTATGATGAGACGTTTAGCCCAGTGGCTAAGATGGGCACAGTGAGAGCAGTCATTGCTATGGCTGTAGCTAATGGCTGGGAAATGCATCAGATGGATGTCAAGAATGCATTTCTGAATGGAGATCTACAAGAGAAAGTATACATGGCACAGCCAGAAGGGTATGTACACCCTAGATATCCCACTCACGTATGCAGGTTAAAAAAGGCATTGTATGGTCTAAAGCAAGCACCTCGTGCTTGGAGTGATAAGATGAGCAGATATCTTATCTCACTTGGTTTTCAGATTTCTACAGCAGATTCTTCACTCTATGTGAAGAAGACACAGCATGGGATTGTGTTACTAGTCATCTATGTGGATGACTTGATTATTACAGGTGATCATGGTGCAGATGTGATGCATGTCAAGCAAGCTTTAAGTGGGAAATTTGACATGAAAGATCTTGGTGAGTTGAGATACTTCCTTGGCATTGAAGTGGTGAAAGATCATGCAGGTACTTGGTTAGTACAGCGCCAATATGCCTTGGATATGTTGGCAAAGTATGGCATGACAGGATGTAAACCTATGAGTACGCCATTGGAGCAAAATATGAAGTTGCGGGCTGATTATGGCGAGGAATTGGATGATCCTTCCATGTACAGGCAGATGGTTGGTAGTCTCATATATATGACTATCACACGCCCAGATTTGAGTTATGCAGTGGGGCTAGTCAGTCAGTTTATGCAGAGCCCCAGGAAACCACATTTGGATGCCGTGAGGCGCATCATGAGATATGTGAAGACCACAGCACATTATGGTCTATTTTATGAGAGTGGTAAAAGCTTGGACATTCATGGCTACACAGATGCTGATTGGGCAGGTAGCGCATATGACAGGAGGTCTACTAGTGGATATGCTTTTACACTTGGAAGTGCTGTGGTGAGTTGGAGTAGCAAAAAGCAACCTACAGTTGCTTTATCCAGTACAGAGGCTGAGTACAGAGGTGCAGCCATTGCTACTTGCGAGGCTGTTTGGTTAAAGAGTCTCTTGGCAGATTTATGTGAGCCTCTTGATGGGAAAGTTGTCATTCATTGTGACAACATGAGCAGTATACAGCTGGCAAAGAATCCAGTATTTCATGCGAGGACCAAACACATAGAGGTCCATTATCACTTTGTCAGAGAAAAGGTGCTGGATGGTACAGTTGATCTTCACTATGTGAAGACTGATGAGCAGGTGGCTGATATCTTCACGAAGCCACTTAGTAGGGAGAAGTTTGAGTACTTCCGGACTATGTTGGGAGTACATGGGATGAGCTTGAGGGGGAGTGTTGAGAGTCTTGATATCCCAAGCTCATCTACATCTTCATCGGCAGTACATCATGAGCTTGAGAGGGGCTGTTGAGATTCAAGCTCGATGTCAGTGTGAGCCAGCTATGCTATGTGCTGGCAGATTAGGTAGGAACATGTGTGAGACATAAATGACCGCGTGTCCAGCTGGTCATAGTGTGTGGACATTAGCTAGGGTTAGTAGAGTGTGGACACAACTCATTGTGTGTTGTGTGGATTATGGATTAGTGCATTATGCTTTGTGTGAGGGTGGACATGGCTTCCCTCTATGGTTAGGGTTTGCAATATACATTAGGGTTTGCTCCTGTGTGTGTGTCTCCTCTCCCTCTACCGATCTTTCAACATTGTCATCCATCACAGCTGTAGCAACGGCCAAGGAAGAGGAGATATGATCTTCTGTGATAACATTCCAAGGTGGAACCTCTCCTTTACCACCTACAGCATACCCTGTGGGAAGATCCACCTATAGCATACCCTGTGGGAAGATCCACAATGCAACAGTCCACACTCCATGTGCATTGTTTAGAGTTTCGTTTCTTCCCTTGTTGTGTAGAAGTGCAAAAAAATTGCGTAATTCTTGATATCCATCTGCAAGCTGTGATTGCACTATCTCTTTGCCCAATTTGATATAGTCAAGCTCCCATAACTTTATCCAACTCCTAGGTATGAGGGGATGTTTCCAACGTGGTAAAAAAGACAGTGGAACCCAAATAAATTCAATGGAGAAAGGCTTTCTCACTATCCCAGAGTCATCAACTTCCGGAGTATCTGCAAACATAATGCATATCAAATGACAATACTAGACTAAAAGGAATTGGAAAACCTCAACAAAGATTTTGATGCTTACCATCTCCATCCAAGTCGGTATTCTTCCTTCTCCCTGGTTTTGCAGGATTCCCTATATTTTCCTTTTGTTTCTCCACCAACATCTTTTGTTGCTCCTCCAGATTTTTATGCTGCTCCTCCGTCATGTCTCCAGAGGATCCAAAATCAGATTTACATTGACCTTTCGAATGCCTTATCAAGAAACCCATGGAGCAAGTCAATCACAAAGATAAGAACAAGAGGCACATAAATAACCAACATGAGAAATATACCTCTCTAGCATTAATGTCTCCTCCTCCACACACTTTCCACTACTCATCTCTATCCACCATGGACAATGCTTTCTCTCCCAATCTGAAAGCCTTATAGTTCCTTTTGCAGTCATGTCCTCACGAAAGACTTTATGTGTGTACATGCAATATGTAGGAGGATTGAGCACTGTCCATGCCTTGCAAATAGATGGAATGGTCTGTATCTTTTTTGTTTCCAGCAAATGAAGAATAAACCTATTCAAAACCCAGGTAGTTGAAAGCATAAGAACACTATGAAATAGAAATTCAAGAATAAGGCAATGAAAGATGAATGCTTACCTATAAACAACTCTCCTGCTTGCATTCACAAGGTCAACCTATTTTGCAGGCACGGTAGCCACAGACATGAAGGATGCAAAAGGCTTATACAAATCATTCCGATGTCTTGCCACAATATCCTCAAAATATTCGCATAGTGTAGGATGCTCTGGCAACTCCAAAGGAGAAACACCAACAAAGGAATCCTGAACCTGTGACAACAACCTATGGCACTCTTCAAGAACTTGGTCCATAAAAACTTCCTTTGCAAGCCACCCAATGAAGGCATGGTCACTTGATGGCATTCCATAACTATTCTTCAAATTCAAATCACACCCAAGTAAAGATAATAATGAAAGCTGCCTAGCCTTCCTGCAAGAAGTAATGGCCACTTGATACAACTTGTCTAGTGTAATTTTAGTGGTTGTGTCTTCATATGGCAAGGACCATAATTTGTGAAACCAATCTTTGCCATGTGCAGGATTTATTATTGACAAAATCCCCTCACACTGGCTATTCTTGGTCGCATGGTTTATGCTGTGAGTTCTTATACTTTCTACCTCATGCTTTCTTTCCTTCTGCTTTTGCTTCATCACTTCCTCTATATAGTTTGAATTATAGCTTTGCTGCATACTTGCTTTTGTAGGGCAAGTGGAAATCTGATTTTGAAGCAGCTTGTAAGAAGGCAGCTTGTAAGAAGCTGCCTCCTGGAATGGATAAAGATGAAAGAGTTGTTAAAATAGCTTGTATTAAAAGAACAATCACTCAAACATACAGGAGAAAGGTGCATAGGGTGAGTGTGCATTTCCCTTTGTCTAGTATTACTATGCATTGCTTTCAAATGTCATTTCTTTTGTGTGGTTTTAACAAGTGTACTTGTATGATATAAGTAATCTTTACGATTTGTTGTGACAATTTCCTCCTCATTCAATCTGAACAATGGAATCTATTTTAGCATTAAAGTTGAAAATAGAAATATGTTCTTGAAACAACTAGTGGAAGAAAGAAAGATGATACTCACAAGTTAAAACCTTTGTAAAGCTGCAATCAACCTCAACTCATTGTCAGGCTCTGGAGCTATAATATGTGCATGAATCCTGATTACATTTGGCTCTTATAGGTGACTTGGCCGTTCACACTTGGGCGCCCATATATGGCCGGCCGATCCTAACCCTTATCCTACTGATATTCAAGGTGCGCCTCTCATCGGCGATCACCCAATCCCTTCATCCTTAACATATGGTGCCGACAAGCCCGGCCCATGACTCATAATATTTAAATTAATGACGTAAAACATAGTACGTCTGAATGTCCGTCATAGGTTAACAGTGTGTTGCTGAGATGCTAAAGGCAAAGTCCAAGGATGACAAGGGTTCTGAACTAGCTGGGTTGTATGGTTGTGAAGAGATGCCTGAATTACAAGAGCTGGAAGTGCTTGTGGACACTGCTGATGGAAAGGATCTGGATTTTTGTGTGCAGAAAGGTCAAAATTTTGGAACCTAGGCTTCACTGGTGTTGATGAATTGGATACCTAATGTTGCAATGCCACAGGTTTTGAAGACAGGGAGGTTTGTTGTGGGTGAAGTGGACGTGGATGATTTTGTGGCCTATATGGTTGATGTTTGGTATGTAGTGATACGGCCATGGTGTTTCACAGATGTTGGGGAATGGGATGGTCAGTTACAGATGTTTCCTTTTGATCCTGGTGGATAGCTATTGGACTTTATCTTTTTGCTGCTAAGCATGAATGCTCTAGCAGATGGGGGGTTGGCAAAGTATGTTAGGCATTTTTGTAAGAGGTGTTTTGGGCTTGTGTACATATGAATGCATGGCATGTGTGAAGACTTGGCTTGTGAATGCATTGGCAGATGTACAGGGTGGATGGTTTTGTTTTGGGCTTGTATAGCTTTGTCCGGAACGTGGTTTGCTGGAGGTGGTATCAGCCGTTTGATGGCTCTGAATGTGTGTTCGTCCAAGAGATAATTGGGCACTCGTAAGCTGCATTTGAAAGAAGGTATGGAAGCATGTTAAAGGTTGAAGGGACCAATGTTGCCTTTAAATCGGTGTGAAATGGAAGGCATTGAGGTGGCCATCTTTTTGGCCTTAGGAAAAAATAAAAAAATGATAACTACGTGGCCAACTTATTGAGAGCCCCATGGCTGTTTATTTTGTTGCCAACGTAGCTGCCAGCGGGTTTTCTCTGGAAGGATGGCGAAGAAGAAAGATCCGGGAGTGCAAGACAGTAAGGGCCTTTTGTTTGTGTGGCTAGCGGCACCCACAGGCGCAAGAAGAAGATGCGCTGGTGTGGAGCCGAGGACTCTAGTGTGAAGAGCAGCCACCACAGACACAAGCAAGGGAGCCGCCAAAGAGAGGAGACCGCCGCAAGCGAGAGGAAGGTTTGTTGCCGCCTCATATTAAGGTAGGGCTCGGGTCATTCAGCTGCGAAGGCACACGTAGAAGGGAGCTGCCGCGTTGGAGGTGGTGTGGAGTCGAAGGGCTAGCATGGCTAGGCAGAGAGCAGGTGTGAGCAGAGGGAAGCGTGCTGAAGAGTGGCGACTAGTGGAAGCCGCCTTTGGTTTTTGACAAGTGAGCCAGAGATGGACATAGATGCAGATATGGTTGAGTGTAACAAAGGCTTCTTTGCGTGTTGCTGAGATGCTAAAGGCAAAGTCCAAGGATGACAAGGGTTCTGAACCAGCTGGGTTGTATGGTTGTGAAGAGATGCCTGAATTACAAGAGCTGGAAGTGCTTGTGGACACAGCTAATGGAAAGGATCTGGATTTTTGTGTGCAGAAAGGTCAAAATGTTGGAACCTAGCCTTCACTGGTGTTGATGAATTGGATGCCTAATGTTGCAATGCCACAGGTTTTGAAGACAGGGAGGTTTGTTGTGGGTGAAGTGGACGTGGATGATTTAGTGGCCTATATGGTTGATGTTTGGTATGTAGTGATACAGCCATGGTGTTTCACAGATGTTGGGGAATGGGATGGTTAGTTACAGATGTTTCCTTTTGATCCTGGTGGATAGCTATTGGACTTTATCTTTTTACTACTGAGCATGAATGCTCTAGCAGATGGGGGGGTTGGCAAAGTATGTCAAGCATTTTTCTGAGAGGTGTTTTGGGCTTGTGTACATATGAATGCATGGCATGTGTGAAGACTTGGCTTGTGAATGCATTGGCAGATGTACAGGGTGGATGGTTTTGTTTTGGGCTTGTATAGCTTTGTCCGGAATGTGGTTTGCTGGAGGTGGTATCAGCCGTTCGATGGCTCTGATGAATGTGTGCGTGTCCAAGAGATAATTGGGCACTCGTAAGCTGCATTTGAAAGAAGGTATGGAAGCATGGGCAATTAAAGGTTGAAGGGGCCAATGTTGCCTTTAAATCGGTGTGAAATGGAAGGCATTGAGGTGGCCATCTTCTTGGCCTTAGGAAAGAAAAAAAAATGATAACTACGTGGCCAACTTATTGAGAGCCACATGGCTATTTATTTTGTTTCCAACGTAGCTGCCCAGCGGGTTTTCTCTGGAAGGATAGCGAAGAAGAAAGAGCCGGGAGCGCAAGACAGTAAGGGCCTTTTGTTTGTGTGGCTAGCGGCAGCCATAGGCGCAAGAAGAAGATGCGCTGGTGTGGAGCCGAGGACTCTAGTGTGAAGAGCAGCCACCACAGACACAAGCAAGGGAGCCGCCAAAGAGAGGAGACCGCCGCCGCCGCAGGCGACAGGAAGGTTTGTTGTAACCTCGTATTAAGGTGGGGCTCGGGTCATTCAGCTGCGAAGGCACACGCAGAAGGGAGCTGCCGCGTTTGAGGTGGTGTGGAGTCGAAGGGCTAGCGTGGCTAGGCAGAGAGCAGGTGTGAGCAGAGGGAAGCGTGCTCACCGTGCATACACTTGCAGGCTTGCATTTCACCTTCCACCAATAATGGTCCTCTTATGAAAAGAGATCTCCTCATTTTGTATTAGACAAGGTTTAAAAAAGAGAGAGGGGCTAGATTTATGAGGATCATGAATAAAATAAATTTTTTGATAGGCACTCTATTCCATGTGTGCTATGCTCTAACTAAAGAAGAATATGATTTTTTATTAGAAACCATGGGTGTATTTAATTATTGTGTGCACAATAGAGAGAGAGAGAGAGAGAGAGAGAGAGAAAGAGAGAGAGAGCATAGGTCTCTCTCTCTCTCTATTGTGTGCACAATAGAGAGAGAGAGAGAGAGAGAGAGAGAGAGAGCATAGGTCTATGATAGGCCAAGGTTATAATACTACTATCAAAGAATTCCTTGCTTAGTGCACTACAACTTTTACATCAAGATTCGTGACACTAATGAATACTCTTGGCAAAGACAACACCAACTCCTGGAGAAAGAATAAGTAAGTCTTGGCATATGAACACACGCTATAATGAAGCATAGGAACCTAAAATTAAAAAATCACAAGAAAAGGATGTAAGAAGAATGTATTTACAGCATTAGATAACCATCTAATTTAAGAGGACATCTCACTAAACCGTGCATACACTTGCAGGCTTGCATTTCACCTTCCAATAATGGTCCTCCCATGAAAAGAGATCTCCTCACTTTGTATCACACACAAGGTTTAAAAAAGAGAGAGGGGCTAGATTTATGAGGATCATGAATAAATAAATAAAAATTCGATAGGCACTCTATTCCATGTGTGCTATGCTCTAACTAAAGAAGAATATGTTTTTTTATTAGAAAGCATGGGTGTATTTAATTATTGTGATGGTAGAGACACGTAGTTTGAGGTGTCCTCTTCAGACCATTTCCTTGAATGCTCGAAGAAAAAGAAGAAGAAATGAAAAAATAAAATGTGCACAAGAGTCAAGGGATAGTGAGCCTCATTGTTGTGATGCAAGGATGCATAATGTTACCTGTAATACCGGTGATGTATTGATGCAAGAGACTCATAGGATTCTTGCAGAAAACGATACCTTTTGTACACAAAAATAAGTAGCAAAAGAAACTTTGATGTATTTACCTCAATCTAGCACTAAACACCATATTGGGGAATATGGGAATTTCTCACAAGTTTGGGACACGTGGTCAAAAGTTTGGATTAACCATAACTTGAACACCACTAATCCAAAATGAGCGCTTTATCGCTCTTTAGATTCTATTTTTCAAGTGCTTTCCAACGATAGGTCATATGATAGGGTTTTGAGAAACTTACGAACATGTTATCCATGTCCCCTTTTTTAAGTATTCAACAATCACCTTTGCTCATATTTAGGAGTAGGTTTGCCACTTAGGAATAACTTACATACTTGTAGGACATTGAGAATGCGGTCATAACCGGCAGTGTACAAAGCACACTTGCCTTTGCATAGCATTATCTACCACTTAAGTCTCACTTTGACTAGTCTTTACTCACCTATTTTAGTACTCATTAAAACTTTAATCAGCCTTGTACTTATATGCTCACGTGTGAAATTATCATTGTTGGTTTTTCTTTTCTTTTCTTTTCTTTTTTTCAATAAAAGACTTTACTTGTATCCATTGTTTTTTTTTTTTGTTGCAGCTCTTGCTACTACCGCGCTCGAGGACGTGCGCAAAATAGGAAGGGGAGAGTGTTGCATGACAAATGAAGATTAATACAAGGATGCAACAAAAAAGATACTTAGGGCTCTTGTTAAGAGTTCCACTTTGTAGATGAATGTGGGAGAGGGCTTGACAATAATCCCACATGGGAACTTTTGGGAGTTCTAGAATTTTTGTATAAAAGGTGGCTCATTTTAGAGCATGGACACATTGGGCAAACTCATGTTTGAGCTCTCTTGAGACTAGCTCTCCCTCTTCTTCCATAGAGGTGCAAGCTCTTCTCTCTCCCCATCTACATTATTGTAAGTTCTATTGTTGTTAATTCAATGCAATGAGTGATGTTTGTCTCTCTTCTCATGTCTATTCTCTAGTATGCATGTTTCTTTGTTGACAGCTTCAAGGTTTGTGTGCATGCTAGGGAGTAAGAGCTTGAGAATGAAGGATGCTTTGAGCTTGTGTATGCAATAGCTTAGCTTTCTTCTTGTTTGGATGCATGAATGAGTGGGATGATGAGTGAGTGAGTATGGCAAGATTGAGCTTGAGTGTGTGTTAAGTCAATGTCAATAGAAGTAGTATTCCTAGCATTCTCTCCATCAAATGGATAAGCTTTTGTGCACCGGTACGGGTTGAATCCCTAGCTCTGAAAGGGATGCAAATCCCATTGGATTGAGCTAAGTGTGGATCATACTACTCTTGCTACAAGTGAGAGAGTTTTTCCGTCTCTCCAGAGACTCTTTGAGTATGATTTACACAATGAGAAGCCTGATGTGCAACGGTTTTGCAGGTACACTTAGATGGGGGTCATAATGTTATCTTCAGAGATGATGATAATATTGCAGATGTTTTCCAAAGGAAAAATGTAGGCAAGACTACTATGATTGAATGGTTTACCTGTAATCAACAACATCCTGAAAGAAGCAAACAATACATTGTATAGTGATTTCCCTCAACAATGGGTCCAGTTGAAGAAATGGACCAAAAGAAAGATTGAAAATACTATAGGGCGCATGTACTTTGTAGCTCCTTTGGTAGGTGAGGCATACTATGTTCGCCTACTTCTTACAATATGTAAAGGATCTAAGTCATTTGAAGATTTGTGTTCACTCAATGGTCACATCTATCCTTCTTTCAAGGCAGCTTGCATTGCCAGAGGGATACTGGAAGATGATTCTGAATGGGTTGCATGTATGGAGGAAGCATCATCCATGCAAAATGCATTGCAGTTGAGATGTCTTTTTGGTACTATATTGCTATTTTGTGAGCCTTCATGTCCAGGAATATTGTGGAAGAGATTTTGAGAAGAAATGATAGAAGATTTTCTATACCAGTTATCGAGAAGCAGGGGTGAGTTTATTGGTATTGAACAATTAGCTAAAACTCATGCACTACTACATTTAGAAGAAATTCTTCGTGCTCAGAGACGGACATTGGCAGATTTTGAAGGAATGCCTGAACTAAACAGAACTGATTTGGAAGTCTTGGGTGAAAATAGATTGCTTTTGGAAGAGAGATTTTGATACTGTCAGACAATCTAACCTGTCAAGTGCTATGGAGTCAACATAAACAGATAGCCAGCGTGTTGCTTTCGATGTTGTAATGCATGCAATTGCGACAGATGCAGGTGACATTTTTTTCCTAGATGGTCCAGGGGGATCGGGCAAGACCTATTTGTATAATTTCTTACTTGCGCAAGTACGTGGACAAGGGTATGTTGCTTTGGCCACTGTATCGTCAGGTATTGCTTCTCTACTCTTGGTGGCGAATGGACGTACTGCACATTCTAGATTCAAGATACCTCTGGAGCTAAACAATTCTTCAACTTGCAAAATCCTTGTACATGGACAACTTCCTGAGGTTTTGAGGTTTGTAAGCTCATTATTTGGGATGAGGCTCCAATGATTCATCGTTATACTTTTGAAGCATTGGATAGGAGCTTACAAGATGTATTATTCTTAGATAAGCCATTTGGTGGAAAGGTTGTATTAATGGGGAGAGATTTTAGACAAATCTTGCTTGTTATTATGAAGGGAAGACGTGAGGATATTGTTAATGCAGCATTGTGTCGTTCCTTTCTATGGAACTCTATCAAAGTTCTAAAAGTTAACTGGAAATATGCGTATTCAATCAAGCAATACTAATGGATGCAATGAGTTTAAACAGTGGGTCATGAATATTGGGAATGGAGTGGATTGTAGCGATGATAATACGATGGTGACACTACCAAGTAATATGGTCTTGCAAAGATCGACTCTTAAAGACTTGGTACATTGGGTATACTCTGAATTGGCTATCACTACGACATATGCTTCATACTTTAGTGAGCGTGCTATTCTTGCTCCAATAAACAGTCAAGTGGATATTGTGAATAAGATAGCTTTGGATGCAATGCCTGGTGAGCCTAAGCAATACTCAGTGCAGATTCAATTCTTGAAAATGATGAAAATTCATTCCTATATTCCAGAGAATTTTTTAACACAATCGACCTTCGGGGCGGATATCCACATCACTGCTTGGTTTTAAAGTTAGAAGCTCCTGTTATTTTGCTTCGTAACTTGGATCCAAGACGTGGACTCTGTAATGGTACACGGATGATATGTAAGGCCTTTCACTCTAAATAAAGTCTTGGAGACTGAAATCATCACTGGTACTAAAGTTGGTGAAAGAGTATTTCTTCCACGGATTACCTTTATATGCAGCGAGGCCCAACTACCATTCACCATGAGGCGGAGACAGTGTCCCATGCGGCTGGCATTTGGCATGTCAATAAACAAATCACAAGGCCAAACCCTAAATGTCTTGGGGTTGTATTTGGTCACTCCAGTGTTTACTCATGGACAATTGTATGTCGCGTTGTCACGAGCACAATCTCCTCATGCTGTGAAGGTGTTACTTGAGGATAACGCTAATGTGGAGTATTCATTTGATGATCTTCAAAGTTATACACCTACAATAAACAATATTGTTTATAAGGAGATCTTGATGACTTCAGAGTGACAAGTCAGGTTTCTTATTTAAGTTCTGCAATTTGATTAATTTTGTTGTGATTTCTTTTTTTATACATATTTGTCCATGATAAAAGTACCTATTTTTGTTGTTTATGTTTTGACAGACATGTCTAATATTACCTTTACATTGGACATGCCTTTGTCGAGGATAGTAGGTGAGTTATTCTCTATAATTGCATAACTTTTCTTGATTACAAAGTATGGAACATGACATTCTATACTGATGTCTATCTATACAGAGCCACCGCTATGGTCAGCTCCTAGTAGCAGGGATTATGATTGATGCTTATAGGGATAAGTAAGTATAAGTGTAATTGTTAGGCATTGTATAAATATTTTTTGAACCTATATATAAATAATTGTATAACCTATTTGTTATGCTTTGATTCTAGGATATTGCATGACATTGATACGTTTATGGTAAGAGTTGTCGTCGAAGGCATCGAGAGATACGGGATCGGTGTTCCTAATGAGGAGTTGGGTGTCTATTTGTTTTGGAGAGAGATGGACAGATGCTTTGCATCATTTGAGGGGTATTCAGTACCCGATGATGACTGGTTGTTTCTTACATCCTTCATGACCATTGGTATTCATTATGGGTTTTATACTAGAGCTCTCATACACAAATTACAATCTCTCTCTCTCTCTCAGTGCATAGTAGAATCAGTTTGCGGTCATGTCTAAGGGGCGGAGGCAGGCCTCGGTGAGCAGTTTGCGGGCATGTCTAAGGCGGGAGGACACGCAGCAATCACCGCTTCCCCACAGCAGCCCAGTGGTAGCAAATGGTGCGCCCCAGGCAAAGATAAAATCCTACCGGGACAAGATTATATATGATTATGAGGCGGAGCTGAAGGAAGCGTGGGGGTGGGCGCGCATCATCGGCTTCTTACATGTCGTCTCCCAATTTCTGGCCTTCTGCAACTTAACCTGGGCAACCGTGGCCCTCCTGGGCGCCTTCCTCCCAGACCTTCTCCCCCGCGACTTCGCCTTCATCACGTGCTTGCTCTTTATCGAAGCGGGCCGCCTCGCCTCCGCTTCAGCCTTCCTGCGCTTCCTCATGCGCCCGCTCTCCTATGGCAGCCAAGACCCCGAGAAAATCAATCACAGCGAAGATGGCCAATACCCCGCCTCCCTGCGTGTTCGCCTCTCCTCCAACTTTATACAATTCCTCCTTATTGCCCCTGGTTTAGTTGTCCCCATCATCGGCCATATCCTCCTCAGCCACTACTCGGAGACCCGCAACCTGCAGAGCTCCCTCCGCATCTTCTACAGCTTTGTTACCGTCAATTCCCTTGTCGCCCTGGTTAGCCTGATCTACTCTGCCCGAGCTTTTAAGGCCCTGAACAAACCCCCTGAGCAGAGCGTTCTGAGATACTTCGACACCGTGTTGGAAAATGCGATCAGCTGGGGGCTCGTCCAAGCGGACGTTTTCGACTTCTTCAGCTTCGCATACACGATGCTGGGGGGTGAGTATAGACGAAATGTCCAGCCGGAGGCTGTGGCAAGGAACCACGAGAGGCTGATACAGTATCTGTATGCGCACAGGGTAGGGCCGGATGCACTGCAGGTCTATTTGGAGGTGGAGGATCCATTCGTGCAAATAGCGGCGGTGAATATGGTGGGATTTTGGTCGGACAGGACAGGTGCCGGAGGAGGAGCGGAAGCTGCCGGAGGAGCTGCTGACAAAGCAGGCGGACAAGGTGGGGACGGGGCAGCTTGGGTGGGCGGCGACTACCAGCTTCGGTGTGCTGGCGGGGACGCCAAAGGGGGCGCGCACGGTTGCGGGAACACGCACAAGCTGCGGCGACCTGGGCCTGCCGGATCGTCTAGTGAATCTTGTGGATGACTCCAGCGCTCGCTCGCTTGCACTGGTGAGGACGCTAGTAGGGTTTTACGAGCAATGGTGTGTGAACGAGCCAGCTGAGGCCGCAAGCACGCCTTTTGAAAATAAAAGCAATTTAGTGCGTAAATTGGAGAAGCTGGCGAGCCAATCCGGGGTGCATCGGCTGAGGGCGTATGCGGCCTATCTCTTGCTCTTGATGGAAAGAAGGTGCAACCGCGATGTCGTCTTAGCGATTAATCCCGTGGAGGACACCTATTGGTTCCTAAACGAGGTAAGTATGCTAAAGTTGCTACGTAGTCACATCCCTGGTGCCCCTGCTTTGCAACTCCCTGAATTTTGCAAGTCTGACTCAAAAAAGCGTTTCATTCGTCCTGGTCACGACATTACCGCGCCTTCGTGGGCAGAGCCTGCTGCAGGTGTAGTGTGTGTGGAATCACTGCAAGATCTGCCGCTAGCCTAGAAAATTAATGTTTTGTTTTCGCTCTGGACAAAATCTGAACATTATTATTTAATTTGCCTTCTCCACATCTTAGAGCATGCACACACGGAATAACTAAGCCTTGTGGAATCAGCTTAGCTCACACGGATTGGTGGGATGAGCTTACCTTGACTATGCCAAAAACACATGGCTACGTTACATTTGTTACATGTTCCTCTTTGCTTGTTGTCATTTCCTCTTGTACAATTCTAACTGTAAAAGCCCACCTATTTGTCACATGCTCCTCTTTGCTTGTCATTTTCTCTTTGTACAATTCTAGTTGTAAAAGTCACTTCTTTGATGAAAAGAGGATGAAAATATTGTATTAGAATTTAGCAGTAGTAAAACAAGGCATGACCTGCCCTGCAACAACAAGGAGAGATCTTTGAAGACCAAATACTACATATTGAGTGTAAATTGTAACTAGAATGCGGGTAGGGGAGTGCAATTGAGGGTTTTTTTGCTTAATATAGTAAGTTAATATTAAATTGAGAGAGAGAGAGAGAGAGGGAGAAGAGAAAAGATATGCCATCTGAAATTTGGCTCTTCTAGAGAGGGGAGAACACGTGGAAAATGTTTGGATTTACCAGATCGCTTTTGGTATCAAGTTAGATCCATATGCAAACAAAATATTTTCAAGGCATACTAGTGTAATGAGCAACAAAGAGCTTTTAAATTGTGTTACTAGGGATTCGTTATTGGATAATATACACACCAATGGTAGTTCACTTGCTAAAGGAAGTTTATTTGCTTCCATTTCAGTTTTCTCAGGGTTTCTTAGTCACCAACAAAGGTTGCTTATCAAACTGGATATGCTATATTTTAGAGTCTCCTTCAAATTCAATGCACACATGTTATGGTTTTGTACATATGCTATATTTTAGTCTCTTTCAAATTCAATGCAAACATGTTATGGTTTAATTGGTATGGTAGAAAGGCGAAGCAACAAGGTTATGATCATGGACTAACAAGGTTACCAGCATGGTGTAGCTGCATGCTTACACCCACAGGCTAGGAACCTAGGCTATTGAGGTTGCTAGAATAACATAGCCCCAAACATGGTGTAGCTGCACACTTGCACCCAGAGGCTAGGAGCCTAGGCTATCTAGGCTGCTAGTATAACATAGCCTCAAACATAGGTTTAAGGCATAGATTATCGATTCATAACTTTTTCCTTAGCCTAATAAGCGTATACTAACTTTTGTGTGAGCATTAACATATCCTATCTTTTCCTAAGCAGGGGCATAACATAACTACAAGTCTTTGGCATAGCATAACTATAAACACATCGCCATTTACTCACATTTTAAGGACATAGACTAACTCGGCCTTTTCGAGCATTGAACCTCGTCTAACAAAACTTTGAGCCTTAACTAACCAAACCAATTTGACCGAAACCGTAAGTCACATGGTCAAATCAGGGAAAAGATCATAGAAACCAATGCTTTTTTCCCATCAAGAGGCACAGCCGTTGATTCTTTTCCATAGAACAAAGACCGTCTGGGAATTACCTCATCTATCGTACCGTAACAGAATTGAGTCTCAATGTAAGGATCCATCAATCCAGCCTAACCCCATCCAATCCCATGGGTTACCAACCACTGTAGTGATAGGATCCATTTATGAATTTGGTTAGGTTTTGTCCCGGGTACTAGGGAAAAGAGTTCCCAGGCCCCCTAGCCAGCTCTTCATGCAAATTTCAAGCTAGTCACACCACTTACACACCCAATATGAAATTGCATGTTTCATAGATTCAGTTGTCTTTAAAACAATCTTTTAATGAACCATAGAATCATAGATCATAATCCTCCAAAATATCCGGTTGAATTCTAATTTCCAATCATTCCTTCATCGGTGTACCTATGGCATCATTGGCAACAACCAGAACGCTCAGAACTTGTCCCCACTAAGGGGCCTTTTCAATAGTTCCTAGCTCATAGTACCCTGAAATATATTCACTTATAAAAATCCAGATGGACTCTCCATTGAAGATCAGCAAGATCAACCAATAGATCCATATAAAAGAGCCATGGACTCATCCGTTATTGAGAACCAGCAAGGTCAATCAACGAGATCCATGCCCGAATTCAGAAAACAACTCTTACTCCTTGTTCCATTATCTTCCTCGACGGACACGTGGGTATCTTCAGCGACCTAGAGCGTGAGGACCGTATGGTTAGCACCCTCTAGGATCCTTCGCAGGTCACCTAGTGCTTCACTCATAGGCCGCTTCGTTGGTCCCTCATCCACCGTACCGGAAGCTCACCATTTAAATCAAACCGAGGCTAGTCAAGACCTTAGCAAACCTTGCTATGCGAGACCTCCTCCATTGACTCTCCGTCAGCTGTTGCAACTTTATCACTTAGGTCTCCACGACCTCATTCACAAGACGGCGGTTAAAATGCTTCCCTAGCATTCTTGACATAAAACAGTCATTTAAAAATAGGTCATAAATACAGTTTCTATAACGAACTCTCATCTTTCCACATTGTTCCACAACAATCCACATTACTCAATCCACGTCCAATCATATGTATTCCCATCATCTTTCATCCATTTTCATCCAATCGCATCATTTTCCATCACATCACATCTATCCATATTTATTCTCATCACATCTCATTCATTCTCATCTACCCATATCCACATGTCATCATATCACATTCATTCACATCCCATCCATTCATATCTACCCGATCCACATCACATCCATTCCACATCACATCTCATCCATTCATATATATCCCGATTCACATCATATCTCATCCATTCACATCTATCTCGATTCACATCACATCACATCCATTCACATCACATCACATACATTCACATCACATCTCATCCATTCACATCTATCCCGATTCACATCACATCCCATCACATCACATCTCATCCATTCACATTTATTCCGATTCACATCACATCCCATCACATTACATCTCATCCATTCACATCACATCCCATCACATCACATCTCATCCATTCACATCTATCCCAATTCACATCACATCACATCCATTTCACATCACATCTCATTCATTCACATCTATCCCGAATCACATCACATCACATCACATCCATTTCACATCACATCTTATTCATTCATATCTATCCCGATTTAGATCACATCACATCCATTTCACATCACATCTCATTCATTCACATTTATCTCGAATCACATCACATCTATTTCACATCACATCTCATTCATTCACATCTATCCCGAATCACATCACATCACATCTCATTCATTCACATCATATCCATCACATTCATTCTCTTTACCATCCCGGTTGGTGATTTTGAAAGAGGGATTTTTTAAAGAATTTTTTAAAATTTTAAGCACAATCCTCTTTGATCCCTGCACCTTGCCAAATCATGCACACACATAGCCAATTACACTAATTAACATGCTATGAACACGATGGCAATGTTATTTTTTTCCAAATTTTGACAATTTGAGAGCTAAAGGAGAGTTTTAGCTCTCTCTCTTTTGCAAAAAAACCAGAAATGTTTATGCAACAAACCCCTTTGCTACATATATCAGATTAAAGCTCAAATTTTATCGATTCATGTGTACAAACTTGCAAATACACTAATTGGCATGCTACAAATGCAATGGCGGGGTTTGTTTCATCAAAATACCATGGTTTTGTGCTCGATTGAGAAATTTGTTTTTCAATTTTCTTGAAAAAAAGAGTGTAAAATTAGACAAAAATTAACAAAATTTGACCAAACAAACTTGAAATTGCAAGGATTAAGAGTAGAAACTTTATAACATGAAGTTGATGCAAAGAACAACAAAAACACATGATTTTAGGGGATTTTTGTTGGTTTTTCCACTCATGGTTTTCCTGTAGTAACCTAAATCAAGCATGCAAGGATGCTTGGTAAGAGATTGGTGTCCTCCATTTGAGGACATTAATAAGTGTCATGCAAATGCACTATAAAAGTTATACATTATGAGATATTGGCCACCCAAGGCCTTAGTTAAGTTTTGGGTGCCCAAGTGTGAATAAGGATCAATTGTATATAAGTCATTTTCTCATAATGAATAGACACAATCCCCTTTTGTGCTATGAGAGTTCTTGCTTTTGTCTTGAGAGAGAGATTGAGAGGGAGTACCCTAGAACATGTGCCTTCTCCATACTTGTATGTTGTATGCTTGTATGGAGCAGTGAGAGAGAGTGATTACCTTGTGTGGTGGTTTGAGTGACTCTATGATGACAGTGTGGAGATGGAGCTTCTCAAGTGAGCTTGGAGACCTTAAGGGATACGAGCTTGAAGCATTGGTAAGTACCATACGAGATTTGTGTTCTATTGCTCTTTCCAAAGGTGAATGCATTGAGTTCCTTTTTAGAGGTATGGTAGCCCATAACATTTTTGGCACCGTTGTCGGGGAAACACCTTTGTTTCTCCAGCCTCTTTGAATTTTAGCTCCCATTACATAAGTTTCATCATTGCCTTTGCATTCTGGTAGTGCATTGTGTATGGAATGAATGGATAAGATTTGAGTGGAAGTGAAAAGTTGTGAGAAATCAGTTGTTTTTGTTGTGTGGTTGTGTATTGGAGTGACCTTGGAATTATTTTTTCCTTGCAATTTTGATATTAGTATCACTAGAATCATGAAAGAGTAGGGTGATACTCTATTTTTCTTTCCTTAAAAAAATCTACAAAATCACAAAAATAAGGAGCCATTGGTTGTCTTGAACTCGTATTACATTCTTAATGCGTGGCATAATCATTTTCAAAGCATCTAGATAGGTTTTTTGTACCCAAACTCCTCTCTGTCGACACGATAATTCTCCACGTGAAACTACAAGAAAACGTTTCATGACGTGAACTACTCCCTACTGCAATCTCACGGGCTGAAACTCTCTCGAAATCATCGCTGCAATTAGCACCACAACAATTCACGAGATTACCTTGCTAAAAATAGGTTATCACATCCTCACACCACAGATCTGACAAAATTATAATCTCTGAACTAGTAGAAAGTGCTTCACGATGTGAAACATTAAATAGTTCACGACGTGAACAATTTATATTTCACGGCGTGAACTTTTTCAGCGTATCTCACGACGTGAACCAATTTTCTTTCACGGCATGTACCAATTTCATTTCCTGGTGTTTACTAGATAGGAACTCATGACGGGAATAATTTCCACTTCATGACTTGAATGGGTTCCTGTTGGAATTAGGGTTGCAAAAAAGCACACAAAGCTTGGAGAAGAAGAAGCAGGAATGCACACAACACATAGTGTATTAGATTGTGTCAATGTACAAAGATAAGTTAGCCCTAGAATGATGGGCGTATATACAAGCCGGGGAAAAAAACCTCCTAAGGAGGGAAAAAGTGCCCCGGCAGTCCTAAGTGTGTTCACACACATCACTGCCTATATATATGGCAACAAATCCCCCCTGGGAGTGATGGTGTGAATGAGAGCTGGCACTCATGTATAGGGAAGTGCCATGCCCAAAGTAGATCAGTCCACAAAGGGGAGCAAGCCCAAAGCTTTGCGAAAAGCTTCAAACTTCTCACGAGGAAGCGCCTTTGTGAAAAGATCGACGAGGTTGTCCTGTGTTGGCACATATGCCAAGCTGATCTCTCCTACTGAGAGTCTCTCCCTGACATAGTGATAATGCACCTCAATGTGCTTTGTGCGAGCATGAAAAACTGGGTTTCTCGCAACTGCCAATGTGCTCTGATTGTCAGTGTAGATAGAGGTGGTAGACTCCTGTCCAACACCCAAGTCAGCCATTAGCTGTCTGAGCCACACACACTCAACCGTAGTGTGAAAGCTGTCTGAGCCACACACACTCAACCGTAGTGTGAAAGCTGTCTTGTACTCAGCTTCACAACTAGAAGTGGCCACAGTAGGTTGCTTCTTGCTCCCAAGATATGCATGAACTACCGAGCAGCATGAAACAAAAACCACATGTGGACACTCTTGTGTCATAGCAACCAGTCCAATTTGAGTCTAAAAAAGCATGTAAATCTCGCGGCAATGATCCCCCCTTGGGATAAAACAACCCAAGATGTATGGTGCCACTCAAGTAGCGAAAGATGCGTTTAACTGCCTTCCAATGCTGAGATCCTGGGCTATGCATAAACTTGCTCACCTGTGAGACTACAAACTGAATGTCCGGCCTCGTAATGCATACATAAATGAGGCAACCAACCACTATCTGATAGAGTGTGACATCAAAGTGATCTCCAGCATCATGAAGACTCAACTTCAAACCTGTCTCCATTGGAGTAGCAATAGGCTTGCAGTCTTCAAGGCCAAATCTCTACAACAATGTCTCAATATACTTTGTCTGACGACACAAAGCAATACCTCCATCACAGTGCTTAAATTGTATCCCCAAATAATGATACAAATGTCCCAAATCAGATATCTCAAAAGAGGCATTCAAACGAGCCTTAAAATCAGCAATATGACTCTCATTTGGTCCTGTGAGCAGCATGTCATCGACATAGAGAGCAATGTTTAGATGTACATCATCCACACGTTTAACATACAAAGTGCTTTCTGTTGGACTATTTTGAAAACCATGTGCAGTCAAATATGCATGTATCTTTTCATACCAAGCTCATAGAGCTTGCTTTAAACCATACAAAGCCTTTTTCAACCTGCACACTTTGTTTTCCTACCCTCTTTGAACAAAACCACGAGGCTATAGACTCTCATTTGGTCCTCTGACGAGCAGCATGTCATCGACATAGAGAGCAATGATTAGATGTACATCGTCCATACGTTTAACATACAAAGTGCTTTCTGTTGGACTATTTTGAAAACCATGTGCAGTCAAATATGCATGTATATTTTCATACCAAGCTCGTGGAGCTTGCTTTAAACCATACAAAGCCTTTTTCAACCTGCACACTTTGTTTTCCTGCCATGTGCGATCAACACTGCCATCTGGCTTATAGCGATCAACACTACCATCTGGCTTTTTGTTTCAACTTAAAAACCCACTTACATCCAATGACCTTTTTACCAATAGGCAAATCACACAAAGGCCATGTACCATTCTTCATTATAGCATCATATTCACTTTGCATTATTCACTTTACATTGCAGCTAACCAATTTTCTGATTTTTGCGCCTCATCAATGAAAGAGGTTCTTCCTCTTCACACATACTAGACATAGCCAAAGCATAACAATCTGATGCATAAGAGGCATGCTGAAAACCTGAACAAGTACAACTAGACATAGGTGCATCAATTTTACTATCACGCAAGGTTTGCACCAGCCATTTAGGCATACCTCTAGCCTGCTCATTTTCAGCCCTATCCTCATAAATTACATCTTGTAAATCTGCATCAGAAACAGGCTGATCTATGATGTCGTTTGAAATCTGCATAGACTGAATATTTACCTCATTATTAGGACTTACATTTGAATTTCCACCTGTAAACAGAGGCAACAACGTATCAAATACATCCCGTGAGCTCACACCTGTCTCTTTGGTATATGATAACAAAGGTTGCATAGCATCTTCCACAAAAACAACATCTCGACTAATCAAGATACGCTTTGACTGCGGATGATACAATCTGTAACCCTTGCTCTTAGCACTGTAGCCAACAAAAATGCATTTGACAGCCTTATCATCCAATTTTCTACGTTGTTGCACAGGCACTAAAGCATAGGCCAAGCAACCAAAGACACGCAAGTGACCAATAGAAGGCTTCCTACCATGCCAAGCTTCATATGGAGTAGCAGACTGCAAGGCCTTAGTGGGACACCTATTGAGTACATATGCAGCACACATGATAGCCTCAAGCCAAAACCCATGTGGCAAAGCTTGGCTCTTGATAATACATCCTGTCATCTCCATAAGTGACATGTTTTTCCTCTCACAACAGCATTTTGCTGAGGGGTATACGACACTATACATTGGTGTTTTATCCCACGACTAGCCAAAAATGCATCAAATTCTTTAGACATGTACTCCCCCCCTCGATCAGAATGGAGGGTGCCCACAGTACAATTGGATACATTTTCAGTAAGCAAAAATTGTTTGAAGCACAAAAACACTTTGGACTTTGCCTTCAGTGGATATACCCATGCATGCCTTGAGTAATCATCAATGAGAGTCACGAAGTATAAGTGTTTACCAAATGACGGAGTTTGCATAGGCCCACATACATCACTATGTACAAGTTGCAATTTGCAAGTGGCCTGCACAGAACCATCCTTTGGAAACGTAGAACGTTGCATTTTGCCCAAAATACAGCCTTCACAAACATGTTTCAATGGTGCCTCAAGAGGGGGCAATGAAGCAACCATATCAAATTTCTATAAAAACACAGCAAACTAGCAAAGTTCAGATGACCAAAACGAGCATGCTGCCATAGTTTTGCATCTGAAACTACCTTTTCATCAGAAACTACATTTGCTGAATCTACTTGTCATAAGAATTGAGCGTATAGAGCCCACGAAACAAGGTGCCAGATGCAATATTCGTATCACCAGACATCAAATCATGAACATCAAATCATGAACAGTACATCTGTCATCCACAAATTTGACTACAAGTCCAAGTCTAGCAAGCGGCGCAGAGATAGACAATAGATTTTTCTTTATCCCTGGCACATACAAAGCATCTGAAAGTGTGAAAGCACTGCCATTTACAGCAGTAAGCATAATTTTACCAATGCCCTTCACTGGGTAAGAAGCATTATTGGCACATGTGACAGTATTCCCATTAGAGACAGCCTAAAGACAAGTGAACATATCACGATGCAAGGTAATGTGCTTTGTAGGACCACTGTCAAAAATACCATACATCATCAGAGTCAACAGAAACTGCTAAACATGCATTATGTACAGATGGGTCATACTGGCAATACACGCTAAATGCCCATTCTGTATCCTACACAACATTTGCAGAATTTGCATTTGTAGAAGCATCCGCTATTGTGGCTGCATTTGCCTCTTTAGCCTTTAACTTAGGGCAATTCTTAATGACATAATCAGTTACCTTACAATAGTTATACCTGATCTTTTTCTTGCCTTTATCAAGAGCCTTCTCAGACCTATTGTTGCTACCTGTGGAAGGAGAAGAAGTTGCAGACCTACTAATAGGAGAAGAAACAGTGGAAGGGGATGCCTTACCACTTCTTCTCTACTGGACCAGCAAATGCCTGATCAACTACACGCTGCCTAGCCCTATTTTGCCTGGACTGTGCTTCTTGCAAGAGCTTGTTGACTAAAGTATCATACTTGACAACATCAGGTTTGTCCTCAGTAATAACAAGTCTCCACGTGGAAGCAAAAGTCTGATATGACTCAGGTAAAGCATCAAGAATAGTCTCCACAAGAGATTGATCAGGAATAATCTCACTTGTAGAAATTAATTGTTCCTTGAGATCTTTAATCTCAGTAAGAAAACATTCATGTCATCATCTTTATGCATTCGATTCTAGCTCTTTACGCAGGTAAGAGATCTTTGCCTCGTTACGACCTGCATACAAACCAGCTAGAATATCCCAAGTCTGTTTTGCTATTTTAGTTGAACGAATATGTGGAGTGATGTTACGTTTGATAGAAAGTGCAATAAAGGCATGATCCTACGCATCTTTATCATCCCAAAACGAGCTTGTTCAGTAGTGGGTAAAACAGCAGCAAACACAGTAGAGCTGCTAGAACCTGCAACATCCTCAACAGATCCTATATCCACAGAGCTTGGACGTACATCCATAACCTGCACAATGTTCCACACTCCTTTTGCAACCAAAACATGCTGCATCATGTATGCCCAAAGTGGGTAGTTGCTGTCTCCATCCAATTTGTCATCAGCAGCAACATGTGAAATACATCATTGCTGTTATCAGCCATGGCCACTGACTGAAACTGATGCAAAAGCTACGTGTAATAATGAAGCAAAGACTGAATAGAAAACAACTCGTGCTATGTAGCACAGTCCACAATAGAATACGTATGCCTGTTTTGCAGAAAACTACATTGTCAAAATTTTTGCACAAAATGATGAAAACACCTGTATAGAACTTGTAATGAAAAAAGGGAGCCCGAAACGACCTCAGATGCGATTTTTGAGAACACGAATCCCTACGGGCCTATTTGTAGAGTATAGGCTACAAGCGCTCATGAAAGCTCACCTCAATCGAAGAATGTGAGTCGGCGGAGGGTACTAGCGACGTAGCCCTGGGAGCCGATGCCTGCTCTGATACCAATTGTTGGAATTAGGGTTGTAGAAAAGCACAAAGCTTGGAGAAGAAGAAGCAAGAATGCACACAACACACTGTGTATTAGATTGTGTCAATGTACAAAGATAAGTTAGCCCTAGAATGATGGGGGTATATACAAGCCGGGGGAAAAAACCTCCTAAGGAGGAAAAAAGTGCCTCGGCGGTCCTAAGTGTGTTCACACACATCACTGCCTATATATATGGCAACAATTCCATTTCACAACATGAACTATTGCTTGGGATAGTTGTAAGATGGAAGGTCTTACATTGACCCAATATATTTCCAAGTATCACGAGATAATTCTCAAGCTCCAAGGTTTGGATGATTTTCAGAAAGTACGAGATTTTCTGTGTGGTTTAGATAATGAATATAAAACTCAGGTTAAAACTCAATATCCCAAAACTTTGGAAGAGGCCATTAAAAGTACGTAGATCTTCGATGATAATATTGTGAAAAAATGCACGGCCAAGACACCTTGGGTTGGATCATGCGACTTCCGTAGTTCTAAGGGGAACAAACGGAAGGAAGCCAAACAAGGTAATGATGCGGTTAAGAAGGCCAAGGGGCCAAGTGGTCCCTTGTCACCGTAAGATTATGAGCGAGCTAAAAAGGAAAAATTATGTTTTATTTGCATGGCTTCTGATCGTGATAAACAGAATTGTCCAAAGAACCATGGCAAATATGTCAATAAGGGCGGTAATAAGGCAATGCACACAGTGCAAGTCTTACCACTTGAAGCTTCTCAGAAGTTTTCTGAAGTTCAAGTATGCCATACTGATGCCAGGCATGAGTGTTGTGTAACCTCTACGATGTGGATACCCTCTTTCGGGCCTTATGATTTGGTTCGAATGCATGGACACATCAATGGATGAAGAGTTCATGTCATGATTGACGATGGGACTACACATAACTTTTTGAATTATCATTTGGTTAAAATTTTAAAATTACCACAAAGCCCTAGTGATCATAAATACATGGTATCTCTTGCTAATGGGCATGATAAGCATGTATGGGACATGATGGTTAAGCAAGTACCACTTAGTATTCATGGACATGAAATGCACTTAGATTTTCAGGTTATGCGTATTATGAGAGGTGCACGATACTTTAGCAAGATTGACTGTTAAGTTTGCATCCGCATGGAAAATGTGCCTAAGATAGCTTTTTGTACAAGATTTGGGCATTATGAGTTTTTACTTATGCCCTTTGGTCTAACTAATGCTCTAGCTACATTAGTTCTGATAAGATCTTGTGGCTATGGCTATGAAAAACATAGCTCTGATAAAGGGCTTTGTTCTCTAGCTAAGACAACTATTGGCCAAGCCCTCTTAGGGAAAGTAGGGGCACACATGGGTGCATCCCCGCAACTAAGAGAAATTAGGCAATGCTAGACCGTAGAGATGACCTCATTTTAGGGTGTTACCTAAATCATCATGGGTCATAAGTAAATTGAAGGAAAAACAGGTAAAGAGGACCATTGTAGAAATTTGCACCCCCACCGGACCATTGTTTGGGACATCATAGCATAGCGGAGGCTACACTCCCAACCCACACACTTGTCAATTCGTGAATGCAACCCGGTTAGCGCATAGAGACTATCCTGAATGGGAGAAGATGAGTGAACCACATACTAATGACTTCTAGTCCTACTCAATCCTTCTTCAACACTCAAGCAATCAATCTAACACAATCAACACATCAATCTAACATAATCAAAGCATCAAGATTAGGCTACACTTAAGCACACAAATGCAACTTATGCAAGGAACCTAATATGCAAAGAGCTATCACACAAGCCTCAACTACACATTATTTCAAGCACAAGCTTCATCACATGCACTCTACAACTCACAAATCAAAACATCATTAAGAAATCTAGATTAGCAAGTGTATAGACCAAAACCTCATATCATTGAAAATGTAAAGAATAGAGAGTACAAGATTGAAGCAAGAATGGAGATGGAGAGCCTTGGGAGAGCACTTGAGAAGGAGCTATGGAGCAAGCTCTCTCTATGAGCCTCTCAACCAAATGACCAAAGAGTCCTCTAGCTCTCAAATGGGCCACCTTTTATACAAAAATTCTAGAACTCCCAAAAGTTCCCATGTGGGATTATTGTCAAGCCCTCTTCCACATTCATCTACAACTTGGAACTCTTTTCAAGAGCCCTAAGTGTCTTTTTTGTTGCATCCTTGTATTGATCTTCATTAGTCATGCAACACTCCCCCCTTCCTATTTTGCGCACGTCCTCGAGCGCGGTAGTAACAAGAGCTGCAACAAAAAAACAATGGATACATTAAAGTCTTTTATTGAAAAAAAAGAAAAGAAAAGAAAAACCAGCAATGATAATTTCACACGTGAGCATACAAGTGCAAGGCTGATTAAAGTTTTAATGAGTACTAAAATAGGTGAGTAAAGACTAGTCAAAGTGAGACTTAAGTGAAGATAGTGCTATGCAAAGGCAAGTGTGCGTTGTACACCGCCGGTTATGACCGCAGTCTCCATGTCCTACAAGTATGTAAGTTATTCCTAAGTGGCAAACCTACTCCTAAATATGAGCAAAAGATTATTGGAATTCTCTCTTTTTTTTCTCTTTTTTTCTTTTTTTCTTTTTCTTTTTTTATGTGTGTGTAGAGGGTGATAAAGATTAAGGTTCCATCCCAAAGAGACCCAAGCAATGACCAAGAGACCTCCGCCAAGAGAATCTAAAGACCGCTAAGTATCTCAAGGGCGACAGACCCTTTTTCTTTCTTTTATGACATAAGGAGTACCCCTTGAAGATGAGGGCATCGGTCTTGAGGGCCCATAGTTGCAACAACTAGAGTAGTTGGAACATGCCAGCCATGACCCTCACTTGAGTACTCATCAATTATCCACATCATTTGTTTTGGAGCTTCAAGAGCAGATTTTGATTGTGGGTTGGGTAAGGTAGAAACATTACCCCTTTGACACGATAAAGCTCGTGTAGTAGCAGAGACTTCCTCTACTTGCAGTGCTGTTGTGGATGTATCCCTATAGTACAAATCATCTAAAAGGGCACGTGGTTGTACCATTCGTATAGGAATAATGTCATATCCATCTGAGTCACAAAATTGAATTGGCTTCGGTAAAGCACATGTCGATAATGTTGCAAGGACATGACTCCATTCTAATGGATCAATTAAATGCTCAGGGAAGGGTTGTGGAATGTATGCCTCGTCTGATACACTTTGATTACCCTTAAGTCTCTCAGTGTTGAAATCCTACATGAGGCTCCACACATCCATAGATCTTCTCGTCCATCAGACAATGTAACTCTTGAGCCCTCAGATGAAGCAGAGTCAAACTCATCTATTGGAGACCTTGTTACATCACGATATGAGTGATTCCTTAGGTTGACCCTTGTGATGATAGAATCATGTCGGAGGTACAAATAATTGTATATCCAATCTTGAATCATTTGAAATTGTCGCATGAATGGTCTACCCAATATCACTTCGTAGTTTGGATGTTTTCCAAAATCCACTACTGCAAAGGTGTGCTCATATTCAATCCCACACGTGGTGACCAATATGTTCTCAAGCAGCCCAAGGGGATGTTCTAAGCTTCCATCTGCTAGCTGCAAGCGCATCGTGGTACTCCTAATAGCTGGTTTGCCCCACTTTTCCCAAATGGACCTTGTCACAATGCCCACTCCTGCACCACTATCAAGTATTGCAGTTGAAGATACTTTTCGCACTTCTAATGGGAGGGTAGCATTTCCCTGATCGTCCTCACAAAATTTTCCTACTTTGTTGATAGGAACTGGCATTACATGCTTTGTTTTAGGGTTTATAGTACACTCATGGTGACCCTTTTGTAGCAATACCTGCTCTGACAAACATGTGACAATATCATTCCACAACTCAGGTCGAATTTTTATCAAATCAAGCAAAGGTAAGGTACAAGCCACTGGTGCTGACAAAAATAGCTTGCACCATACTCATATCTTTCTCCTTTGTCAACCTTTTATGCATGGAGGGTATCCTCAAGGTTTGAGAACAGTTCTCATATTCTCCCAGATATGATGGTAAGGTTTTCATTGTATGCTTACTTCTAGGAGAAACAATTGTTTGAACTTCCTCCTGGATGCTTGGGTGTCTAAATTTATTTTCCGTGCCCCTGGTAAAATCCACCTCAGAGAATGGAGGCGAACTAATAGAAGACATGTTCTCATGAACTTTCTCATGAACTGCGGCCCATATCTCATTTGCCATGTCCTCATTAGCATCAATAACTTCATCATTGCATTGGAAGACAAGGCTAGGTGGTGGCAGATTACCTCCTTTCAATTGCGTGTCAATTGGTGCAGACCTTTCGCTATGAGCTTGTGAAATGAGCTCACTTTTCATTTCTCGACTCGATGACACTTCTGGTATGGTTTCTAATGTTGGCTTAAGAGAGGTTGGGCCCCGAGGAATAGGTGGTGGTGGTCCCTCAAGTATTGAATGAGCTTCCCTAATGAGTTGCTGATGTACAGCTAGATTGATCTTCTCCTCACGAGGGTTTGGGTATTCTTGAAGCTTCTTGGGTAGCTCAGATAAAGCTGCAATGCGACTTCTATGAGCATCAAGGATGGCCTCTAGAGTCTCATTCACTTTATCCACAAAAACAGAACCCCCAGAACTATCCTCAGTCGTACTAGCCTCATTTTGTTTAACACTAGGCCCAGGTTGAGGTTGATGTTCCTCATGCACTTCTTGGGATGTAAAAGTTTTATCCCCCATGTTTTGTTTAGAGGCTTCTTGAGAACTAGTGGATGTACTTTTAGTTTGTTTGTTTCGGTTCTTCTTCCGCCGAGTGGTCTTTTTTCTACTGGACTGTAGGGTCTTGTCCACTAGATTTGTCTTTGCATCCCTAGTTCGAGGTGTCTCATCAGTTTGCATTTCTGCATTTCGTGTCTGTGATCTAGTCATGACTCTAAGTGGCACGACATCATCATTCTCAGATGAAGGTGGTGATGGAACTGTGCCTACAAGGTTGAGTGAAACCTTTGGTTGAGAGGAGCCTTCCTCATGTGGTTTCAGCAGACAGTCTTTTGGGAAGTGTTCTACACAACACCCTAGACAATATCTTTCAATTGGTGGAAACTGTTGTATCTGACCGAGATGCTTGCCTTGAGCAATGTGGACAATCAGGAGCCCAATGGGGTTCTCCGCACTCATAACAGGGGCCCATTGGTTTGGCCTCTACTTTCCTTGGCTGCCATTGACCTGAGGGGCCTGGAGTCCTAGGTTGGTAGCCGCCTAGCAACATTAAAGAGTTTTGTTCCCCTGGTTGAACGTCCAGTGCTGGGCTTGGGTATGCGGGACTTTCAAAGATATTTTCTTTGGATGAAAATGATACATATTCCTCCTCCACATAGCGCGGGTTTATTAAGTCTCTACATATATTTGAATTGTCGTAGTCGACAACCCTCACAGGAGCAGTCCCTGGAGCAGGAGGTTGAGCACCAAGAACAGGTCGTGCTTGCTCTTGTGCCATCGGTGGCTTACGTTCAAAATTAGTATACTGTTGCCACTCCACTCCTTGGCTGCTCACGTTCCTGTCTCATTCTCGCAATGCGAGTGCATTCCTGTGTGGTATGGGTAAAGTTCCAAGCACAGGCTTGGCACCACTTCTTTGTGGGTTGGTTTGTGACTAGAGGAGAAAAGGTATTACAATCCTCTGTTTTATGGTTACCGCCACATGCTCCACAAAGATGAGGACCTGTAGGAAGTACACTCCTCATTCTCTGCTGCTGTTGTTGTGGCTGCATGGGTGGACGATAGGTCTGTCCCAATCTCCTTAGTACTAGGTTAGCTATCTGGTCTGGATTTACTAGCGCGCTAGACCCTGAACTTTGGTCGTCACCCCACTGATCTCTAGGTTTCACCTCTGGGCCAGAACCATCTTGGAACTTGAAGTTATCAGTGAAATCCATAGCATCATGGCAACACTCATTGAAATTTGTATGTTTCCTTGCATAGAGATGTGTATGCAGAGTCGAATTTTTGAGTCCTTTTAAGAAGAGAGAAATTAATCGACTTTGGGCGGGCTTCTCATCCTCTGGGCAACGATTAATGTACTGCTTCATTCTATTTACACAGTCTCTAACACTCTCATTCTCGCCTTGCTTGAAAGAGTAGATGTGTGCTACCGTGTCATGTTGAATTCCCATCAAGGAAAAAGCAGCAATGAATCTCTCTTCCAAAACTCGTAAAGAAGATTTTTCTGAAGCCTCTAATGCCTGAAACCAAGCCAGGGCTTTTCCCTCAAGAGTGAGTCCAAATCCTTCAATTTGAGTATGCCTATCAACCACTTGCTCAACTCGAACTGCTTGCCTAAATGCTGCTACATGATCGTATGGATCTCCCGACCCTTCATACTTCTTTACCAGTTTCTGAAGAGTTGATGGCCTTACTTGTCTTGAATACTCATCATAGGGCCTACGGCCTCTCACTCTCAGTGGTAATTGTTCCTCTCTTTGGAAAGATGGTCCACATGTTTCCAAAATTGGTGTGGGTACCCTATTACCAGCCTCACCAAACCCCTCCAAAGATCTTATCACCCGCATTTCAGGAGGTGCATTTATGGGAGGTCGAGTTGGCTCCCCTACCCTCCAATTGTTATAGTGAGAAAGATGTTGTTGTGGTGTGACCTGTGGTCGCACATTTGGTGTAGGACGATATCTTGGTGCTAGAGTTGGACTACTAGCAGTGGTCCATTTAGATGTTGAGGGTCCCTCTCTAGTGAACTCTCGTAGGGGAGGAGCAACAGTTTCTCCAAGAAAGGCTGTCTCTCCTGGTTTGGCTGTATTTGCTGAGAACACTTCCATGAATAATGGTTGTCCTTTCCACGTGAGTTCCCTAATCTCTTTTCATTGGCCCATTTATCAATTATTCTGTTCATGTGTCCTGCAAGCTTCTCAACTACCACCACATGAGCTAGAGGAAGATCCAGCTGTGGCAATCTAGTTGTGGCATAATATCCCTCTAACGAGTCCTTATAGACCTCTTGAAGTGGGTCATCTTGTAAGACCTTTGTCACAGGAATTTGTCGTACAAACTCCCATTGGCAAATTCAGCCCCCTGATCCATTGTACTCTTGCCTTTCCTATCCCTTTCCAAATTTAGATCTACAAGAAGTAAATCATCTATGGATGGTTTTGAGGACTGGGCATTGGATGGTCCAGGCATGTCCGGCTCAATGAGCCAGTCATCTCTAGACTCCCTTGCTCTGGAAAGCTCTGATAAATCTAAGAACTCGGTTTTAGAGATCTCCCCTAATTTGTCTACCTTTTCTGGATGGTAGGTGACTTCGTAGCGAACACCATCTCCACCCATGTACATGTTACCCTGGTCATTGACTAGAGGTGCTCTATCAAGTTCTGAGAAAATGTCTGCGATCTTAACAAGATACCGTTGTTGTGGGTCCCTAAAGATCTCAGCTCCTTGAGCATTTGTGTAGACATATTGGAGTCTCACATTGAGTGTTAACCCCATGGTGTCGGCTTCAAATGGATTAAAGGATCTTGAGGGTGTCCTATTAGGGGCTACGGGATGACTATTTGTCGGCCCTAGATAGTCCATGGATAATGAACTAGTTGTTCTAGAGGAAAGGGTATCGGATTGGGATTCAGAAAGGGTTTCAGCAATATCTGCCAAATTTCCTACCGATTAGGTCCCACTTTCCTGCGTAGGTACTCTAGAAGGTGTCCTAGGCCCTATGGCAGAATTTACAAGACGTCCCGACCGCAAGTGCATAAGTTCAAATTTTTTTGGTTTTTTATGTGTTTTTGTTTTGTTTTGTTTTGTTTTTGTTTTTTTTTAAATAATATATATATATATATATGTATATATATATATATGTTTTTTAACCTACCTAATCCCAACTAAAATGAGTATGTGTGGCGTAACTATCTATCCTTTTTTTTTATTTTTATTTAATTATGATTTTTTTAAATGATTTTATGTTTTTATTTTTTTTAAACTTACACAAAAATTATGAATCACACTAAAAAATACTAATTATGCACAAAGTTACAAAAAATTAAAAAATGCAAGAAAATACTAATTATGCAAAAAATTTAAATGAAGAATTACAAAATATGTAAAAAAATAGACTCCTAAAAAAACACTTAATTTACAGATTTTTTTTTAAAAAATTTTCTTTTGTTTTCTTTTGTTTTTTTTCTTTTGTTGTTTTTTTTAAAGACCAATAAATTTCGTGCCAAATATAAAAAATATGAATTTACTAATGATGCATCAATTACAAAAATTCTAAAAAAATAAAAATAAAATAAAAATAAAAGAAAAAATGCAAGCTACTTTAATTATGCAAAAATTTACATAATGAACAATGGATTCAAAAAAAAATTCCTTTTTTTTTCTTTTTTTTATATTTCTTTTTCTAAATTTAATTATTTTTTCTTTCTTTTTTTTAAATTTTTTTTTTCTATTCCTTTATTTTTCTTTCTTTTTTCTTTCTTTTTCTTTTTTCTTCTTTTTTCTTTTTTTTTAAAAATCTCTTTTTCTCTTTTTGTTTTTTTTAAAAAATATTTTTTTATTTTTTATATTTATTATTATTATTTTTTATTTAAAAATACAAAAAACATGAAAAAATACAAAAAAAATTAAAAAATATAAAAAATTAAAATTTGCACCTACCTTATCTTCCGCCTCCCAGCTCGCCGCTCGCCGGAATTGTCGCTGGCGCCTTCAATGCACCGCCTTCTTGCTGTTTTGCTGCTTAACTTCTTTGCTTACCCAACTGCTGCGCCACTGGCCAAGCGCCCTTCTTTCTGATAGTTACCCGAACTGAGCTAAGCTCCTGAGGTTTTATACTGATACTCAGATCTATCCGAATGTGCTGGGATGGGAAGTCAGTGTTGGCTTGGCTCTAAATAGACATTCCTTGTGCGTGCTCGGAAGGCTTGCACTTCGGTGGATCTCAGATCCTTCGATCAATGGGAGATAGCTCAGATATAGCCAAGCCTCAACGCGGGGATTCTATCCCTTCTTCACGCCTCCTCCCCGGTCAACGCTGCCCCCCACTTTCGCCTCCACAGCAACGCTGTCTGCTCCTTCTACCCGCTTTCGGTACTTGCAGCCTCGATGCAGCCAACGCCACCCTCTCAGTGCCGCTGTCTCCAAGCTACGCCCACTGCAGAGATCCTTTCAACCGACCGAATTCACGTTTGCTGTCGTCTGAGCAGTCTACGCCCACTGCAGACGCATGATGCTCCCACCTATGCCAACACCGCCTCTCGTCTTCTACTCCCACTGCAGGCGCACAATGCTCACGTACGCCGCCGCCTCTCGTCTTCTTTCAGCAGCCTTTCCACGATGCTGCGCTCACATCACTGCAAAATATAGATTTATAATTTTTTTTTAAGGCCGCCTTCTATTTTTTTCAACTGGCCGCCTTCTATTTTTTTCAGCTGGCCGCCTCCCTGCACATATATATATACATATATATATATAGATATATATATATATGTATATCTATTTGTCTTTGCTTCTAATGATGGAGATGTCTCCCAACAAAACAACAAAACCATAAAGGAAAAGCCGCCGTCAACACTTCCTATCTATCCCTCGCCAACCCTGTCAAAAATACAAAAACAGAAAGTACTTAAATCTGATTAGTGGCGGGATTTCTCTACCGCAATGAGGTTTTAATTAATTTTGTTTTTTTGCTTCTAATCAAAAAACCGAAAACACACAAGGCTCCCTTGAGATTACACACTCAATGCCCTTGCAAACTCTACTCTAATCTACCCTAATCCACGATTTTGCAATCAATGGAGCACTTAGTAAGAAGTAATGGTTAACACCCTTCACTAACTTAGGTGTGCGTTCCCCGGCAGCGGCGCCATTGTTTGGGACATCATAGCATAGCGGAGGCTACACTCCAACCCACACACTTGTCAATCCGTGAATGCAACCCGGTTAGCGCATAGAGGCTATCCCGAATGGGAGAAGATGAGTTAACCACATACTAATGACTTCTAGTCCTACTCAATCCTTCTTCAACACTCAAGCAATCAATCTAACACAATCAACACATCAATCTAACATAATCAAAGCATCAAGATTAGGCTACACTTAAGCACACAAATGCAACTTATGCAAGGAACCTAATATGCAAAGAGCTATCACACAAGCCTCAACTACACATTATTTCAAGCACAAGCTTCATCACATGCACTCTACAACTCACAAATCAAAACATCATTAAGAAATCTAGATTAGCAAGTGTATAGACCAAAACCTCATATCATTGAAAATGTAACGAATAGAGAGTACAAGATTGAAGCAAGAATGGAGATGGAGAGCCTTGGGAGAGCACTTGAGAAGGAGCTATGGAGCAAGCTCTCTCTATGAGCCTCTCAACCAAATGACCAAAGAGTCCTCTAGCTCTCAAATGGGCCACCTTTTATACAAAAATTCTAGAACTCCCAAAAGTTCCCATGTGGGATTATTGTCAAGCCCTCTCCCACATTCATCTACAACTTGGAACTCTTTTCAAGAGCCCTAAGTGTCTTTTTTGTTGCATCCTTGTATTGATCTTCATTAGTCATGCAACAGTCATAAGTAAATTGAAGGAAAAACAGGTAAAGAGGACCATTGTAGAAATTTGCACCCCCACTGGATGTATGCAAACGGATGTATGCAAATTGCCTAAAGGGTGCACTTACAAAGGAGGATGAGCTCAATGGCTTAAAGTTCCATGATTGACACAAATTTCTATAATTTATTCTTCCAACTACAAAAAAGGGATGCCTTACTATGAAGACATTAGAGCCACCATTATGAGGTTAGCACCCTGGTGCATTGAATCTCCACCAAGGAAATAAGGAGAGATACATTGGAGTCATCCCATCTAAATTTCTTCGAGGCAATGTGAATGGTCAAAAAGTTCCTACCAAAAAGTATCTTGACCATTCAAATGCACCTCTTAGTTCATTTCATTACCAAGATTGCAGTTGTAGAGATTTCCCATAGTTGTTTAATGTTTTCTCTAAAGAGGTTCATGAAAACTCTAAAGGGATCATCTAGCGGGTAGTATGGCTGAAGGATGGCTTGTATAAGAATATCTTATTTATATAACCAAATTTCTCAGTACACCTACCCCAGTTATTCTTGGACTATGGAGCCATGATGAGAGAGTAGTTGGGGAAGTGCCATAAGTAAATGGGCTAGTAAGGGCGATGAAAACACATTGCGAGAGAAGATCAATAAATTTTGAATCGTAAACTCAAATTTTATGGTTAAATCATTCAAAGATATGAGAAGTTCAAGGCACAACATATCATTTCCCGGTAAAATTTTAGGAGTCGAACAATAAGAAACCTACCATACACTTTAGAGCTTGCTCAACTACCTACCTTCCTTTCAAGTAGATGGCTTAATTTAGCAATAAGACAAGACAAACATGATGGGGATGTGATCACTAAGAAGGAGGAGGAGCTTTCACTGAGAAAGGCTATGATTGGCATTTAAGTGATCAATCTCCTTGACTACTGTCTCATTAATAAATAAGAGTGTATTTTTCATGCATCGCCTTGTATGCTAGATCTTGGTGTACTTGTAGTATCATAAATATGGTGCACTATGGTCATGATAAGGTTATTATCCATTATTCGTTGGAGGACTATCTGAAGTATTCATGTTATTGTCTTCGTCATCCATCACCTCCTCATCTTCTGTGTGATCGTCCTCCTCTAAATCGTCATCATCCTCCTCATCTTCGCTTACAACCTATCTTTTCATTATGACTTTCTTCCTTTTTTGGGGACCAATTATTTCCACATTTGACTTGTCACCCTTTTTTTTGTGTGAAGATTAGTGACAACTTGCATCTTTTTTGACATTGGTAGGCAAAGCTTCCCCACTGCCTGTCGTGGTTACGCCTTTCTTGCCATGGCCTATAGGTTGCTTGGATCCCTCAGCTCCAGACCACTTAGGCTAATGTAGATTTGCTTCACAAAAATACGTCAAACAAATGGTTAATATAGATCAAGGCATGGAATATATCACATGGTACTGGGCATGGATAATACCTTTCCACAAGGTCTCCTCATCAGCAGGGGGTATGTCCCATTGGGATAATCTAACCGCCATGGGCACAAACTCCAGACCTCTTTTCAAGGCAAGTTCCTATATCCAGATTTTTGAATATATGCCATTTTCCTCAACCTTACTAAACACCCACTCATCTGTGGGATGACAAAGCTCGGGGAAAGAAACTATGTCCCTCATCAAAACCCACCACAAATACGATAATAACGAAGTTGTCTTATCAGCATACCTATACCTAGTGTACAAGCAAATTCGAATGAAATATTCTATTCTAAGAATACCTGTATATGGCGCGTCTTGCTGTACATATGAGATGCTGAGCGGATGCTATAACCAAAGACTACATTACTTTTCTCCACGATACAAATGTGGAGTCGAAATGTTTTGCTTTGCAATCGGCCAAATAATCTTTCAGGGAAATTATTCCCTTTGATTCTCCTTTCACATGAACATCCCACAAGATTGGCTTCTCTTCCTTTATTTTGCACTTCATATCAAGTGATGCGGTTATTAAGTGATGCCAATACACGTACTTGTTGAAGAATGTGCGGAATGCAAGTTCTCCACATGGTCCCCGTGCAAACTTCATAGCATTCTCTCCTTTAGCAATGGTTTGAACCAACTTGCCCTTTCTACAAAAACAGAGCAACCATGCATTACACTCTAAAACTTTACTAAAACCAACTTGTGCTTTTTGCACAGCGGATGAAACTTACTCATTTGGAGGCAAGCTGGAGCTTCTCGATTGTGAGTTGTTGCTTCTCATGCCAATCTTGGTTCTTAAATACCACATCAAAGAAATCCTTTCCATTTGCAAGATTTGCAATGGCTGCGAATGTGTACCCCCTTTTTTGTGAAAATCATCTCTATTTCCTTCAAGTAATTCTAGTACACATGCTCCTCATCTTCTGTGTGTTTCCCTTCCTTAGGCAATCCTCTCGTTAGTCATCCTGTTTTTACAAATCAAGATGGAAAACTTTAAGAAAACTTGAGCTAAAAAAGTTACGTCTTTGAATTAAATGTTAGAGGCATGCACAAATATTTCTTGAAAGAACCAGATTGGGACAACAGTGCCATTGGGACACTGTACCAACTTGGTTGGTCCACTTTTTTATTATTGCAAGAAGAGTATACCTCTGACAGCTTCACAACCATATGCTATAATTGCGAGGCAATAATCCCTTAAATTATAAAGTTTTTGTATGTGAGCGAGAAGGATAAAATTCTTGCCATTTATAAGAAAGGAGGTCAGCCCAGGGATGGCCGAGTTTGATTTTCAGTGCTCTCCATGCATAGATGATCCCTCATCAATAACATTGGATGCCTTAAACTCTGCCACATCAAACCCTGCCCTTAGAAGGCACTCCTCGTCACCAGAAACTAGGTCCATAACCTCATCATCAGATTCAATCTTTGTGACAAATGAAGCTTGTGAAACCTTTTGACCCTTTTGAACTTCATGTTCATTCTTTGTGTAGTCCTCTGTCTGCATAAATAAATAGATAAGCAACAAATCCAAAGTAGTACTCAAGAACCTTGCACTTTTTCTTGTGTAGAGGGCAGTTGTCATCAAGACAAGTTTTTATCCTCTTATCTTGTGAATAGGCATCCCACCCTCCTGCCATGCTCTTCTTTTCAGATGAGGGCAAAGCTAGACATGTGAACATATTGTGATGATCCCTCATTTATAATTTATGTACTAACCAATTTACTATATACCTCCCACTCTTCCCCTAACATAGAGCTTTCCATGTCCTTAACAATATGTTCTAAATTGAAGGGCACATTGAATATAGGCTCAACATCTGGAAGACGTTCATCGTGCCCAGCTCTCCTTAACAAATCGAATAGGTTTTCAATGGCACTAGGCTCATCTGTTACCTCTTCAAGTGTCTCTACATCTTCCAAAGGATCATAATAGTGAACCACCTACTCCTCAAATTGCTGGCCACTGTACGAGGACAAAGAACCAACCAAAACCAAAGTTGCTAATCATGCAATGAGCTGAATTCCCACGGCATGAGTGAAGGGCAATCGAAACCAATCTACGACGCGAGGAAGGGGGACCGAAAGAAAAAAAATTAAAATTTAAACAAGGCACGACTATATATAGACATTATTAGGGCTGACATCATCCATGTACGACGGACGTGAGGGGATGGGACCAGATTTTCTCTACCACTTTGTGGACGGAACACGTCTTCTCCCGATTTCAGTTCTTCCTGTAGGGTGGGATTTTGCTTCATCGCTTTGTGGACAACGGTCGAATTCTTTTATCGCAGCTTCTTCTCCTCGCCCGATTCTGTCTCGATGGTGGAATCTAGCTCTCCGATCAGACTTGGATTTGCCTTATCGCTCCGTGGACAGTTCATCGGGTCGTCGTCCAATTCCTTTGATGGCGCGAATCCAACTCTTCGAGAAGGGTTGGATTTGCTTCATTGCTCCGTGGACTGCTTCTTTTCGTTGACGGTGCAATTGACATCATCATCCTGATTTATTTGCTCAGTATTGCTTTGTGGAAGTATGGCTCGCACAAAGCAAACTATGAGGATGGTGTACCTTGATCCCTCCCTTCCAAAATAGCAAGATTCAGATCTAGAACCTCAAAGTAAACCTGAGGCAATAACACCTAAGCAAGCATTAGAGAAGAAACCAATGACGGGTAGAACTAATATATCTAAGGCAAGAACTTTTCTTCAAAAATAAAAGAAATTGTTTGCTGAGATAAGACAAGCACAAGAGTCTACACATCTTCTCATCCCTAGGGCACCATTCCTAAGAATTGTAAGAATAGTAAGTGGCATTATCAAAGGGAAAGGACATTATAGATGGCAGAGCAGTGCAGTGGCATGTCTACAAGAAGCTTGTGAAGATTTCCTTAAAGACTTTATGAATGACAACTTCATATGTGCTGCCCATGCAAGAAGAGTCACTTTGATGGACAGAGACATGACACTAAGCACGGTGAGGTAGAGGTTTGACAAAATTCTTAATCCCCTGCCAATGAGGGATAGGAAAGCTTTTGAGATCCTTGCAATTCCCCCAGCATTGAAAAGGAAATCAAAGGAAGATAATATAAAAGTTGAAGAAGTCACTTTCCCTCCCAAGAAGAAAAGAAAGGTAGTTAGGAAATCTAAGCCAGACGACAAGAGTTTTGGGGAGGAGGTCAAGGAAAAGAAGAATATCCCACATGTGCATGATAGCTTAGAGACCCTTGTGCAGTTGGAGAAGGCCAATTGTCAGAGGCTTGCCCAAGTACCAAGGTAGCTTATTTGCAATGTTGACACAATGGGGGAAGACTACCTCTATATTGCACCTGGGGACATTTACATGCTTGTAGAGAAGGACAGGGAGATCAATGACAGTGAATAGATTTTTCACATATGTTTAATAATTAATAATATTTTCTATTTTGTTTATTTTTCCTTTATAAACTCTTTCAGGGCACTTATGAAGGAATTACTTCCAAATCAAGTCAACGAAGTATTCATTTGTGATCCCTTAGTGTCACCTACATTGATTGATATGAAGAAGAATACTTCCGAGATCGCATCCTATTTCAAGCCAATGAAAAGTAAGAACATTTGTTTTATTATTTTGCCATCTGTTGAGAGGTTTGACTCTTACTGATGATTCCTGTGTGTTTACTATATATGACATATGTGTAGAATTCTTTTAAGGATATTCATTTTCTTAAATATTTCTTTTACTTTTTTCTAGTGGACACTGGAGTGCTTGTGGTACAAGTGTTATTTTTATGAATAGCCTCACTAGCATGCATGGGCAGATGAAATTGTAAGTAGTTCTCCTTAATAACTTGAATATTGATCTTCCTTCTAAGCTTCATACTTTATTTTCCCTTATATTCAAATTAAATTTTTAATAGGGCATGTAAGAGAGCTATTGAAGATGAATATCCGAATTTGAAAAAGGAGCAGAGTATAAGTTTCTGAATCAGCCAGTTGCTTTACAAAAATATTCTACCTCATGTGGATGGCATGTTATTGCCAATGTGTGGAAATATCTTTTGTCTAAATATACCAAAATTGATAGTAGTGTAGGTTATGTTAAAAATCCACTATTTTTGTAGTAAATCTTTACCTAATTTTTTAACTTATTTTCTATAGTTCTAGGTTCTTAAATCTGAGAAATTTTCTTAATTTGACACTCTTGGATCTCACGAGTTTTGGATGTGGAGTATTCATGCAAGAGGAATCAATATTATTTTGAATAATTCAATTACTCCTAATGATCCAGACTCTACCCCCCCAAGGCAAGCCTCTCTATCTAAGAAGATAAAGAAAATGCCTGTACATTCACCACTAAAGCATTTTATGTTTAAGCAAGGAACTCTACATAAAGAAACCAAGGGTGCTCCTCAACAAGGCACTCATAAAGAAACCAAGGGTACTAAACCAAGAAGTACCTCAAAGAGTGGTCCTTAAGCGGGTGCCAAGAAGGATGTTGGCAAGAAAGCTAAGAAGGAACTCAAGTTTGCTGGTAAGAATAACCAAAAACAGTCAAAGGAAATGGACATGGAGACAAAGGAGGCCACAAAACCAAAGGAGACAAAGGGGGACATGGATACAAAACCAGAGGAGATGGAGACAAAATAGAAAGCTTCATCCTCCTCCTTATTTATCATTGTAAATATTTGTAAATTTTCTTCTAAATTTACAATCTTTTTTGTAAAGATTGAGAAATTCTCTTCTCATTTTATCATGTTTTTTACTCAAAACACATTTATACTTAAAGTTTTAAAGGTAGGAACATAAGTTTATAAGGGGCTGGCTATGGTTTTGAGATATTGTGCCAGAATTACCTTCAAATATCATCTCGTGACTTGAGTATATCTCTAAAAAGAAAATATTAGAACACTAAAAGGGCATCATAAACAAGCTCCAAATATTGTAATTCTAAAATAACAACAAAAAAATTTACAAAAGCGCACAACAATCACACGACAAAACTTGTAAGGTTCCTCCCTCCAACTTTTGATGATGTAAAGATGTAATAACCTCCCCTTCAGTCTCTTGTAATCATCCCCCCTTTCAGAATGGAAAAAGATCTTGTTTGACCCTGTTTTAGACTTAGAGAGAGAAAATATTCTAGAGAGAGATAATACAATTTGGAGATATTTTTGGATAAAAAGTTACCCTTTTATTTTAAGATGAATTTCCCTCAAATAGAAGTTTAAAAAGAGTTTTTCCCTGTGCATTAGAAATTAATTATTGGAGACCTTAAATTACAGGTACCTATTTTCAACAAATTATGGATTAAGGTCCAAAGAGTGTTCTAATGGGCCTATGGGATAAATTCAAGTGTTTGAATAAGAAAAATGCAAGAAAAAAAGAAAATCCACCAAAAATGAGTAAATTTTCACATAAGATGAAAAGTTGACTAGTATTTGTACTTAGTATTTAAAAAAAAGTTGACTAGTATTTGTACTTAGTACTTAGTATTTGTACTTAGTATTAAAAAAATCTAAATGTTGACACCGCACAAGAGAGAGAATCCCACTTCAAGGAGGTGCCTAGAAATCACATCAAAGGGGGTCATTTTTTAATTCAGAAATTACATGAGGTGGCTAGATATTTCATCTCTCATCTCTCCTCTTCCAAACTAGATCAAAAAGTGAGCATAAGTAGTCTAAATCTTGTCCAAATTGGCCCAAACTGAAGCTGGAAGCCTCCAGATCCCAGTTGGGCTTGATTGGCGGCCTCCCCCACTTATAAATAGAACCCCATTCCTTTGTATTTTCATCTTAGTGTATTTCCATGCTAGTGTAATTTTCATTTTAGTGTATTTCCTTCATCCCTCTTCCTTGCCTCTCCATTGTGAAGCTTTGGTGCTTCACTAAACCTCTTCTTCTCTTGAAGACTACCCTCTCTCTTTTGGTGGCCAAGACTCTTCCTTGAATCTCCTTGCAAGATAAAGAATCAAGCCCAAATCAAGGGTAAGCCTAAACAATGATGTTCATACTATCTTCTTCTCCTCTACATGCTTGGGAAGCATTCTATCTCATGGTTTCTTCTTAAAACCATGCCCTTCTTGATTTATGTTGTTGTTTAGATGAAGTAATGTTAATCTCCTATGCTTAAGTGTATTGTTTATGCTTTATATTCACTCTTTATATGAAGGAATAATCACTTCTTATGGTTAAGTACATTTATTCATTTTATGATGAAAGAGAGCTTATGATAACATTTATATATCTATTTTTATATGGAAGTTATATTTGAATATTTTTATTAAAAAAACAAGATGTTTAGACGCACTTATGTTTATGCTTATGCTTAGGTTTATGCATAAAATAATTTTTATGCCAAAAGTGAATTTTGAGCATTCTCATTTCATAGAAAATGCGGGGAAGCTATGGTAAAATTTTAATCATTAGAAAATAAATTAAAATTTATACATAATAAATTTTATGCTGAAAATGGAGTTTTGAGAACTATTCATTTGCCAGAAAATTAAAGAAGGTTATGCACAAATTTCTCTAGATTCATTCAATTTATGGGAATGATGTGGAATGATGTGAAATACTGTGGAATGATGTGGAAAGATGTGAAATAATGTGGAATGATGTGAAATGATGAGGAATGATGTGAAATGATGAGAAATGATGAGGAATGATGTGGAATGATGCAAAATAATATCAATTGATGAGGAATGATATGGAAAGATGGGAATTTTGCTTGGAAATTGTATTTGCATGTGAAACCTGTTTTTTTAAAAGATTGTTTTATGCCAAGAATGCTCGAGGGAAGCATTTTGACTTTCTTATGGGTGGCAAGAGGTCGTGGACCTAGGTTGAGAATGTTACAACAGCCAGTCGAAGAGTCAAAGAAGGACGTCTCGTGTGGCAAGGTCGGCCGAGATCTTGACCAGCCTCGATTCGGTTAAAATGGTGAGCTTCCGATACGGTGGATGAGTGGCCAAGGAATCGGCCTATGAGTGAAGCGTTAGGTCACGCGAAGGATCCTAGAGGGTGCTGACCATACGGTGCTTGGGCTCTCGATCGCCCAAGATACCCACACATGCGTCGAGGAAGAAATGGAACATTGAGTTATAGTTATTTTCTGAACACGGTCCTGGATCTGGTTGGTTGACCTTGTTAGTCTTCAACGAATGAGTCCATGGCACCTTTTTGGTAACTGGATCTCATTGGTTGATCTAGCTGATCTTAAACCGAGAGTCCATATGGATTTTACAGATAAAAGAGATCATACTCTTGGGTACTATGAGTTAGGAATCATGAAATGGCCCTGAGTGAAGTACTAGGTGAGCCTAGAGGGACTAACCAGGTGGTGGACGCTCTAGTTGTTGCCGATGATGCCATAGGTATGCTGAGAAGGTATTAATGGAATTTCGATTTTATGGTTGAAAATTGGAAAAGTTGGAACTTGGACCTTGGAACTGGAATACTGAGGATTATGATGGAAACACTGTGGTTTTATTGCAATTCTATCTTGAAAATAGTTGAATCTTAGAAAAGGAAATTTCATATTGGGTGCGTAAGTGGTGTGTCTATTTAAAATTTTTGTATGAGTGCTGGCTAGGGACCTGGGAACTCTTTTCCCTGGTATACCCGAGACAAAACACAACCAAATTTTTATACAAAGGGATCCCCATGGGCCGGTTGGGGTTAGGCTGGATCGGTGGATTCCTACAATAAAGTTCAGTTATGTTCAAAGCTAGGATAGTAGTTGAAGCAAGTCACAGGATAATTCGCTTGGAGATTACCCTCCCCATCTTGGTGGCCAAGTTTTCCTTGTGGGCCTCACTTCTTTTTAAAAGAACCAAGCCAAAAATCAACGGTAAGCCATAATACATGGTGTTTTTCTATCTTTCTCAACGATAATCTTCTTCCCAACCACTCTAATGCTTGGGAAGCTTTTTAATCAATGGTTTTTTCTTGCAATGAAGCTTTTTAATGATTCATAATGTTTAAATGGTTTAATGCTAATCTTTATGCTTAATTATAATATTTTTATTATTATTAAGTCTCTCCTTTTGAAAGATTAATCATCTTTATGGTTAGATCCTTGTTAGAAGGATGGATCTTAATGATAATCGTTAAAAATGATAATTAATTCTTTTTAAGCTTGTTTATAATTAAGAAAAATCATATTAATTCATTTTAAGAATGAAAGAGTTATGCTAATATTTTTGTAAGTATTTTCATATAGTAATGATGAATGGATATTTTAAGAATAATCAAAAGGTTTAAATATAATTATGTTTATAATTATGCTATGTATGCATAATAAAATTTTAGTTTAAAAGAGGAGTTCCTATCACATTTCAATTATGAGTATTTATTTAAGATTAGAAAATAGAACGTTCTCTAAAATTGCAGCAAAGCTATGGTAAAATTTTTCAGAAAAAAGATGAATCTTATTTTTAAGCATAAATTTAATAATGTGAAAAGAGGAATTCCCATCATATTCTAGGCATAAACATTTTTATGCTAAACAAATTATTTTTGTTATATTTATGGAGAATACTTTTATAGTTTTTATGCATAATTCTTTAAATAGAGAAAAGAGGAATATCTGTTATATTTATTTTTACATGCATAGGAATTTAGATGCAAAAAAGAAAAATTTCCACGATATTTATTTAAGATAATGAGTTTATCATTAAGAACCATCCTTCTAACAAGGATCTGACCATAAAGAGGATTAATCTTTCCAAAAAGAGAGATTTACTAATAAAAACATTATAATTAAGCATAGAGATTAGTATTAAACAATTTAAACATTATGAATCATTAGAAATCTTGATTTCAAGAAAAACACCATTTAATTCAAAGCTTCCCAAGCATTAGAGAGGTTGGGAAGAAGATAACGATTGAGAAAGATAGAAAAAAACACCATGGATTAAGACTTACCCTTGGTTTTTGGCACGATTCTTTTAAAAAGAAGTGAAGCCCACAAGAAAAATATTGGCCACCAAGATGGGGAGGGTAATCTCCAAGGGAGGATGAAGATTTGTGAAGATCCAAAGATTCCCAAAGTAGAGGCAAAATAGAGGGATAATAAAATTACACTAATTTGAAGATTATATTGGCATGTAAATACAAAAAGATGAAAATACAAAGAATGAGGGTCTATTTAAGAGTGAGGGAGGCCACCAACCAAGTCCAACTGCGATCTAGAGGCTTCCAGCTTCAGTTTGATCCATTTTGGACAAGTTTTAGACCAGTTTGGCTCACTTTTTGATCCAGTTTGAAGGAGGAGGGATGAAATATCACAATTATTTTGAATTAAAAATGTGGTGTACTGATGTGAATTAGGCACCTCCTTCATGATCCCCCTCCCTCCTTACTGAGGTGTCAAAATTTTATTTTTTTACTAATAAATCTCATTTTTTTACTAATAAACCCAGTACTTGGTCAACTCTTCATATTAGGTGAGCATTTACTCATTTTTAGGGGGTTTTCTTTTATTCTTTGCATTTTTCTTATTGAAACACTTGGATTAATCTTCTTGGCCCTTTAGAACTTTATTTAGACCTTAATGAAGAATTTTTGAGAATGTGGACCCTTAGGCTAAGGTCTCTTATACACATAATCAATTAATTTCTAATGCACATTGGAAAATTCTTGTTGAACATCTATTTCAGGGAATTCATCTTAAATATAAGGAGAAACTTTGTTTTGAAAAATATCTCAAAATTGAATTACCTCTCTCTATGCCAAAAACAAAGGAAAATACTATTTTCTTGCATTCTGAAATAGGGGATGATTACAAGGGACTGAGAGAAGAGTTATACATCTTTAGGGGCTAAGGGGAAACCTTACAGATCCCTATAATCAATGCACATTCTATAAGATCCATCCTTCTTCTTCACCAACAAGACTGGTGAGGCAAAAGGCGATTGGCTTAGTTGTATTTATGAATCCCATTTCCAAAAGCTCTTCCACTTGCTTTGCCACCTCTTCCCGCTCAACCTTCGAAAGCCTATAAGGAGGCTTATTGCATGGTTTTGCATCCTTCTCGAGCTCTATGGCATGATCAACCTCTCTAGTAGGTGGCAAGCATTTGGGTGCTTCAAACACATCTTTGTACTCTTGCAAAAAGGCATCCATCCCTTTATTATGTATTTGTAGCCCATTGTCCTCTTCTGGATGAGTGAGTTGTAGCATGTAAACAAGGCATAAACTCTTCATTTTCTTCATGGCAACCAAGGTTAAAGCATGGCTGTAAGTTCCATCCAAGCATAGCTCTTTGCCCTCATGCATAAACCACATTTTCATGTGCTTCAAATCCATTGAAAATCTGCCCAAAGTGTGCAACCATCTAAGCACCACATCAATGGGGCCCATATCAAGCACAATCAAACGAGCATCATAGGCATATTCGGAAGACAAAGAAATACTTGTTGTTGCAACCCAACTCTTGCTTAGCTCATGCTGTCCATTTGCAACCTCCACTTGAAGAGACTTCATCATCTCTTTATGGGCATAGCTTCAAAGAATTTATTGATTTGGAGTTCACGAAACCATGTGTGCTCCCCAAATCAACAAGTATATGAACGGCGGATCTGCCCCATTAGGAGAAATTTAGGCTCATTTTTGGGCCCTCTAAGGGATTTTTTGCCATCTTTACCTTGAAAATGGGAGCCGCAGGTGAACATTTCTTACCTTATGTTAAAACCCCATCATATGACATACCATTAGAAAGATTATGAAAAGTAGATCTTATAATTTCAAACTTCAAAACATTTGGAGTTGCTAAGTTCAAGATATACCATTTTCCTCAAAATCAAGTTTAAAGGCTACCGTAATGGTCCACATCATCACTTTTGAACCTACTTTTTGTGGGTCATGTCCAAACCCCATCATGTTATATATCAATGGTCTTGAAGAGTAGATTTTATATATGCAACCTCTAAAAAAATTGGAGTTGATTTACAAAAAATTTACCATGGCCCTATTTTTGATGAAGTGGCATTCGTTAGAGGGCCCAAAAATGAGCCCAAATTTCCTCTAATGCCAATCTTTCCCATAAGCCTCAAAGTGTTGGAACCTTTGCATCCCGCTTAAACTTCTTGTGAAATGGCACAAAGCATGGTTGTCTTGTTTTTTGTTTCAACTTCTACCCAATCCTCTCCACCCGGATCAAAAGGAAACTCTTGAGAAGGATCAAGAGTAGGCTTTTCCATCACTTCATTTGCACAATCTTCTTGAATTTCAACCTCATACACATAATCCAATGGTACCTCTTCATCTTCCACCACCTCAAGAATCATGTTGGCTCTCACCTCCTTTGCTTTGCAAACCTTTTTATGCTTAGGATTCTATTTCTCATCATTGCAAAGGAAATAAGCTCCTTTCTTCCTCTTCTCCTCCATCTCCGCTTGTAACAATTGCTTAATCACCTTGCCTTGAAGGGAAGAAGATTTGGCATCACTCTTGAGAGGTGGTCTGGCAATAGAACCACTCCATTTCACATTCCTTGGCTATCTATACACACTAGGGTATCATTGTATGGGAGTAGAAGTTGGAGTGAAACTTGCACGAGGTACATATGGTGTTGAAGAGGTAGAAGTTGGCCATTTTACTACATTTGGGCTGAAAGTAGATGGCTTAGTTGCTCTCGCATTCCATTTATTTGCAACATTCCCCTTATACTTAGATTCAAAGACCTCCGCATAATACATAGGATCTTGCAAAGTTTGAGGTCTTTGTGCTTTCACATCAGTCCCAAGTGAGGATTGCAATCCATGTATGTACTTCACCATTTTGTTCTATTCATTAATTCCTCCATCAAACATGGAAAGATTCATAAATTGGTTGCTATATTCCTTGAAGGAACTTCCCTTTTGCTCCAAGTTATACCATTGTCCCACCAATTAAGCCCATTCCAATGGAGATGTGAAGTTTTGAAACATGGCATCTTTGAATGCTTCCCAAGTGGCAAAATGCAAGCCTTCACGTTGAGTAAACCACCACCATGAATGGGCATAATCTTCTAAATGCAACATGGAAAATTATACTTTGTCTTCTTCCTCATGGGGATACAATGCAAAGTACATCTCCTTCTTGCTAATCCATTCTTCCAATTCCTCGGTGGTTGTATTCACCAATTTGAACTTGGGAAGTGTAATCTTGTCTTTCACATCTTTGGCTCTTGGTGATTCCAATGTAGAACGACCAAGGGTATTGTGTGGAATATCCCATCTCCCACTAACGTTGTAAACACCTCTTGAAGAGCCTTCCATGGGATCTAGAACTATGGGATGCTTCCCCAACCTAGAACCCATGACATGTCCATTCTGATGGTCTCTTGAAGGCATATTGGACTTGCCCTGCATACCACCAAGATTCCCATGTGGATTCGGTGCATGATCAAACCTATCCACACCCCTTTGTACACCTAAAATCCGGTCTTCAAGAGTTGCAAACTTTTCATCCAACTTGTTTACCATTTGATGCATCAACATTGCATTCTCATTACCTTGCTGCACAATCTTACTACTAATGTAGAACACCTCTTTTTGAGCATCCCTTTGAGCATCTTTGATTTGATCGATAATAGCAATGCTTAACATATCCAAAGTAATGTTACCCAATGAGATTTGATCATGTCAATTAGTGTGCATCGGCATTCCTTCATTGACTATTGAAGAGGTACTCTAGCTTGTTGCATGACCCTTGAACTTTACCCATGTTCAACATTGGAATGTGGATTCTCACTCAATGGAGCATCACCCACCTGTACCAAATCATCACGAACAACTTCATTTGGCATCATCATGAGCTTGGTTGTCGTTGGCCTTCCCCGGTTTCCCATATGCTACCAAGTGGTTAATATAGCAAACGACAACCAACTTTGGATTCCTTTCGTTTTTCACATTTGCTTTGATGAGATGAACACTTCTATCACCCTGGATCACCACTTTGAGCACCCCAATACCTCTCTGTTTTTTGACTTTTTGTTGAAAGTCAACTATGAGAGTTGACCATCCATATGATCACGGAATTGAGAACTTATTGGTTCATCAATTCGGAAGCTCCTTAATAGTTTTCTTAGGCTATATCGACACCTTCAATTCATTATGTACCATTTTTTACTGAATTAGGATCTTTAGCCTGACAGAATTGTCCACTTTGTACCCTGAGATGGTGTCCGAATCAACAACTTGATGGCTAGTTAGGACCTCCTTAAGACACCCTTTTAAAACTTCCAAAGATCCTTGAGAGATCTTGAGCGAGTTGGGACTGAATTTCACATCTTTACGCACTGTAGAGTAGAGAAAAATTACAAACATTTTGCCATAGTTTCCCCGCAATTTGGCCCAAGTCTCAATCAAAATGCAAAAGCAATTGCCCAATATCCACTCATGATATAATGCCCCAAATGATCATCATCAAAATAATTTGCTTGATCATGTAACCCTTATGCTTCGACAACTAGCAAACATCCATGGCATATCCAATCAAGTGACCATTGGCTTCCATAGCCCTGGCATGCTTGCAATATAGTCGATTATGTGTCGAAGAAGATCTTTATGTTGGTGATCTCCCGGCCAAGCCTTCCCACCCTCGTACCTAGTCCGATTCTAGGCACAAGTTGTTAGCATGACTCATGCTATTTCATTTCATCATTACAAAGAGCATGTACTCATGCTTTCCCATTCATCCAAAGTAGCTCCATCACGTCAATCACCACAAAAACATCCACATAGCATCCAAAATCATGTGATTTACAAGCACAACTCACTGATTTGCATCACTTCAACCCCTTTGCCTTTACTCCATGGCCCTCATCAATGCACCAATCAATCAATCATATGGTAAGTAGACTCCAATTGGTTCAATGAACACCAAAAGGAGTGATGTTTGCTTAATGCTTAAGCAAATCAAGGGCTCATATGATGCATTCCCAAAATAAGTTCAATGGTAGGCACATTGAACATGCAAGGGTCTTCCAAAGCTCATAGGCAATGCATACTATCATTGCATGTACCCTAGAGAATCCAATTGGCATGGAATGAAAGCAAAATATCTCATGCATCAATATGGAATCCCAACACATCAATCTTGCTCATAATCATGATTTCAATGCTTTCATGAGACCCCTTGTTGGAAAAAACTTCAATCTCGACACCAAGAAGCACTGACTTTCTAATTTCAGACCGGCTCTCATGACATCCAAAATGTCCATACCCCATGGTTGCATTTCTTGCTAAGCTTGATTAGAAGCTCTCAATGAAAAAAAAACACAGGAAATGTACAGCGCATTCCAACAAGAAGAGTCTAATTGCAAGAAGAGTCTAATCGTAAAAACAACAACTAAAGGAAGATTGATTAATTTCCATAAGTGGATGCAACTCACGGCTCTGATTTGCACAGAAGAATGGCCTATTGGCATTATTCTGACGACTCTGTCGTGTACATCTCGATGGAGAGGAGCTCTCGTTTTGCTGGAGAGGAAGATCCCGTGGTCTGGATTGCAACAAATGTCTCCTTGCAGGCTAGACGAAGCCCTAACATGGCGTTTCTCAAGGGCTGAGCGGGCCATAGGAACTGTGGCACGATGTTTCTCAAGTTGCCTATAGAAATCACAGCTTGGAATGCGCAAAACCTTGAACGAGAGTCACTAGCTGCCGCATTTGACCTAGATTGTCATCGCCATGCTAAGCTTGAGCTTGATCAATCACCATTTCTAAAATTGGTTACTTCTTGATAAGGATTAGTGGTTGATTTACAACAGGAAGATGGTGATTAAATGATCCATGAAAATGGTCATGATGAGAACCTCCATTAGGGAGCTTGAAATGAAGCTTAAGAGAAGGTGAATCAAAGCCCTAAATTCCTAACATCAAACAGCTGTGGATTGAACCCTATTCTCTCCAAGATCAGTCATGAAGAAGAGGGAAAATTCTAAACATTTTTTATTAAGAAAAATTAATCATGATTAACAGAATCTCCCCCAATTTTGGTCTTGTCTCTCAAATTTTGGAGTGGTTGCCCTAATTTTTGGTCCACAGTGACCCATAGCCCCTCAAAACATTAATCAATTCACAATTCCAAGAGAATTCCAGCATTCCACACTCCCCATGCCCCATTTCTTAATCAAGAAATCAATCAAAATCAAGAAAATTTCGAAGAAACTCCAAGAAAATCAAGAAAATGCAAAATTTCTGAAAATATTCAGAAATCTTGGATCAAAGACAAGGCTCTGATACCACTGTAATGATGGGGAAAAGAAAGCAAGAAAGTTTACACTCATAATGGAGTACCACATGCATGATGGAATACCACATGCACTCAAGAGAGTACCACCATAGCCATAGAAGCATGTAGCTCCAAGAAGTATGATTTCATTCGTAAAAGTGTGTTATGACCTTAGTTACAATATTCACTTATATACTTTCCCACCATTTCACACTCATTAATGTTGGGCCTCATACTTGACTGGCCATAACCATGCCCCCCATGAGCCTCTCCTTATGTACAAACTCAATCCCCTTTCATTACACTTTATGCATAAGAATAAGCTTTGTGGCTTATGCATAAAAATTAAGTTAATGCTGCATGAGATCTAGATTATGCAAGAATTAGCCTCATGTATTCTATATTGGCATCATTCACTACTACATATCGTTGGGTTATCATTGATTAAACACCGGTGGGCACTAGTATATGTGGTGGAAAAAAGCATGGCAAAGGGTGTCAATAGTTTACGGGTGTGCCGATATTGAAAAGATGTAGGGGAGAAGAGAGCGGCAAAGGGTGTCAATAGTTTACGGGTGTGCCGATATTGAAAAGATGTAGGGGAGAAGCTCATGCAAACCCTAGAAGAGAACACAAAAGGTGAGACGCTGAAAATTCTTCTTCTTCTTCTTCACACAACAAAAAAGGTCTACAAAGAAGATAAAGTGACTAACAAACATAATAGAGTATATACAAGTGGTCCATAATGTGAACACGCTAAGTGCAGTGGGTAGATGTGTTGAAATGTAGAGAGAAAGAGACGAGACAAGAGACACATCATGTACGCTCCCAAAGACTGATTCATATTGAGGACAAGATACATATATATAGGTGAGACCAAGTTAGGTAGAGTGAGCCATATATAGAGCTCCAACACCCCCACTCAAACAAGGGTCTCTATGAAAAAACCCTTGGGGAGTACAAGGGAAAAACCCAAGCCCCTATACAAATGTGAAAATATGAACCAGAAGTAATGATGTGAAAGTGCATTGTGCATCTATGTACAAATATACAAAAGGACCAAGAGGTCATAGTGTGCAATTGTGAAATGTGCAAAGTGCATGGTGTCTAAAAGATTACAACGATATATGTACAAAGCTACCATAAGAGTAAAGAGCCTAATCTAGAAAGAGTGAGCCCGAGGCAACTCCAAGCTCTGAGCGCAAGAGAATGAAGCGTGACTCATCGAGACCTTTGGTAAGAATATCTGCAATCATCTGGTCACTTAATCATGATAGTGCATTTGCGTACTTCGTATCGAACATAATGGTAATGCACAGCAATATGTTTTGACTTGTTATGTTAGACATAGTCTTTTGCAAGACTAATAGCACTCTGATTATCACACCGCAAGGGTGTACTAGAAAGAGGAGAATGGCCAATATCTGTCAACACTTGTCGAAGACAAATGAGTTCACGAGCTGCAAGTGATGCCGCAACATATTCAGATTTGGTTGTAGAAACTGCAACACAACGTTGTTTCTTGCTGGTCCAAGAAATAAGACAACCATTAATGAAGAAACAATTGCCACTAGTAGATCGCATAGATAAATGTGAGCTGGCCCAATCTGCATCTGTGTAACCCAAAAGAGAAAGAGATGGAATGGAGTCGGATGTGAATTGTCGTTGATAAACCAAACCATAATCTGCAGTGCCTTTCAAGTATTTCAACACGCGCTTTGCTGAAGACCAATGCTTAAGAGAAGGACATGTAAGGTGTTGCCCGAGATGGTTAGCAATAAACAAAATGTCAGGACGAGTGTTCAAACCAACAACTTGAAGACATCCAACCAAATTAGCATATGGTTGATTTGTAACAAGCTGGCCACCACCATCAGAAGTGTTTTTCATGGAACTCGCAAGACAAGGAGTAGCTGCTGAATGTGTGGATTCCAAACCAAACTTCTTAATAGTATCTTCAATAAACTTTGACTGTCGAAGTAATAAAATACCTTTGCTGCGATCCCTTTGAATCTGAATGCCAAGACACGAGTGAAGCTCTCCAAGATCCACCATATCAAATGCGGAAGATAACAACTACTTGCTTTGGTGTAGAAATCCCAAATCATTGGAAACAAGGATTGTATCATCCACATAAAGGGAAAGGATTACAAAACTACCATTTTGGTGTTTGGTAAATAAGTTGGGATCAGAAGAGCAAGAGAGAAAGCCATGGGAGGTAAGAAAAAGATCAAACTTGATGTACCAGGCCCGTGAAGCTTGTTTAAGACCATATAAAGCCCTATGAAGACGAGCAACAAGATCTTCCTTACCTGCAATAACAAATCCTTTTGGCTGTTCCATGTAAATTTCTTCATTCAAATCTCCATTCAAGAAAGCTGTGCGCACGTCCATCTGATGAATTTCTAAGTCAAATTGAACAGCGAATGCCAATAAAACCCGAATACTAGTAATGCGAACAACTGGTGAAAAGGTTTCATGATAATCAATGCCAGCAACTTGAGAATAACCTTTGGCAACTAAACGTGCCTTGAATTTGTCAAAGGATCCATCTGCTTTAAATTCTGTCTTATATACCCACTTACACTTAATGGCAGTACGGCCAGGAGGCAGCTCAGTGAGTATCCATGTACCTTTAGAGATAAGAGAATCGTACTCTGCTTACATAGTCTCTTGCCATTGATCCTTTTGTGGAGAACATATAGCATCACTGTACGTGGCACGATCTTGAGAAGTAGAGAAAACATTAGCCTCAAAATCTTCATCATAAACATGACAAGAACCAGGCTCAAAATCAATAGGCATATCAATAAAAATGTCAACATCATCAATGACAGCATTCGGAATCAATGGTTGTGAAGAGGAAAGTTGCTCTATAGAAGAAGATTCATCATCACACAAGAATGGAAAAGCTTGAAGCAAAGATTTAGTATCATCAGAATCATCCATGGACCATGTACCGCCCATAAGTTGTTCATTGAAAATAGCAACACGATTCACAAGCACTTTCTTGGAGGATGGGTCATAGAATTTGTAGCCTTTGGAAGTGTCAGAATACCCAATAAAAATAACTTTAAGCCCAGGAGCATCAAGCTTTGCTCATGTTTCTTTAGGAACATGAATATAAGCAATACATCCAAAGGTTTGAAAATGAGATACAGAAGGAATTTCACCTGTCCATGCTGTGATGGGTATCTTATCACCAGAAGGAGCAGTAGTAGGAAGATGATTCTGAACAAAGACTACTGTCAAGAGAGCTTCACTCCAGAAAACATGAGATAATCGAGAATGAATCAGCATACATCGTATAGCATTGATAATAGTGCGATTCTTACGTTCAGCAACACCATTCTGTTGAGGTGAATATGGAATAGTATGTTCATGATGAATACCATGGTCCATACAATAACTCTCAAACTCACGAGACACATATTCTCCACCATTATCGCTGTGAAGTTTCTTGAGGCGACGACCAGTTTGAAGTTCGAGAGCCTTGTGAAATTGCTTAAAAATAGATAACGCCTCAGATTTTTGTCGAAGCAAGAAAACAACTGTATACCGTGAGTAATCATCAATAAACGTAATGAAATAATGATGTTGTGTTCTCGATGGAGGCAAAGGTCCACAAATGTCAGTATGAACAAGATGCAACAAATCATGAGAATGAACTGAATTCGAGAGAGGAAAGGGTTTATGATTGTGTTTGCCAAGAGCACAAAACTCACAGATTCCCATATGAGGATAAGCTTTAAGATCCATGCCACGTACAAGACCTTGACGATGAAGATCAAGAAGCTTTGAGAAATCAGCATGAACAAAGCGATGATGCCATATCTTGCAATCATGATCACCTGGAGCAGTGACAACATTTGCTACAGCATCATTAAGAGAGAGCTCAAACAAATTGCCATTACGAGAAGTAGTTGCAATAATTTGTCCATCTTTCTCAATGCGGCATTTGGTGTGGTCGAATCCAACAAACAAACCAAGATCAACAAGTCTTGCAACTGAAAGAAGATTACGTTAAAGTTCTGGGACATGTAAAACCCCTCGTAAAACTCGAGTGGAAGAAGATAAGGTGCCAAGATATAAATCTCCAATGCCCTTGACTTGGCAAGTTATATCATTAACAAGATAAACAACACGCTTAACAGGTAAAGAATGATAGTTATGTAGCCACTTAGATTCATATGTCATATTTCCTGTAGCACTAGAATCAATAATGAAAAGTGAACCATCACGTACATGAAGTATTCTGTCTGGGGGAACTGAACATAAAACACAACTTGTTTCAGGCATAACGTTATCATGATGCTCGAGTGCATATGCTCGATTTCGATCTACATCAAATCAACGCTTAAAGCACATGGAAGAGGGATGATCAGATTTTCCACAATAATCACAAGAAGAAGAATCTCTAGATAAACGTGGTTGTTTTGTGGTAATGTTGTGTTCTTCATCATATTGACGTGCCCAACAGTCATCTTCAGTATGACCATTCCTATTGCAGTAAGAACAATGCTTGTTAGGAAATTTGAGACGAGAGAAACTACCACCACCACAACCACCTCTGCTGGGTTGCCTTGTTGAAAAGGACGCCTTCGCACATAAAAGGCCCGTTCCAACTGTTGTGACTCAGGCTCCTCTTGTTGTGAAAACATAGCTGCATCATGACCAACGCTACATCGTTGTTGACGTTGAGAATACTCAATCAAAGATATGCAAGTTTGGTCAAAATCAAGACCGTCCTTGTTAGAAAGAATGGTAACAATGTTGTCATAAGACTGATCCTTTATCGTATCAAGAAGAATTGTAATAAGTTGCTTTCGTGGAACAGGATCACCCGCAGCAGCAAGTTGATTAATAATAGATTTGAAAGAATCAATATGCCCCGTTATAGCAGTACCAACACTTCATACTGTAACTTTGAAAGCAAACCTCTCAAATAAAGTGTTTCTGTAATAACAGACTTTTTCATACCGGAATAGTAGGCTCAGACGGACATAGAGAATCGCCAATAACAACATCTGAGAGCTCATCGCCTTCAAGAATTAACAACATCTTTGCTTTCCAACCGGGAAACCCTTTGCCTTGAAAAGAAGGAATAGAACGTTGGCCTGAAGGAAAACCATTGACGAGAGCAGTCATAGACATATCTATCTGCGAGAAGACGTATAAGATAAAATCACAAAATCTGCACACCATAGACAAGGACGACCGACCGCGCAAGAGATAAGAGACGTCAATAAGAAAAGAGTCCTCAAAATAGAGAGACGTGGGATGCAAGATTCATTGATAGATGCTTGATGAAAAAGCTAGATTGGTCGTTTTGCTAAAAATAGTAAAATAATAAGAGACGCTTGACAAAAAAGCTAGATTTGGCGGTTTGCTAAAGACGCTTGACGAAGATGAAACCTGTGTGCTTACAAAGATGCTTGACGAAGACGAAACCTGTGTGCTCACACAAAGAACCTCTTTGCTTATTCAAAGAACCTATTTTGCTGTTACAGATGCACTTTGCCTGAACTGTCATAACTTTTGACTCACAACTCCGTTTGACAAACTTTTTTGATAGGATTCACCAGCACAATACAATATACGCGATTAAGAAACAACTCTAATTACAACAAGTTAAGTTATAAAATCATGTAGACAACACATAATCAAAGAACAATCTTGTAAGACATCAAATTATAATCATGAATTTAACAAGAAGACATAGATGCTTCCCTTATAGATGCTCTGATACCATGTTGAAATGTAGAGAGAAAGAGACGAGACAAGAGACACATCATGTACGCTCCCAAAGACTGATTCATATTGAGGACAAGATACATATATATAGGTGAGACCAAGTTAGGTAGAGTGAGCCATATATAGAGCTCCAACAAGATTTAGACTAGTTGGTGTAGTCCAGCTATAGAATCTCTGGCAAAGATATCTCGGTGCCAGCTACTACCAAACCTGCCAGTGATGTAAATGTCGAATGGTCATGCAGGCACCTCGTGAGAGTGTCAGTTCATGTTGAGCTTGACATCTCAACACTCCCCCTCAAGCTCAACTCCAAATCATGAACTCCAAGCATATCTCAAAATCTATGGAGCTTCTCAGCCCCCAAGGCCTTTATGAAGATGTTAGTGACCTGATCCACTGTGCTAATGTACACCAAGTTGATGTCGCCTGCCAAGACTCCCTCTCAGATGAAGTGGTAATGTACCTCAATGTGTTTCATCCGCGCATGGAAAATTGGGTTCCTAGCTAACTTTATACTCATTAGGAAACCTTTGGACATCTTTTGGGACCTTTGCTAATACCTTCAATAGAAATGGACCAATATGAAGAGAGGAGTGTGCACATTTGGTCTACTCTAAAAGTAGGGGGCAACTAGGCTTGCCTCTCTCATTACTACATTTGTGGGGTTCAAAAAGTAGGGAGTAACCTTCATAAATTAGGGAGGTGGAGTACAAAAAGTAGGAGGGTGCCATAAAGCAAGGGGGTAGCTTCTAAAAAGTAGAGGGCTCCACCAATTTCAACCCCATCAATCTCTTGGGTCAAAAAACCCTTAAAAATATGATTTTTCAAAAAAAATCAAAAGTGCATTTTTTCCTCTCAAAACCCAACCCAAACCATATTATATCAAAAAAAATCTTTTTTCATCTCAGATTTCTCTCCCTACACATTAGTCTTCTCTCCAACATTATCTGCTTCACCTCAAATCTCCATAGCTCTCTCTCTCTCTCTCTCCCTACACATTAGTCTTCTCTCCAACATTATCTGCTTCACCTCAAATCTCCATAGCTCTCTCTCTCTCTCTCTCCCTCTACTCTCTCCCTCTACTGTGCAACCTTCTCTCTCTGTCTCTCTCACTCACTCTCTCTATACTGTGAGTAGACCTTCAACCTATCTCTGTACTATGCAACCCTCTCTCTCTCTCTCTCTCTCTCTCTCTCTCTCTCTCTCTCCCCCTTCTCACTACTGTGCTCAGATTTGCAGCCTTCTCTATCTCTATCACACGTGCGTGCACACATTCGAATCTCCTCACACCCACATCTACCTCCCTCTCCTAATATCCTCAAATCTGTACTGTGAAACCTTCTCTTTCTCTCTCTCCCCCCTAAAACCTTTCTAGCAAAACACACCATGGAGGGTAGTGCATCTTTGTTGAGAAGGCCAAGGGACGAGGTTGGGGCTCTACTTATGCACAATACGAGGGATGAACATGGTGCTTAGGTTGGAAAAAAATTTCAAAAGGGAGATTGGGTGTATTTGTAGCCCAGTGCCACAGGACCGCATCGAGTTTGACGTCGAGATGTGGTTGAGCACCATTGGAAGGGGCATCTACTACTAGGATTCAAGGAAACAAGGCATGATGGATTGGTGGCCTTAGCGCAACATGTGTTCTCAAGGGTAAATTTCTTTGAGCCCACATCGTCATAGTCTGCATTTCCCTTATGACTATATGCTTTCACTTTAGTACATTAGTGTACATGGTATGTGAACTATTCTTTTCAACTTTATTTTGATAGTTTCCTCATTTCCATATATTTTCCCTTCCAACATCATTGAGGAGCAGCCCATAAGGATCCTAACAGGAACATTCTATGCCATACACGAGCACATTGGGGATGGTGTATTCTCTGACAGTGTCCCTTCTAACCTTGCTAGTTAATTGAGTATTTTCTTGTCATCATTTGGAATTAGTTTCTTGAAACTAGGGTGCTCTAAAGTATTCTTCCTAGGTCTCAATGAATGGCTAATAATACAGAAGGAAATGAATACTTAATTTTTAAATTTTTAGAATCATTTCAGAATCAAGAGAATGATTCGAAATAAATGAAATAAATAATTAATTAGACTTTGAAAATGATTAATGATTAATGATTAATTCTTAAAACTTAAATATATAAAAGATAGTAAAATAAATGCTTACAAGTTTTCCAACCTCGAAAATGAAATTTCAACCATTTATAATGAAACTTGAATAAAATAATTAATTTGAACTAGGAAAAATTAATTAACAACTAATTTTAAAAATAAAGAGGATTAAAGAGATTAAAATGATAACATGTAATTTCCTAGCAGTAAAATTGAATTTTCATACAATTCTAAAGAAAAATCACTAAATAATTAATTTAAATAAATAAATTTATAGAAACTAATTTGTAAAATTTTAAAAAAATCTAAAAATATTTAAACGTTTATTGAAGATTTCCTTGGAATTTTTCTACTATTTTTACTAATTTTATTATAATTTTAATCTGCTAATGCATTACTCTTAACCCCATTTTAGCCACACCAAGTCCTTTGCAGATGAGAGTTTATCCAAAATTGACATATCTTACTAGAAAAACCATATGGGCCAGAAGGGTGCAAAAATGGCCATTGCACACGGCCGACGGAGGGGACTTTTTCACACCCTTCTAGCCGTTTATTGAAACATGATTGAAAGAACATACACGCTTAAATCAAATAGAAAATAGCAAGATAGAGTGCACATCGACAATTGCAAGACACATACACATCGACAATTGGAAGATATATTACACATCGAAAATTCATTAATATCAAAAATTGAGATACAATGAAAATTGAGATACATCATTGAACACTCCTCATTTTTCGTTCCCCTTTTCTCCGCGAATACACTGGGCCAATCACATATCCTTTACCATTATGGTGACCCGCTTTGCATGGACGGTGCACAAGTTGGTGTCCTCAAAAAGATTAATAAGATACGCTTCAGTAGCTTCCTGTAAGACCTCAAGGGCAACAACTACATCCGACATTCCATCTTGTATTCCCATAAACTTTCTTTGCACAATCGTGAGAAAAGTGCCCTCCGGCGGATGAGAAGCTCTATGGACTTTTGGTAGTTTCACATCTCCTAGAAATCCCTGTATCCTAAGCGTCTCCTCTGGGGGAGGCCATGAGGAAGACGTTCGGCAGGATGTGAGGTCGACTTCCTTCTGTTTCTTTTTGGGGCCGATGCTTCTTCGTCTTGCTCCCCATGCTACTCTTACTATTGTTGTTACTCTTGCTATTGTTGTTACTCTTGCTCTTGTTGTTTCTCTTGTTGTTGCATGGTGATGCGTGGCAAGGTCTTTGCTCCTACGGCGACTGGGTGTTTGGGAATCTCCATGTGCGCCCATGTAGGCTCCCCCCCCAGTCGGTGTCGGTGTCGGTGTCTGTTGTGCTGCTATCTTTCATGCCATAATCCACAAACTTTACATGTTTGCTTGGTTGGCATGAGTTGGCTTGCTTTGTCAATTTTTTCTTCAGACTGTGGTTGTAACATTCCAAATTCTTGTTTGCGTTATCCTTCAATCGGGCGTGTCGTCGCTTCTTCGGTCATCTTCTTCACTGTTTCCTTTGTACATGTTGTAAGGTTTCTCCTCATCTCCGAAAAGATGTATGAGCTCTCCTGTCGATCCCTTGTAATCGTCCCCTATTTTAGAATGCAAGAAAATAGTATTTTCCTTTGTTTTTGGCCTAGAGAGAGAAAATATTCTAGAGAGTGGTAATTCAATTTTGAGATATTTTTGGACACAAAGATTCTCCTTATATTATGAATTCCCCTGAAACAGAATCTTGAAAAAATTTTCCAATGTGCATTAGAAATTAACTAAATATGTGGATTAGAGACCTTAGCCTAAGGGTCCACATTTTCAGAAATATTTTATTCAGGTCCAAATAAGGTTCTAAAGGGCCAATAGCATTAATCCAAGTGTTTCAATAAGAAAAATTTAAAGAATAAAAGAAAATCTCCCAAAAATGAGTAAATGCTCACATAAGATGAAGAGTTGACCAAGTAATGGGTTTATTAGTTAAAAAATAAGGTTTATTAGTAAAAAAATTATTTAAGGAGGCACCTAAATCAAATGATTACTTCTCATTTTTAATTCAAAAATATTGAGATATTTCATCTCTCCTCTCTCCTCCTTCAAACTGGATCAAAAAAGTGAGCTAAACTGGTCCAAAACTTGTCCAAAATGGATCAAACTGAAGCTGGAAGCCTCTAGAACCTAGTTGGACTTGGTTAGTGGCCTTCCTCACCTATAAATAGACCCTCATTCCTTTGTATTTTCATCTTTGTGTATTTACACACTAGTATTATCTTCATTTTAGTGTAATTTTATTATCCCTCTATTTTGCCTCTACTTTGGGAAGATTTGGAGCTTCACAAATCTCCATCCTCCCTTGGAGATTACCCTCCCCATCTTGGTGGCCAAGCTTTCCTTCTGGACTTGTAAGTTTCCTCCCTCCAGCTTTTGAGGTGTACAAGTGTAAGAACCTCCCCTTCTGATCTTGTAATTATTCCCCTCTTTGAAATAAAAGAAAGATTCTGTTTCACCCTGTTTTGACCTAGAGAGAGAAAATGTCTAGAGGGAGGTAGTCCAAAATTAAGATATTTTTGGATATACAAATCTTCCTAGTGTCTAAAATGGTTTCCCCTGAAATAGAAATTCAAAAAGAACTTTCCAATGTGCAATTGAAATTAATTGAAAATAGGTAAAAAGGACCTTAGCCTAAGGGTCCAGATTTTCAAAAATTTTTGGATTATGGTCTAATTAAGGTTCCTATGGGGACCAATAAGATTAATCCAAATGTAGGGAGGAGATAAATTGAAGAATTAAAAGAAAAACCCCCAAAAATATGTAAATACTCACAAAAGATAAAGAGTTGACTAAGGACAAGGTTTATTAGTAAAAAACTATGAGTATATTACTAAAAAAATGAGATATTTTGGGTATAATGATTCAATTTTGATACCTTGGTAAAAGGAGAAGGGGGTTCTTCAAGAAGGCGCCTATTTCACATGTGTGGTGGAGTTTTAAACTCAAAAATATTGTGATATTTTTATCTCTCCTCTCTCCTAGATCAAACCAAATCAAAAGGGAGCCAAACTAGGTCCAAATCTTGTCCAAATTTAGCCAAACTAAACCTGGAAAATTCTAGAAACTAGTTGGACTTGGTTAGAGGCCTCCCTAACCTATAAATAGATCCTTAGCCCTTTGTAAAAAAATATGAGAACTATACCATGCCCGTATTATATTGAAATAATGATATTTTCTATTATCCTCTAAAAATCCTCTACAAATTGAAGAGATTGGAGCTTCTCTCTCTCTTTAATCTTCCTTGGGAGACTTCATCAACATACCACCAAAATTCATACAAATTGATATTTAGAATGAAGATTCATAAAATTGAAAGTGGGTCTTCACATGAAGTACCGCAATTATATGGGAATCCCTGACTTGCTTGAGGCCTAGTCATGATGGTATTTACCTTATAATTCCAAGGACCATGACTACCCGCATATACCGAGGGTATAACTACTGCTCTTTACTGACAGTATATATGAGTAAATCTAAGACTTGAAATTATATGCATAAATACTATCCAGATGATGAATTCTAATGTGGTTGATATGATTTTAAAATTCTGGTTGAGAACTGATGAGTTGATTTGGATTCTGATTGAAAAAATGATGATTCTTGAATTTTGGTTGAAATGTAATAAGCTGAGCAAAGCTACAATGAGGATGAATGGGACGAGTCCCTGTGATGATGTTCATAATTGGAATGACGATAATGACTTCAGCAAATCACTACGAGATTAGTAGATTGTGCTGTGAGACAGATTGTTACTATTAACACTTGACCTAGTGGATCCAGTTAAGGGATGACAAATTAAAAACCTACATAACTGAAACTTCCATGCAGGAATGTTCAGATGGAATTTTCGATCTGATGGACCATTATTATATTAGAATATGAATGATATGTTCTGAATGAATTGTTATATCTGATAATGAGTTCTATATAAGGGATCTTTATCCCATGAGTTAGTGAAGAGCACCAATCTAAAGAACCCCAGAATCAGTTGGATCTAAAGTCAGATTTGAATTGTAAATAAAAGGACTTAACAAGAACTTTCGTATTGATAGGATCATGGATCGAGGTCGTCATGGTAGGAATGATAACCCCCAACTTGATGAGGAATAGCTCGACTTGGATGTTCGTAAAACCCTTCATAGATCACAGCCTGGACCTTCCAAGGGTGAAGGGGAAAACTTGGACGAGACTGTGGGGGAGAAGTGGATCGAAGCAATGGAAGAGTACTTCAATGTCACCGGGTACAATGAGAAGAGCAAAATGGCTCTTGCAGGGCTAAAGATAGTAGAAACAGCCAGAGAAGCATGGAGAAATCACTGCGAGACAAACCATGTGAATTGAAATACTCAGACATGGAATGATCTCAAAATTTACCTAAGGAAGAGATTCTGTCCTCCCGGCTTTTTCGAAACAAAGATGAATGAATTCTTAGAGTTAACCCAGGGGAGTAGAACTATTAAAGTATATCACCAAGTGTTCGCTCTCCTCCTCAAATACTCGCCACTGGTGGATGAAGAACATCTAATGGCCAGGTTCATTCAGGGATTGAACGAACCTTTGAATATCATAGTAAAGGATACCAAGCCAGTTTCCATGGGCCGAAGTAGTGCGGATGATGGCGAAGGATTTCGCCAATGCCTTTGATGTCAAGGTCGTGCAGCACCATCCCCTTTCTCCAGAAGGTGATGAACCTTCCACCATCTAGGAGATATAAGGGTCAAGCCCAGGATATGGGAAGTTCCAGAATGAAAGAAATGTCCTTTTTCGGGAACTCAAACCCTTGGAATTTAAGTTCAGAAGTTCCACCCTTGAACAAGGGTAGGAGGTAAGATTTCTTCCTCTGGCTTTTGAGGTGTATAGGTGTAAGAACCTCCGCTTTTGATCTTGTAATTATTCTCCTCTTTGAAATAAAAGAAAGATTTTGTTTTACCCTGTTTTGACCTAGAGAGAGAAAATGTCTAGAGAGAGGTAGTCCAAAATTGAGATATTTTTGGATATAAAAATCTTCCTAGTGTCTAAAATGGTTTCCCTTGAAACAAAAATTCAAAAAGAACTTTCCAATGTGCAATTGGAATTAATTGAAAATAGGTAAAAAGAACCTTAGCCTAAGGGTCCAGATTTTCAGAAATTTTTGGATTATGGTCCAATAAAGGTTCCTATGGACCAATAAGATTAATCCAAATGTAGGGAGATAAATTGAAGAATTAAGGTCCAATTTAAGATTCCTATGGACCAATAAGATTAATCCAAATGAAGGGAGAAGATAAATTGAAGAATTAAAAGAAAAACCCCCAAAAATGTAAAAATACTCACATAAGATAAAGAGTTGACTAAGGACAAGGTTTATTAGTAAAAACTATGAGTATTACTAAAAAAATGAGATATTTTGGGTATAATGATTCAATTTTGACACCTTGGTAAGGAGAAGGGGGTTCTTCAAGAAGGCGCCTATTTCACATGTGTGGTGGAGTTTTAAACTCAAAAATATTGTGATATTTTTATCTCTCCTCTCTCCTAGATCAAACCAAATCAAAAGGGAGCCAAACTAAGTCCAAATCTTGTCCAAATTCAGCCAAACTGAACCTGGAAAATTCTAGAAACTAGTTGGACTTGGTTAGAGGCCTCCCTCACCTATAAATAGATCCTTAGCCCTTTGTAAAAAAATATGAGAACTATACCATGCCAGTATTATACTGAAATAATGATATTTTCTATTATCCTCTACAAATTGAAGAGATTGGAGCTTCTCTCTCTCTTCAATATTCCTTGGAGATTTCATCAATATACCAAACCAATTGATTGGTTGGGGGCCTCTACTTTGATCAAAGAATCAAGCACAATTGAAGTTCTTTAATGAATTGTGGTGATAAAACACATAAATTTTCATTTATGCTTAAATTAAATATTTTTTTAAGCATGTCTCTCTCTCCCCCAAAGAATGGTCATTCCTATGACCTATTCTATATTAAAATGAAGCTTCTCATGAAGAAATTCTTTAATCTAAAAGTAATTTCTATGCTTGTCAAATTCAAGAAGTAAGATTGTAGCACCTTTAGCGATAAGGGAACAATTGTATCGCGGCATGTCCATAGCCACGTTGCTCTATGTATATATTGAAAACCTTATGTAAATAAAGAATGTTCTATGAAAAATTTCCAATTGTCTAACACCTTGACATAACTTGGGACGGTAGCCCTCTCTGCTCCTCACCACCTTGACATAACTTGGGACGGTAGCCCTCTCTGCTCCTCACCACCTTTCAAGTATTGTAGCACCCTTTGTCACCTGAGATTTCACCACTCGGGATGACAACCCTCTCCGCTTTTCATCACCATTCAGGTACACAGAATCCTTGTCACCAAAGTTTGCATCATCAGCATTTCTAGCCATCCAACAATAGCCATGCGGTGACCCCCCCATGGAGAGCCGTGCAACGCTTTGACCCCACTCTACAAAGAGCTGTGCAGTGAGCTCACCCCATCCCCTCCTGGACCATGTCATGACCTCGCCCCCTTCCAAGAGACAGTGTTGTCACACAACCCCAGAGCCATGTCGTACCGTGGAAGTATTTGTCTAAGATTCCATGCGGGAAAACTTGGAAGGATGTGAGGATGAGTATTTGTTAAGTGAGGTGGACTTGGAAGGATGTGGAAGGAGGACTATTTTCTGCCAAGGGTGTTGATTGGATGCCCCCAATCCTCTCTTAGAAATTCCCTTCGATATCTTGGAAATGTGCAATCTTTACGATTACGGGCAAACTCCTCCTCTATTTTTCTTGTAGTCTCTCGGATTCACGTACTTTGATGATGTGGTGTGGTCATACAAGTGCTAATACACTGGATCCCATCAGAATTCTGCTTAAGTGCGCTTGGGCTAGAACACTTCTGGGATGGGTGATCTCCAGGGAATTCCTGGTGTTGCACCCTTTTTTGGACAGAGGCTCTGCAACCAACCCCCCTCAGGCCATGCCGTCTCACAGGGGCTCTGCAACCAAACCCCCTCAGGCCATGCGGTCACAGGGGCTCTGCAACCAACCCCCCTCAAGCCATGCCGTCGTCACACACAATCCCAAAGCCGTGTCATGCCCTTGACGTGGAGTGAGCGCCCCTCCCAGACCGTGCCGTTCTGTGACCGTGGGAAGAGGAGCAGTGCGGTGACCCCCCAGCAAGCTGTGCAACATCGCAACCTCGCTCCTCCAAGAGCCGTGCGACCCTGAGACCTCGCTTTTCTAAGAGCCATGCAATGTCGTGACCCTGCTCTCCTGCCAAGAGTCGTGCAGTAAGCCCACCCCCCTCTCACACCATGCCATGTCACAACCCTGAAGATTGATCTAGTTTACCCCCGAGATAATATCCCTCTCTGCTCACCATCTCACATCATTGGGATGGCAACCCTCTCTGCTTATCTTCACCATCGACACCACTTGGACGACAGCTCTCTCTGCTCCTCACCAGCCCCTCAGGTATTGTAGCACCCTTGTCACTAGAGCTTGCAGCACTTGGGACTGCAACCCTCTTTGCTCTTCATCACCATTCAGGTACCACAACATCCTTGTCACCATAGTTTGCATCATCAACATTTCCAACCATTCAACATCAGCTCGCTCTCTGCTATTGTACAATGCATCAGCATTTTATCATTCGTACACATCTTGGGATTTCAACCCACTCTCTATTACACCACATCATTGTTTTTCTTCTACAGTTTACCTCAAGATAGCATCCCTCTCTACTCACCATATCACATCATTGGGGAGGCATCCCTCTCTGCTTATCATCACCATCATTGACACCACTCTAGACGGCATCCCTCCTTGCTCCTCACCACCCCTCATTTATTGCAATACCCTTGTCTCACCAGAGCTTGCACCACTCAGGAATGACAACCCTCTCTTCTCTTCATCACCATCATTCAGGTATCGTAGCACCCTTGCCATCAGATTTTGCATCATCAACGTTTTGGGCCATCCGCGAGAGACAGAAGCCCACTCTATGCTACTATACAACACATTAGCATTTTATCATCAGTACACGACAACAATCCAGACTCTGCTACAACACATCATCATTTTTCTTCTACAATTTAGCTCAGGACAGAAGCCCACTCTATGCTACTATACAACACATTAGCATTTTATCATCAGTACACGACAACAATCCAGACTCTGCTACAACACATCATCATTTTTCTTCTACAATTTACCTCGGGATAGCAGCCCTCTCTGTTCACCATATCACATCATCTTCGAGATGGCATCTCTCTCTTCTTAACTTCACCATCAACACCACTTAGGATGATAGCCCTCTCTACTCCTCACCACCCCCCTGAGGTATTGCAGCACCCTTGTCACCACTAGAGCTTGCACCACTTGGGGCAGTAGTCCTCTTTGCTCTTCATCACCATTGAGGTACCACAGCACCCTTGTCACCAAATTTTGCATCATCAATGTTTCCAACCATCTGACAACAACCCACTCTCTTCTATTGTACAACACATCAACGTTTTATCATCAATGCACATCTTTGGACATAAGCCCACTCTCTGCTACATCACATCATTGTTTTTCTTCCACACTTTATCTCGGGATAGCAACCCTCTCTACTCACCATCTCACATCATCGGGGATGGAGGCCCCTCTCTGCTTATCTTCACCATCGACACCACTTGGGATGGAATCCCTCTCTGCTCCTCACCACCCCTCAGATATTACAACACCCTTATTACTAGAGCTTGCACTACTCGGGATGACATCCCTGTCTACTCTTCATCTCACTATTTAGGTACCGCATCACCCTTGTCACCAAAGTTTGCATCATCATCACTTCATCTTCCATTTCCCACTACCACCTTGGAGTGCCTCTGTATCCACCAATGCAAGCCTTTGACACCGACCACCTCTCACGAAGTGCCTTTGCTTCACATCAACTCTAGCCTTTGTCTCATCGATTGTACTTCAGCTCTATGACATCATCTATGCTTCTTCACTATAGTCTTCTACTCATATTCTCCTCACATTACAGGACATCTTGTACATATTTTCACTCACAATCATATATACACTCACTCACCCATTTCATGCTATGTTCTTTTTCTTTGATCTCTTGCACATCTAGTCCTTTCGTCCTTTTTCCCTCACACTCTCCTCTCTCATAATGATGTAAGCAATCTCGTACCCCAGACGTGGGAAAGCTCAATAACCTTATATATTTCTTATGAATGACAACAATATCTAACAGCCACCATTCCCCCCACACTTATAAATTGCTCCAGTCTCTCTACTCCCTACCTTTATCAAAATAAGCTAGAAGGTCATATCCCCTTGGAAATTGGGAACCTGAACCTTCTCACCAATCTAAGGCTCTTCTTGAACTCTCTAATTGGCCCCTTGTAAATTGGGAACCTAAAAAGTCTCACCAATAATCTTCTCGAACTCTCTAATTGGCCCCATTCCCACCTCGCTATATAATTGCATCAACCTTGTGACACTATAGCTTCAAGTTACTAGCACCTTGCTGCCAGAGATCAGAGTATTCAAGAGCATGGAAGTGCAATAATCAAAAGAAAGGAAAATAATAAATCAAAAACAAGAGAAAAGGTGAAGGGCTACCTGGAATCTCAGCAAATTATAAGCTGTAAAACAAACAAAAAACACAGCATGTTAGCTCACACATATACATGAAATCGGAAGCAAGAAAAAGATGGGGGAAGGGCTTAGATTTAGGGTTTAGGGATGGGGGAGGTGAGAGGAGAAAACTTGCAAAAATTTGGGGGAGAGAATAGAACTTGTAAAACAAACAAAAAACACAGCATGTTAGCACCACACACATATAAAACAAAGGGGGAGGGCTTAGCTCTAGGGTATAGGGATGGGAGAGGTGAAAGGAAAGAACTTGCAAATTTTTGGGGAAAGTGGTGAAGAAAATCTTGGTTTAGAAAACTCTAATAGTGAGGCGTCACGGTGTGTTAAAAATTCTGAGAGTCGAAATAGACATCGAAATACACGTTAATACTAGCGTCGAAAGAGAGGTCGATAAAAGCGTTGAAATATGCATCCATAAAAACTATTTTCGACGTTTGTTTCACGGTGATTTGCAACTCTTATTTCAACAATCATTTCAACGCCCAATTTAGTTCAATTTATTTTCAAATTCACATTCAAATTATGAATTTTTTGATGATGCGACACCTTTCCATAAAAAAACAAGAATATACCGACTAGGCCATGCATGAGGTATAAAAGAAGCTCCACCTCCTTCTCATTTGGACCCAAATTCACATGCATATTCAACATACATGGAGCCCGTGAGTGCTATGAATCTTTCAAATTTTGTCAATTTAGAGGAGAAAACACTATGCCCATATAGTCATTGCAAGTGCCAAGTCGCCTTTCGACATCAAAGACTTTGCAACAACAAGCAATCTGAAAAATGGGGTGTATTTCCAAATGAGAAATTACATCTACTTATTACTGACCTCAATGTTTTCCCAGAAAACAATGAACTGGTAGATATCCAACCTTAGCAGAGCAAAAGAGCAAGGGCATAGGCAACCTGATGGGATTGAAACTCGAGCAAGCTTTCTCGGAGCGAGTTCTAGAACATGACATGGCCGACATGATAGATGTCCTACACAACACAAGCCATGGAGTAGACGATGATTTGGGAGCATGCAATGTCCCACGAAGTGGAAGACATCAGACGATGTGTGGATCATGCTTCTCGAGAGGAGAAAGTGCTACGTAACTTTCTCGTCTTACCACTTTACCATGTAGCATGTGTTTCAGGTCTTTGCAGTTGCCTCTCCATATTGAACTTGCGATCAATATATGGATGGTCTTATATGAGCATTTCAAAACTTATGGGGTATGTGTCCCTTCCCCTATTTATGTTTCACATGCTTGCATGAGTGCCTTATCTTTCTCCTTTACTATTTGTTTTGTTATATGTAACAGGGTATTGAAGGATCAAATTCTACCAGAAGACAACATTGAGATGCTTTCAGACTGTGCATGAGAAAAAGAAATGTTGCACTCCATAGGGATGTACTATAACACATGCCATGCTTGTCCGAATAATTATATTCTCTTTCGACATGAGTACCCCACTCTTCACGAGTGTCGACAGTGTAGTTCATCAAGATATAGGCAATATGTCCAAGGAAAAAGGGTCCTTTCTAAAGTCTGACGATAGTTCTCCATCATTCCACATATTAAAACAATGGTTAGATGTAAATCCATTGCATCTTTAATGACTTGGCATTGAAACACGAGATCCATAGATGATGTTATGCGTGTGTGGTAGATTCTCTAGCATGGAGGCATATCGAAGAGAAGTGGGTGGACTTTGGGGAAGAGTCTTGTCATATTTGTCTTGGACTAGAAATCGATGGATTCAATCCATTTGGCTTACGAAACTTCTCCTAATTCCACCTCTAGCCTAATCAAAACTCACACTACACAAAAATGGCAACTACCTGAAAATGAACAAAACCAAAAATTTTACCAAAACATGTTAGATGTTCTAACAAAACATTCTACACACTTTCTACAACAAGAAGTTATGAAAAATGGCAACTACCTGAAAATGAACAAAACCAAAAATTTTACCAAAACATGTTAGATGTTCTAACAAAACATTCTACACACTTTCTACAACAAGAAGTTATGAAAAATATTTATACAAAATTATGAAGCGTCATAATGTGCTTGTTTTTCCTCTCAGCAACTCCATTTTGTTGTGGAGTGTATCTACATGTAAATTGTCTCTAAATGCCATTATTTTTCAAGAATTTAGAGAACTTTTTGGAGAAGTATTCTCCCCATCCATCTAACCTTAGGCACTTCACATGCTTTCCACTCTGAAATTCTGAAAATGAGTGATTACTTCACTCTCCTCCTTCATGAAATATGCCCACACTTTCCTCGTGTGGTCATGAATGAATGTTACATAGTACTTGCAACCACCCATAGACATAGTCTTCGCAGGACCCCATACATATGAATGCACAATATCTAGTACATTCCTGCCCACATTTCTATCATGTGGAAATACATGCTTTGTTTTCTTTCCAAATTGACATGCTTCACATACTTTCTACATACCTTCAACCTTAAACTTAGGCAGCCCTTTCATGATTTCTTTAGTCTGCATAGACTTCATTCTTTGCACATTTATATGCCCAGTTCTCTTATGCCAAATATCTATATTTGCAGAAACTCCTGAACCATTTGCAAACATTGCAGTAGTCACTTCAAGCATATTTACATTCTACCCACTATGTTGCCTTTTGCAACCAACCTGCACTTATCTTTAAAGTCTTCTACATAACAGCCACCATCAAGGTTAAACCATACCTGCAACCCTTGCTTAATCATCTGGCCAACTGAAACCACGTCCTTTGTAATGTTCAGAACATGAAGTACATCTACAAGGTACTTCACCATACCATCCTGCATAGACAATGGCACGTCTCCAACATGGGCAATTAGATGAGCAGTATCATCCCCTATTTTTAGCAAAACGTGGTCTTTCAAGACTCTTAGTTTCCTTGAACCACTCACCATGTCTTGTCATATGGTTTGAAGCACCTGATTCAACATACCATACATAATCCTGACATGTTGTTACATCATTTCTAGACATAACATTAACTACATGTTGCATAATAAACAACCTCTCATTACCCTCATTATTTTCGCTAGAGCAAGCATAGTTATTTTGCTACACTTTTCCATTTTGCTTGTCACTCTACTTCTTATAGCAATCTGCCAGAACATATCCAGGCTTACCACCACAATAAAAATATCCTCGTGTATCATTATGCTGCCATTGCCAATTATCATGACCTCTTTGACTCCCTCTACCTCGGACTGTTGCTGCTGAGACCATAATTTTGATTACATGTTCGGCCACCACCACCTTGGCCACTTCTACGACCTCTACCTCTTCCTCTACTTGAACCTGTGTAGAAGGCCTGCTGCTCTAAACTATAGTTTTTTTGTGAAGATTGTTGATATTCATCCAAATTCTTCTCTTCAATTATCAGCATCATTGACACCAAATCTGTGAGGTTAGGAATGTTCTTCCGAGTCTAAATAGATGTCTTGAACGCCTTGTATTGTGGCGCCCGAGACCACATAGACACACTTCCACCTTATTATCATCATCAATAGAAACACGAATAGATGCAAGAGATTCCACAATTCCCTTGATCTTCAAGTAATAATCATTCATAGACATATTTTTCTTCTCCATAGTATGAAGCTCATTCTTCAGCTGAATCTTTCATGCTTTGGTGTTAGTTTCATACAGCTTCACCAAGTTGTTCCATGCCTCCTTAGGTGACTTGACATCCTGTATATGCCCAATCATAGTGTCATATATGCTGATAGAAAGCCAGTACATGACTTTCCTTTCTCCTTGATTCCAATTCTTGAATTCTTTTGCATCTATAGTAGTTCCTCATGTTCACCTTCAAAGTACAGTAATCTTTTCCTATCATGAAATTTGTCAATCTAAACCTCCAAGCATGGAAGTTATTCTTTTTAAGATTCTTTGTAACAATCTGGTTTATTCCGTCATTTGACATCTTACAACACAAATTTACCAAAAAAAAACAACACTTGTTTGACCTGCACAAACTGTTGTATTCTCTACAATGGTACTATATTGCACCCAAACTGTCACAACCAGCGACCTCAATTTGCATACATTCACCCAATGGCAACTTTGAGACCTCTTTGTAGTACACACAGTGTCTGCACAACCAATCTCCCTTCCTGTAGTTCCAAAAACAGAGTTCTAGAATAAAAACTTACCCACAGTGCCTGTGAATGTCTACAAACTAAAAAACAGAGGTCTAGACGCGCCCGAAACACATTTTCGTTTGGAAAAAACCTATCCTAAAAACTATATAGTTACCCTATAGCTCTTCTCCCATGAAGAGCTATAGTTACCCTTTAGCTCTTCTCCCATGAAGAAATCTCCTCAATTGCAGTTTGTTTGCTAGTACCTCCCAAAGAGCTACTGACAAGGGTGCACTAGCCAACACAAAGGGGGAAGAGTAGATGAAGCTCTTATCCTCGTACCACTTTCCATGCTTCTCTTGCTTTGCTGCTCATCCCTTAGCATAAACCAGGCTCGGATACCATAAAAAGATGTAGGGGAGAAGAGATCTTGAGCTCTTTGCAAGCACACACACACTAACAGAAAACCTAGAAGAGAACACACAAGGTGAGAGGCTGAAAATTCTTCTTCTTCGTCACACAACAAAAGAGGTCTTTAAAGAAGATAAAGTGACTAACACACATAGTACTAGAGTATGTACAAGTGGTCCATAATGTGAACATGCTAACTGGAGTGGATAGGTGTGGACTAGTCGGTGTAGTCCATCTGTAGAATCTCTGGTGAATATATGTCGGTGCCAGCTACCAAACCCGCCAATGATATAAATGTAGACGATCATGCAAGCACCTCGTGAGTGTTAGCTCATGTTGAGCTTGACATCTCAACATAATTAAGACTAGGGAATTATCATGATTCTATGATGCATGCTTACACAATTGTTGGAGATCATATTCCAACAAGTCACAATATGTTTAGCCATGGAAGCACATCCTTCTCCACCCCACCAAGGAGAAGAACAAAAGATTCCCTAGTGGACAAACCTATGAGGAACGTCGAGACTTCCTTATTGATAGCTTGATATCATGCAAATTTTTTGAAATTAATGTTGTTTTCCCTTTTCGAAGACCTCTATGGAGTTGATGTCGGCCACCTCCTTTGGGACACATGCACCGAAATAGCCATAATTCACTTAAAAACCATGTATTTTATATTTTATATGTGTGCTCGCCTACTTATCTATTAAAGGCACACCATCAGATCTTAGTTAGGGAGTACTATTTGTGGAATAGGTGTTTGCACAAGCTAGAGTGGCCGAATGAGCCCTACAATCTAATTTTTAACTTTAGATACCCAAGAGTGTAGACCCTAGAAGCCCCACATAAGAGATAAAATGTAACTCTATCATCATTAAATCTTTATGCATAATGATAGAGTGCTCTTCTTCTCTACTCTCTATACTATTTCTTGCTTTCTTTTTTCTTGTTCAAGCCCTTATGTTGTGTACTTGCTTGTATGTGTGTGAGAGTGAGTGTGTAAGATTCAATGGTTCAGTAGGAGCAAGCTTGTATTAGAGTGGAGCTTTCGGGTGTGGCACCACGGGCAACATCACCTCCTATAAGAATCCTAGCAACACACCCTGACTAAGCATTTTTGTGCTAGGCCAAAGTAAACAAGTTTCTCAGTTGAGTTGTTTTTTCTCTCGAGTGTGGTTGGGAAAAGGCCCACAACATTAAGTTGTTCCCTACATTCTTTCTATGGTGTCAGGGCTTCCCATAAGTGGCATTGAGGCTAGCCACATCTTGGAAGTATAGAGAGTAGAGAATCCTTTTCCCTAGAAGCCAAATGATAGAGTTATAAGTCTTTTTCTAAAACCCATCTTGGACAAGTTTCTATAACACAAAAAGAAGTGAAGCATCCCCCTAGTATTAGAATAGCCTGCAATGATATGCAGTTTGTGATATGGGTGTGTTTTAGAGACAGATCTAGAGGAAACCTCATCAACCCAATCACACTCTTATCAACCCATCTTTTTCTCGATAACCTCTTTAGGAACAAGATTCAATGTGGTACAAGGGGGCTAAGACTCTCAACAAGTAGAAAACATTTCTCTGATCTGGAATCGATTGAAGGGATACTGGATCATGGGGGAGAAAACCCCACTCAAACAATAACTTTTAGAGAAGTATCATTTTGGCTAGGTTTTAGAAAAATTCTTTTGGGTTTTAGAGAAGTATCATTTTGGCTAGGTTTTAGAAAAATTCTTTTGGATTTATCCCCCAAGTTAAAAAGGGAATCTTCGAACAATCCAAAAACCCTGACCACCCCTTTTTGTAGTTGTGTGAAACCAAAAATTGTAACCAACAAACCAAAAAGCATAAACCACAAATCAGTCCGTAAATCATATGCACAACCCTTACCAAAGTGTTTAGAATTTTCTAAAACTCATCTTGGACAAGTTTCTCTGACACAAAAGAAATGTGAAGCATCCATCCCCCTAGCCCTAAAATAGCCTACAATGATATGCAGTTGTGATATGGGTGTGTTTTAGAGATAGATCTAGAGGAAACCGCATCAACCCAATCACACTCTTATCAACCCATCTTTATCTCGATACCCTCTTTAGGAATGAGATTCAGTGTGGTACAGGGCCTAAGACTCTCAACAAGCAGGACACATTCCTCTGATTTGGAGTTGATGAAAGCGATATTGGATCATGGGAGAGAAAACCCCACTCAAACAATAAATGCTAGACCCACCACTAGCTTGATAGGCTACATGACAAATTACTTTATAGGTTTAGCTTTGAGTCCAACCTTTGCACCTCTAACTACTTCATAGGTTCAGCTTTGACTCCAACCTCTGCACCTAACCAAGTGGCATATCAATTTGGGGATGAGGGAGTTGAGGTTAACTCCAAGGCCACACCTAGTGTCACCTCACACACGAGCCCCATCCATGTGGAAATCTCTATCCACATGGGACCAATCTTGACCTGAATCTTCTCTCTACATCTACAGGTTCTTTTACCTACAAACTTCAACAAAGAAAACTGACTTGTAGAGGTAACCTCTCCTTTGCAGTCCCCACTCCTCATCTCAAAAAACTCCCGCGAAACCTCTAAAATTATCCCCTTTCATCTACCCGTTTGCCACCTTGTTTTCTTTGAGAATGTTATGCCGCCTAACTCCCTCGATTGCCCATACTCTTTCCTTTTTCCTTCACGCATGTGCATATCCATTAGGCTACCACGCGTTGTGTGAAGTTTTGTGGGAACCTCAAACTCAACTTGTACATGTGTACATGAGTGTTGTTCGTGTTGTGGTAAAGTCATGGGAGCACCCATTGACTCAGTGTGGGCGTTGTGGATGCGGCAGTCAAGCTTTTGGTTTTGATGGAAGTGTATGCGTAGGAAAAAATGATGTAATCCTGGAAGCACAGCTTGTCCGGAGCGTGGTCGGCTGGAGAAGATGTCAGCTGCTCGGATGTCTGAATATGTGTGGGCGCGTCAAAAAAACAATGGGTACTTGGAAGGTCGCATTTGAGGTATGTGGGCATGGGCAGAAAAAAGGTAATGAGGGGACAAGGTAGCTTTGACATTTGGTGTGAAAAAGAATAATTGGTGGCTTTAATAAAATAAAATGATGAAAAAATGTGGCCACTTATAAGGTAAGCTGCGTGGAGGTATGAGGGGCTGCCAACGCATGCCATCCAGAAGGCTGGCGAAGCAGCCGTGGGAGAGCGCGGGGAGTCGGCTGAAGAGAAAAAGGGTGTGCGGCTTTGTGAGCAGGAGAGGATGACCCTCTGCCGGAGTGGCTGAACAGAAAAGAGAAGGCTCTCTGGGCACAGCTGGGAGACGCCTTTGGATGGGGTTCGCCGAGTGGAGAGCTGGGAACTCCCGGGTGTAGCAAAAAAGAAAAGCCAAGGAGAGAAGCTCTCGGGCGAAACCGCAGCCATATGCAGCAAAGAAGAGCTGAGCGACGAGGAGAGAAGGAGTTGCATGGCGTGGGACTGGATGCGCACGAAAGGTAGGGGCTCGCCTTGTGAAGAACAGCGAGGAGGTGGCTCTGGAGTGCTGAGAGGGCGATTCTGCTGGGAGGCGGTTTGGTACAAGAGGAGTGTGCAGGCGACGGCTTAGGAAGGTCGCCGAGAAGCAATGGCTGCAGTAGCCGTCAAGGTGGTGAGTCAGGAGGTGAGAGACCGTGTGGCGCTAGCAAAGGCAACTGCTGGCAGCAGCAAGAGAGTTTTGGCCAGCGAACAGTGAGCTGGCGGGTGGGGCAAGAAGATAAAGGAGACCGTGGGCTGACGACTGAGGAAGGATGCCGCTATGGAAGCAAGCTGCTGGGCAGAAGTGTGAAGACAGCCAGCGTAGGTGACCCGTCTGGTGTGAAGGGAACATGCGTAGGCTGGTGTTGGTGCTAGTTGAAGGCACCTGGATCATCAAGTGAAGAGTCTGGAGTACAGCCCGCAGGTGTAAAGGGACAGTGGGCCACCTTGTGAAGAGCGAGAGGGAGGCGAGTTGCTCCTTGGCGACATCAGAGGGTTGCCGCCTGGGGAGATAGAGAAGGGATTTGGAAGGACCCTGAAGAGCTGGTCACTAGCAGTGGCAGATAGAGAAGATGAGAAGAGGGAGCCATCTTGGTGCTGTGGTTTAAGAGATAGTGAGGATAAAGAGGTTGCTTTAGGTTTTATGCTTTGGGGACTGGCAGTGTGCTAGTGGTGTAGGAGAGGGTGGTCTTCAGCTGAGGAGCAGTGCAGAGAACAAAGAGGTCTGCTCTGCAGAGAAGCAAAGGAGTGAAGGGATTTGGAGCGACCAGGAGCTGGAGAGGGCTAATTGCGAGCGGGTGCTTGATGAAGCTGGTGTGTGGGATATCTTGGATATCCAATTCTGTAAAGTGAAGGTTTTTTCTGAAATATAAGTCCTGTTCATGCTCTTTGGTCTGGTGTTCTGGTGTGTTTGCATGCGTGTGTGGAAGTGTGGCATTCTATAAAGGCGTAGACAGCTCTACCGCTTCCGTGCCATCACTTTTTGGTGCCTCCACAGAGGAGCAGATTTCCTCTGGTTTGTGAAAGAAGACAGGGACTGTGTGAAGCAAGATTTGAAAATGGCTCAAGGTTTTCCAGAGTATTGGGGATTGTCACAGGAGAATGCAACCAGGTTTCTGGAGAAGATGGAATTTATAGCCTTGATGAAAGACAGGGCAACCCCGGAGATCCTTTCTCGCATTTTGGCTTATTGCTTGCAGGGTGATGCAAAAGTATGGCTGCAGATGTTTGTGACTACACACAGGAATGTTAATCAACAGGATCCTGAGTACCGTGTAGTCAGAGCTGCATTTTTAGTACAGTTTGTCCATGTGAAGAGTCCGAATGAAGTGTGGAAGGAGTTGTGTAGCATTCAGCAGAAGGATGGTCAGGATGTGGATCAGTATCTGATTGAGTTTGGTAGACTGTGGAGTCTACGGTGTGAGGCTCTGATTCCTGAAGTACCCCCGTAGATGATAAAGAGGGAGCGGTTTGTGGCTGGTCTGGAGCCAACGATCCGTCTGAAGGTGGAGCTGAAGAACCTGAATAGTTTTGAGGAGGCTGTCAGAATTGCTCGAGAGAAAGAGTGGAAGGTGAAGCGTCTGAGGCAGTTGGGAATGCAGGAAGAGCCAAAGAGGTTTGTGAAGGTGCCACAGATTGAGAGTATGCATTCTGGAAGAAAAGCTGCTGTTGTTCCTAAACAGGAGGATTCTTTGAAGAGGGAGGTTCATGATGCAGTGAAGCTCATGAAATCTTTAAGCGTGAACTGGATAGAGTCTACAGGAAGAGGAAGAGGCATAGGTACTATGGGAAGGACATCATCTGGTTCTGAAGGAAATTTAGCAGATATTGGAAGAGGGAAATGGTATCCGTGTGATGTGCAATGCCGGAACTGTGGTGAGTGGGGTCATATCAGTCCACAATGTGAGAGACCAGCCAGAGCTAATGGTGGTATGTATCAATTGTCTATGGGAATGAGTGATAGGGTGATGGGCCCTAATATGCAGATGAAGGATGCAATTCAGCCCAATGTTCATGAAGTCTGTAAGGTCACATTTGCAGAGCAGGATATGGGACAGATTCATCTGTTGGAAATGGAGAAGAGTGAGGTTTCTGGAATCAGCCCTGAAGAGCTTTCAGAAGGTGAGGAGGAGAAGGATGGAATAATTGATGGTGCTGTGGATTGTGAAAGTGATGCTAAAGCTGAGGAACCTGATGAGTTTGAGTATGGATATGACTTGGATGATCTCTTTGATTCAAAAAAGAGTAATGACTTGCATGTGCCAGTACTTCAGCCAGTCAAGGTGGAGAATGATGATCAAGGTGTTACTAATGAAGATGCTGTGGATGGAGCACATATGGATGATCCGGGTGATGAGTTGGATATTGCAGCCTGTGAGAGTGTGGATGATGAGCTGGACTGTGTACTTGATAGTGCACTAGATGATTTGTTGGAGTTGGCTTCCTTGGAGAGGGTAACAAATGCTTGCATACCAGTTATGCAGGAAGGGAATGATGGTGTGACTGATGATGGGTTGGATGCTATTTTGGATGATGGTGTGATAGATTTCGCAGGTGCGGTTGCTGATCATAAGGTGTGTGTTCCTTGTCATGCCCAAGAGAATGAGTCGGTTGTGAGTGGTGAGAATGCATGTGAGGCTATTGTTGTTGGTCAGGGGGACCAAGATGCTTTGCCTGGGAGTTTGGGGAGCTTAGACTTGGTAGGGATGCCTGTGCAAGATGTGGAGAATCTTGAAGGATCGCCAATGGTCTTGAAGCTGGAGAAACTACAGGAAAGTGACAATGATGAGTCTGCAGTGCATGAAGTTGCTGTGTTTGGTGTTGATGGGCTGAAGGAAAATGGATTTATGAAGGACACACCACATGTGGATGCTCAGCATATGGATGAGTGGTTTGGTTATAGTTCGGGTCTGGCAGTTTGTCCAGAGGAAGGGTTGGAAGCCAATGGTGTGGGCTGCAAGTTGGATTGCGACCATGAGATGGGAGTGGATGATCAGATGTGTGTCATTGTGGTATATGATTATGAGTGGGGATCAGATGTGTCAGAGGGGAGTGGAGGTGAGGAGTGGATGTTTCCTTCACAAGGTTGTGTGAGCTGGTATGGAGGAGGAAGTGCAGCAGTAGAATATGGTGATGAGGCCATATTTAAAGAACCCAGGGGGTTGCTGAAAGCGGAAGATCATGGCAGGGTGTATCAATGGTTGTTTGATAGAGGAAAATGCTTGAAGGATTGGAAGGTAGATGCACCGAGGTTTCTGTTTGATCTAGGGGGATAAGTGGTTTCTGTTTGTGCAGCTGCTGGACATAAATGTCTCAGCAAAAAAAAGGGGGTTGCTAAATATGTGTGAAGTTTTGTGGGAACCTCAAACTCAACTTGTACATGTGTACATGAGTGTTGTTCGTGTTGTGGTAAAGTCATGGGAGAACCCATTGACTTAGTGTGGGCGTTGTGGATGCGGCAGTCAGGCTTTTGGTTTTGATGGAAGTGTATGCGTAGGAAAAAATGATGTAATCCTGGAGGCACAGCTTTTCCGGAGCGTGGTCGGCTGGAGAAGATGTCAGCTGCTCGAATGTCTGAATATGTGTGGGCGCGTCAAAAAAACAATGGGTACTTGGAAGGTCGCATTTGAGGTATGTGGGCATGGGCAGAAAAAAGGTAATGAAAGACAAGGTAGCTTTGACATTTGGTGTGAAAAAGAATAATTGGTGGCTTTAATAAAATAAAATGATGAAAAAATGTGGCCACTTATAAGGTAAGCTGCGTGGAGGTATGAGGGGCTGCCAACGCATGCCATCCACCACCAGAAGGCTGGCGAAGCAGCCCTGGGAGAGCGTGGGGAGTCGGCTGGAGAGAAAAAGGGTGTGCGGCTTCATGAGCAGGAGAGGATGACCCTCTGGCGGAGTGGCTGAACAGAAAAGAGAAGGCTCTCTGGGCGCACCTGGGAGACGCCTTTGGACGGGGTTCACCGAGTGGAGAGCTGGGAACTCCCGGGTGCAGCGAAAAAGAAAAGCCAAGGAGAGAAGCTCTCGGGCGAATCCGCAGCCATATGCAGCAAAGAAGAGCTGAGCGATGAGGAGAGAAGGAGTTGCATGGCGTGGGACTGGATGCGCACGAAAGGTAGGGGCTCTTGGGTGTAGCCATGGGTGTGTAGCCGCCTTGTGAAGAACAGCGAGGAGGTGGCTCTGGAGTGCTGAGAGGGCAATTGTGCTGGGAGGCGGTCTGGTACAAGAGGAGCGTGCAGGCAACGGCTTAGGAAGGTCGCCGAGACGAGAAGCAATGGCTGCAGTAGCCGTCAAGGTGGTGAGTCAGGAGGTGAGAGGCCATGTGGCGCTAGCAAAGGCAGCTGCTGGCAGCAGCAAGAGAGTTTTGGCCAACGAGAACAGGAGCTGGCGGGTGGGGCAAGAAGATAAAGGAGACCGTGGCTGACAACTGAGGAAGGATGCCGCTATGGAGGCAAGCTACTGGGCAGAAGTGTGAAGACAGCCAGCGTAGGTGACCCATCTGGTGTGAAGGGAACATGCGTAGGCTGGTGTTGGTGCTAGTTGAAGATGCCTGGATCTTCAAGTGAAGAGTCTGGAGTACAGCCCGCAGGTGTAAAGGGACAGTGGGCCACCTTGTGAAGAGTGAGAGGGAGGCGAGTTGCTCCTTGGCGACATCAGAGGGTTGCCGCCTGGGGAGATAGAGAAGGGATTTGGAAGGACCCTGAAGAGCTGGTCACTAGTAGTGGCAGATAGAGAAGATGAGAAGAGGGAGCCATCTTGGTGCTGTGGTTTAAGAGATAGTGAGGATAAAGAGGTTGCTTTGGGGACTGGCAGTGTGCTAGTGGTGTAGGAGAGGGTGGTCTTCAGCTGAGGAGCAGTGCAGAGAACGAAGAGGTCTGCTGCAGAGAAGCAAAGGAGCGAAGGGATTTGGAGCGACCAGGAGCTGGAGAGGGCTCGGGGGGGGGTCACTATATATAAATCCTCTATATCACGTGCATTCAAGGCCTATTTAAAAAGTCCCTTATCTGTGAATTTTTTAGTGAATATAATGTATCCTTTCCTATTCAAATCTGTAAATTTTTTTTAAAATACAATAAATAAATCCCCTCTGTAAATATATTTCTGTAAGTTTTAAATATTTAAAATGTCCTTCTGTTGAACCCACGTGATACTTACATATTTATACGAGTGACCCCCCCGAGGGAGAGGGCTGATTGCGAGCGGGTGCTTGATGAAGCTGGTGTCTGGGATATCTTGGATATCCAATTCTGTAAAGTGAAGGTTTTTTCTGAAATATAAGTCCTGTTCATGCTCTTTGGTCTGGTGTTCTGGTGTGTTTGCATGCGTGTGTGGAAGTGTGGCATTCTATAAAGGCGTAGACAGCTCTACCGCTTCCGTGCCATCAGCGTCACTTTTGCCTTCATGGATCCACTACACACTATCATATATACATTATATTTTCCTATACATCATGTTTGGATTGGGCTCGCGATTCCTCTCACAACGTGTTCTTTCTCTGTCTCTTGATATGGTCTCTGCAATCAAGCTATCTATACAACAATTCCCAAGGCATGAGAATAGTTATGTTGGACAATGAGAGGTGAGTGGAATTGAGAGTATGAATGTGGGCAGCTGAGATGTGCGACATTGTGCAGCCAAACAGAGGGAGGTGGGGGAAAATGGCATGAGTGGGTGGTGAATAGGGGGTAGTTTGAGTCACATAGCAGGGGGGAGCTATGAAAGAGAGAGGTGTCGTGGATGACCAAGTTGGCGTGCACTACAACAAAAAGAGGGGTTAGTATGGTTATAGTGTGGATCTTATAAAAGGATCTAGAAAAGTGTGAAGGTGTAAGCATCACTTCAAACGTCGTTATTTTTTTGATGTTATAACCGCCCCTATATCCCACGTTATAATTGCCGCTATATCTCACGTTATAATTGACGCTATATCTCACGTTATAACTGTCGCTATATAGCGCTATATAACTGCCGCTATATAGCGCTACATCCCATGCTATTTTCACCAGTCATTAGCGCCACTATTAAAAACATCAGTGTCGCAATTTTCGTCACTCAGTGGTGGTGGCGTTAATTAAAAAATCAGCGTCGTTATTTTTGCCGCTCAGTGACGTTGATAAAAAACGTTAGCGTTGCTATTTTTGCTGCTCAACGGCACTACTAAAAACTTTCTTTTGGGAAAGATTGGGGCTAATGTCCCAATCTGCTCCAAAAATAATATAATTCAATATATTGAAAATAGTTCTACAAATAGACATATTGACATATTAAAATACAAAACAAAACATAATAACTCTCGAAATCTTAATTGTATTAAATCCCAAATGCCATAAAAGGCGAGTTACATCCAAAATGCCATAACAGGTGAGTTACATTGAGTATGAAGTTACACAACATTAAACACAATAGGCCGATCTCTACTTCATTTTCCTCCTTCGCCTCCTCCTCCTCATAGTCTTCACCCTATTGTCTCTTCATCATCTTCCTGTATCACACAAGATCAGGTAATGTTAAAACACAAACTAGATAAATTTTTAAAAGCTTATAAAACCAAAATAAATTGGTATGCTCAAGATACACCAAAAAGTAGATTGAAAATCAAATTTCCAAAGTAATGGGATTTTCCCAAACTCCCTAATATGGTCATATATCTTTTTGGCCTTCTTCCAATCCTTTTCTGATTCTTTTGGTGGCTTGCCACTACGCTTAATGGCCTTGGCAATTAACGATTCCCTACGACTTACATGACCCCACATACGATCCAGCATCTTAAGGTCATTAAATTGTAAGTCAAGGTGGGGCACATGAAACTGTGTGTTCAATACTTGCAGAATGTATTGCTTCTTTGCATTGTCTTGAGTTCTCTAGTCAATGCCCCAAATGTTTATGAACTCAAGATTTACAAGGTGATGCATGCATGCTATGACATGCTTTCTCTTGCTATCCTCAATGATCGACCCATTTGTCCTCCTCACATGGTAAGGAAGTGTTGTTGGGTGGTAGGCATTTGGATCCACCACCTATTGTGCTAGCATATCCTTTGTTGATGGGGAATTGAAAGAAGATCTATTACTGCCCCCCAAAACAACCCCTGCATCCACCCCCACTAGAACGATCACCCCCACTAGCACGACGAGAAGAGGCATACCTCCTATCTAAGACGAGATCATGGTATGAGGTCCTAAACTAGGTGCCACATAAGAGAGTGGAGTGGCCTGGTTGCAACCTCATGTGAAGTCCCAGCACCTAGATGTGGACTAGATCCTCCAATCGGAGTGGACATGGGAATAGAACTGCGTAACTGAGTAGAACCACCCATCGGTGTAGGGCTACCTATGGAAGGAAGTGGTTCCACACACTCTGTCTCCCATACCGATACGATAGACTAGCGGCCAACTCTGAGAGACGCTCCATGTCCGGATCATTAACGTGATGGACATTGAACAATGACGCGTTGGGCTTATCCAGTCTGGATTGTCCCCCCACATGTCTACATTATAAAAACGAGGCATGATCAAACTTAAATAACACAATAACACATTAGAACTCTTATATCTTATGTATGCTCAAACTTAGAACTCTTATACTACTTGTTAGCGGTTGGACAGCCGCAGTAGGCAGTGAGCTACCTTACCGTCGAGCTAGGTCAGTGCCAGTAGATGTTAAAGATGGTGGAACAATGCACTTTATGATAGATCTGGCATGCAAGCATTAGGTGTGCCCAACCTACCTTATATTCAGGGGGGCATTTAGATTATTGTGAGTTTTTGAGTAGTTGTTGGGTAGAGAGTGTGTGTGATGTTGCATGATTCATTGACGATTGTGGATTTTGGCTGAGAGCAGCAATGGATACATCTTCTTTGTTTTCCCTTTTCTTTTTTGTTGTTCTTTCTTTGTTAGGGCATAAATGCCCCTAACACTTTGGCAACCATGATATCAAGAATCTCCTTTGGGTGATGAAGGCGCGTGGGTGATTGGGTGATGCAGGCAGAGCAGCCATCACTCTCATTGTTTCAATCTCAAATAGGCTCATGACGTTGGGTATTCGTTGCCTCCCTTCTTCAGTTACTGGGAATTCAATGGGGTATTTTCTGCTCTTTGTGGGTACCCTTCACAAGAATAGGCTTTGTATTACTCGCTCTCGTCCTGAACAGTGGTTCCGTGACCTATAGTGTAGATCTCGTGTGTGAACTGCCAAGCATATATGCTGAACTTGTAATACTGTTGAGAATGTGGTCACCACCTCCTGTGGATCTCAGGCAAGTGGCAAGTGAAGCACGAATGAGCGTACATCCAAGCAACAGTCATGGGGGTAGCATCAGTGGCTGCAGCCAGCATAGGAGAAGGGGCACATGGGAGGGGCCATGGTCGGAACATGGCAACGGAGGGGTGGTGGTTGCACCAGGAAGTGGCGTCAAATAGGGTAAAAACAATTTCGGGAGGGCATTTCGCCAAACTCAAGATGTGCTGCAATCGTTAATCAAAGCGGTCTCCAACTGCTGACGTCCCGGACACCTTTTGCAGTCCGGATTCCGCCAACGCCGCACCAACCGCCCAACGTTCCATCTCGGAATGAACAGGACCGGACTCCCGACTCACTACGAGCTCCGCGCCACCCGGACTACTAATCGATGCCACCCAGACCCTGTCAACCGAATTCGAATTCCGCAGGCTGAGATGGAGTCCAGACCTAACTCTGCCACCCTGTGGATTCCGCCATGCCCAGAATCCAATTCCGCACATCCCCGACTACGGCAACAAGCGTGCAGACTCCGCCATCCCGATAGTTACCCGGACTCCGGATTCTTAATGCACCCCGGACTGCTCATTCCGGGGTGCATTAAGAACTCTGCAAACCATCACCTTCCGCACGTCACTCAATTAATAATATTGCACTCGCCACATTCCATTTTGCACTCTGCCAATCGTCTAGACTCTTGCCCCAGAATGCCGATTCCGCCTTCACTCGATATCTTTCTCCAACGCACCCGGGCTTGTTTTTCATGGTGTTGTTTTTCCCGGACTGAACCTACACAGAGCATGGGAACCTGGCTACGTGGCACACACAGGGTATGCTTACAGGCGGAGATAGGTGTTGACCACATGGGTTATGGCGTACATGCACGCGGCTAGGCTGTCAAGCTTGCTACATATAAAGTAACATGTGTTTGGTGCAGCTGTCGACTCTTTTTCTGGTAAGACCTTTTTTTCTTATTTTCTGTGATCCGACCAATCTGTGAAAAGAGACCATCCGACCTGCTGATCCGAAAGCGGAGTAGAACTAGCTTCTCCCGAACCACTCGTTCTGCATGAATTTGTCTGGGAGCCATTATAGCCAGTACTCTGTATGAAGAACTCACCCAAATCACACTGAACGGAGTATTTTGAGGGGCTAAACTAGCAACCAAGGTGGACAACCCACTTCAACCAGATCCGGATGCAAAAGTGATAGCCGAGTAGTCAGATGATGCTGATTTGTTCAGAGCCCAGTCCGACATTGGCCTAATATTCTGTGAATTCAGCATGTGCTACAACTAGTATACTAGAGCCAAGTAGACTTGACTAATGGGCCGGAAAACGTGTAAGCATTATGCCAGCAACAAGCAGCATAGGTCCAGTGAATGTGTGACCTGCAGGCACAGTGTGGCCAACATGGCCATCAAACCAATGATTGCTTATACCATGTATGTGGCCAATACAGATTCTAGGGTCACAGATCCCGTGTTTGCGCACAGGCATTGTTGGCACAGTTTGAGAATGTCCAGTACCGATGGCTCAAGCAGAAGAATGCCCATGATATCGACCACCTTTTGAAGAGTAAAAAGGAGCTAAAGCAATTTCTCAAAGATGTTGCCTTAGCCCTGGAATGGCATTCCCAACACCCTTGAAGAGGAGACTCCTTGTCGCAGGATATGGCATGGACAATGATTGCAACCAAAAACTTCTTGTCTGATGTGAAGCATGCAGTTGCAGACCTTGAGGAAGAGGACAGTAGTTTGGACAACAGCCGCAAAAATGACTCTGAAGCTTTTGATGCTAATTAGGTATCTTACTATGGTTGCCATGATCATGCTGTAGATATGGTTCGATTGACCATCCAATTGAGGAGCTTTTGGCTTCCCACAATGACCTTGTAGAGCATGGTGGTGATTAGCAGAGAAACACATTGATTATATCTCCCATGTTAGTGATGGTGCATGGCATAAGCTGAATGAGCAACTTGTCCCTCTTCCCGGATGAGGATGATGTTGTATCACTTCCGACCAGAAGCCCATACCAATGATGAACTAGATGTATGGCACATGTTCTCGCCAAATGGAGCAATAGAGGTCATGAACACATGGGCTGAAATGTTTCTAGATTCTGGCTTTGTACCTCCTACATACCGACATCCCCATGATCAAACCATATTGGGTTTTGGGCAAGTATGGTCGGATAGACAACGTTCCAATGTGGTGAAAGGTGATGATGTACATGAGGATGACCATCCGCTAGCAAACAACACGTCAAAGCAAACTTTTCTAGAATCTCACTCATATGCATAGTTAATGGCAAATTTCTTGGATGATCCGGAAGAAGAGGTTGTGGCTGCATATGTACATAATGTATCCATAGAAGACTTGACCTAGGATATTTTTAGTTTGGTCGATGGTACCCAGATGGCAATGTTAGCCCTCCTGAAAATGCCCTGGATGCATGCACTAGTGGCACATGCTCATGATCCAGTTCATGGTGATTCTGCTAATCTAAGTTTTCTGGATGCTCAAACATGGAAGAGGGAGGAGGAAGACGGAGATGTCCAGGTTGATACACTGTTGGTCCAAAAGGAAGTTTCCAAGAATTCTATGATCTCTTAAAATGTTGATAAAGGACTTATTAAGCATGGGATTTCTTAGAAGAAATGCATTGTGCCATGATGGCAGAAGGAAGAGAAAAAGACAAACACAACCTGTAGGGAGATTTCTTGGAAGGTCTGGCTACTTTGGAGCAACATGATAGGGATGAATTGCCTGTATGGAATCTTGAACCTCTGGAGGAGCAGCAAGCTCTTTGTGAGATAGAAGAAGATGTCGATCTAGATAAGCAGAGGTGGCTGGATATCCCCATGACACCCAGGAAAACACTCAAGGACCAACATGTTTGTCGGATGGCTGCTCAAATGAAGGAGTAGGATACATACATGATGGATGCTCGCATGAATGAGCAGATTGTTCACTTTGAGGATGCTCAGATGGATGAGCAGGAGAGGTTGCAGCGGAGGAGCTATGTGGTAGCTGACAGAGCCCGAAAAATCCCTCACATATGCTGAGATCCCTTCGATGGATAAGCAATTGAATACCTAGAATGTAGCTTATGCTCTCATGATGAGCAGAGGAGATTCGGATGATCCGGATGGTAGTCCTAGCCCATGATGATGGGCTAGTTATGCTGAAGGTTGAGAGAGCATGGAAGGAGCATGAAGGTTGGAAGAGCCAGGTGATGCCATTGGATGTCTCTACCCTTACATCAAGTTTCTTACATGGTGCAGATAGTCCAAAAAATCCAGTTTCGAGTTTTGGTGAAGATGATGACATAGATTAGTTTGACATGTTGCTTGCCGATGAGATTGTGTGCATGTCCATGGTGATAGACTTGCAAAGCTTGATGTAGTTTGGTTTGACACCTTGCTGCAAGACGATGTGGATCTTGCATATTATGCCTGTATACCAGATGCAGTAGAGCATCGTTTAAGTATTCTTGATGAGCCTACATAGCATGATGTGGATACAGTGCTTAATTATCTTCTTATGCACACACTCTTGTGCTATTTAGCATATTTATTTGGAGATAATGTGCCATGTTCATGGAGTCTAGATCAAGTTGTTGTGCCATTTGGTGTACATCATCATATAGCACATGCTAGAGCTTCATCAACATATCGTTTTGATGGCCAGTATTATGCCTAGCCCATGTCTACTCCATGCCAATGGTGTCTGGACATACTGGTGATGACCACATGGTTCTATGTTTTCATTTTGTATGATCATGGCTAGATGGTCGTGTATATGATGAGTTCCCAGCCCTAGCATGTTGCCATGAAATGGTTGCACTGTACTTGCACTAGCTACATATCATGTGCACGACGTGTCTATGACCCTATCATTGTGGATTCGAGTTATCCGATTGGGAATCCGACCCACCGGCCAAGTGTTGGCAGTTGTATAGCTGTGGCAAGAGGCGGTCAGCTACCTTACCGCCAAGCTAGGTCAGTGTCACTGGATGTCAAAGATGGCGGAATGTCAAAGACAGTGGAACGGCACACTTTGTTATAGAGCCAACGTGTCAGAATTAGGTGTGCGCCGACCTACCTTATATTTGGGGGGACATTTAGATCATTGTGAGTTATTGAGTAGTTGTTGGATAGAGAGAGAGTGTGTGTGTGTGTGTGTTGTTGTATGATTCATTGAAGATTATGAATTTTGGCTGAGAGCAGCAATGAATACACCTTCTTTGTTTTCCCTTTTCTTTTCTGTTGTTCTTTCTCTGTTAGGGCAAAAATTCTGCTAACACTATATTGGATGGCCATGTATCTCATGGGTTCCCAGCCCTCGCATGTTGCCATCAAATGGTTGCACTATACTTACACTTCATAGTATGTGCATGATGCCGTCTCATGACCCTATCATTGTGGGTTCATCGGATTGGGAATCCAACCCACCCACCAGTGTGCCAAGTGTTGGCGGCCAGACAACTGTAGGTTGTGAGATAACTTATCGCCAAGCTAGGTTAGCACCATTGGATGTCAAAGATGGCGGAATGATGCACTTTATTATAGAGCCGACGTGTCAGATTTAGGTGTGCCCACCTACCTTATATTCGGGGGCATTCGGATCATTCACGTTAGTTGTTGAGTAGTTTCTGGGTAGAGAGTGTGTGTGTGTGCTACTGTATGAGAGATATTCTCGATCATGAATTTTGGTGAGAGCAGTAATGAGACTCTCTCTCTCTTTGTTTTATATGTGTTTTGTTCCCTTTCCCTATTTTTCTTTTGTCTTCTCTGTTAGGGTAGAAATGTCGCTAACACTACTCATGTGATATTAGAACTTTATTGAGACCTTCTAGAATACTGCTTAGACAAGAAGGGTGGATAGTGCCTCTTTCGGATGATAGCTTCTTAGGAATTTCCTCATGCTCTCCACTATTAAAGCCAAAAGAAACTTCTGTTTTACAAGATAAGGATACTGACAAGATTGAAGACTCCCCCTCCACTATGACCACCTACTCACAGATAATAAATCCTAACTTGACTTAACCAACAATCTAAAAGGCCTACAATAATTCCCCATATATCTATGCATTATGCTCTAAGCCTAAGAGAATAGAAAAATTGAAACCCCGGCACGCAAGGGTGCAAGGCAAATAAATGAGAACAATAAGAACATTGGAGAGTACCTCAAGAGGTGGAATGATACTCGAGTCACTCTATGTGGAAGGAGGGCACAACAAGCAAGACCTAAAAAACATAACATGTAAAAAAAAGGTAACAGATTTGTGAGCTTAAAAAAGATAACATGCAAAAAACACTTATACTCTCCATCTATGGATAGAGCTTAATGCATAGATTAAGATCTATGCATTGAGCTTAATGCATAGATTAAGCTCTATGCATTGAGCTTAATACATAGATTAAGCTCTATGCATAGAGCTTAATCTATGATTTAAGCTTAATGCATTAATCTAAAGCTTATGATTAAAGCTTATGCATTAAGATTAATGCATTGATCTTAATGCATAAAGCTTATGCATTAAGCCTTATTCATTAAGATTAATGCATTAATCTTAATGCATAATATTAATGCATTGAGATTAATCTATACATTAATCTTAATGCATAGAGCTTAATCTATGCATTAAGCTTAAGCTAAGCTAATCCTAAACCTTGGCACCCAAGGGTGCAATAATAGCTAGATGAAAAGCATGAATGATTAGAGGGCTTACCTCTTTTTGGTGAAGTTGAAGGAGATGATTAGAGGACCTACAAAACAAAGATTAAATAGAGTAATTAGTAATACAAAGCCCTAAAAGCTTAATGCATAGATACAAAACTGTAAAAGCTTAATGCATAGATACAAATTCCTAAAGAATAGAAGCAAAAAAGTGCTTGCCTCTATATTGTCTAGATAAAAGAGATGATTATTGCATATGCCACACAACAGAAAAAGGTAAAAGAGTGATTAGCAGCACATTTAATGAACTCTACCTACCAAACACAAGAAACTTACAAAAGACCAATGCACATTAAGCATAGACATAAAAGGAGAAGGAGAAGAAGCAAAATGATAAGGTTAGTACTCTATGCATAAATCTTAATCTCATTATGTTTCTTATTAATCATTAGCTTAAGTATAATAGAAGCAAATCCTAATCATTAGGTCACACCATCACTTGTAGAGTGATGGATAGGAAAAGAAAGAGGAATAGCAAAGGGAAGGGGAAAGGGGAAGGGGAAGAAGAAGAAGAACCCTAAACAAATGCATTAGAATAAAACATAAGAGAAAAATACCTTCAAGAGCTTACACCATAGCCATTTGGTGATAAGAGAAAGAGTCTCATGAAGAGGAAGGGGAAGAGGAAGAGGAAGAGGATGGGGAATATATAGAGTAAAAATGCATGTGAGGGGAGCTAGATTGATGGAGGGGATGAGTTGGTGCAGGAACTCAAGGAAAGGACTAGAAGGAATTTTTTGGGGGAGAGAAAGATAGGCATCAGCAACGGCACAGGTTCAAAAAGTTGATTTTCTCAACATCGCTATAAGAGGCTCTATAAGAGCCACTAAAAATGACGCTTACCAACATTTTAATAAAGCTTATACAAGGGACACTTATAGCGACGTTTATAGAGACGTTGGGTAAATTCAAAAGAGAAAACCTATGCATATACCATCAATGCTGCTAGAATTAGTGCATATATTCATATTCAGTTTTTTAATTGCACACTTTATATGATCAGTACACATGTCTTCTACTAGTTTGGATAGTGATGGGTCACCATTAATTGGAGGTCTAGAGTGGTTGCGAAGAAGAATCCCTTTTTCATGTGCAAGATGCAAGAATGTTTGTGTATGTGAACATCGAGTGACATCGGAGCATATTAGAAAATGGGAATCGGTTGAACCAGCCAACTTGATAATGCAAGCCAATTCCTTGGTTAGTATATAAACTCATGCCTTGAAATGTAAAATCATGGCTTGCCATATATAATGTTCAGTGTCAAATTTAAATATGGTTCATTAGGATGGGGAGGACATGGACATTCGTGCGAAAGTACTACACAATATGCCTCATTATTTTGTCATTTGACGAAACTTATGGAAGTAATATAAGCATCATAAGGAGCAATTGGAAAGTGGAGCATGTTTAGTACATTTTTGAAATACCCTTGGGGAGGGGGGGTAAGGGATGTCACTCATAAATATGTAAGTGTAGCATGTGGGTTCAACAAAAGGGATTTCTAAAATCCCTTTTTTATACATTTTTTACATACAAAAGGGAACCATTTAAAGGGGGTATTAATAGGTTGAATAGAAAAATGGTATGTTTATTCATGAAAAATTCATAGATAAGGGATTTTTAAAATAGGCCTTGAATGCACGTGATACAAAGGGTTTACTTATAGTAAACTCCCCAAGGGAAGACACATGATTTCCTCCACATGAGATAGAGGAGGAGGATGTCATGGAGGAGATGATTAGTCACTTTTTTCAAAGCGAGGGTGAGGAAGAGACACCTAACTTTAAAACACATGTGAGAGACAGGATGTGTTACACAAGGAGGCTAACACACCATTCTACGAGGGTGCAAAGTAAACTTTGCGGGCATGCTTGGAAATCCTCAACTTGCAAAAACAATATATGGATGGAGCGATAATAGTATAAATAGCCTACTCCAGTTATTAAATAAGATGATCCTAATAAAAACATTGATGCCTATGAAGAAGCCATGCTCAAAGAATACTTCTTAAGCTTGGTATGGATTACACTCCAATTCATGCATGTCGTAATAATTGTGTACTATTCAGGGGTGCCTTTTCCAATTCCATACAATGTCCAATTTGTGGAGAGGATCATTACAGGAATGATTTATAGGGTGCAAAATTTTTACAAAAGGTATTGCGGCACTTTCCTATTATACCTCGCATTCAACATATGTTTCGGTGCCAATTGCTGACTTAATGCGGTGGCATGTGAACCGTGTTCAACTAATGGCATGATGAGGATTCCTGCTGACTCACTGGCTGAGGATGGATGGCCTGAGTTCAAAGATGAGCCCCGTAATTTACATCTTGGATTGGGTATGGTGGGGTGAACCCATTTGGATTGAGGTCTACATCATGGTCCACATGGCCCATTATTGTTGTGAATTAGAATATTCCTTTATGGATGTCCATCAAGAAGGGTTCTTGTGCCCAGGAAGCACAAGAACCCTTCTTGATGGATCACTACTACATGATAGCCTAATACTGGCACTTATACACCGACGTCATTAAACGGGGTCTAAAAAAGCCCCGTCATATGTATAAACGCCGGTATCTGCACCCAAACCACGATGTCGGTATTTGCATTGGGCGCAGATACCGGCACCCATACTGGCGCTCATACCGGCGTGCATACCGGTGTGAGGCAGCTCAAGAACACAGGAAGGCCGCTATAGCTCGCCGACTCACCACCTTCGGAACACTCACAAGCACAAGGGGCACCACCACCCAGCTTCTCTAGCTGGAAAGAAAATCAGCAGTAGACCACACCTTTCCTCATATCCCTACTCCTGTACCCTCATCCATCCACCACCATCACACACCACAGGCTCAAATCGGAAAAGCAAGACACCTCTATTGCTTAATCTGCAACTCAATTGGGGGAGTACAGAGGGGAACTTACAATTATCCAAACACAAACACAGAAAATAATGACAGAAGCTTGTCGAGCTCCAGCCTGATCACATCAGCAGGCGAGCAATCACACAAAGACAAGTTCACAACTGCCACCACTTCCGTTATTAACACATCACACACTCCCTCTCATGGCTCATACAGCATCACCCACCTTGCAATCTTGCAATAGATTTGTTTCCCTTATTTGTGGCTGTAGCAGCCCACGACTCAAAAGAAACTGAACCACACTTGGTTCACGTGTCCACTAGACCCTTGCCATACACAATTCAAGGTTTCAAGAACCCCTACATTGATTTCTCATCACAGTCTTCCTTCCCCTTGCTACGAACAGTACTTCATGCGGCATACAAGTCTACAAGAGCTATGTCCACCAGCACACTATACGAGGCTCCAACAGCCTGTACCTTTGAATCTCGTCATGATCTTCATTCCCCTTTCTGCAGAGAGCAGTTCAAACACATGAGGGAGAGAGAGGAAAAGAACAGTGTGGAGTGATATGCTTCCTGTATGGTAGCCAATTAAGCACTTGTGCACCTATGGAAGAGGCACCACACGGCACACCTATCCACCAAGAAGCAGCACCTATAGCAGCTGTGCCAACCTGTCAGCGCCCTCACCAACTTCTCCAGCCATGCCTTCTCTACGCCAGGCGGTCAGCACCTTGACGCACGGTGCCTATCACCTGCTCGTCAGCCTCACCCGCGAGCCCAGTCTCTACCAAACCACTGTTAAGGTGACCCTCTCTCTGCAGTAAAACCAGCCACTCAACCGTGCAGCTCTTCGCACCAAGGCGGCCTCTCCTCTTTTCGTTAGCTCTCCACGATCACTCCAGCGCAACTCCTTGCACCTGTCTCCCAGCGAGCACTTTGTCATCTAAGCCTGCAGCTGCTTCCATGTCTCTCCTCACCTGTAGAATCGCCTTCAGCTGCACCTCTCCTCTGGTCTCTGCAGCGCCAGCAAGGTGTCTGTCTTCTACACTCCTTGTTCCTCACGTACAAGTGCCCAGCCAGGTTACTACTCATACACAGGCCGCATACTCTCACCGTGCACTGCCTTCTCTTGTTTTTTCCACCCGTTGTCCGTATCCCCCCAGCCTGCTCCTCTTCACACACGGCGGTTCCACGCTTCCTTCACACCTCCTCGTGCCCTTCTAGAGGCCGTGTTGGCCAAGTTCGCAGCCAAAAGAAGCGCCAGTTGTCTCTTTATTTTGCTTGCCACTTGGTGATTTATTATATGATATATATACCTTTTTTTTTAAGGGTGGTTCCCATGCTATACTTCAATGTCCATCAAGGCCTTCATCAGGATTTTTTTTAAACACCGAACTCCGCATAATACCATTTCTCAACACCATGGCTATCATGCCCAAACCCTGTGCAATATGGAGATACATGGACATTCCAAACCTGAGAGACCCTCCAAACTCAAGCACAAAAGCAATTTATATTTTGCTGGCGTCCCTTGTAGATTTCAACATTTACAGTCTAAATTGGACTCTCTTCACATAACTAGCATATGTACATCTATTTCCACCATGAGCTCATCAAAGCCCCAATTATTGACATCCTCATGCTCATCCACCTCTTATTTACACATATCCAAGATACCTTCTTGACGAATAAAAAGCTCATACAAATAAAAACTTCAACCCTCCAGCAACTGCTTCAAAGAAAAATGCATGCACTAACTCACTCCAAAGCCATTCAGTCTGTACATTTGCCAAGGCATTCAGGGAAAAGTTTTATTGCATACCATGCATCCCATATGTACACGGACTCAAAACATCTTTACAGAAAAATGCCTGACATACTTTGCCCAACTCCCAGCCTGCTGAATCATTCATGATCAGCAGTAAAAAGCATTTCAAGACCTAAATCCATATCCAAAAACTACCCTTCATCTGAAATCACATCTTCAGACACTGCATCCTGCACAATCACCATCAAACGTGCATAATACTTCTTCAGCCTGTATCCATTTACCCTGGAAGCATGTAAAGTCCCATCTAAATCTGCCAATTGATAGGTACCGTTTGCAAATCCTTGTATCACCAAGAAAGGTCCCTCCCACTTAATTTGAAACTTCTTATGAAAGGAATTATCCAGCCTGCTATTATAACGTAATACCAAGTCATCCTTCATAATTCCTTTGTTTTTAATCTTTTTGTTAAACTTCTCCAACGTCCTTGCCTGCATATCTTCATAATTCTCCAAAGCATTATCCCTATTCAGCTGTGCTTCTTGTAAATATAACAGCCGCTCTTTAAGGGCATCTTTAGGTTCTTCCAAAAGCTTTTCCAACATTTTAACAGCTGGCATTAGGGGAAGGTTGAGGTCTATAGGGGCCCTTTAAGATGTCATGTGATTAAAAGGTTATTAAGGAAAAGAGCCAATCGTGTGATGCCATGTATACAAAAATGTTGGGTGATTAAAGGTGGTCAAAAGATTCTCTAGAAGATGCCTTTTTGTACTTTTCATTTCCAAAAAGTGGAGGGAAAGTTTTTGAAATTTCGGACATCCATAACTTCTACATATGAGCTCAAAATTTGTCGGAGATTACAGATCCAGAATCTACTCGTCGAGCTCTTTCCATAGATATGTCACATGATATAGTTTTGCTCGCTCGATTTCAAATTCAATTTTGGCGGGAAACTTTGAAATTCAAACTTCTAGCCGTTTGAAGAACAAGAAGGTATCTAAAGTCAAAGAAACTTAGCGTTTTAACAAAAAGTCATTAAAATCATAATATGGCAGCTTAAAGGGCCCCTATAGACCTCAACCTTCTCCTAATGCTATCTCCACCTCAATAGGCAATAAGGCTTCCTTCCCATAAACAAGATGAAATGGAGTGAAACCCGTACCAGTCTTAATTGCTGTCCTGTATGCCCACAAGGCAGCAGGCAATTCCAGATCCCAATTCTTGCCTTGTTGCTCTGTCACCTTAAATAAAATCTTGATCAATTCACCATTGAAACACTCATTCAGGCCATTACACTGTGGATAGTAAGGTGTGGTAAAACTGCACGAGTGATCTTCATCTTTGCACACAAATAGTCCATAAGCTCTGCTCTGAAACCTGGACCCTGATCAGAAAGCAATTCCAATGGCACACCAAATTTACAACAAATATCTTGATATACAAACTTTGCTACTTCCTTAGCAGTAATTTGTTTCACTGCCTTTGCTTCCGCCCATCTAGAAAGGTAATCAACTGCAGTCAAGATATAGCACTTCCCTCGGCTATTAATAGGCAATGGTCCAACAGCATCAATTCCCCATTTTTCAAAAAAATCATAAGCAAGAATTGTCTTCCTCATTTCAGGTTTTAATATCCGTCTACTCTGAGCTTGGCATTGTTTGCATGACCTACACCAATGATTAATATCCTTATGTACACTTGGCCATACATAACCTTCCTGCAATACCTTATGCAAGGTAATTTTTGAGGCAAAATGTCCACCGCATGCTCCTTCATGGTTTTCTTTAAGAATTTTATAGATTTCTTCTTTCCAAGGTATCCATCGCATTATTAAATCAATTCCCTTCAAATACAAAGCATCACCAACCATCACATACCTTGCAGCTTTCCTGATGAAACCATATTTTTTTGATCTTTCAATACCATTAGGAATCATCCCTGTTAACAAAAACTCCTCAACATCCTGTAAATTCTCCCTGCCACAATAAAATGATGCATGAGCTTTAAGAACAAAAACTTCACCAATCATTCCTTGGGCTGCTTCATGAGCCTTCTTATTATGGCCTCGATCCACATGCTTAAGACTCCAAGCTTCAAATTCCTTCAACAAACCTTTAATCTTGAAACACATTTCTTTGAGTAACATATTCTTTGACTTCCAGACTCCCAATACCTGTTTTACCACAAGCAATGCATCTCCTCGAATGCGAATCCTGTGTACACCATGCTTCAAGCATATTTGCAATCCAACTTCCAAAGTCAGATACTCCGCTTCATTGTTGCTATGTGCATCCACTTTAACACCCTTCTTAAAAACAAGGCAACCCTGTGGATCATAAAGCACCAACCCTCCTGAGGCTGCATCATGGCTTTTCCTGTAAGAACCATCAAAATATAATAAGTGTGCATTCACCAACTCAGCCGCATCCTTAACTGGTTTCTTGATGGTCTCCTCCTTTATAAGAAGAGGGCTCTCCTTATATGTCAGTAGATCAGCTAAGGTAGCCCTGGTACTCTCCTCCACCAAGAATGAGAAAGTAAACTCCTGCAACTCAATCACCCACTTCATCATAGCCTTGGATATAAATTTGTGCCATTTATCAACTGAGGAAAAAAAGTGTAGCTTGTCAAAAACACAAAGAGGCGAGGCAACAAGTTGTTTAAACTCCATAGAGGCACTCTACATGGTAGAGAAGTTTTTCCCTACAAGTTTATTAACAATCCAGATGCATCTGCTAGTTCATGTTGTAGATGAGGTTGCAATTGCCTGGAACAGTCCATTCAAGATGGATGTTCTTTTTGGAGAGGTTTATGAAGACATTAAAGGGATTTGTTCGCCAAATGGATCCCCCGGAGGGAAGTATGTCAGAAGGGTGGCTGATACAAGAGTCCCTTGTTTACATCACTGAATATTTGAGTTCATTAGATCCAGAGATACCTCGACTATGGTCTCAAGAGTCTAACAGGCGAGTCATTGGTGAGGAACCTCAAGGCCAAGGCATTAAGAGAAAGATGGATAACAATTTGAGGAAAAAAATCAACAAATTTTGCATCTTGAACTCGCATGTAATGGAAAAGTGGATTGAGACATATGAAGCTCTCAAGCGACAGCGAGTACAAGATCGTTTAAGTTTCAGAAAGAATCGCACTACAAGAAATCTCCCATATCCAAAAGGTCTGCAAGCTCTTCCGGACTTTCCCACAGGTAGATGGCTAGAAGCTACAATTTTAGAAGTCAAACGTGCTGGTTTAACTATAACAGAGGAGGAGGAGGAGCTTACAAAAGGATGCGATTGGCATGTAAGTGTTTAAGTTCTACATGTCTCTCTTTTTTTTCTCTACATGTCTCAGTTATTGTTTGTCCATCAACAATCTTTATGTGCTATTTGTAGTATCACAAATATGGGGCGTTTTGGTCACATGGACATCATTTTCGAGTACAACGAATAGACCAAAGAAGAGCAACCTTTGATTGTGGTGTCACAGCACAATTTGTTCAAGAAAGTTGAGCAAGTGCAAGTGATGATAACACAATTAGTGGAATGCTTGATTACTTTGGAACCATTCAAGACATATTAAAGGTTGGCTTTAGAAGTTTTGCGTTGTTTATCTTTGATGTGAAGTGGTTCAAGGTAATCACAAATGGGCCACATGCAACTGTACGTAGAGACAAGAGTGGTCTCATCCAAGTGGCCTCATCCAAGTGGACTCCACAAAGGTATGGACCGATCAGCAAGATACTTTTGTGCGCCCAGAGCATTGTGAGCAGGTTGTCTTTAAAGCGGATCCAAAAGATCCATGCTGGCTATTTGTGGTTCAAGTCGCCCCCCGCAGTAAGCAAATTTGTGAAGAATTGGAGCTACAATAGGGTGATGTGGATTCACAGGGTGGTGGGGGGAGCAACAAGAACAAGCCGATATCAACAATGAAGAGGAGCAAACAAATGAAGAGGAGCAACTAGAGCAAGATCCAAATGAAGAGGTGCAAACCAATGAAGCTGGAAAACTTGTTGATGAGGAAGAAGACATAGATGATGAGGACATCCTTCATCAAGGGACTTTTAATGATGAGGATGCTGAAATGTACATAGAAATAGTTCTCCTTGGGGCTACTGATCTTAAAGCGGATGATAGAATAGATAATGATTTTTAAAATGATGTATCTTAATGATTATGCAAATAGTTATGACATATTTGTAATGATTTTATGACATTGAAGGTGCAAAGTGATATGGTTTACCATTGTTGTTTAGGGAAGTCAATGTTTGTCATATGGTCCTTTCATTGTTTACCATTGTTAATGTTTACCATCATAATCACTAGTGCAGGTGCAAAGTGATATGGTTTACCATTGTTGTTTATCATTGTTAATGTTTGTCATATGGTTCTTTCATTGTTTACCATGTAATTTTCATTTCGCACAAGTTTGTCATATGGTTTTTTGTCCAACAGGCCATGGGTGTGATGACTCACCCCGTCGCTCAACTACAGTCCTGATTTCTCATTTAACCCTACACCTCAGGGCATGAGTCCCAAGAAGTTATATGGTTTTTTCTCGTCCATGACTCTAGAGCAGAGAGCCACGTCTCAGACTTATTGGGGTTCTGGAGCAGGGACATCTGCCTCACCATTTGGCTTCACGAGGGCAGTTCCCACAGCTCTACGTACGACAGCAGTTCCCACACCTGATACCACACAGCCTTCCACTCCTGTTATAGCTCGATCTACCACCTCTTCACATAGACATCGCTCACGTAGTAGGTCTTCAGGGGGAGGTTGTTGTGGTGGTAGTGCCACAGATGCTGTGACACCACCACCACGTGAGCGTCGTCCTTCGCTCTCATCTGTTGATAGCATACCCATAGGTTCACCTTCCACTCCTTGGGGTGCACATGACCATGACAACAACAAGATATACACAATTAGGGATGGGGCACCTATAATGAATAGTGCAGGGAAGGCAGTGAAGACAGGAATTCGACAATTGTGCACTGTACAGTTTCACAACTCTGTTATGACTTTATGGGATCAGCAAGATAAGGAGAAGAGAAATTACATAAATACAAAGATAAAGCAAGAGTTTCAGCCATCTGACCCTATGAATGTCATCTCTAATGAGTGGATACAATATACAGCTCACATTTTGATGGGGCATCGTAGGTCAGAGGCGAGGGATGCATTTAGAGAGGGGAAAGAGAAACATGTTTGGCTAGATGATAGGGAGTGGAAAGCCATAGCTCAGGAGCTCACAGCGACACCAGAGAGGTTTCAACAACAAAGAGAGGCGGTAAGGATGAGACTCCAAATAGTAGGGGCTTCTCATCTTGGTAGTGGTGGTTACGAAACCATGCGCCATGAATTCGTAAGTATTTGTAGCAATTTTGTTTATCTAAATGTATGTATGTGGGCTAAATGTTGATTTCTAAAAGTTGTAATTGTTAATCGTTTATGTAGGAGTTGGCCATGAATCGTCCACCAAGTAGGCGCGAGAAGAGAAGTACGCTCACAAATATGGCCTTGTGGCCTTATTTGAGATGCTTGAAGCAGAAGGAGAGACCATTAATTGGGAGGCATTACCATAATGTAAGTCCTTTAAACTATTGGTATATGATCAAAATATTCATGAGTAATGTTTAATTTCTTGTTTATCTGAAAAATATTCATGAGTAATGTTTAATTTCTTGTTTATCTGCAAAATAAAAAAACGAGCACGGTTGTCTTTTGTGCTCTATTTTGAACAGAATGGTGCTGTCTGTTTACTACTGTTGAGTCCTGTTGATTGCAGGCAGCCTTGGAACACCATTTTGTCCAAAAAAGATTTTTGCTGTGGCGTCGATATATCTACCGGTATAGATGCCGGTATATTCGCCGGTATATTTGCCGGTATATTCGCTGGTATATCTGTCGGTATTTGTGCTGGTATATTTGTCGGTATAACGACCGGTATATTTGCCGGTATGCGTACCGATGTCAGGCGTTTTTCTGTAAAGATGTTTTGAGTCCGTGTACATATGGGATGCATGGTATGCAATAAAACTTTGCCCTGAATGCCCTGGCAAATGTACAGACTGAATGGCTTTGGAGTGAGTTAGTGCATGCATTTTTCTTTGAAGCAGTTGTTGCTGGAGGCTTGAAGTTTTTATTTGTATGAGCTTTTTATTCGTCAAGCAGGTATCTTGGATATGTGTAAATAAGAGGTGGATGAGCATGAGGATGTAGGAACCTTGGTCAGGCCTATATAGATGGAGGAGCTCAAATCTGTGTGATTACCCAACCGTGTGTGGAGCAGTCAGGCTTGAGGGTGTCTGGGGTTTCTGGTTTTCGAATCAGGATGGCTAATCATCAAAAGGTAAAATGTCTTGGTATGATAAAGGAGTTGGAAATTGAAGCTTTTAATGTCAAAGCTACTGTAGATTTTCATGTGATGCCTGCGGGTCTTGGTGCTTTTCCAATTATTCTTCGTCCATGGTTATAAGTGGTGGGTGCAGTACAAGACTGGAGGTATGGAACCATTTCTTTGCATAATAAGCAGGGTAATGAAAAATCTTTTGAGATGCATAGTAGGAGATCTTTGAATGATGTGTGGGAGAGGCCACAAGATTCAAGTGAAGAGGAAACTACCACCACTACTTCTGAATCAGAGATGGATTCATCGACCTGCTTCTAGTGGAGAAGAGGCAGATGTGGCTTTCCTAATATCAGAGCAACAAGGTGATGAAGATAAAGAAGTGCATGAAATAGGTGCTGAGGGAGAAGATACCTTGGGATCATATGAAGTGATCGAGGAATTACTGCAACCAAAGATAGAAGTGGAGAAGAAGCAGGAGCTGATTGAAGGAATGCTGAGTCCGGATCTCTCGAGTGGAGAAAAAGTTAGGTATGTTAATATGCTGTCTCATTTTCCAGAATTGTTTATCACCTCTTATAAGGAGATTTGAGGATTTAAAGGGCCAGATTTGATGATTGAATTGAAAGAAGGAGTAAAAACAGTTAGGCAAAAGCTTCGCAGGATGGGACGAGAACAAATGCAGGCCTTGAGAGAGGAAGTTTATAAGCTGTTGAGTGCAGGTTTCATTACACCAGTGGATACAGCTGAGTGGGTAAGTCCTACAGTGGTGAGTGGATACAACTGAGTGGGTAAGTCCTACAGTGGTGAGTCCAAAGAAGGATGGCAGGTGGCGTATATGTGTGGATTTCAAGCCTTTGAATGCTGCTACAAAGAAGGATTCTTACCCCCTACCTTTTTTGGATGAGATCTTGGATACTGTAGCTGGATATGAAAGGTATAGTGTTTGTGATGGGTTTTCAGGTTATTTCCAGTTAAAGATTGCAGAAGAAGATCAGCGCAAGACGACTTTCATTACACCGTGGGGATGTTTCTACTACAAAGTTCTTCCTTTTGGATTGATGAATGGGCCAGCCTACTATCAGAAAAGGGCAAATTGGGTATTATCTCCTTTTTTGAACAAGTTTGTGAAGGATTTTATTGATGATTTTTGTATATACAGCTCCAGGCAAGAGCATTGTGATAGGCTGGCTACAGTTTTTCAGCGTTATGATGAGTGTGGTGGTCAATTAAATCCAAAAAGTGTTTTTTGGCTCAACCGAGGGTGAAGCTCTTGGGCCATGTTGTTTCAGAGAATGGTATTGATCCGGATCCTGATAAAGTCAAGTCTCTTATTCTTCTTTCTACACCAAAGAATACAAGGCAACTGACTACCTTTGTGCAAAAGGTAAAGTATATGGCTTGATTCATCTCTCTATCTTCACAGTTGTTATATCCTTTGCAGCAAGCAGCAAAGCATGATCCTTTGCATTGGACGGAGGAGTGTGAGGTAGTTTTTCAAAAAGTGAAAGAGGTGTTGGGTGCTATTCCTACAATGCAGGCGCCTAACTGGGAACAGGTATTTTATGTCAATCCTTCAGTGGGTGAAGATGCAATTGGAGCTATGTTGTTACAAAAGGGGAAAGAATCACATTATATGCAACCAGTCTATTGTGCTAGCAGAGTAAAACTTGCCAGAGAAAGGTTGTTATCAGAGGTGGAACTTGTTATGGTTAGTGTGATGTATGTATGTAGGCGGTTCCGCACCTGTATCCACATACCATACATTATCTTTTTGTGCTGCATCAACATTTTCAGACATGGCATTCACGACATGCTGCATAACAAACAACCTTTCATTATCCTGATTATTTCTGCTTGAGGATGCATAGTTGTTTTGCTGCACTTTCCCATTTTGCATGTCAGCCTGCTTCTTATAACATTCTGCCTACACATGTCCAGGCTTACCACAATAATAGCATTCACGTGCATCATTATATTGTCTTTGCCAATTTCCACGGCCTCTTTGACTCCCCCTGCCTCTGAATTTGCCTCTTTCACCTGCGTGTTGTTGTTGTTGTTGTTGATTCTGGGACTGTTGTTGTTGTTGCTGCTACTGGCCATAATTCTGATTACCTGTTCGGCCACCTCCTTGACCGCGTCCACGGCCTCCTCTACCTCGTCCTCTTCCTGAACTCGTGTAGAAGGCCTGTTGCTCTGAACTGTTTTTGCTTTGTGAAGACTGTTGGTCTTCACCCAAGCTCTTCTCTTCGATAATCAGCATAGACACCAAATCTGTAAAGTTGGGAATGTTTTCCCGAGTCTGAATGGACGTCTTGAACGCCTTGTATTGTGGCCCGAGACCACGTAGACAGACTTCCACCTTGTCATCATCATCTACTGACACACTAATAGATACAAGGGATTCCACAATACCCTTTATCTTCAGCGCATAGTCATTCACAGACATGCTCTTTTTCTCCACAGTATGAAGTTCATTCTTCAACTGTATCTTAGGTGCCTTGGTATTTGTTTCATAGAGCTTTACCAAGGTGTCCCACGCCTCCTTGGGCGACTTAGCATCCTGAATATGCCCAATCATGGTGTCCTATATACTAATGGAAAGCCAATACATTACTTTCCTGGCTCCTTGGTTCTAGTCTTTAAACTCTTTCACATCTGCAGTAGTCGGATTTATGTCCGCCGGTATCTCTGGTGCCTCTTCATGCTCACCTTCTATGTAGTCCCAATAGCCCTTTCCCATCAGGAAATTCGTCAACCTGAACCTCCAAGCATGGAAGTTATTCTTATCAAGCTTCTCATCCACAATCTGAGTTATCCCATCATTTGACATCTTGCCAAACACAATTTTACCAGAAACTGCACTCTGGTTTTTCTGCACAAACTGTTATATTTTCTGCACAGCGGTACTATAGTACTCTCAACAAATGTCACAACCAGTGACTTCAATGTGTATACATACACCCAATGGCAACTGTAGACCTCTTTGCAGCACCCACAGTGTCTGCACAGTCAATCTGTCTTCCTGCAGTTCTTAAAACAGAGTTCTGTAGAGAATCAATGACTTACCCGTAGTGCTCAAAATTGCCTGCTTTCTGAAAAACGGAGGTCCAGACGCGCCCGAAACACGTTTTTGGCCCAAAAAATTACGTCCAATAGGACAATATAGTTGCCCTATAGCTTTACTCCCGCGAAGAAAGCTCCTCAATCAGAGATCGTTGCCGGTGCCTCCCGTCGACAAGGGTGTAGTCACCAACACAAATAGGGAAGAGTAGTTGCAGCTCTTACCCTCGTACTGCTTCTTGTGGTTATCTTGCTTGCAGCTCAGCCCTTAGCACGAACCAGGCTCTGATACCATGAAAAGATGTAGGGGGGAAGAGAGCTTGAGCTCTTGCAAGCACACACACTCACAAAACCCTAATAGAGAACACACAAGGTGAGAGGCTGAAAATCTTCTTCTTCTCTACTCAACACTCAACACACCATATACAAGATAAGCGTACACATAATATGAAAGGTACTCAACCAATACATTCACGGGTTCTCTATAGTGTGAACCCGACTAAATGAGCTGGCGCTATATAACTATGCCAGTATCTAGAATGGCTGTCACACAGTCTGTCATCCCACTCACCCAAGATCTCACCAACCATGCCAGTGGTGTAAGTGTGGGGCCTATCTCCCAGGCGGGTCATCAGTGGCCACTGCCTCACTAGACGAGCTCGATATCTCAACAAATTAATGGCCATGCGGTCAATGCAAAGCTTCGTCCGATCTTGGATTCATTAGGATACACATTTTGTCGTATCGGCGGCCACCCAGACTTTGCTATGTGCATTTCCATCCGAGTTGTGACTGTTTGGTATTGGCTATGGTCTTGCGTGCCTATTCCGAAAGGGTGTGGGTCTAGGTAGGATAGTGTGCGAGTGTGTGTCCCAGTGAGGAAGTGAGAGTGGTGTGAATCACGGCTAGGGGGGCCATGCATAAATAAAGTTCTAATTAAAATAAAGGGGGATTTGAAAAGGTATGGGTTGGTTGAGAAGGAGCCAGCAGAGACTCGAGAGCAACCGGGGGGGCGAGACCTGCCAGTGGAGGGGGGAAGGCACCAAGGGACAAGAGGAACCGAATGCATGGCAAGCACTGCGGATGGAGGAGGATGAGCAGGAAGGAGAAGAGGTGGGGGCGCCACCCGGGTGCACCAGAGCCGGCAGAGGAGAGAAGGGAGCAGTGTGAAGAGGGGGGGAGAAGATCCGTGATGGGGGAGGCCTGCAGGCGCATGAGAAGAGGGAGAAGGAGCGTGTAAGTTAGAGGAGAAGAGGGAGAGTCGGGCAGAGAGACCTCCTGTGTGCGGGTTAGCCAAGGAAGAGAGAGAGAATAAGCGCAGTTCCGATAGCGTGGGCAGCCGAGTAGCAAAAATCAGAGAGGGAAATCGCTGGAGTATGCGTAGATAGAGAAGGGAGGAAACGCTGGAGTTACTGTTCATTGGGGAGCGCTAGAGATAGAAAGAGAGAAACTATTTGGTCAGAATTGAAGAAGAGAGAGGATGAACGCCAATTCTTTGGTGATATTCAGAAGAGAGTAGGTTGAGTTAGTCGCCTGTGTGCATCGGCTGGAGTTAGTAGAAAACTAGAGAGTTGGCATTGATGAGTTAGAGAGAGGTGTGCAAGAAGGAGAGGAAGAGAGAGAGTCAGGGGAAGTGCAACCGGCAACGTGAATGCTTGTGAGCATGAGAAGAGGAAGATAGGAGAGAAGGAGAATGAACAAGTGAGCCTGAGAAGAAGCGAGAAAAGAGCGTAGAAGAAGACGAACTAGCAGCAAAGCCATTGCAGTTGGTTAGTGCGCTTGAATCTGTTAAATTGACTTATAAAAACATTTAAAATTGTTGCAAAAGTAAACATACACACATAAAAAAACGAAGCGTGGTTATTTTGAAAGTGGTTGCATGATAATATGTGAGAGAGAGTGTATGTGAACAGAGAAGTAAAGAGAGTAGCTTATCAATTGATTGGTGAGAGGTGCTCTTTGCTGCCTATTTATTCATTGCTAGTGATAGAGAGAGAGAGAGAGAGTTTGATTTGTTGGCATAATGGTTGATTGCAAAGAATGTGTGTAGTGGCATTCAAAGGAAAGAGGGAGAGAATTGGATCAATAAAAGTTCAGATTTTCATGAGTTTTGTGTGAGAGTGAGTTAAGTAGCAGTGGTGTGTGGAAAATTGTGTCAGAAGTGTTAGAGAGGCAGTGTGATTAAAAGGAACCACAACGCAGCACAATCGAAACGACTTAGACATGTCATAGTCCCTGAGAGAGAGAGATAGAGAATCTGGGTGACTGAGAGATTAAGGTTTGATTATTGGACTACGCGAGGCTGTGCAGCACTGTGTTTGGGGTAGTTTTAAGCTACATTTGTGTGGGTAGTTGAGTGTATTTGGAAGTGAGTTAGGACGCAGAAGCATAGTTAGAGGGGCCGTGATAGTTGTTGGACGCTTAGCTTGGAGGCGAGTCATAGCCATGAAAAGGTGTACTCAATCTTCAATCGTCTACCATATTGCAAAGAGTTAAGAATCAATAATCTTTTGGATCTAATGCACATTTTGAAGAATGTGGCATTGATGATTTGGGACCATCTAATTGGTAAAAAAGACACCCATGCAATAAGGGATGACCCAAAGGATATCGGCGGACGCATGGAAAATGCATGGCCAAGGGTATTCAATGACAAGGTGGTTTTATCGAAGGCGCCATGGAGGTTGACAAGATAAGAGGAAAACAATGTCAAGAATCAAATTTCATCTTTTCATACACCAACTGGTGTAATGCACTCATTAAAGGGTGCATTTACAATAACATAAAGATAAGGGTCAGTAGCATCAATTGTATGGTCTCAAATCACATGATTGGCACAAGATGATGCAGGTACATACATAACTATATCTATTTTTTGGGCACTCCTCGGTATATGTTTTATGGAATCTAAATTGATCTTTTATTGATTTCAAAAATTGATTTCACTAGTTTATACTTCCAATATCAATTGGTGGGTGCAAAGAAGAGAAAGCTCAGAATGCCATCTATAAATTAGGTGGACTGGAAAGGTTAACATGTAGCTTTGAAATTATCTTGTATTCTTTAATTATCATTTATTCCTTTTTTGAATAGGTGGATTGAAATCTATCCAAGAAGCATATTCACAACTCCTTCTAGTACATTTGGTGGATGAGGTGGCTTTATGTGGTGTTTTTCATAGCCGGTGGATGTTCTTTCTTGAACGCTTCATGAAAACCTTGAAGGGATTTGTGAGGCAAAGGGCAAGGCCAGAAGATGGTTTGTTCTTTCTTGAACGCTTCATGAAAACCTTGAAGGGATTTGTGAGGCAAAGGGCAAGGCCAGAAGATGGTTGGTGCAAGAATCCCTCATATACATCTCTGAATATTTGGAACGAATTGATCCATCTATGCCCATTGCCTAGATTCATGCTAGGAGGCCCCTTATAGTAGAGTGCACTCCAACATTTATAAAATTATCTGAAGAGTAATACATTTGCCACTACTTTAAAAATAGGACAAAATTTCTTGTCAATTCATGATTACAAAAAGATAAAATTCCTCCAAAAAAAATACAATCCTTGTGACAAATGGCTTCTTTAAGTGAATACTCCTTGGAACAATATCCTTGAAATAAATCTGCAAGAAACCAGAAACCATCATAAATTAAGTTTCTTCATTGTGAATACAAAATTATTGTATAAAATCATGTATTTGGTTATAATTATCATTTATGTTGGGTAGTACCTTAGTTATTTCTATCCCGTTGGAGAAGATTGTACTTATTTAACACCTTGTTTATGAAAGCCCTTGCATTGGCTGCCTTCAACTGCGTTGTGGTAGAACCCAATTTTCTAGCTAGAGAAATCACTTGTGGTCCCCTCATGCTAGCAATACTGACTCGTTCTTTTGCCATAATTTCTATTATCTCTTCTCTTTTGTTTTCATATACTGTCTCGCTAATATCTCTTGATTGTCGACAAACTTTTGTATAATCTCTAATAGTGGTAGCCTATCAGTGTAGATTGTCTTCTGTGACCAATTTAAATTGCGCTTTCTCCAAAAATCTACCACACCTCTGTATTCATTTTCATTGGATACTGGAGGTTGTCCGTAGCGATTAGAGCCAATGATCTCACGCACATCTTCACTCTCATCAAGCTGCAAAATAAGTAAGGGAGCAGCTCATCAATGAGAATATTGTCGACCATCTTTTCTTCATCAAACTTTGTAGGATATATACAATTATTATCAGGAGAAGCACATCCCTTGTATGGAGAGTCATCAATAAGAACCGTTCTACGAGCATCACAATCAAAACATGAAGCGATTAAGCTACTATTTTAATTTCTCCTTATCTAAATTTTCTTCCACGAATATTTGCTTACAGGTTTCTAAAACAGGAATTTCTTAGGAGGAATAAAATAATCATTTATCTCGATCTCCGACTTTGATAGTTTAATTGAATTTTTTCATTACCATCTTAGTGAATATGAAAAGGTAGCATTTCTTCTCACAGATTATCTACTTATTCATTTTTCCAATTTTTGTGGAAATTAAACAGAGGATTAAGGAGAATCCTTATTTAATTCTAAAGATTCTATATGCATCTAATTATGCATAAAATCCAATTCTGATGAAAGTCGCACTTTTATCATCATAAAAATCATTTATGTTGAAAATCACTCTTTTATCATGAAGGAATTTCTTTTATGCATTTGTTTATGGATATAAATCATTTATGATGAAAATCACACTTTTAATATTTAAAAAATATCTTTTATGCATAAAAATCATTTATGATGAAAATCACACTTTTAATATAAAAAATTATCTGTTATGCATATGTTTATGCATAAAAATCATTTATGATAAAAATCACACTTTTAATATAAAAATATATCTTTTATGCATATGTTTATGCATAAAAATCATTTATGATGAAAATCACACTTTTAATATAAAAATCACACTTTTATGATGAAAATCATTTATGATGAAAATCACACTTTTAATATAAAAATCACACTTTTATGATGAAAATCATTTATGATGAAAATCACACTTTTAATATAAAAAAATATCTTTTATGCATGTGTTTATGCATAAAAATCATTTATGATGAAAATCACACTTTTAATATAAAAAAATATCTTTTATGCATAAAAATCATTTATGATGAAAATCACACTTTTAATATAAAAAATATCTTTTATGCATAAAAAGCATTTATGATGAAAATCACACTTTTAATATTAAAAAAATATCTTTTATGCATATGTTTATGCATAAAAATCATTTATGATAAAAGTAACACTTTTATAATAAAAAAAGATTCTTTTATGCATACTTTTATGCATAGAAATCAATAATCATAAAAGTAACACTTTGATAATAAAAAAATATTTTTTTATGCATAGAAATAAATAATGATAAAAGTAACACTTTTATAATAAAAATATTCTTTTATGCATAAAAATCAATATGATGAAAGTAACACTTTTATAATTAAAAAATATTCTTTTATGCATAAAAATCAATATGATGAAAGTAACTCTTTTGTAATAAAAAATATATACTTTTATGCATTGTTTTATGCATAAAAACCCATAATGAAGAAAGTAACACTTTCATAATAAAAAAATTATCAATAAGTATCTTTCATAGAGTTTAATTAAATTGAAAATTATTCCTTCTTAAAAATTAATCAATATGCATCTTTCTATGCATGAATGAAAATGACACTTTTAGAATACTCTAACGATGGGGATTACTCTTTGATTAATAAAAGATGAAATTTATTTCATAAATTTTTAGAAAATTTTGCCATAACCTCCTTTGTATGGCTGACCATTTTTTAATTTTTAACTCACTAAAATTAATTAGAAGCTCACCAAGAGTATTTAAATCATTCTAGTGTAAACATTTTCTACTTATTTAAGAGAAACATTATGAAAAACTTGATTTTATCCAATAATCAATCATCTAGGATAAAGAATGGTTGGATTTACTAAAGAAGAGAGGGGAATGCCTTTTTTTTAATGAGGCATAACATCATTTCATTTTAGAGAAGACAAAAATCATGAAAAACCATTAAAGAATTAGAAAAGAGAAGAATCTCCAACTTACATGGATAATTTGAGAGCTTTCCTTTGGCTTGATGGTTTGAGGGTTCTACTCTTGTTTGAAACAAGAGTGGCCACCAATCTTTTAGAAGAGGGAAGGTCCAAAACTAATGAATTATGAGTAAAATTCACAGTTTTTGGCACTTGGGAGAGGCAGGGTAACAGTGCAAAACACTATTGAGTTTCAACAAAGGGGAAGGCTTCTATTTATAGAAAAAGGTGAGCTTCTAACCAAGACAACTGATTCTAGAATTTTCCAGATCAGTTTGGTCAATTTTTGACCATTTTGGGTCGGTTTTGCTCACTTTTTGGATCTAGTTGAAACAGGAGAGAGGAGAGATAAAAATATCTCATTATTTGGGAGTTTAAAAATCATTCAAGCATGTGAAATAGGCGCCTCCTTCATGAGGGAAATTCCCCCTTACTGAGGTGTCAAAAATGCATCATTTCACCTAAATATCTCTCTTTTTTAACTATTAACCTTGTCCTTAGTCAACTCTTCATCTTATGTGAGTATTTACTCATTTTTGGGGGATTTTTCTTTTATTCTTCTATTTATCTCCTCCCTACATTTGGATAAATCTTATTGGTCCATAGGAACCTTAATTTAAAATTTTAAAAAAATCTTGACCCTCAGGATAATGCCTCTTGAACAGATTATACTTAATTTCTAATGCACTTTCTGAAAATCTTTTTGAACTTCTGTTTCAGGGAAACTTATTTTAATAAGATGAGATATTTTTCTATCCAAAAATATTTAAAAACTGAATTACCACTCTCTAGAAGATTTTTTCTCTCTAGGCCAAAACTGGTAGAAAGAAGATCTTTTATATTTCTGAAGAGGGATTTGATTACAGGGGAAGATGCTGGACATCTTGAGAGGCTGGGGAGGAATCCTACTTGTCCCTATACTCTGCAGATCAGCCCGTAGGGCTGTGCATCTCAGAAATCGCATCTGAGGTCGTTTCAGGCTCCGTTTTTGCATTGTAAGTTGTGTACAGGTGTTTTCATCATTTTGTGCAGAAATTTTGATAGTGCAGTTTTTTGCAAAACAGGCATACGTATTCTATTTTGGACCGTGCTACATAGCACGAGTTGTTTTCTATTCAGTCTTTGCTTCATTACAGGTAGCTTTTGCATCAATTTCAGTTAGTGGCCATGGCTGATAACAACAATGATGTATTTCGCATGTTGTCTATTGATGAAAAACTGGATGGAGACAGCAACTACCCACTTTGGCCATACATGATGCAGCATGTTTTGGTTGCAAAAGAAGTGTGGAACATTGTGCAGGGTATGGATGTACATCCAAGTTCTGTGGATGTACATCCAAGTTCTGTGGATGTAGGATCTGTTGAGAATGTTGCAGGTTCTAGCAGCTCTACTGTTGCTGCTGTTTTACCCACTGCTGAACAAGCTCGTTGGGATGGTAAAGATGCGCAGGCTCATGCCTTAATTGCACTTTTTTCTGTCAAACTTTAACATCACTCCACATATTCGTTCAGCTAAAACAGCAAAATAGGCTTGGGATATTCTAGCTGGTTTGTATGCAGGTCGTAAGGCAAAAATCTCTTACCTACGTAAAGAGCTAGAATCGAAGATTATGCAGGAAGATGATGACATGAATGTTTTTCTTGCTGAGATTAAAGATCTCAAGGAACAATTGATTTTTGAGGTGAGATTATTCCTGATCATTCTCTTGTGCAGACTGTTCTTGATGCTTTACGTGAGTCATATCAGACTTTTGCTTCCACATGGAGACTTGTTAACTGATGAGGACAAACCGGATGTTGTCAAGTATGATACTTTAGTCAGCAAACTCTTGCAAGAAGCGTAGTCCAGGTAAAACAGGGCTAGGCAGTGTGTAGTTGATCAGGCATTTGTTTTGCTGCCCAGCAGAAAAGAAGTGGTAAGGCAGCCCCTTCCACTATTTCTTCTGTAAAGCTGAGTACAGGGCAGCCTTCACAGCTACGGTTGAGTGTGTGTGGCTCAGACGGCTTATGTAGCTTACTTGGGTGTCTGCCACCTCTATCTACACTGACAGTCAGAGCATATTGGCAGTTGCAAGAAACCTAGTTTTTCATGCTCGCACAAAGCACATTGAGGTGCATTATCACTATGTCAGGGAGAGACTCTGAGCAGGAGAGATCAGCTTGGCCTATGTGCCAACACAGGACAACCTCGCTGATCTTTTCACAAAGGCACTTCCTCATGAGAAATTTGAAGCTTTCTGCAAAGCTTTGGGCTTGCACCCCTTTGTGGACTGATCTACTTCGGGCATGGCACTTCCCTATACATGAGTGCCAGCTCGCGTTCACACCATCACTCCCATGGGGGATTTGTTGCCATATATATAGGCAGTGATGTGTGTGAACACACTTAGGACCACCGGGGCACTTTTTCCCTCTTTAGGAGGTTTTTTCCCCGGCTTGTATATATGCCCATTATTCTAGGGCTAACTTTTCTTTTGTACATTGACACAATCTAATACACTGTGTGTTGTGTGCATTCTTGCTTCTTCTTCTCCAAGTTTTGTGTGCTTTCTTGCAACCCTAATTCCAACACTTCACATGAGGTTGCAACCAGGTCACTTCACTCTCTTTTGTGGCACCCAATTCAGGACCTCATACCATGACCTCGTCAAATAGGAGGTATGCCTCCTCTCGTAATGCTAGTGGGGGTGGTCGTTCTAGTGGGGGTGGATGCAGGGGTTGTTTTGGGGGCAGTAGTAGAGCTGCTTTCAATTTCCCAATCAACAAAGGATATGCGGGCACAATAGGTGGTGGATCAAAATGCCTATCACCCAATGCTTGCTTACCGTGTGAGGAGGACAGATGGGTCCATCATTGAGGATAGCAAGGGAAAGCATGCCACATGCATGCATCACCTTATAAATCTTGAGTTCATAAACATTTGGGACATTGACTAGAGAACTCAAGACAATGCAAAGAAGCAATACATTCTGCAAGTATTGAAGATAGAGTTTCATGTTCCCCACCTCGACTTACAATTTAATGACGTTAAGATGCTGGATCGTATGCAGGGTCATGTAACTCATAGGGAATCATTAATTTCCAAGGCCATTAAGCGTAGTGGGCAAGCCACCAAGAGAATCAGAAAAGGATTGGAAGAAGGCCAAAAAGATGTATATAAGACCATATTAGGGAGTTTGGGAAAATCCCATTACTTTGGAAATTTGATTTTCAATCTACTTTTTGGTGTATCTTCAGCATACCAATTCCAAAGTTGTCAAAGAATGTGGATTTAGAACCTACTCTTCTCTCAAGAGATTTCCAAATGATATGTCACATGAATGCGGGGGTTTTGAAAGGGTTTACCGTGGCCCCCATGTTTTGATCTTGCAAAATGGAAATTGGGATTTTTCCAAACTCTCTAATATGGTCTCGTATCGGGAAAATATCAATCTATTCAAGTAAAAAAGAGAAGAAGCTCGAATACGCATGCATAAAAGAGCGGCTTCTCATCTTGGATCAGGTGGAAGGCCATCTTTCCTCGCTCAGTTTGTAAGTATTTGAACTCTTAACATTTTGTATTCAAAACTTTGGTTTCCAAATTATTAAATATAATATAAATTATTCTTTTTTAAATGTGTGTTTAACGTAGGAAAATGTGGTGGGTCTTTCTCCTTCTCAAGAAGTACGACTTTGCTTATCGCAATGGCATCTCTGTCACATTTGAATGGTTGTGAACAGCGTGTCACATTGAGCTATGAAGCTATACCTGCTGTAAGTTTATATTATTTTGGTTTTATAAGCTTTTAGAAATTTATCTAGTTTACATTACCTGATCTTGTGTGATACATGAAGATGAAGAGGCAATAGGGCAAAGACTATGAGGAGGATGATGAGGAGGAGGAGGCGAAGGAGGAGGATGAAGTAGAGACCGGCCTATTGTGTTTAATGTTGTGTAACTTCATACTCGCCCGTTATAGCATTTCGGATGTAACTCGCCTTATTTGGGATTTAATACAATTAAGATTTGGGGAGTTACCATGTTTCATTTTGTATTTTAATATGTTGATATGTATGTTTGTAGAACTATTTTTAATATATTGAATTATATTATTTTTGGAGCAGATCGGGGCATTAGCCCCAATCTTCCCCCCAAAAAAGTTTTTAACAGTGTCGTTGAGCAGTAGAAATAGCGACCCTAGCATTTTTTATCAGCATCACTGAGCGACAAAAATAACGACGTTGATGTTTTAATCAACTCCACTGAGCAGCACAAATAGCGACGCTGATGTTTTTAACAATGCTGCTGAGTGAGGAAAATTACAATGCTGATGTTTTTTGATAGTAGCGGCGCTAAAATGAGTGGCAAAAATAGCATGGGATATAGCGGTAGTTATAACGTGAGATATAGCGGTAGTTATAACATGGGATATAGCACTAGTTATAGCATCAAAACAATAACGACATTTATAGCGATGCTTACACCCCGACACTTTCCTATATCCTTTTATACGATCCACACTATAACCATCCTAACCCCTCTTTTTGTTATAGTGCACGCCGACTTGGTCATCCACAACACCTCTCTCTTTCATAACTCCCCCCTGCTGTGCGACTCAAACTACCCCCCTATTCACAACCCATTCATGCCATTTTCCCCCACCTCCCCCTGTTTGGCTGCACAATGTTGCACATCTCAGCTGCCCACATTCATACTCTCCATGCCACTCACCTCTCCTTGTCCAACACAACTATTCTCATGCCTTGGGAATTGTTGCGTAGATAGCTTGATTGCAAAACCATATCAAGAGACAGAGAAAGAACCCAGAAGAACACATTGTGAGAGGAATCACGAGCCCAATCCAAACATGATGTATATGAAAATATAATGTATATATGATAGTGTGTAGTGGATCCATGAAGGCAAAAGGGACATGTGGCAGCCTAATAGATATGCACAGGCATGAAGGAAAAAGGAAAGAGTTGTTGAAAGAACGGTAGAGGAGGAGGAGACACACACACAGGAGCAAACCCTAATGTATATTACAAACCCTAACCATAGAGAGAATCCATGTCCACTCTCACACAAAGCATAATGCACTAATCCATAATCCACACAACACACAATGAGTTGTGTCCACACTCTACTAACCCTAGCTAATGTCCACACACTATGACCAGCTGGACACGCGGTCATTTATGTCTCACACATGTTCCTACCTAATCTGCCAGCACATAGCATAGCTGGCTCACACTGACATCATCGAGCTTGAATCTCAACAGCCCCTCTCAAGCTCATGATGTACTGCCGATGAAGATGTAGATGAGCTTGGGATATCAAGACTCTCAACACTCCCCCTCAAGCTCATCCCATGTACTCCCAACATAGTCCGGAAGTACTCAAACTTCTCTCTACTAAGTGGCTTCGTAAAGATGTCTGCCACCTGCTCATCAGTCTTCACATAGTGAAGATCAACTGTACCATCCAGCACCTTCTCTCTGACAAAGTGATAATGGACCTCTATGTGTTTGGTCCTCGCATGAAACACTGGATTCTTTGCCAACTGTATACTGCTCATGTTGTCACAATGAATGACAACTTTGCCATCAAGAGGCTCACATAAATCTGCCAAGAGACTCTTTAACCAAACTGTCTCACAAGTAGCAATGGCTGCACCCCTGTACTCAGCCTCTATACTGGATAAAAAAACTGTAGGTTGCTTCTTGCTACTCCAACTCACCACGGCACTTCCAAGTGTAAAAGCATATCCACTAGTAGACCTCCTGTCATATGCGCTATCTGCCCAATCAGCATCTGTGTAGCCATGTATGTCCAAGCTTTTACCACTCTCATAAAATAAACCATAATGTGTTGTGGTCTTCACATATCTCATGATGCGTCTCACTGCATCCAAATGTGGTTTCCTGGGGCTCTGCATAAACTGGCTAACTAGCCCCACAACATAACTCAAATCCGGGCGTGTGATAGTCATGTATATGAGACTACCAACCATCTTCCTGTACATAGAAGGATCATCTAATTCCTCGCCATAATCAGCCCGCAACTTCACATTTTGCTCCAATGGTGTACTCATAGGCTTACACCCTCTCATGCCATACTTTGCCAACATATCCAATGCATATTGGCGCTGTACTAACCAAGTACCTGCATGATCTTTCACCACTTCAATGCCAAGGAAGTATCTCAACTCACCAAGATCTTTCATGTCAAATTTCCCACTTAAAGCTTTCTTGACATGCATCACATCTGCACCATGATCACCTGTGATAATAAAGTCATCCACATAGATGACTAGTAAAACAATCCCATGCTGTGTCTTCTTCACATACAGTGAAGAATCTGCTGTAGAAATCTGGAAACCAAGTGAGATAAGATATCTGCTCATCTTATCACTCCAAGCACGAGGTGCTTGCTTTAGACCATACAATGCCTTTTTCAACCTACATACGTGAGTGGGATATCTAGGGTGTAGATACCCTTCTAGCTGTGCCATGTACACTTCCTCTTCTAGATCTCCATTCAGAAATGCATTTTTGACATCCATCTGATGCATTTCCCAGCCATTAGCTGCAGCCATAGCAATGACTGCTCTCACTGTGCCCATTTTAGCCACTGGACTAAACGTCTCATCATAATCCAATCCTTGGGTCTGTGCATAACCCTTTGCTACCAATCTAGCTTTATGTCTCTCAATAGAACCATCAGATTTGCACTTCACTTTGTAAACCCATTTACATCCAATAACATTCTTATCCTTTGGTAGGGCAACCAAATCCCATGTATCATTATGGACCAATGCGTCCATCTCTACATCCATTGCTTTCTCCCATACATGCTCTCCAATAGCCTCTGTATAGCATGTAGGTTCCACATGCTTCACCATAGATGTCATATATGCATAGTGCATAGCAAAATCTCTATATGTCAATCTGTCAACAGGATATCTGACCCTCTAGGATCTCCGCAATGCATGCGGGTCACTCTGAACACCTGTAACTCTAGCATGTGGTGGCACATATCTGTCCTGTCTAGCACCAAGTGTGCGTAAAACAGGTATGCCAAGCTCCTCATCCAAACTCTCTAAACTAGATGACTCATAACCTGTGATTCCAATTCCTTCGACTTTCTTTTTGCCTTTATCCATAGCACTACTCCCAGTGCTCACACTCTCATGCCTCAAACGTCCTGACCATGGACGTACACTGCTACTCTCAGCCTCTGCTGCTCTGCTGGCCCAGACATAGTAGTAGAACTAGAACTTGCTTGTGATGGCAAGTTCACAGGCACATCTGCTTCAAGTGACTCAATAACACCCTCATCTTTTGCTTTGTACCAACTAGCAAGCTCATCAAACACCACATCACGTGAGATGACCACTTGTCTAGTTTGTGGATTATAACATTTGTAGGCCTTTCAATCCTGTGCATATCCAACAAATATACATTTCTCTGCCTTAGGATCCAACTTCCTTCTTCTTTCATCAGGCACATGCACATAAGCTATGCATCCAAAAACTTTAAGATGTCCAATGTCTACTAGCCTGTAACCTGTGAGCCGCATCTCTGCCATGAATGGCTGCTGTAGGTGTTTTGTTCAGTATATACACTGCAGAAGCACATGCTTCTGCCCAATAGTAATCTGGCATGCTCTTTTCATTGAGCATTGCCCTAGCCACTTCACATATGACTCTATTCTTTCTCTCAGCCACACCATTCTGCTGAGGTGTATACCTGCAAGTCAACTGTCTTCTTATTCCATGCTTCCTCAAGAAATGCTCAAAAGCCTTTGAGGTGTATTCACCACCTCCATCTGTCCTCAGACATTTAATCCAACAGCCATATTGCTTTTCTGCAAAAGCTTTGAAATCCATGAACTTTTCCAACACTTCACTCTTCTCTCTCAGAAAGTATATCCATGTCATCCTGCTATAGTCATCAATGAATGTAACATAGTATAAACTACCTTTGATAGATGGGTTTTGTGCAGGACCCCATACATCACTGTGTACTATCTCAAGTGGCCTGTTACTCATATTTCCTTCTCTAGGAAATCTCAACCTTGCCTGCTTCCCAAACTGACAGGCTTCACAAACATGCATATGTCCATCATATTTGAACCTAGGCAATCCATTGACAATGCCTCTTGTTTGCATGTTCTTTAATCTCTGTATATTGACATGTCCAATCCTCTTATGCCACATATCAATATCCTGTACCACATTCCTGCTCTTTGAGAACATGGCTGATTTTAGCTCAGGAATTCCAGCATCCAGCTTAAACAATCTTCCTTCTTTCTTGCCTTTAGCAATCACTCTACATCCATGTTTGAAGTCTTCAAAACGAAGCATCCATGCTCGTTGAACCTAACCTGTAATCCCTGTTCCACCATTTGACCAACTGAGGCCAAGCTCTTTGTGATAGAAGGCACGTATAACACATCTGACATAGACTTTGTCAGACCATTGTGCATGACCAATGGTACACTTCCAACATGTGTAATGACATGCTGGGTATCATCACCTGTTTCCACATAGCCTTTTACATCCATAGGCTTCATGTGCTCAAACCATTCACCATGACATGTCATATGGTTTGATGCTCCTGAGTCCATATACCATGTATCATCATTCTCAGCATTTGTTGTCATAGAACCCACAACATGCTTCATGGCAAACAAATGATTTGCAGTTCCATCATTGCTACTTATGCATAGTTACCACCATGTTGTGCATAGTTTCCACCATAATGACCACCACGTTGTGCTCTTCCCCCTCTCAAATCATTCTGTTTGCGGAAACAATCTCTCGCCATATGACCATATTTGCCACAATAATGGCATTCCACATCTTGCATAGAATTTTGTTGGCCTTGCCAACGTCCTCGACCACGGGGGTTACCTCTGCCTCGCTGAGGTGCATATCCACGACCACCTCGAGCACCATATGAAGGTTGAAAAATCTGTTATGGAGGCCTATCCTGCCATCCACGACCATTACCACCACGTCCATGTGATGTGAATCTCCCCCTGCCTCTAAAACCTCTCTACGAGTAAAAAGCCTGATTTCTGCCATCATCATGGCTAGTAGATGCATCCAGAAATGAATCACTGAGCTTGATTTCCTCAACCAACAAGAGGGAAACCAACTCATCGAAGTCGGGTAGACCTGTACTCCTCACTGAGATAGATGTATCAAAAGATTTGTATTCCTTGCCAAGACCACGCAAGGTAATATCCACCAAATCATCATCAGGCATGGGGGCATTTATTGTGGCCAATGCATCTGCAAACTTCTTGATTTCTTGCACATAATCATGTATGCTCCTTTTATTCCTTTTCACATTGTGTATCTGCTCGCAATTGAGACTTGCGAGCACTCGTATCAGTATCAAACATCTTGACCAAAGTATCCCATGCATCTTTGGGATTCTCAGCATCCTGTATGTGTATGAGCATAGCATCAGAAATGCATATAGACAGATAATGGAGCACTTTGAATGCTCTCTCTGACCATTGCTTATGAGCAAGTGTAGGTTGTCGAGGTAGCTCAGGCTCAGGCTCAGCACCTGTAATGAGATTCCAAAATCCTTTCCCTTTCAAGAAACTCTTTATCCTGTACTTCCATGCCTGGAAGTTCTTCCTATAGCTTTTCACCAACAATCTGAACTGGATTGTCCGACATGTCTGCTCAATGCATACACCTTCCGCACACTTCAAATCTGTAAATGAGCCTTCCTCAGCTCAACCACACTCCAATGAATGTTCCAAATACTCCAAGGTAGCCAACAAACTCCAAATTTGATGTAGAAAATCAACCTGTAATCATCCAAGATGAACTGACTCACGCAGTGCAGGATACCCTGAAATTGACATGTCTTCCAAGGCTCCAAATCACAATGTAATGGTGCAATCAAGTATGGGCAACTTGCATTGACACCTAATCAACCTCAATGTTGAGTATCAACACCATCTGACATGTGTACATATCAATTTTTGAAAACCCCTTTCTCTGTTTTTGGAAAAACCAGAAAAACCAGTAGAAAATTTGCTCTAATTCCTTCAATATTTGACCAAATTGAGCAACCAGGCATTCATTAGCTTAGCAATAGTGTCCATCAACTCCATGTAAGAGGAGTTTGTTCAATTGTAAAAGACCAAAGATTAATTGCTCGATTAAAATGCTTTGTTTCTCTGCAACCAATGGACAACCTGTTTTAATCAGCTCATTCCCAGCTCAATTAAGCATCATTGACCAAGCAAATTACATAGCCTGCCCTCTTCTCCAAGGTGTAAAGCATCCAATTGCTAAAGAAGTTGTGGAAGATATCAAGCAACCAATGAGAAATCGATCTCCTCGTAGTGAAAAAACCAAAAAACTGCTCTGTTTCCTCCTCTCTGGCTGCGCCGCCTGCTGTAGGGTGATTTAGGAGAGTTTATTAGGGTTTATGAGTGTGTGAGTGAAGAGGGAGAAGAAGAAGCTGTGAAAAGAAGCTGTGAAGCTGCCATTGGAGCTGTGAAGCTTGGAGCACACCAAATACTATCAGATCTGAGAGCTTGGCCTACCGGGTAAGGTCCTCTAAACATCCTTGAGCGGATTGCAGGTGATACACGCAAAAACAAATCAAATCAAAGCAACTCAAAGCAAAGCAAAATTCTGGTTTTTGAAGCTTTCCATTAAAGCTTGGGAACATTGATGTATGGTGGAAATACATGTAAATCTGGCAAAGCAAACATGTATCTGACAATGAGGGATGTAATGGCAACCCTTATGCAAGCCCTATTGTGATTTTGGAGCAATTTGAATGCATTTCAAAGTGTGAAAAGCTCTGATACCATGTTGAAAGAACGGTAGAGGAGGAGGAGACACACACACAAGAGCAAACCCTAATGTATATTGCAAACCCTAATCATAGAGAGAAGGCATGTCCACTCTCACACAAAGCATAATGCACTAATCCATAATCCACACAACACACAATGAGTTGTGTCCACACTCTACTAACCCTAGCTAATGTCCACACACTATGACCAGCTGGACACGCGGTCATTTATGTCTCACACATGTTCCTACCTAATCTGCCAGCACATAGCATAGCTGGCTCACACTGACATCGAGCTTGAATCTCAACAAGAGTATGGGCAATCGAGGGAGTTAGGTGGCATAACATTCTCAAAGAAAACAAGGCGGGAAATGGGTAGTTGAAATGTGGAAAATGGGTAGATGAAAGGGGAGAATTTTTGAGGTTTTGCGGGAGTTTTTTTGACGAGAAGTTGGGGACTGAAGAGGAGAGGTTACCTCTGCAATGTTGGAATTAGGGTTGCAGGACAGCACACAAAGCTTGGAGAAGAAGAAGCAAGAATGCACACAACACACAATATATTAGATTGTGTCAATGTACAAAAGATAAGTTAGCCCTAGAAGGATGGGCGTATATACAAGCCGGGGAAAAAAACCTCCTAAAGAGGGAAAAAGTGCCCCAACGGTCCTAAGTGTGTTCACACACATCACTGCCTATATATATATGGCAACAAATCCCCCCTAGTTTTGATGGTGTGAACGAGAGCTGGCACTCATGTATAGGGGAGTGCCATGCCCGAAGTAGATCAGTCCACAAAGGGAAGCAAGCCCAAAGCTTTGCGGAAAGCTTCGAACTTCTCACGAGGAAACGCCTTTGTGAAAAGATCGGTGAGGATGTCCTGTGTTGGCACATAGGCCAAGCTGATCTCTCCTGCTGAGAGTCTCTCCCTGACATAGTGATAATGCACCTCAATGTGCTTTGTGCGAGCATGAAAAACTGGGTTTCTCACAACTGCCAATGCGCTCTGACTGTCAGTGAAGATAGAGGTGGCAGACTCCTGTCCAACACCCAAGTCAGCCATAAGCGGTCTGAGCCACACACACTCAACCGTAGCTGTGAAAGCTACCCTGTACTCAGCTTCACAACTAGAAGTGGCCACAGTAGGTTGCTTCTTGCTCAACCAAGATATACATGAGCTACCGAGCATGAAACAAAAACCACTTGTGGACACTCTTGTGTCATAGCAACCAGCCCAATCTGAGTCCAAAAAAGCATGTAAATCTGGCGGCAACGATCCCCCCTTTGGGATAAAACAACCCAAGATGTATGGTGCCACTCAAGTAGCGAAAGATGCGTTTAAGTGCCTTCCAATGCTGAGACCCTGGGCTATGCATAAACCTGCTCACCTGTGAGACTGCAAACTGAATGTCCGGCCTCGTAATGCATACATAAATGAGGCAACCAACAGCTGTCTGATAGAGTGTGACATCAAAGTGATCTCCAGACTCAACTTCAAACCTGTCTCCATTGGAGTAGCAACAATAGGCTTGCAGTCTTAAAGGCCAAATCTCCGCAACAATGTCTCAATATACTTTGTCTGACACAAAGCAATACCTCCATCACACTGCTTAAATTGTATCCCCAAATAATGATGCAAATGCCCCAAATCTGACATCTCAAAAGAGGCATTCAAATCAGCCTTAAAATCAGCAATATGACTCTCATTTGGTCCTGTGAGCAGCATGTCATCGACATAGAGAGCAATGATTAGATGTACACCATCCACACGTTTAACATACAAAGTGCTTTCTGTTGGACTATTCTGAAACCCATGTGCAGTCAAATATGCATGTTTCTTTTCATACCAAGCTCGTGGAGCTTGCTTTAAACCATATAAAGCCTTTTTCAACCTGCACACTTTGTTTTCCTGCCCTCTTTGAACAAAACCACGAGGTTGCAATACATACACCTCCTCATGCAAATCTCCATTCAAGAACGTAGCCTTTATGTCCAGCTGATGTACATTCCAACCATTATGAGCTGCCAATGCACAAATGCTACGAATGGTAATCATACGACAAGTGGGAGAAAAGGTCTCATCAAAATCAATGCCCTTTTCTTGAGCATAACCCTTTGCAACAAGTCTAGCCTTATAGCGATCAACACTGCCATCTGGCTTTCGTTTCAACTTAAAAACCCACTTACATCCAATGGCCTTTTTACCAATAGGCAAATCACATAAAGACCATGTACCATTCTTCATTATAGCATCATATTCACTTTGCATTGTAGCCAACCAATTTTCTGATTTTTGTGCCTCATCAAATGAAAGAGGTTCTTCCTCCTCACACATACTAGACACAGCCAAAGCATAACAATCTGATGCATAAGAGGCATGCTGAAAACCTGAACAAGTACGACTAGATATAGGTGCATCAATTTTACTATCACGCAAGGTTTGCACCAGCCATTTAGGCATACCTCTAGCCTGCTCATTTTCAGCCCTATCCTCAGAAATTACATCCTGTAAATCTGCATCAGAAATAGGCTGATCTATGATGTCGTTTGAAATCTGCATAGGCTGAATATTTGCCTCATTAGGACTTACATTTGAATTCCCACCTGTAAACAGAGGCAACAATGTATCAAATACATCCTGTGAGCTCACACCTGTCTCTTTGGTACATGATAACAAGGGCTGCACAGCATCTTCCACAAAAACAACATCTCGACTAATCAAGATACGCTTTGACTACGGATGATACAATCTGTAACCCTTGCTCTCAGCACTGTAACCAACAAAAATGCATTTGACAGCCTTATCATCCAATTTTCTGCGTTGTTGCATAGGCACTAAAGCATAGGCCAAGCAACCAAAGACACGCAAGTGACCAATAGAAGGCTTCCTGCCATGCCAAGCTTTGTATGGAGTGATAGACTGCAAGGCCTTAGTGGGACACCTGTTGAGTACATATGCAGCACACATGACAACCTCAAAGCCAAAACGCATGTGACAAAGCTTGGCTCTTGACCATACATCGTGCCATCTCCATAAGTGACCTGTTTTTCCTCTCAGAGCAACACCATTTTGCTGAGGGGTATACGGCACTGTACATTGGTGTTTTATCCCACGACTAGCCAGAAATGCATCAAACTCTTTAGACAAGTACTCCCCCCCTCTATCAGAAGGGAGGGTGCCCACAGTACAATTGGATACATTTTCAACCATAAGAAAAAACTGTTTGAAGCATAAAAACACTTCGGACTTTGCCTTCAGTGTGGATATACCCATGCATGCCTTGAGTAATCATCAATGAAAGTCACGAAGTACAAGTGTTTACCAAATGACGGAGTTTGCATAGGCCCACATACATCACTATGTACAAGTTGCAATTTGTGAGTGGCCCGCACAGAACCATCCTTTGGAAATGCAGAACGCTGCATTTTGCCCAAAATACAGCCTTCACAAACATGTTTCAATGGTGCCTCAAGAGGGGGCAATCAAGCAACCATATCAAATTTCTACAAATGCAGCAAACTAGCAAAGTTCAAATGACCAAAACGAGCATGCCATAGTTTTGCATCTGAAACTGCCTTTTCATCAGAAACTGCATTTGCTGAATCTTCCACACACCTGTCATAAGAATTGAGCCTATACACAGCCCACGAAACAAGGTGCCAGATACAATAATCGTATCACCAAAAGTCAAATCATGAACAGTACATCTGTCATCCACAAATTTGACTACAAGTCCAAGTCTAGCAAGCGCAGAGACAGACAATAGATTCTTCTTTATCTCCCTGGCACATACAAAGCATCTGAAAGTGTGAAAGCGCTGCCATTTGCAGCAGTAAGCATAATTTTACCAATGCCCTTCACTGGGTAAGAAGCATTATTGGCACATGTGACAGTATTCCCATTAGGGACAGCCTCAAGAGAAGTGAACATATCATGATGCGAGGTAATGTGTTTTGTAGCACCACTGTCAAAATACCATACATGAGAGTCAACAGAAACTGCCAAACATGCATCATGTACAGATGGGTCATACTGGCAATACACGCTAAACGCCCATTCTGAATCTTGCACAACATTTGCAAAATTTGCATTTGTAGAAGCATCCGCTATTGTGGCTGCATTTGACTCTTTCTTCTTTGCCTCTTTAGCCTTTAGCTTAGGGCAATTCTTAATGACATGATCATTTGCCTTACAATAGTTGCACCTGATCTTTTTCTTGCCTTTATCAAGAGCCTTCTCAGACTTATTGTTGCTACCTGTGGGAAGGAGAAGAAGTTGCAGACCTACTAAAAGGAGAAGAAACAGTGGAAGGGACTGCCTTACCACTTCTTTTGTGCTGTTGGGCAGCAATAAATGCTTGATCAACTGCACGCTGCCTGGCCCTGTTTTGCCTGGACTACGCTTCTTGCAAGAGCTTGTTGACTAAAGTATCATACTTGACAGCATCAGGTCTGTCCTCAGTAAGAAGTCTCCACGTGGAAGCAAAAGTCTGATATGTCTCAGGTAAAGCATCAAGAACAGTCTACACAAGAGAATGATCAGGAATAATCTCACCTACAGAAATCAACTATTCTTTGAGATCTTTAATCTCAGCAAGAAAAACATTCATGTCATCATCTTCCTGCATAATCTTCAATTCTAGCTCTTTACACAGGTAAGAGATTTTTGCCTCGTTACGACCTACATATAAACCAGCTAGAATATCCCAAGCCTGTTTTGCTATTTTAGTTGAACGAATATGTGGGGTGATGTTACGTTTGACAGAAAGTACAATCAAGGCATGAGCCTGCGCATCTTTACCATCCCAACGAGCTTGTTCAGCAGTGGGTAAAACAGAAACAGTAGAGCTGCTTGAACCTGCAACATCCTCATCAATAGATCCTACATCCAAAGAACCTGGACGTACATCCATACCATGCACAATGTTCCACACTCCTTTTGCAACCAAAACATGCTGTATCATGTATGCCCAAAGTGGGTAGTTGCTGTCTCCATCCAGTTTGTCTTCAGCAGACAACATGCGAAATACATCATTGTTGTTATCAGCCATGGCCACTGACTGAAACTGATGCAAAAGCTACCTATAATGAAGCAAAGACTGAACAAAGAACAACTCGTGCTATGTAGCACAGTCCACAATAGAATATGTATGCCTGTTTTGCAGAAAACTGCACTGTCGAAATTTTTGCAGAAAATGATGAAAACACCTGTGCAGCACTTGCAATGCAAAAACGGAGTCCGAAACGACCTCAGATGCAATTTCTGAGAACGCTAAGCCGCCCTATGGGCTTATTTACAGAGTATAGAGACCTGCTAGCACTTGTGAAAGATCACCTCAATCGGAGAACGTGAGTCGGAGGGTGCTGGCGGTGTAGCCCTGGGAGCCGATGCCTACTTCGATACCAATTGTTGGAATTAGGGTTGCAGGAAAGCACACAAAGCTTGGAGAAGAAAAATCAAGAATGCACACAACACACAATGTATTAGATTGTGTCAATGTACAAAAGATAAGTTAGCCCTAGAAGGATGGGCGTATATACAAGCCGGGGGAAAAAACCTCCTAAAGAGGGAAAAAGTGCCCCCGCGGTCCTAAGTGTGTTCACACACATCACTGCCTATATATATATGGCAACATCCAAGTCACTTTTCTTTGTTGAAGTTTGGAGGCAAAAGAACCTGTAGATTTTAAAGGTTGTAGAGAGAAGATCAGCACAGTGGGAGTGGAATTGATTGAGTCGGAGTAGAGGGTGTGCTGAGAGGACCAGAGAATTAGCTAGGATGTGGTTTGCCCTAGGATCTCTATGTGTCATCTCTATTAGAGACTTGGCTTAATCTTGTTCTTGCTCAATTGTAGGTGCTATTTGTCAGTTGTTGAAGGCCGGATTGTATGAGTTTGAGAAAGACACAATGTTTGTGGTAGTGGATTTAGTGAGTTTAGAAGTCATGTGTGTGAAGATAGTTTAATGAAGAGTTGCTGTTGGGGTCTACCTGTGCAGGCTCCCTAAGGTTTTTGGTGTTTTATTTGCATGTGTTTGAGCCCATGTCTCAGGGATGTTGAGACATTGATGTGTTTTTTAAATGTATTTGAAGAAGTCAGAGAGTTTGGACTGAATTTGTTATGAACAGATGCAAGGTTTTTTATTTGATGTTTTAGTTGTGGTGAATGTGTTTCTTTGATTAAGTTCATGAAAGTGGAACATCTGTGAGTGCCAAATCTAATGTCTGGGGAGTTGATGAGTCATAACTGACTTAGTCAATGTCAGATGAGAGGATATAGAGTCAAATAAGGTCGATTCAATTTGAGCATCACATGTAATCAGTTGAAAGTGTAGAGAACTAGGATTGGTTTATCTAGGTTGAAGGGAAGTGGTTTTGAGTCAGATTTGAAAGTCAGAGGACTGTTAGTAGTCAGAAATAATGGTTACTGGGCTGACTGGTGATTTTGAGTTAGCTATGAGTTAGTTGTAGCCAGTTGAGAGTCTATAATGTTGTATCTTTATGAAATTAGAGTAGCCCAAGAGTCGGGGAGTGCTAGAAGACACATAAGTAAAAAAAATTAACTCAATTGAGGCAGCTGAAATTGGCTAGGTTTGTTTCAAAAATGAGTCAATTTCAGTCAAATTCAATCTAACAAGTATCTCAAGATCAACAGGAAATCAACTTGACAGTCTTGGGTTTGTTGTGTTGGTTCTTGGTGTTTTCTGAGGTTTTTGAGAGTGTAGTGGTGTTAGAGGACACTCAAGTTGTTGAGTTGTGAGTAAAATCTAAATCAACTAAATCAGGGGTTAGCTATTTCAGGTTGGTGGTTAGCAAGAAGTCAATAGGGGAGAGCTGATAGGATCGATGAAGTTATGAAGAAGCAAGGAATTTGAAGTTTGATGATACTAGAGGACTTTTTTGGAGCTTGGAGGGAAATTTAGGAGTTTAAAGATATATATGTGATTGGAATCAATAGCAGGAATCTGACTCAGGGTCATGGTCAACTGAGTGTCAGCTAGGAGCTTTTGAGGTTAGTTGGGTGGTGTCAGCTTTTGAGGTTAGTTGGGTGGTGTCAGCTAAGGGGTTAGGAGTAAAGATCAAAGCTATTGGAGGTTCGAGCTGACTTGGGAGGGAAGTTGGAGGAACAACTTGAGTCAGATTGGGGTGTGTATAGGTGACTCACTAATGAACTTCTTTACACGTCATTGCTCATCCTTTGTCATGACCCAAGGTGCTTTTGGTAGCTTCTTCCATCTGCTCTATTTTGGGCCCATAAGTGGTGCATGTGTTGAACATCTTGTAAATCATCTTGTTGTGCCTTGCTCTCCTTTGCTCCTGTGATGGTTTTCCAAAGCACCTCGGCTATATTCTTGAAAATGTGCATTGGGTCAAGAAGATGGTTCACTAACAGGTCATTCCAGTATGGAAGTTGATGGAAAATGGATAGACACTTCATTCCTGGAGGTGTACAGGTTGGATCCAGCTCCCATAAGGTCCTCCAATCACTGCTCTTCCATATGCGAGGAGACCTCCCTAGAAATCCCTACACAAAGGATGGTCCACTAGGAGATACTTCTTGGCCCTCGTAAACTATCTTCTTCATAGACTTTGAGTATCGAGCCTCAAGTTACGGCCCACATATAATGGACATCCATTATACCCTGACACAACTGAAAGCCCTGTAGAACATCAAAAAAGATTGTTGCAGGTAAGTTTGGATGACAATTATGACTTAACATAATATGTTAACCAGCTATAGTATTACCTCAGCACTCTCGATAGCCAGGCCAATCATGCATAGTCCACATAAGTATTCCTCTCAATGTTAGCGCACGTTGTCCAAACCTCTTGGAAATATCATGAACTTCAATGCCCTCCCATAGAACACGAAGCTCCTCAACTAAAGGGGGTAAATACACATCCATGTTCTTCACCTTTTACTTTCCAGAAACTATCAAAGACAATAAAAGATGCCCTTTTTATATCGCTAGCCATGGTGGAAGATTATAGTTAACTAGACAAACATGCCACGTACTCCATGATGAACTTCGTAGACCAAATGGATTGACTCCATCCATCACTAGTCCAAGTCGAATATGGCTAGCCTCCTCCTGAAAGGCTACCCACTTCTCTTCAATGTGCTTCCATCTATGAGCACATGCATAACACCATCTGTGGACCTAGTGTTACGGTGTCAAGTCATCAATCCTACAATGGGTTTGCACTTGGTTTGCACTTGAACATTGTTTTAATCTAAGGGATGATGGGAAAGTGTTGTAAAACTTTTTCTAGTACCCTTTCTCCTTGCACATCTTGTCTATATCTCGATTTACTACAATGCGGACATTGTACTGCGTTGTTATATTCTTGTCTCAACGATAAAGAATACAATCATTTGGACAAGCATGGTGTGTGTTGTATTCCATGCCGATTGAGTGCAACATTGCTTTTACTCTCTCGATAAAGAATACAATCATTTGGACAAGCATGGTGTGTGCTGTATTCCATGCCAATTGAGTGCAACATTGCTTTTACTCGTCGACTACGGTCCACTGGCATCTCATTATCTTCTAGCAATACATCATGTTTCAATAAGCTGTTACACAAAATAGTCAGGCTCAGAAAATGCATATAAAGATACAAAACTCACTAATTGCATATGATATCATCACTTACGCAAAAAGTTTTGATACACTCGTATCAGACCATCCAAAAATTGATTGCAAGTTTAATATGGATAGGCAAGCGCGTAAAACAGACACATGTGCTCCAAGATATAGTGGAAGACGAGCAAGCCTGCGTAGCTGTTTCTCTTCTTGGGAAGCGTATTCCACACGTCGTGTGTTTTCTTCTACCCTTTCGTGTTCCAAACCTCGATCTTCTATTCCATCGTGTAAGGCATTTATCATGTCATCCATGTCAATGACATGTTCTAGTATTTGCTCCGAATCCGCCTCAAGTTCCTCGGGTTGTTGGATCACCTCATTTGTGGCTACTCTTATTACTCTCCATCATTCAGGCCGGGATATCCACTGGTTCGTCATTATTGAGGCACGCATTGCCACTAATTAGATGTTCCAATCTCTCCAACGAAAATATTCTCCATTTTTTTGTATAATCATTGCAAATTCGTCGACGTCGAGCCGCTTGGTATTTGTGCGAGTACATGGGCAAAGTTTCTTCTTCTCTAGATCAACAAAATTTGAGGGTGTGGCATCATCCATGGTTTCCATATTGATTTTCAAAATGGGAACGAATGCTTATTTTTGGAGGGGAATCCTCCCTTAAGTATTTGTGAAGGGTGGTAGTTGGTGATAGTAGGTAATTTGAAATGTCGGGGGTGCGCAAGATCTAGAAAGATTTTGAATTTGAATGAAAAGTAGCAATCGTCAAAATAAGCATCAAAGAACATTGAAATATGCAGCGTGGGAAATTTATTTCTTTGACACTTATTTCCACGCTATTTTCCACGCACTTTTCAACGCTTTTTTCCACGGTTATTTCAACACGTATATCGACGGCACGGGTTTTTACAATAAAATAGAACCTCTCTTTTTTCTGTGTTTTTTTTCGTGCGCATGTGTTTTGCTTCCTCACCAGGTATGCTTCCTTTTCCCTCACTCCCATCTCCTCTTGGTGGTTACATGTACATGTGATGTAAAATGTTTGTATGTAATTATGGGTAATTTTCTTGTTTTTTTACTTTCTCATTTGTTTTGCAGGTTCTGTCTCTCTCCCAAGCTCTTCTCCATCTCCTTCTTTGCCCTCCCTCCCCTCCCCTCCCCTCCCCTCCCCTCTCCTCTCCTCTCCTCTCTTGGTTGTTAAATTTGTGTGTGTGTGTGTTGAAGGATAAACCTCCTTGTGTATCCATGCTATTCACACTTTTAGGGTTTTTATTTCTAATTCTTTTCTCAACTTTTTGTTTTGTTTTGTAGGTCTTCTAATCCTCTCTTTCAACTTCACCAAAAGTTCTTAGGGCTTTTGTATGTATGCATTACTAATTCTTTCCTCACCCTTTTGTTGGTTTTGTAGGTCTTCTAATCTTCTCTTTTAACATCACCAACAAGAGGTAAGTGCTTTCCTCTCTTCCCTCTATTTTTATCACCAAAAAGAGGGGTTTTGTTTTGTAGTAGGTCCTCTATGTATAGAGCTTAATGCATGCATAAAGCTCTAATCATAGAGCTTAATCTATGCATTAAGCTCTATTCATAGAGCTTAATGCATAGATTAATCTCTATGCATGCATTCATAATGCATAGAGATATATGCATAGATTAAGCTCTATGCATGCATTAAGCTTTATGCATATAGCTTAATCTATGCATGCATTAAACTCTATGCATGCATGCTTAATGCATATTGCCGGGGTACGATTCAGTTTAGGATAGCGTGGCTTGCATAGTTCTTTATGCATAAGCCTCATGCATAATGCTTTATGTACAAGCTTTATGCATAAGGCCTCATGCATAGCCTTATGCATAGCTTTATGCATAAGGCCTCATGCATGCTTTATGCATAAGCTTTAGCATAGCTTGCATAAGGCTTGTATAGCGGCATAGTTTACATAAGGCTTGCATAAGCTTTTGTATGTATGCATCACTAATCCTTTCCTCACCCTTTTGTTGGTTTTGGAGGTCCTCTAATCCTCTCTTTCAACATCACCAAAAAGAGGTAAGTGCTTTTCTATCTTTCCTCTCTTTCCTCTATTATTATTGCACCCTTGGGTGCTGGGGATTTGTTTTGTACGTTTCGCATAAGCATTATGCATAATGATTTATACATAATGCTTTATGCATAAGGCCTCATGCATAGCTTTATGCATAAGCCTCATGCATAGCTTTATGCATAAGGCCTCATGCATAAGGCCTCATGCATGCTTTATGCAGCATAAGGCCTCATGCATAGTTTTATGCTTAAGGCCTTATGCATAGTGCTTTATGCATAAGCCTTATGCCATAATGCTTTATGCATAAGCTTTATGCATAAGGCCTCATGCATAGCTTTATGTATAAGGCCTCATGCATAGCTTTGTAGGTTTGCACATAAGCTTTATGCATAATGCTTTATGTATAAGCTTTATGCATAAGCCTTATGCATAATGCTTAATGCATAAGCTTTATGCATAAGGCCTCATGCATAGCTTTATATATAAGGCCTCATGCATAGTTTTGTAGGTTTGCGCATAAGCTTTATGCATAATGCTTTATGTATAAGCTTTATGCATAATTCTCATGCTTTATGCATAAGTCTCATGCATAGCTTCATGCATAAGTCCTCATGTATAAGCTTTATGCATAATGCTTTATGTATAAGCTTTATGCATAATTCTCATGCTTTATGCATAAGTCTCATGCATAGCTTCATGCATAAGTCCTCATGTATAAGTCCTCATGTATAACTTTATGCATAAGGCCTCATGCATAGCTTTATGCATAGGCTTTATGCATAAGGCCTCATGCATAAATGAATGAATGTTGAGGGATAATTCATGTGTATGCTCTTATTAAAGTGACCATGTGGGCTTAGTTATGTGTGTGTAAGACACCGGCTTACTCTCCATCCTTCTCTCCTCCATATGCCATGTCACCTAATGAGTTTATGGGTCTTTTAGCACAAGCCACGCCCGAGAAAAGAGCGATGGCACAACAATATTTTGGGAGAGGGGCGGGCACTTTGGTCGCACCATCAAGCACCACCACCACTAACCCTAGTTCACATGTACAAACCCCACAAAAGAGTGTTGCATGACGAATGAAGATCAAGACAAGGATGCAACAAAAAAGACACTTAGGGCTCTTGAAAAGAGTTCCAAGTTATAGGGAGAGGGCTTGATAATAATCCCACATGGGAACTTTTGGGAGTTCTAGAGTTTTTGTATAAAAGGTGGCCCATTTGAGAGCTAGGGACTCTTTGGTCATTTGGTTGAGAGGCTCATAGAGAGAGCTTGCTCCATAGCTCCTTCTCATGTGCTCTCCCAAGGCTCTCCATCTCCATTCTTGCTTCAATCTTGTACTCTCTATTCTCTACATTTTCAATGATTTGAGGTTATGGTCTACACACTTGCTAATCTAGATTTCTTAATGATGTTTTGATGCTAAAATCTGATTTGTAGAGTGCATGTGATGAAGCTTGTGCATGAAATGATGTGTAGTTGAGGCTTGTGTGATAGCTCTTTGCATGTTAGGTTCTTTGCATAAGTTACATTTTTGTGCTTAAGTGTAGCCTAATCTTGATGCGTTGATTATGATTTGATTGAGAAGGAATCAATGATTGAGTAGGACTAGAAGTCATTAGTGTGTGGTTAACTCATCTTCTCCCATTTCGGGATAGCCTCTATGCGCTAACCGGGTTGCATTCACGGATTGACAAGTGTGTGGGTTGGAGTGTAGCCTCCGCTATGCTATGATGTCCCAAACAATGGCGCCGCTGCCGGGGAACTAAGTTAGTGAAGGGTGTTAACCATTACTTCTTACTAAGTGCTCCATTGATTGCAAAATCGTGGATTAGGGTAGATTAGAGTAGAGTTTACAAGGGCATTGAGTGTGTGATCTCAAGGGCGCCTTGTGTGTTTTATGTTTTTTTGATTAGAAGCAAAAAAAAAAATTTAAAACCATTGAGCGGTTGAGGTTTCTCCCGCATTGTTTTTTATGTTTTATTGCTTTTATGCTTTTTCAAGTACCGTTCATTATGCTTACATTCATTGTTTTTTTTGTCATTTCATGCTTTCAAGCTTTTCTCACTAACATGTGATTAGTAAAAAAATTAAAAAAAGAAAAGAGGTGCGTTGCTAAGCTCTTCCATAGCTTATGCAAGCTCCATAGACTCCCAAGCGTGAAGCCCGCTTAAGGAAGAGAGGAGAGAGGGAAAGAGAAGGGAGAAAAGAAAAGAAAAAAAAACGTGGAGAGAGTTGCTAAGCGAGGGGCATTCAGCCTTTCCTTTTTCACGTAGGCACCGACCTTTGCATTTTAAAAAAGTGTGTAATATATTAAAGTTGCAAGGTGTGTGTTCATTAATTAGGCTATTCATACTATAGAGGCTTGTGTGGAGAGCACTGTATCCACGGCACTCAAGGCCAAGCCCAGGCGATATTTAAAAGGAAGTGCTAGCTTCTAGTAGCTCTTGAAAGCGGTCTGCAAAATTAAAAAATAAATAAATAAAAATAAAAAAAAATATACCACTCAGCCGTTGAAGGCTGGTGCGAAGGCAAGCACCTGCAGCAGCAGTTGAAGGCGAGGAGAGGCTGTGTGGAGGTGAAGAAGAGGACTGTAGGCGGTGGCTGTAGCAAGGTGGCAGCAGCGAGAAGGCGAAAATAGGAGGGCGCCTGGAAAGCGGGCGGAGGAGGCTGTGGGAGGCGGCGAAGGAGACGGAAAAAAAAGGAAAAAAGAAAAACAAAAACGAGAGGTGGCTGCGTGGCTGGAAACCGGCCGCGTGGAGAAAGGTTGGCTGCAGCAGCAGCTGTAGAAGGCGGCAGCTGAAGAAGAGCGGCGGAAGCGAAGAGGCGCCAGCTAATACAAAGAGGTGGTGGCGACTGCAGCAGTGCGAAGGCGAGGCGCAGAGGAGGAGGAAAGCATGCAAGAAGCCGAAAGAGGCGGCTGCTAGCCAACGTTGGCGTGGAGAGTGGCGGCGGTGGTGAGCTTGCCGTAGGAGGCCGTGTGGAAGGCGTGGAGGCGAAGCAAGCGTTGACCGGGCAGCTGCTAAGCGGGCAGAGAAGGCGACTGCAGCTGTGCGAAGGCAGAGGCGGCCGTTGGCAGGCGAAAGAGGCTGCAGGCGGTAGAAGGTGAAGGGCGACTCAGGTCAAGTGACCGCAAGAAGAGCGGGGTGCTGGGAGCCAAGGTGAGAAGAGCTGGTGGCTGCAGCTGAGAGCAAGGAAGCGGTAGTTGGCAGCTGTGAAGGCAAGCGAGGCAGTGGTGGCCGTTGAAGAAGGAGCAAAAGGGTGGAGTAGCAGAGCGAAGACGTGCAGGCCTTGAAGGCGACCCACGTGGGTGTGGCGACGAATCCGGGAGCCTGCAAACGGCGGAGGATAAGGTAGGTGAAATTTTTCTTTTTTTTTTATTTTTTTATTTTTATTAATTTTTCATGTTTTTTTGTATTTTTAAATAAAAAACAAAAATAATAATAATATTTTTTTTAAAAAAGAGAAAAAGAGATTTTTTTTTTTAAGGAAAGAAAAAAGAAAAAGAAAGAAAAAAGAAGAAAAAAAATAAGAAAAAAATATTAAATTTAAAAAGAAAAAAAGAAAAAAAGAAAGAAAAAAAACCCCATAAAACAATAAATTTATTTTTTTTTAAAGAGAAAAAAAACAATTTTTATTTTTTTTTATTGTTCATTATTTAAATTTTTGCATAATTAAAGTAGCTTGCATTTTTTTATTTTTTATTTTTAGAATTTTTGTAATTGAGTGCATAATTAGTAGATTTATATTTTTTGTAATTAGGCACGAAATTTATTAGTTTTTTTTTTTAAACAAAAAAACAAACAAACAATTAAAAAAAACAACAACAAAAGGAGAAAAAATAAAAGAAATTTTTTTAAAAAAAAATCTATAAATTAAGTGTTTTTTTAGGAGTCTATTTTTTTGCATATTTTGTAATTCTTCATTTTTTTAATTTCTATAATTTTGTGCATATTTAGTATTTTGTTAGCGTGATTCTTAATTTTTGTAATTTAAAAAAAATAAAAATATAAAATCATTTAAAAAAACATAAAAATAATAATAAAAAAATAGGATAGATAGTTACGCCACACATACTCATTTTAGTTGCATTTAGTGATTAGGTAGGGTAAAATATATATATATATATATATATATATATACATATATATATACATATATATATATATATACATATATATATATATATATATTTACAAAAAAAAACAAAATAAAAAAAACAAAAAAACAAAAACAAAAACAAAACAAAACAAAACAAAAACACATAAAAAACCAAAAAAAAAATTGACCTTATGCACTTGCGGTCAGGACGTCTTGTAGATTCCTAGGGCACCTTCTAGAGTACCTATGCAGGAAAGTGGGACCCAATCGGTAGGAAATTTGGCAGATATTGCTGAAACCCTTTCTGAATCCCAATCCGATACCCTTTCCTCCAGAACAACTAGTTCATTGTCCATGGACAATCTAGGGCCGACAAAAAGTCATCCCGTGGCCCCAAATAGAACACCCACAAGATCCTTTAATCCATTTGAAGCCGACACCATGGGGTTAACACTCAATGTGAGACTCCAATATGTCTACACAAATGCTCAAGGAGCTGAGATCTTTAGGGACCCACAACAACGGTATCTTGTTAAGATCGCGCAGACATTTTCTCAGAACTTGATAGAGCACCTCTAGTCAATGACCAGGGTAACATGTACATGGGTGGAGATGGTGTTCGCTACGAAGTCACCTACCATCCAGAAAATGTAGATAAATTAGGGGAGCTCTCTAAAACCGAGTTCTTAGACTTATCAAAACTTTCCAGAGCAAGGGAGTCTAGAGATGATTGGCTCATTGAGCCGGACATGCCTGGACCCTCCAATGCCCAGTCCTCAAAGCCATCCATAGATGATTTACTTCTTGTAAATCTAAATTTGGAAAGGGATAGGAAAGGCAAGAGCAAAATGGATCAGGGGGCTGAGAACCAATGGGAGTTTGTACGACAAATTCCAATGACAAAGGTCTTACAGGATGACCCACTTCAAGAGGTTTGTGCTTTTACCGAAGCCAATTCAATTTTGTGACTCAGATGGATACAATATTATTCCTATACGAATGGTACAACCATATGCCCTTCTAGATGATTTGTACTATAGGGATACATCCACAACAGCTATGCATGTAGAGGAAGTCTCTGCTACTCCACGAGCTTTATCGTGTCAAAGGGGTAATGTTTCTACCTTACACAACCTACTCTCAAAATCTGCTCTTGAAGCTCCAAAACAAATGATGTGGATAATTGATGAGTACTCAAGTGAGGGCCATGGCTGGCATGTTCCAACTACTCTAGTTGCTGCTCAAAGAAGGCCGGGTAAGAAGGAATTATCAATGTGGCTACCCAAAGATGCGTACAAACTTGTACCATCTAGGCCAGTTTTGCTAAGCCTCTTAAGAAGCACATCATTTCCAAGCCTAAACCTCGGATTGTTACTCCGGATTGTTACTCGATGGGTCCCAAAACATGTTCTTAAAGCACAAGGCTATTATGAGGGTGCAACAGCAATTTGGCTTCCAAAATGCCATGCTTTGCTAGGGGTAAAAGAGTGTTTCAGAAAGATTCCAAATGCCACCCTTGATTTTCCATATCAGTGGGTGCAAAAGAAATCAACACACACTCTTCAAGAAAGGAAAGGTGGCTGTGATAGCACCTACAAATCTACTTGTGTTGATCTTCCTAAAACATGTATTGAAACACCGGTTGTCCCGATTTCTCCTTATTACCCAATTCCACCATCAACTGGTGTACCTAAGACACATCCAACTTCACATGAGTCTCATTTGAGCATAGATTCTAGCATTTCAATGCCTAAATCCTCTTATCTTGCTCAAATTCCAAGACAATTGATAAAATTTCCACCCAAGAAGGACATACCTAAAACCAAAGATAAGGCATTAACACTACAATTGAAGCTCTTTGGTAGATCAATGTTTGAATAGTGTGGTTCCTTATGCCTTTAGTGGATTATGTTCTTTTTGAGATGATCTCCACCACTAGGGCAAGGGTAAGCTCAGCGACTCCACAATAAGATCGACAAGCCAGGGCACTTTTCTCCCATTGGGTTTTTCCCCTCGGCTATATTCGGTGATTGGCACCAATAACAAATTTTATTCCTTTATTTTCTTTTCTTGCTTGTTAATAAAAATTTTGCAGAGATCTCAGCTAAACAAGAGCATCAAACACGCCCCAATAGTCCACCTATCGTGCACACAAATTAGGAAGGGGGGAGACATGCTACACCTACAAAGATCAAGGAGGAGCAATCTGCACAAAATCAGCAATGCATCAATGCAAACGAACAACATCAACAGGGCACTACAACAGGTGTATTCAAATCTTTATCTTTATTTCTTTATGTGCTCTTATCTTTCGAATATATGGTTTGCATGTTCACACAATGTTGGCTGGTTTAAGTTTTTGATTAGTTGTTAAAATAGGGTGAGTGAATTCTAGACTCTTAGAAGACTTAGTAAAAGATATTTCTATCTAAAGACAGTGTAGGATATATACCAATGGAGTATGCCAAGTCCTTATGCTTTCAAGGTATATTAGTTATCCCTAGTGGTAGCTACCTCTTAGATATGAGCTAGGTGCTAGGAGTAATAAAAATTTATGAAAATATACCCAAAAAATATATATATATACAAAGTGAATTGAGACATGACGTGTCTACAGCCATGTGGAATGCTTGGTAGGACCTGGGGTTGTCTTAGCACCTTGGGGCCGATGCCTTGGTTTCCATGAGGTAAACACGGACGTCTAACAAACTTCAGAAGAAGACCTTCAAGGAATCTATCGCCTTGATGGATGTTGGTAGGACTCGGGGGGGTACACTATGGGCCCTCGAGACCGATGCCCTCATCTTCAAGGGGTACTCCTTATGTCATAAAAGAAAGAAAAAGGGTCTGTCGCCCTTGAGATACTTAGCGGTCTTTAGATTCTCTTGGCGGAGGTCTCTTGGCCATTGCTTGAGTCTCTTTGGGATGGAACCTTAATCTTTATCACCCTCTACACACACATCAAAAAAAAAAATAAGAGAGAGTTTCAATCACCTTTGCTCATATTTAGGAGTAGGTTTGCCACTTAGGAATAAATTAAATACTTGTAAGACATTGAGACTGCGGTCATAACCGGCGGTGTACAAGCACACTTGCCTTTGCATAGCACTATCTACCACTTAAGTCTCACTTTGACTAGTCTTTACTCACCTATTGTCGTACTCTTTAAAACTTTAATCAGCCTTGCACTTGTATGTTCACGTGTGAAATTATCATTGCTGGTATTTTTTTCTTTCTTTTCTTTTCTTTTTTTTCAATAAAGACTTTACTTGTATCCATTGTTTTTTTGTTGCAGCTCTTGCTACTACCGCGCTCGAGGACGTGCGCAAAATAGGAAGGGGGGAGTGTTGCATGACGAATGAAGAGATCAAGACAAGGATGCAACAAAAAAGACACTTAGGGCTCTTAAAAAGAGTTCCAAGTTGTAGATGAATGTGGGAGAGGGCTTGATAATAATCCCACATGGGAACTTTTGGGAGTTCTAGAGTTTTTGTATAAAAGGTGGCCCATTTGAGAGCTAGGGACTCTTTGGTCATTTGGTTGAGAGGCTCATAGATAGAGCTTGCTCCATAGCTCCTTCTCATGTGCTCTCCCAAGGCTCTCCATCTCCATTCTTGCTTCAATCTTGTACTCTCTATTCTCTACATTTTCAATGATTTGAGGTTATGGTCTACACACTTGCTAATCTAGATTTCTTAATAATGTTTTGATGCTAAAATCTAATTTGTAGAGTGCATGTGATGAAGCTTGTGCATGAAATGATGTGTAGTTGAGGCTTGTGTGATAGCTCTTTGCATGTTAGGTTCTTTGCATAAGTTACATTTTTGTGCTTAAGTGTAGCCTAATCTTGATGCGTTGATTATGATTTGATTGAGAAGGAATCAATGATTGATTGCTTGAGTGTTGAAGAAGGATTGAGTAGGACTAGAAGTCATTAGTGTGTGGTTAACTCATCTTCTCCCATTCGGGATAGCCTCTATGCGCTAACCGGGTTGCATTCACGGATTGACAAGTGTGTGGGTTGGAGTGTAGCCTCCGCTATGCTATGATGTCCCAAACAAAGAGCTACCAAAACCCCTCCCTCGGGTCGCTCGTCCACTCGTAGAGAGGACAACGCTCAAGTAGTGAAAGTGGAGGCGGTTGTTGTCCAAGTGGGGGCATGGATGGGTCTACGCCCCCACATGAGCGTCCTTCCCCATCTAGCGCCACAAGCACTCTACGCTCGCGATCATCGCGGCATTTCAACACATAGCCCACACCCACTGATGGGGAAAAATATTACACAATTGTCAATAGAAATGTGGTTGTCGGGCAAGAGATGAAGAGCTACATCCGGCGAGCTTTGCCACATTGTCTTTGCAAATGACTTTATGACTTTATGGCCAAAGTTGGATAAAGATAAGAAAGATAGAGTCATAAATCAAATCAAGGATGAGCACAAGCCGGTAAAGGTAGAGGGTGAGAAGCCTTGGTACATGAGCACTGAGGATTGGAATACGGAGAAGCAAAGCATGCAAGAAATCCCCAATGCTACAAGCAACAAGAGGATGCGGCCAAATCCCGATTGGAGAGCGTAGCAAGCTCTCACCTTGGAAGGGGCGGCGGTTGGGACGCATTCCATGTCTACATTGTAAGTATCAACGCTTATCTTATATGTTTCATTTGATGTTAAGTCTACTTTGTAAGTATCAATGCTTATCTTGTTGTTTTGGTACTTTTAGAATCAAGTGGTTGGTCGGCTAGCAACGGGATAAGAGGAGGACATTGCTCGCCGTCGCCATAACATGTACTTTCTTTTGGAGAAGCTTGACGGAGAAGGCGCCAACCTCAATTAGGGGCACATTGCATATATGGTAAGTGCGGCAAGCCTTAACCTTATGATTCGTATACTTGCTTTACCATGTCATGTTAGATCATTATTTTGTATACCAAAAAAAGCGTCTTATATGATTTTCGCAGAGACCAATGCCTGACCCTGAGTGAGGGCTTCGCATAGAGTGGCCTTGCCCATGTCTTTCCTCTTGTACATACATATTTTGGTCAGCTCACATCTTTGTTTGAGCTTGTATAACTGGTATGCAACTACTTTATGTAATTTTGGTCATTGAGTGTAGCTTGTAGAGCTTGTATGCAATTTTATGCAACTACTTTATGCAATTTTGGCTTATCTCGTCAGAGCTTGATATGTAAATTTCACATCTTGCAATATAATTTGGCCATTGTTTGCACTTGTGTGAATTGTGTACCCACTTTGTAATGTCGAAAAAGTTATGGCACTCTAACTTTTTCAACAAATTTTCTTCGTTCTTCACATCAAAGTATAGTTGCCTTTCATACTCTATAAGTTTGGCATAATGGTGCATCCATCTACAAGATTGCAGATGCACCATTATGCCAAAAAAATTTAATACCTGCACGCATCGAAATAATCGTCAAAAAAAGCATCGAAATAGGAGTCGAAATGTTAGTCGAAATCAATGTCGAAATGTCAGTTGAAATCAAAGTCGAAATGTCAGTTGAAATCAGAGTCAAAATATCAGTCGAAATAAGCGTCAAAAAAAGCATGGAAAACATAATTATTTTGACCCTTATTTTGACGCATATATCGGTGCTTATTTTTATGTTTCTATTTTGACACGTATTTTAACATTTCGAAGATTTTAAGCTTAGTTCTAAAGCGTCGAAAAAAGCGTGGATAATGGCCCTGCCTCTTGTAGTGTATGTAGATCATTCTGAATTTTGTTGCCTAAATAAAACACTTGCTATTTTTACATTCTTGTCATGTAACCTTTGATATTATATTATATAGCATTTTCAAGGATGCTAATTAATTAATTCAAAGCCTTCTAGGTCCTTATTTAGCCAATGTATTTCCTGAAGAATGATAGATCTTCTCCCTACAAAGATATGACCAAGCTGATTGAGAAAGCAAGTGTAATACCGTGAACGTGCTAAGTCCATGGAAGATTTGAGCATGTCCACTCAATTGGATCCTCTATGCAACTTCTACATATGGAAACAATCCAAATGCCCAAGACAAAACCCTACTCATTGCTACATGTTTTCATAGTCTCTAACATGTTTAATAGATGTTGTTGGAGCTATATATAGCCTGCCCAACCTAACCCTAGGTCTCAACTATATATACCTAACCTATGTGCTTTCCACACACTTTGGGAGTTATGTTTAAAGTCTCTCATCTCTATCTTCTTCTCCACTTCAACATGGTATCATAGCGCAGTCATGCCCATTGCGCGCATGGAAAATCTACACACATGAAAAATTTTGCACTCTTTAGAAACTTAAAATGATCATAACTTCCTCATACGAGATCGGAATTCGATGATCTAAGAGTCATTTTTTAGGGTTTAAATGCGTTTTAAAGCTGCTTGTCATCTCAACTTTATCAAATTCTGCACTACCAATTTTTAGCAACAATCAGACAACTTTCCAATCCGATGCGCACAATTCTAATCTACTTCCTTTGATATTATTATTTTGATTTTGATCACCATAATAAATTTCTATGTGATTATACATGATTAAGAGTATTCTTTTGACAAGTTAAAATCAACAAATTCTATAGATGAGTAACTACTTTATTCATTAATTTTGAATTCTATTTCCAAAAGTATTGATGTCGAATTGCACAAATTCTTTTCTTTTCGAGATTTTTCTTTTTAGCTTGCAAAGATTTCCTTTGCTTTATTTTTTATTACTTCATGACTTTGATTGCATGTGGCTTTATCTAACAAGGCTATGGTTGCATGTGGCTTTCTCTGGTTACATGTGCCTCATGCATGAATATCCTTCTTAAAGTGGGCATCCTACAAGATTTGGATAAGCTTTATCGTTAGAGATATGTTCTTTTAGTTTCAATCTTAGTTTACAAAAGAAAGGTTATGTAAGAATCATCAAAGAGATTTGTGTTTTCTCTTTTCTAAGGTTGTGGAGATTTGTATACAATAATCCATGTTGAGTTGATCTATGGCTATATATTACAGAAGTTTCTGGTCTTCTTTACCATCAGATCATGATAAACTTTATATTATTTGTTGATGTTGATATACTATGTGGACAATGACAATAAGTAATATTGTGGACTTTTTCCACTATCAACAAAATAGTGTTCATCTTGGCTAGTGGGTATTCTCATAAGGAGCTTCTCTTGATTTCCAACTTTAACATGGAAAGTATGACTATCTACACGTTATTCTATTTTCGAAGACATGAAGATCTTCGTGCTTTTGGAAGCTCTTGGCACAACCATCATGTTCTTGTCACATCACAAAGGAAAGCACGAGGAAGGATTTCACATGCCAATTATGGGTTTCAAGACTCTGAGACAATTCCTTTCTAGTGGCGGTCATCCCCACCTCAACTCTTATGGACTTTTAGTAGCCGCACCCTTGAACTAGCATGGATGTTGTTACATCTTATATTTTTATGGGCATACTTATTTTGAGTTAGACATTCGAGGGACGCATTCTAACCCTATCTTTATAAATTTTGATTATGATTTAAATCTATTATAGTGATTTAAATTGACAAATTCAACTTTTTCTTGTTGTTTTGCTAAGAAGTCAAAATTACAAATTACAAAAGGAATGATATTTAGAGTCATCACGATTGACTTTTTATTTGAGTCATTTTTTGCAGATGATCTCGGCATGTATGCCTTGCCTCATACCGTATCTTTATAAATTGTGATTATGATTTAAATCTATTATAGTGATTTAAATTGACAAATTGGACTTTTTCTTGTTGTTGTGAAGAAGTCAAAATTACAAATTACAAAAGGAATGATATATTGAGTCATCATGATTGACTTTTTATTTGAGTCATTTTTTGATAATCTTGGCATGTATGCCTTGCCTCATAACACAAGGGTGGTTCTCATTATTAATTGTGGGATTTTGATTATATCACTTTTGGCATGTCGATTATATCCTTGGTTATGATTTGTAGTAGACAGGATGCAGGTTTTCTACACATATTTGTAGTAGACAGGGTGCAGGTTTTCTACACATATTTTTCACATACTGGTGGGGGTAGTTTTGCTCCATATACTTTTGGGAAGTTTTGCTCCCAATACTGGATAATTTTTCTCCACATATTTTTCACGTAGTTTTCACGTAGTGGGTAGTTTTGTTCCCGATAGTGGGTAGTTTTGCTCCATATACTTGGGCACTTTTACTCCAAATACTGGGCAATTTTTCTCGACATACTTTATTAGAGCGATTGGACCCCTTGTGTAAGTCGACTTTGTATTTATGTGTTCACATGTTCTTATATATTATATTGTGCATAAATCATTTTTTACGTGTTCATGTTGTCCAAAGAGTGGCATCGTGAACCATCTCTAAAGACATTGTTTTGTGCATAACTCATAATTTTTTTTAGTAGCACGTACCATATAGTTTCACATTTTATATTATTTTTTCAAGACTCCTTGGAGCTTTATTAATATTGGTTGGGGGCCTTTAAACATAGACCTTGGCGGTTCCTTCTTGGTGAAAATTGGATTATTCTCCCATGGCATTCAACCATACATCTCCAGCTCCTTGTAATATTTCCATAGTTCTATCGGCTCTGTGAAGGGTCTTTATGACCATTTTACTTGTAATATTTTCATATTTTCGTAGCTCTATAGGCTGCGTAGGGTTATGACCATTGTACTTGTAATATTTTTAGCTCTACAAGCTGTGAAAGGTCTTTATGATCATTTTACTTGCAATATTTTCATTGTAACACTTCAAATATAATAATGAAATGGTAGGTATATATCGGGGTTGTGGGTTTTTACCTTGTTACTCCCCAAGAGTTTTTTCATCCACAATTCGAAACCTTTGTTTGAGCGGGGCTATTGGATCTATATATAACGTGCCCAACCTAACCCAAAGTCTCACCTATATATACCTAACTACTGCAGTGTGATTTCCACACACTTTGGGAGCTATGTTTAGAGTCTCTCATCTCTATCTTCTTCTCCACTTCAATAGATGCATCATAGCAGGACAAGGGCAAAGGCTATCGATTTTGAGGGGGCCTATGGAGGGAATCAGACATTTTTTCTCCACCCACTGAGAAAAACCTTTACGCCTGAGTTAGGTAGGGCCTCTTCGATAATTCATCTTAGTGTGAAGAGTAGTGTGACTTTTGAGTGCAAATATTAGCGTGCGATTTACACCCTTTCTCCTACTTTTGTTTTCTTCTCCCTATAGCGCCGTAGTAAGGTGGAGGAGCCATATTTTGTTTGTAGAGTGCTATATTTCCTTGCCAAATTGTTTTTAGAGTGCCAAGCATCATATTTCCTCACCATATTTTTTGTAGAGTGCCATATGTTTTGTGGAGCGTTCTACAAAGAACATATGGCCTGAGGAGGCCGCGCCCCACACGGCCTTCTCAGACCATACTTTTTCTTTGTGATTGAAAGGCCATATTTTCTTGGACTCAAGCCATATTTTTTTAATGAAAGGCCATATTTTCCAAGAAAATATGTCCTTTCACAAAAAAACGTATGGTAGAGCAGGCCACACCCATGTAGCCTTCTCAGGCCATTTTTTTGTGAAAGGTCATATTGGAGAAAATATGGCCTTTCACAAAACAATGTATGGCCTGAGGAGGCCACGTTTTTTTGGTGAAAGGCCACATTTTTCATGCTCTAGAAAAAAAAAGGTGTGAGGAAATACAAAAAATAACCTTGAGGAGACTGCCCGGCCTCCTCAAGCCATATTTTTTGAGTATTTTACAGAGCATGAAAAATATGGCATATTTTGTATAGCATAAAAACATGGCCTTTCACAAAAAAAAAATGGCATCTCTTAACCAAGGTCCATAGCCCCATACCCCTGAGAGAACATATTACCCATGGCAAGATCGAAAATAATCTCATCACCACTTTAACACACACTAATGTGTGTAGAGGAATGATGTAATCTAGGGTGGCAAAAAACGTATGGTAGCCAAAGATATAAATGCAGGTGTGCAAATGGAAATAGAAGGCCTATAGCAACCACACGAGGAGACATGCTATGCAATTTCTAGAAGAAAATGAAGGCAGCGAGACGGCACTATGAAGGCCAAGAGAGATGATTTTCAAAAAGAGATCAAGGGGCTGGGCTTGAGAGACCACCAGAGAGGTCACTAAAATGGTGTGTCTTAAGTAGTGCCATTTTCCTGCTTAAGTTTACAGGTTAGAGAATTTGTTGTTTTTGTTCAAGTTTTCACAAGAAAGGAACATCGCAATGTAGAAGGATATGGGTGAAGCAAAGCAATGGGGTGATTGAAGAGACCAGAGAATTGGCCTAGAGTTGTGACTTCAAGTTCTTTGAGAATCTCTTCAATTAGAAACTAGGTTCAGTCAAGACATATTTGACTATAGCTCCCAGAGTGGAAGCTTGGAAGAGCAACTACCAGGATCAATCTGAGGGGGATCCCTAAGTTTCTTCTATGTTTTCTTCTCTTCTTGGTGCCTAGGTCTCAAGTCTATTGAGACGTTGTTGTATTTTATCTATCTAGAGCAGACAGTGAGTCTGGGTTATGTGAAGAATCAAATTAAGTTTGTTGACTTGTTGTTTGATGTGATCAATGATTTGTTTTCATTGAGTCTATGGAGATTGAACCCATGAAGATGTTGGTTGATGATTAGGAAAATGCTTCTGAGTTAGTTTTGAGTTAACATCTATTAGGAAGATACAAGGTCTACTGACTCCAAACAGGTGAGCATCTATTAGGAAGATACAAGGTCTATTTGGAGTCAGAATAGTTTGGATGATGGTATAAAGATCTTGTTTTGACTTGTCTGAGTTGAGAAAAAGAGCCCCGAGATATTTAGAAGAAATGATGCATTTTTGACACCTCAGTATGGGGGAAATTCCCCTCATGAAGGAGGCGCCTATTTCACATGTGTGGGAGAGTTTTAAACTCCCAAATAATGAGATATTTTTATCTCTCCTCTCTCCTGTTTCAACTAGATCCAAAAAGTGGACTAAACTGACCCAAAAATGGTCAAAATTTGACCAAACTGATCTGGAAAATTCTAGAATCAGTTTGCTTGGTTAGAGGCTCACTTTTTCCTATAAATAGAAGCCTCCCCCTTTAATGAAGCTTAATAGTGTTTTTTGCACTGTTACCCTACTTCTCCCAAGAGCCAAAAACTGTGAATTGACTCATAAATCATTAGTTCTTGACCTTTCCCTCTTCTAAAGATTGGTGGCCACTCTTGTTTCAAACAAGAGTAGATCCCTCAAACCATCAAGCCAAAGGAAAGCTCTCAAATTCTCCTTGTTGTAAGTTGGAGATTCTTCTCTTTTCTATTTCATTTTATGGTTTTTATGATTTTTATCTTCTCTAAAATGAATATGATGTTATGCCTCATTGAAAAAAGGCATTCCCCTCTCTTCTTTAGTAAATCCAACCATTCTTTATCCTAGATGAATGATTAATGGATAAAATCAAGTTTTTCATAATGTTTCTCTTAATTAAGTAGAAAATGTTTACATTAGAATGATTTAAATACTCTTGGTGAGATTCTAATTAATTTTAGAGAGTTAAAAATTGAAAAATGGTCAGCCATACAAAGGAGGTTATGGAAAAATTTTCTAAAATTGTGTAAAATAAGTTTTACTTTTTTTTATTCAAAAAGAGTAATTCCCATCGTATATGTATTCTTAAAGTGTTATTCTTCATCCTAGGTATAGAAAAATGCATACTAAAAATATTTTATTATAAAAGTGTTACTTTCTTTAGAATTAAATTCTATGCATAGAAGGAAGCATATTGAAATTGTTAATTTGATTATAAAAGTGTTATATTCATCATAAATGATTTTTATGCATAAATGGATGCATAAAAGAAATTCCTTTATATTAAAAGAGTGATTTTCATCATAAATGATTTGTATGCATAACAAAAAATTTATATTAAAAGTGTGATTTTCATCATAAATGATTTTTATGCATAAATGGATGCATAAAAGAAATTCTTTTATATTAAAAGAGTGATTTTCATCATAAATGATTTGTATGCATAAACATATGTATAAAAGATATTTTTATATTAAAAGTATGATTTTCATCATAAATGGATTTTATGCATAAATTAGATGCATAAGAGAAGTTCTTTTATTCTAAAAGTGTAATTCCTACTAAATTGGAATTATGCATGGATAGATGCATAAAGAATTTATTTTAATCCAAAGGTGTTATTTTCATCAATTTTGATTTTATGCATAAAAAGATGCATAAAGAATTTTATTTTTATTCCAAAAGAGTTATTCTTATCAATTTTGATTTTATGCATAGAAAGATGCATGAAGAATTTTATTTTTAATTCAAAAGAATTATTTTCATCAATTTTGATTTTATGCATAAAAAGATGCATAAAGAATTTTATTTTTATTCCAAAAGAGTTATTCTTATCAATTTTGATTTTATGCATAGAAAGATGCATAAAGAATTTTATTTTTAATTCAGAAGAGTTATTTTTATCAATTTTTATTTTATGCATAAATAGATGCATAAAGAATTTTATTTTTATTCCAAAAAAGTTATTTTCGTCAATTTTGATTTTATGCATAAATAGATGCATAAAAAAAATTTATTTTTATTCCAAAAGAGTTAATTTCTTCAATTTTGATTTTAAGCATAGAAAGATGCATAAAAGATTTATTTTTATTTGGAAAGTATTATTTTCATTGAAATTGAATTTATGCATAATAAAATGCATAAAAGAATTATTTTTATTTTGAAAGTGTTATTCTCATTAAAAATGGAATTTATGCATAGTAAAATGCATAAAAGATTTATTTTTATTTTGAAAGTGTTATTCTCATTAAAATGGAATTTATGCATAGTAAAATGCATAAAAGGTTTATTTTTAATTCGAAAGTGTTATTTTTCTTAAAATTGAATTTATGCCTAAATAGATGCATAAAAGGATTTTTATAAAAGTGTTATACCTACTAAAGTTGTCTTTATGCTTAATTAGATGTGTGAAGAATCTTTATATCAAAAAAATAGAATTCTCTTACATTCTATAAATAGATGTGATGAGATGTGATAGGAATCAGATAGATGTAAATGGATGGATGGAAGTGATATGAATTAGATAAATGAAAATGGATGAATGGATGTGATGTCCTGTGAATTAGGATGTGAATGAATGACAACATGTGAATCGGATGTGAATGGATGATGTGGTTTGATGTGTGAATGATGTGGGTTGATGTAGATGGATGAATGTGGATGTGGATGTGGATGTATGAATGTGAATGGGGATGTGGATGTATGAATGTGGATGTGGATATGGATGTATGAATATGGATGTGGATATGGATGTATGAATATGGATGTGGATGTGGATGTGGATGTATGAATGTGAATGGGGATGTGGATATGGATGTATGAATGTGGATGTGGATGTGGATGTGGATGTGGATGTGGATGTATGGATATGGATGTATGAATGTGAATGGGGATGTGGATGTATGAATGTGAATGGGGATGTGGATGTATGAATGTGGATGTGGATATGGATGTATGAATGTAGATGTGAAAATGAGTGTATGGATGTGAATGTGGATGTGGAAATGGATGTATGGATGTGGATGTGGATGTGGATGTGAATGTGGATGTGGATGTATGAATGTGAATGGGGATGTAGATGTATGAATGTGGATGTGGATATGGATGTATGAATGTAGATGTGAAAATGGATGTATGGATGTGAATGTGGATGTGGAAATGGATGTATGTATGTGGATGTGGATGTGGATGTATGAAGTGAATGGGAATGTGTGGATGTATGAATGTAGATGTGGATGTATGAATGTAGATGTGGATGTGAATGTGGATGTGGATGTATGAATGTGAATGGGGATGTGGATGTATGAATGTGAATGGGGATGTGGATAAATGATATGTGATGTGAATGAATCTGAGGTGATGAGATGGAAAATGATGTGATTGGATGACAATGAGTACACATATGAATGGAATGTGGAATAAGTAATGTGGGGACTGATGAGGGATAATGTGGAAAGACGAGAGTTCATTATAGAAACTATATTTGTGACCTTTTTGTAAATGATTGTTTTATGTCAAGAATGCTGGGGAAGCATTTTTGACCGTCTTGTGATTAAGGTTGTGGAGACCTAACTGATAAAGTTGCAACAGCTGACGGAGAGTCAATGGAGGACGTCTCGCGTAGCATGGTCGGTCGAGGTCTTGACCAGCCTCGGTTTGATTTAAATGGTGAGCTTCCGGTACGGTGGATGAGGGACCAAGGAAGCGGCCTATGAGTGAAGCGCTAGGTGACCTGCGAAGGATCCTAGAGGGTGCTGACCATACGGTGCTCGGGTTGTGGGCCGCCAAAGATACCCACACGTGCATCGTGGAAGATATTGAATCAAGGAGTAAGAGTTGTTTTCTAAAACCGGGTATGGATCTGGTTGATTGACCTTGCTGGTCCTCAATGGATGAGTCCATGACTCTTTTATATGGATCTGTTGGTTGATCTTGCTGATCTTCCAAGGAGATTCCATTTTGTTATGTGAATATATTGCCGGTTACTATGAGCTAGGAACCATCGAAAAGGCCCCTGTGTGAATAAGTGGTGAGCGTTCTGGTTGCCAATGATGCCATAAGTACACCGATGAAAGAATGATTGGAAATAAGGATTCAACCAGAGATTTTGAGGATTGTGATCAGCGACACAATGGTTTCATTAAAGGATTGTTTTAGAGATAGCTGATGCTGAGAAAAAAGACAATTTCATATTGGGTGTGTAAGTGGTGTGACTAGTTTTATGTTTGCATGAACATCCGGCTAGGGGGCCTAGGAACTCTTTTCCGTGGTACTCGAGACAAAACCTAACCAAATTCCTAATTGGATCCCATCACTACAGTGGTTGGGCGGTTGGCTAACCCATGGGACTGGATGGGGTTAGGCTGAACTGATGGATCCATAAATCGAGACTCAATTTCTATTTAGTTCGATAGATGAAGTAAATTCCGGACAAAAATTGTTCTATGGAAAAGAATCAACGGATGGCCTCAATGAGGAAAAAAGCGTTGGTCTCTATGATCCAAGTACAGTCTTTTTCCCTGATCTGACTAAGGGAGTTATTACGGGTTCGGTCAGATGAGCTCAGTTAGTTAAGGCTTTTGACTACGTTAGGGAAAAGTTGTCCTGGTGGAATCGCCCGTGCTTTTCGGGCAAAGGAAGTTTTTCCGGGGTTCGGTTTTGAAAAAATCGATGGATTAGTCTCTTGTCCAGATATCCGTGGTGGGCGAGGCCCCGAGTGTGGGACACTGCCCCGCGCAAGAAGTGCTACTTCCGCTGCTAGCACCGCTGAATTTGTTGCGCGGTGGGGACAGGGATCTTACAAAAACATACCCTTTTTCTATTCAACCTGTGAATACCCGCTTTAAATGGTACCCTTATGTATGTAAAAAATGTGTAAAAAGGGGATTTTAAAAATCCCTTCTATTGAACACACATGCTATGCTTACATATTTATGAGCAACCCCCCCCCCTCTCCGATTTCGAACAATCAACAACTTGTATGAAATCATCCTCATTCAACTCATCTCATAACCATTTGTCTTGTCTTTCACATTGGGTACCTCCATGACCTTCCATGTCTGGTCTTTCACATAGGCTACCTCCATGATCTTAGTGGCATCTGCAACATCATCCCACATCATCCACTTCAAAACACATAGCATCACTATCATCTAGAAAAGTATCAACAATGCACAAAGGAGCGTCATGTAGCTCATCTTGATTACACTCATCAGCACCCACAATATCCATATAGAATCCCTTGCCACTTCCAAAATACATTCAGATGCCTGCTTTACAGCACCATCTTCTTCTAGTTCCCTTTCTAAAAACACACAATTAGCATCTTTCAAACTTGTATCTACTTCCTTTGAACACATATTAACAATCAATTCCAAAACTCCATCCTCATCAACACATATATCTTCTAATATTACTGACTCTACAAACTCTGATCCAACTCAACTTCCTGATCTGATTCATCAAGAGACTCTTCTACATAATAGCTCCATCCATACTCACATTATCAAAATGATTTGAGGGTTTCTCTTGATCCCAATCAATTTTGAGGATCTCTAGTTGTGCAACATCATTCAAAACCCCAACCTACTCAGTCAAGCTCTATACCTCTCTGTGGAGGCACCAAAAAGTGATGACACAGAAGCGGTATAGCTATATATGCCTTTATAGAGTGTCACACTTCCACACACTAATACAAACACACCCAAAACACCAGACCCAAGAGTATGAACAAAACTTTATTTCAATTCAAGTCTTCATCTTTACAGAGTTGAACATCCATTACATCCTCAGAACCATCTTCTTCACAAATCAGCCCACTCCCCTTCATCGATGTGAACTATGACTGACCAATACCCTGTATCACTCTCAGAATATACAACCTCAAACATAGAACCATCTTCAAAGTAGAGTTCTTCGATATCTGGACCAAACTCCAGGATAAGATACATATCTGAGGAGGGCTACCCTCAAAACTTTACTTCAAGTTTACAAGACTGTATTTTCAGGACAGCATCTATTACAAGCATGCATACAAGAGCTTAGTTCCAACTTAGACCCTTTATACAAATCTTTCCAGAACACCCGTCCAGTATGCTCTCACACAGGAGATTTCATTCATGTATACAATTCAGCTCCAAAACAGCCCACAAAACCTGCATATAATTGTCTCTAGACTTCTTAAAACTCCTTTTGTTTTACCCCTTCTACTGCTGTTTTGCTGCAGCCAATTTAGAAATTCAAAAAACACCTATTGACTTGTACCTCCTGGCCTGCAACACCTTGGGAACACCTCCCCACACAATCATAGCAAAACAAAACACCCAAAACAGATCTGAAATTCAGCAATTTCAACAACTTTCCTAGGCAAAATCCTCCTCGTGTAGCTTCTCCTCTGCCACCTTCTTCAAAAACTCCAGCAAACCAGTAGCTTTAGAGGGAAAAAGAAACCTTGTAGCACCACATCTGCTTCTAGACTCCGGCAAGACAAGGCCGGCAATCACTTCAACTTGGGGCCTCTCGCACACCTCTAGCAACAGAGTATGGAATGACTGTCAGAGCAACACGAACATATCCAACAAAACAGTCCAACAGTGAGCTACAAATCAGCCCTCAATCCTCTTCAAACCTCAGTCTTCAAACTTTCAAAACGGGCCACAATCGATGCCCTTAAATCCCCCACTAATGCTAGGTTTTCTTCCCACCAAGAGTGGCCTGGTCGGCCTCCTTCAAGCTTTGAAAACAATACCCTGTTCACTTGAAAGTTGCTTGCACACTACCACACAACTGCCACCAGCTCTCGACTTCCAAAGATAAAGCACCACATCTCAATGGCCACAAGAGCAGCACAAACACTATCCATATATAAGCTAAAAGTCAACAGTACCAATACACCTCTCACCTCAATGATTCTTGTTGCCCAATATGCCTCCTTTCTCTGGTCTGCAGTAGCGTATTCTCCTCAAGGAAGATTCTGACAGAGTTTCCCCTCAATACTCGCTGCAAGCCACCGCAAAACAGCCCCTATATGCTTGGCAACAAACCTCAAACTCACCTTGGAAATGTTTTCTACATCTCAATAGATACAGCCTGCTCTCGGCTTTACAAGGCAATGAATCTCAATAGCCCAATTACCACCCAAACAACACCATAGTACACCAACAACAAACTGAAAACTCAACAACAGAGCACTGTCACCTTACACTCATCAATGGCTAAGATCTTTTGCTTTCTTTCTCAGTGGTCTGCAGCTTGATTTCTGAAGCACCCAGGCTGCAGCTCCCCGTAACATTCCCTATATGCTTCACCTTAAAGTCGTTGGCTCTGCCCATGTACATGGCCCTCTAAAAGGTTCTGTACAAGGCATTAATAAATAATACATCTCTCAACACCATTTAGAGAACATCAGAGCGCAGACTCTGATTCATCGTGACAGCATAATGATTGCACAAACATCAAGAAAGACATAATAAAACACTGCACAAAGACATAGCAGAACTTCTCCTTCATGCATTAGCGATCAGAATCAACGTTCCATTCTCTCATCCCTAGATACAACTGTCAGGGTAATAACTACTCGGTTCAGATCCCAAAGGGTACATCCACACGTAACTAACCCCCAAGCCCTTTGACTAAGGTCTAAGAATTACATAATAAAGCCTTAACACTTGGCACAGCCTGGTGGCTAAATTTTTCCCAAAAATTTGACCAGAACCCATCAATCCCTGATCAGCAAAATCTGAGTTCTGCAGTAGACCTCTGATCATGTAAAGAGAGTGTCTAGAACAAAATAAAATTTCCCTAAAAAGAAAATGCCTAGTGTTTTTCTGTTTTTTTTTTTAGTAGTAGTGTTGAAAAACACTGTGGAAACATTCCGAGCATCACTATGCCTGACCACATCATTTGGTAAAGCTTTATCCATACCCATCAACAAGCCCACATGCTCATCAGAGCTCTTTGTCTGAACAGCTCCAGATGTTTGTCCTTCAGCAGCACCTACTCCTTCTTCATGTGTCTGAAAAAGGGCTCTAATCTTCTTCAGCTTCCCTGCAGACGATTTCAACTTAACAAGCTTAAAAGGATTAGAACTTGGACTTTCTATCCCCATCACATGAGACTCCTCTGGTCTGATTGTGCTTTTCAGAGCAAAACCACTCCGCGTCTTATATTCGAGCATATCCTCTGTTTCATCCACCTTGCTCTGAAATTTGGACCTTTCAGCTACAAGCTGTACCACCTCAGCTTCCAGTTGAGCAATGCACTTCAAATTATCCTCTTGCTCCATTGTGTTCACAATGCCTTTGGTTCTGATAAGGCTTGAAAACAAACTGCCCAATTCTTTCTCTGATCTCTTTCCATATCACTGATCCCTGTTGAATCATTTCTGATTTGGTTCTCCCCACATCTGCTTCAGAGACCAGAACACCTCCTATAGACAGTTCTTCATGCTCACTTAATATTTGCTCCTTCATCTGTTCTAAGGGTTCCAATCTATTTAGAAGCATCCTATTCTCTATTTCAAGCTCCACCTGTCTTTCAAGAAGTCTTTGCATCTCTGACTCTACACTATCCTTCAAAGATGTTGTCCATTCTTCAAACAACTTCAGAGACAATCTATTCTTAACCAACTGACTAGTCTGTTCAGAGATCTCCTTAGCTGAAGAAACTTTCAACTCAGCCATGTCAGCATTCAGAGTTTTAATCTAATTCTGCAACAATTCAACTTCTTGAGCTTTTTCTACAAGCATTTGTCTAAATTGATCATTAGCCTTCTGCAATGCTCTTCCGCATAAGCTCTATTTTGATATTCCCTAATCTTTTCAACTTGTTGTACACAAAACTTCTTCAGAACTTCAAGAGTATCTCCCACATTTTCTGAAGTGACAGTCCAATACTGCTCTTAACCAGATTTAGCTGCCAACGGAGTCACCTTCGGAGGCATCCCTTGCATCTTCAAAAGATCAGCTCTTTTGCTACCTCCTTCCACATGTTCCTTTTCACTCAACTGCATCTTCTTTGCCAACTTGGTTTGAGAAAGAGTCGGAGATCCTATCCCAGAGACTTTTGTACCTAAAAATGGTTCATCATCATCATCTATCCCAGACTGCAACACAGAAGTTGTAGCCTCTTCCAAACTATAACTTGCCTCCGCCGAGAGACACCCTACTGTTTTCTGCTCCTCCTCTGTCAACTGTCTATCCCTAAGTTTCCTCTTCAGAGTCAGAGCCACTGTATGTGAAGAAAGTCTAGGGTCCATAGGCTTTGCAGGTATAGCTATTTGAAAAGAGTCATAATCAAATAAGGCCTTAAGGAAAGGGCCTAACCTACTCTTACTAACTGCTCTCCTTTTATCCTTCGCTCCCACTTCAATCATAATCCTCTGTTGATGTACCACAGTGGCCCAATCCACATCTACTCCTGCCTCTGCTGCAGCTAAAGGGCTATAAGATTCTTTTGACATATAATCAACCTTCTGGAGTAAAAGAACACGCTCCATAAACCATCGCAATTGCTGCTTCCTGGCGGCTTCTACTATCTTCAAATGATAATAATACCTGGAGCCCACAGGATTCCCAAATTCTCTCTCCATATCCTCATCAGAAACTAAATTCAAAGCTTCCAAACCTAGGTTAAAAGGTAATTCAAATACCTGAGAAATCAGAGCTGGGGTTATCCTTGTGCCTCCTTTGAGTACTCCCTCTGTCTTTCTCAGCAAAGCTAGCTGTGTGGGAGCATATATATTGTCTTGCCACTCAGCCGAGGCTAACTTTGCATACCCGATCAACCCAATTGAAGTAAGCCACTGAATGTTTGCGTTATTCTCCAAATCCATGCTATACTTAAAAGGTGCAAAGTTCTCCATCAGGCTACCCACAGCAGTAGAAATATCCTTCATAGAAGTCTCCTCCTGTTGCTCCGTCTCTTCAGAATCCGAGCTAAAACACTGCTCCACTTCTTTGCTTGGCGCTGAATGCTCTCACAGGGACCGTCGAACTGATGTGGTCTCCGCCTTAGGTCGCCCTTGTATAGGCTGCTTACCCTTCACATGGCTAACCTGCCTAACTGTATTCAGAGCAAGAAGGTCCGGCCTAGTGGTAGAACTATGGGGCATGTGAGCAGGGAAATAAGGAGAACAAAGAGAAAAAGAAGAATGAGGCACACAGTACACAGCACAATGAGGCTTCTGGAATGGACGCCTCTGAAACGCAGATGTCACCTCTCGCAATCTTCCCTTCCATACACTGCTAGAACGGACAGGATGAATTCGTGCATGCCGTCCCCTCACTGGTGCGAGTTTATAGGGATTCTCATGCATCACATCGGCCATTACCGCAAATAATGTCGGACAAAAAGTTAAATCAAGCCAACTGACAGCCGACTCGTGCGAAATGTATTCCCCACCGTTCAAATTTAAAAATCCAAGCGGACTCTGATCCACACACAAGCTCTGAATTTCCTTTGTTCTCTGATCTTTTACTCCGCCCTGATCTGAACATGTACTCTGAACTACAGGGGGAGTGCCCACAAATGGCTTAAGTCTAAACCCATTTACCCCCTTTGGTACCAATGTTCCAAAGGCATCTGAAAGCATGAAGATTCCTTGCCCTAAGTCTTTTTCAATTTTGTAGGGCCCAATGTACCTAAGCCTCAACTTCCCTAGGTGTGGCCCTAACTTGGAATTGTAAAGCATGACCCAATCTCCCACTTTGAAGACTTTGAACTTAACATTCCTATTTACCCAAGCTTGTCTCCTTTTTTGAATAATCTCTGAAACATAAGCACTCACATTGCTCTGTCTTCCTCCAACTGATTCAGATTGTGTTGTCTATAGATCAGAGATTCTCTGAGTGGGAGTCTGCTTTCTGCAGCAACTCTCAAGCTAGGCACCACAAACTCCATGGGTACTACTGCTTCTAACCCATAAACAAGCCTAAAAGGAGTCATTCCAGTGGTTAAAAGTTGTTCGAAATGACCATAAAGCTGAGTCCAACTTCATATCCCAATCAGACTTGTTGTCCTGAACAATCTTCTTGATGATTTTAAGCAGGATTTTGTTTGAACTCTCAGCCTGTCCATTTTTCTAAGGATGATATGGAGTGGACTTCTTATGCAAAATCATATGGGTTTGAGTCAGCTCTCTGATAACATCATTCAAGAAGTGTGTTCCTTGATCACTGACAAGCTCAATGGGACATCCAAACCTTGTCATGATGTTACTATACAAGAATTTGGCCACACTAACTGCTTTATTGTCTCTGAGAGAGCCACTGCTTCCACCCATTTAGTACAATAATCTGTAGCCACCAGAACATAACTCTTACCTGTCTTGCTTTTTTGCGTAATAGGACCCACAAAATCTAATCCCCATTTCTGAAATGGATCTAAAGGTAGCACAAGGTGGTCTGACATCCTATCTTTAGAATTGGGTTGGCCCACTTGCTGACAAACCAAACATTCCTTGGCATATGTGTGAGCATCCTTCAAAACTGTTGGCCACCATAGACCTGATTGTAAAATCTTCTTTCCTGTTATTTCCCCTGAGAAATGACCTCCAGACAACCCTGCATGTGCCTCTTGTACCACTACTGCTTGTTCAAAATCAGGAACAAATCTTCTTATTATCTGATCTATCCCCTTTCTATACAATGCTCCAGCAATGACTAAAAATGGTTTGCTTTTCAGCACAAACTTCCTTTTCTGATCCACACTCATCTCTTCTGGTAACAATCCATCAGTGAGAGAAACAGCAACATTTGATCATAAAAGGAGTCAGAGCTCCAGCTCTGAACAGATCAGAGTCAGGGAAATAATCATTAACTCCTCCAGCATCTTCTTTACTTTCAAGTCTGCTTAAATAATCTGCCACACATAGCATGCTGATTCCCTGGAGTATGTATTATCACAAAGTCAAATTCTTGCAACAACAACATCCATCTTGCTAATCTTCCTGTCAACTGTGGTTTCTTCACAAGAAATAACAGAGCTTGATGGTCAACATGGAAGAAGGCTTTGTTAGCCAAGAGATAATGTCAGAATTTCTGTAAAGAGAACACCATGCCCAAAGCATCTCTCTCTATAACTGAGTAATTCCTCTCAGCTGAAGTAAGCATTCTACTTGCATAGTAGACAGGTCTGAACCAATTCTTGATTTTTGCGTGCATAAGAACACCTCCTACTGCAATGTCTGAAGCATCAACAAATACATGGAATGGTAAAGACCAATCAAGAGGCTACAAAATTGGAGCTACCACCATCATCTTCTTTAGAGTCTGAAATGCCTTTTCTTGGGCCTCTGACCACTTGAATTCTACTCCTTTCTTGGTTAAATGTGACAAGGGTGCACATACATCTGACAAATATCTTAAATGTCTGTTGTGCCACTTGATATGACCCACAAACCTAGATGTTTCCTTCAGATTCACTGGGCTCTTGGACTTTATGATGCTCTGAATTTTTCTTGGATCCACCTGTATACCTTCCTCTGAAATTATGTGGCCCAACAAAACTCCTCTTTTAACTGCAATTACACATTTGTATGGATTCAATGACATACCATACTTCCTGCATCTCTCAAAACCTTTCCTCAAGTGCTCCAAATGCATCTCTTTGGATCCAAACACACAGAAATCATCCATAAATACCCTCATAAAAGAAGACAAATAGGGCTCAAACACTCTACTTGCCACCTCTGAGAAAGTTGGTGGTCCATTTTTTAATCCAAAGCTCATTACTGTGAACACAAATGCTCCCCACTCTATAATGAAGGCTGTTTTGTGTTCATCAGGGTGCATCCTGATTTGATTATATCTTGAAAACCCATCCAGAAAACTATATATTTGATGCCCAACTGAATCTAGCAGAGTATCTGCAAAAGGTAATGGAAAAGGATCTATGATGGTGGCTGCATTGAGCTTTCTATAATCCACACAAACTCTGATTCTTCCATTTTTCTTGGGGACGACTACAATTGGAGATAGCCATGTTGCTTCATGTACAGGCTTAATGAATCCCACCCTGAGCAGCTTGTCAATTTCATCTTTAACCTACTTTGCATAATTGGGATTCATTCTGTATCTCTGTTGGATAACAAGCTATAAAATGCAGGATTGATACCCTTCATATCTGAATATTCCCATGCAAAAATATCCTTGTATTCCATTAATAATTTCAAAAGATTGTTTTTGAATTCTCCTTCCACATGAACACTAACTTTGACAACTTTAGGGTCATTCTCTGTTCCCAAATTCCATTCATTCAGATCATCCTCCATAACTCTAGCTGATTTCTTCATACTGTTTTCATATCTTTGCTCTGCTATTGCAATAGTCTGATCAGTTGATAAATCATTCTGCATCTCCTCTGAATGTGACAGCTCTGATTCTTGTAGAACTCTGAACTGTTCCTTAGTCACTCAGTCCCTGTTTGAATATCCTGTAATTGCTGGTCTCTTTCCTCTTTTGCAGAGCTACAGCAAAACAATCCTCATAATCTCCCAAAATAGTCATCACATTTATATCAAACACTGGGACAACTGCTGGATTGGCCTTCAAATATTCCTCTTCTTCATCATCTTCTACTTCATCTGCCAGGTGTTTGCCTTGTGCCCACAAAACTCTTTGCTCCTTTGGCATAAATATAGTAGATGTCATGGGTAAAGTCTGTTTCTGGTTCCCCTGTTTCAAGATCACCATATTAGCTCCCCAATCTTGCTATAACTTAGCCTGCCTGAACCAGGGTCTTCCAAGGAGCATTGGGTAAGCCAAGTTCCCTGATTGCATCCTGAGTACTACAAAGTTGACCATAAACTTCAATCCTGCAATGAAGATCTCCTGGTTTTTTAGCAAACCTAAAGGTTGTAATCTCCTCTGATCAGCCATTTTTACCTGAAAAGGTGCTGGATGCAACTTTTGGCTCCCAAATTGAATGTAAACTGACTGAGGAAGTATATTAACTCCTGATCCACCATCCAAAAGAACTCCATGTATGGGGGGCTGGCCCTGATATTTGACTGATATGGCAGGAACTTTGAAATCAACATCTTCCACCTGAACAATATTACTCATTAAAAATTTACTTTCAGGTGAATCAACACCTTTTCTCTGAAGAATTCTTTGAAACAGCAAATCTCTGAACCCTGGACTAATGTCAGCAATTGGTCAAGAGAAATCTGAATTTTTGAATGTAAGAGAGCTTCATAGAGTGAGTCAACCTTAGAAATTTCCTCTTCTCCTTTGTCCTGTCCTTGTTCTTCACAAACCCCTTCAATTTGTTCTAACATTAGTTCTTCCAAAGCTGGCTTCTTCTTGTCCAACTTCCTCTGTGAACCTTGCTTCTAACTTTCTCCTGATCTGCCCATTGAATTGGACCTTTATTCAATTTTGCAGCTCTTGTCACTGCCAAGGCGGGAACCTGTTGTTTCCCATCCTTATCATTTGCATGGACTACACATCCAGAACAATCACAAGCAACATTCTCAACCATATCAGAGTTACTCTGAAACTGGTCCTCTATCACTGTCACTGCATTTAGCTGTGTTATTTGTTGGTTTTGCTGCATCTTTCCTCTGATTTTGATCTGCTATACAGGGTACCTTACAATTGGGATACCCCTCTTTGTCCTATGCTTGCACCATAACTCACAACTTGGACCCTGTCTATGACCCTCTTTGTCACAATAAGTGCACTTCAATTCTCCTCTAAAATCTGATTGCCATGTTTGTCTAGGCTGTGATCTGAACTGTCTATTTGGTCCTCTAGCTTGAGCAGGGAAAACTTGATTAGATGAAGTTTCGTTCTGCCTGCTGCTTTGACCTGGGAACTCTTCCTCTGAAATTTGGGTTATACCAGCAAAATTGGTTGCTAAATGTCCTTCCTTTGAGCATATCTGACACACTGGTCTATCATTTTGTTAATACTAAGGCATACTTCAATGCTTTAAGCCTCTTTAACAATTGTTCATCATCCAATCCTTTCTTCTTCTTTTTGCCCTTATCTTTGGACTTTGAAGATTTCTTCTTTTTCCTTTTCTGGCTAGTTGATTCATCATCTGAATCTGAGTCACTATTATATTCTGAATTATCATCAGAGCTCTCTGAGTCTGTGTCTCCATCAGAGTCAGATTCCAGGTCTGAATCAGACCTCTTTTTCTTTTGCTTCTTCTTAGTAACACCCAACCTCTTTTCTACTCTTACTGCTGCTTGCACCAAAGCATCATAACCTGCAGCAATGTCTACATTAGCCACTGCTGATCTGTCTTCCTTAATCCATTCAGGAAATAAGAAGCTAACATCTCATTGGAAAGCCTATCTGCTCCTTCCAATCTTCGAGAGAGAACCCTGAACTTCTGAGCATAGTCCTCTACTAGCATTTCTTTTTGTTGAAGATCTTTAATTTTATTTATGATGGTTGTTTTCTCCCTTCTGAACCTGGCAAGAAAACTATCTCTCAAAGCATCAAAGTTTCCAAAATGTCCCAAACCATACTGGCTAAACCAATCCATTGCTGAGCCTTCTAAGGTAGCAACAAACTGCCTCTTCTTCACCTCTCCCCCATAAAGTGTGTCATAGCCACTAGCCTCCCACCTTGTTTGGAATTGGGCTACATGGCAATCAGGGTCCTCCTTGGGTTTTCCCCCCTAAACTTTGCTGATCTCACCTTTGGGTTCTGTGCTAGTGGATTTTGAGGATTCATTGCTGCCCCTCCTCTAACTGGCCTCCTTGTTGCTAAGACTGGTAATGGTTCAAACTGCAACCTTCTCCTACTACTTCCCGTAATAACTCTATTCAACAAGGTTCCCCCAAGAAATGTCCTGAAAGTGCTTGAGAATACTGGTGGATTTTGAGCATCCTCAACACTTCCTGCTTCTACATTAGCATTTGAATCATTATTTAAAATTGGAATACCCAAATCAGATTCAGATTGTATCGAACCTATCGGAATCCCTTCTCCTTGAACAGCATCCACAAACTGATCATGTACTTCTTCCTCATCATCAATATCCTCTGCTTCTTAATCCAATGTTTCCTCCTCTACATCTTCTTCCAAAACAGTTTCCAATGCTACACTTGTTCCCGGAGGAACTTCATAATCTGAATCATAATCATTACCTTCTTCATCATCATTTCTGCCTATTAAAGCAACGTCAGCATCTCTGGCCCTTGACCTTGTATAATATCTTCTTGAATTCCCCGAATTATCTTCAGACATCCAAGGCTAGCGGTCCTCTGAATAAGTCGTATCCTCCCAGAACTCAGGGCATTCGAACCCGCAGGATCGCCAATGTGTACATGGCCCTCTAAAAGGTTCTGTACAAGGCATTAATAAATAATACCTCTCTCAACACCATTCAGAGCACATCAGAGCGCAGACTCTGATTCATCGTGATAGCATAATGATTGCACAAACATCAAGAAAGACATAATAAAACACTGCACAAAGACATAGCAGAACTTCTCCTTCATTCATTAGCGATCAGAATCAACGTTCCATTCTCTCATCCCTAGATACAACTGTCAGGGTAATAACTACTCGGTTCAGATCCCAAAGGGTACATCCACACGTAACTAACCCCAAGCCCTTTGACTAAGTTCTAAGAATTACATAATAAAGCCTTAACACCCCAACTGAACCTACACCACATAAGCTTCCAGTAGAGCAGCCCCCAATTGGTCGCTCTCTTCTCTGGTTCTTAGCTCTGGAGGTCTTCGAAGGTCGCCTTGATGTGTGAGATGTCGTCGTCTGCAGAGCATTTCCTCTCTTCCTCTCTTCTCTTCCACTCTCTCTCTCTCAATTGCTTACAGGTTGTAGGAGCATCCTGTCGGCCTCCTCGCGTAGCTTCACAGCACCTCCAAAGGATTAACAAAACCCATCGACCAGCTCTAAGAGAATCTGTGTGTATATTGTTCAACAGTCTTGCGCCACCTCTAGAAGGAGTCGTTTAGCTCTCAAAACCCTCAAATTAAAAAAAAATGGCGCCGCCCTTCAGCTTCACGCTCCCAAAAAAGAAAAAACTCAATCAACTCCCTCAGACTCCAAAAACGGTGAGTTCTCCTTGAGGGTCCCTAGGCTGACACTTGGCATTGGCCTGCATGCCTGCCACTTATTCAAATCAACCTCCTAGATGACACATAGGTGTCTAGTCACATTATCAACATCCATCACATAGTCTACCTTAATCCCTTTTAAACTTTGGAAATTGTGCCAAAATCTTTTATTTTTTCTCTCTTTACTTTCTCTCACCTGTACATTAAATTTATCTCAACCAAAGCTCAAAACTGACTCAAACTGATTACATGTTCCTGAAGCTCTTAGTATCCTGCAGAGTATATACACATCATCAGTCTCTGTTTTTGTCCACACACCGTGAAACAATTCAAAATGGTTCACACCATGAACCGAATCAAACCACTTCACATCGTGAAATGCTTAACCGTGAAATGGTTAAAAAACCCTAATAAATCGCCAGCCAGACACATGGCATACCCAATTAAGATGGTTCGGGGGCCGATGACCACATAATAAATCCTAGTAGTTCTAGAGTCTACACAACAAACGCCACCATCCAGCCCTTCTCACATGTTGTTCACTAACCTTTCACCAATCTGCAACTCCATCATCTCGGATCAGCCCATCTCAGCAGAAGTTGGTGTAACACAAGCTCCTACAAAACAAGCTCCACACGTGAGGATGAGGGTGAAAAGAATGAAGAGGCAACATCAGCACACCCAGAATCTCAAGAAGCTCAAGAAGCTAAGAAAGAGGAAGAGACCTGAAGAAACCACAAGTCCAATTAATAGAAGGTGATTGGAAGCTAAAGACACAATTGATCAAGGTTCATTCTTGCACAACCTTGATGCTCAGCTCTTTCTCAAAGAAACCTTGGAGGGCCTCGATACGCTACTGGTGCACCAAAAAGAAGGCTCGGCCTCCACAAGTGTAGATTTATGGACACGAGCTCACTTTCTCACAACTCACTTACTACATGAAAGGAATGCTACACTATGGAAACAGGTCCAGGAGTCTACGAACCAAGTGACAACACTTAAAGAGCAGCTAGTAGGCTGATGCCACTCACAAGGACGTCATTATAAAAAGCTTAAAGGAAGCTGAGGAACATGAGGCTAGATTGCAGACCTTGGAGAGTAATAACAGGTTCATCAACAAAACCATGTTCTGTACCACAAAAGAAAACGAGGAGCTAAAAGTAAGACTAGATCCCAACTACAAAAAGAAGTGGTGTATGCAATGGAGAAGGAAGTACAACATGCAAAATGACTAGAGGAAGCAAAAGCCACATTTCAAAGGCAAAAGAAGATGGGTACACAGGACAAATAAAAACACTAAGTGAAGCAATTACTCAGACATAAATAGCGTGGTAAGCCTACATACAGAAAGAGAGCAGATGAACAAAGCCCATGCCAAGAAACTGAAGTCCCTAAATGAGGTTATCATTAAAAAGTCCAAAGATATTGTTGTTAGTCATCAAATCAAAAGGTCACTAACTCCACTACAATTCCAAGAGGCCAAGAAAAGGGATTCTCATGTGTGCTACAACTTCACACTTCTCACCATCAACATTCCAAAATATAACAAGTCAAAGACAACAATTGCTCACATGGATAAGATCATGGCACAGAATCCTAGATCTATATGTAGTAGTTGCTATGAGATTTCTGAAGTTATTCATGGTCCTCATCGATCAACCAAAAGAAAGACATGATAGATTTGAGGCAGAGCACCTTTGCTTTGACATGAATACAGGGCTAACTGAAAGAGGCATGATGCTTTACTATCATCGCCTAAGGTGTCTTTCAATATACATACATGTCATATTTGCAAACATGATCGACACTGGGTTCTGGACTTCTCACTCAGCATTTTGAAGAACCCTCAAAAAGCTTTAGTCCCACCGCAACTTCTATAGACACGAGTTTAGCGACCACGGATTTGGACCTAAGTAAGGTTCTGAGGACAAAACCTACATCAGGTGCGAGGGGGGATGTTAATCCCATTTTAAATTAACAAAGATGCTCCTCCATTTGAGGACATTAATAAGTGTCATGTAAAGACACTATAAAAGTTGTATTGAGATACTGGCCACCCAAGGCCTTAGTTAGTAAGTTTTGGGAGCCCAAGTAATGTGAATAAGGGCCAGTTGTATAAAAGGCAATTCTCATAATGAAATGACACAATCCCCCTTTGTGCTATGAGAGCTCTTGTCTTCTCTTGAGAGGAAGAGTGATAGAGATATAGAGAGAGTGAGAGTGAGAGTGAGAGGGAGAGGGAGAGTGAGAGTGAGAGTGAGAGTGTACCCTATTGCATGTTCCTCTTTCATGCATGTGTGTGTGAGAGTGAGAGGTAGATTGCCTTGCATTGTGGTGCGAGAGTGAGAGGTAGATTGCCTTGCATTGTGGTGCGAGCGACTCCATGATGACAGCGCAGAGGTGGAGATCGGAGTGGAGCTTCTAAAGGGGAGCCTCAAGGGACGTGAGCTCAAAGCATTGGTAAGTACACAATGATTGTTGTGTCTATTGCTTCTCTCATTTGCAGTTGTGTGGAGTTCCCTCTTGGGAGGTGCAGTAGCCCTAAAACAAAGATGCAAATGGAGAGGTCTTTCTAGAAATAGATGTATTTAGAGCCATGGATGTAGTTGAGGACATGAGAGAGTCGATGATGAGAGCAATAACGTCTTATTTCATTTTTATTTGCCAAGCAATACTTGGTTTTTGTCACAGTCGTCTTGTTTGGGACTATTAATGGGGGCTTGAGCAGACAATTTTCATAATTTCTTGTAAATATTGCTACATATCCTTGTCTTTGGGATCATTAGTGCAAGGTTTGGAGATAAATATTGGCATATTCATTTTTGTAAGTATTGCTACATATCTTTGTATTTATTTGAAAAGTAACTAAAAACTGGTTGATAAGGACTATGAGAACTAAAAACACTTAAATTTTATTTAGAAGTTAGACAAAAAAAAATGACGTTCTTTTCAATGCTACTTCCAACTCGCATTTCAATGCTTATTTTGACACAAGCATAGATGATTTTTTGACATTTATTTCGATGTCATTTCGACGATGCGAACACCGTCAAAACTAGGCATCGAAAATAGAAGATCTTGTAGTAGTGCTAATGCTCCCACTCCTTTGATGACCATGATGATGAACACTATACTTCATCCTATTTAGAAAAATTTGTGGTGGTTTTTATTGATGATATACTAGTCTTTAGTCAAAATGAACAATAACATATTGAGCACGGTCCTTTAGAAAAGTATTTTAATTATTGAAGAAAAATAAATTATTTGCTAAAAAATATAAATGTGACTTTTTCAAAAAATAAGTGTGTCCGAGGAAGGGATTTGTATGGATCCTGATAAAGTTGAAGCTATATTGAGATGGAAGACCCCATCTAATATACTAGATGAATTACAAACCTTTTTAAGACTTGCATGGTTCTATCAAAGGTTTGTAAGGAATTATGATAAAATAGATGTTCCAATGACGAACCAGCTTAAAGGAAAAGGAAAACAATTTAGTTGAACTCATAATCAACAAAGTAGTTTTGAAAAGTTGAAAGTAGCAATAGCTACTGTTCCTATTTTGCAAATAGTGAACCAAATGAACCATTTATATTGGAAGCAGTATTATTGCATAAGGAAAAGTTCTTTTTATTACTATTCAACTTAAGAAAAAGAACTATTTGTAATTATGCATGCTCTTAAAAAGCTGCATCATTATTTGGATGGTGCAGTCTTAAACGGTTAAATACTCAAAAAGACTTAATAGGAAGGCTAGATGGGCTGACATCCCACGAGTTTCATTTTCAAATCAGCTATGGAAAAGGAAAATTTAATGTCTATAGACGCTCTAAGTCGAGCACCCATGATAAATGAGTTGAGTTTTACTCAACTAGAAAGTGAGTTGTTGGCACACAAAAGGAAAATATGCTAATGACCCTAGCTATCAATTAGTTTGAAATTACTTGATTAAAAAAGATAACTCTCAAATAGAGAGTAAAGAAAATGCAGCTACTAGTGATATAAGGGTGTCACTTGCAAAAGGTAGTGGTTCAAAGGAACCAGGAACCACTTAAAGAAGGGTCAATAAGTGAAAAAGGTCGTTTTGCAAAAAATTTCCATCGATAATGGGTAATTGTTATATAAAGGTATTATTTGTGTACCTAATGAGAAAATATTATACCATCGAAGAAAATATTCATGAGAATATTTTACTAGAATGTAATGATAGTCCAAGTGCAGGGCACTCAATAATTTTTAAGACCTATGCACTTGTTAAAAGACAGTTTTGCTAGGTAGGTTTAAATAAGGACAACTAGAATTATATTATAAAATATCCTAAGTTCCAAGTCAATAAAGTTGAGTTCCTAAAAGTAGGTGAAATATTACAACTAATACAAATACCTAAGGGTAAGTGGGAAAGTATTTCTACGGATTTCATAGTGGGACTACCCTGAGCAAGTAGAGGGCATGATTCAGTGTAGGTAGTAGTGTGGATAGATTAACCAAGTTGGTACAATTTATACCAACTAAAAAAGAAGTAAAAACACCAGAATTGGCTAGAATGTTTATCCACCATCTATACTAATTGTACAGATTGCCAGCAAATATAGTAAGCAACCGAGATACAACGTTTACAAGCCATTTTGGAAAGAAGTGTTCAAAAAGTTGGACACCAAACTTAGTATGAGTACATCTAAACATCCACAAAGTGATGGAAAGACGAAAGGGATTGACCAAGTCCTAGAAGACATGCTTCAAGCATATGTTAATCATAAGCAAAACAATTGAGATGAGTATCTTCCATTATTATAATTTGCTTATAAGAGTGCTAAAAATGCTTCTATCAGTTTTAGTTCATTCATGCTAATTTATGGATTTCAACCTAGATCACCCCATAGCAGTTGGGTTACAAAAACAAAAATTGCAGTGTAAGATCCTTGTCCCCACTGCGCAACGAATTCAGGGGTGCTAGCATCGGGAGTAACACTTGTTGCGCGGGGCAGGGTCCCACACTCCGGGTCTCGCCCCCCACCACGGATATCCGGACAAGAGACTAATCCATCGGTTCTTGCAAAACCGACCCCGAAAAAACTTCCCTTGCCCGAAAAGCACGGGCGATTCCTCCAGGATAACTTTTTCCTAACGTAGTCAAAAGCCTTAACTATCTAAACTGATCTGACCGAACCCGTAAGTCCCATAGTCAGATCAGGGAAAAGATTACTGTACTTGGATCATAGAGACCAATGCTCTTTTCCTCATTGAGAGGCACAGCTATTGATTCTTTTCCATAGAACAATTTTTGTCCGGGATTTACTTCATCTATCGTACCATAACACAATTGAGTCTCAATTTAGGGATCCATCAGTCCAGCCTAGCCCCATCTAGTCCCGTGGGTTAGCCAACCGCCCAACCATTGTAGTGATGGGATCCAATTAAGAATTTGGTTAGGTTTTGTCCCGGGTACCAGGGAAAAGAGTTCCCAGGCCCCCTAGTCGGATATTCATGCAAACTTAAAAATAGTCACATCACTTACACACCCAATATGAAATTGCCTTTTTCACAGAATCAACTATCTTTAAAAACAATCATTTAATGAAACCATTATGTCACACTGATCATAATCCTCAAAATTTTTGGTTGAATCCTTATTTCCACTCACATCATTTTTCATCTCATCACATCTTTCCTCAATGTATTCTCATCAGATCTCATCCACTCGCAACATCTACCCATATCCACATCACATTCATTCACATCTCATCCATTCAGACCACATCAAATTCACTCACATCTCATCCACTCAGACCACATCACATTCACTCACATCACATCTCATTCATTTTACCTTACATCTCATCCATTCAGACCACATCAGATTCACTCACATCTCATCCACTCAGACCACATCACATTCACTCACATCACATCTCATCCACTCAGACCACATCACATTCACATCACATTCACTCACATCACATCTCATTCATTTTACCTCACATCTCATTCATTCACATCTATCCCGATTCACATCCCATCCCATCACATCACATTCATTCATATCCATCACATTCACATTCATTCTTCACATACACATCCTTATCCATTCTTTCACATACTCATTCACATCCATTCTTCACATACACATTCACATCCATTCTTCACATACACATTCATATCCATTATCATCACATACATTCACTGACATCACATCCATTCACTCACATCCCATATCATTCATTTACATTCTAATTCACATGACATCACATCTCATCCATTCATTCATTCACATCTATCTAATTCACATCACATCTTTTTACCTTTCATTCTCATCACCTCTATTAACATCATATCCATCCATCCATTCACATCTATCTGATTCACATCTTATCTAATCACATCTATTTACCTCATATTCTCATCACCTCTATTCACATCGCATCCATCCATTCATTCCCATCTATCTGATTCGCATCACATCTCATCACATCTATTTACCTCTCATTCTCATCACCTCTATTCACACATCCATCCATTCATTCATTCCCATCCATCTGATTCATTCCCATCCATCCATTTACCTCTCATTCTCATCACCTCTATTCACATCACATCCATCCATTCATTCATTCCCATCCATCCATCCATTCATTCCCATCTATCTGATTTGTATCACATCTATTCACCTCACATTCTCATCACCTCTATTCACATCGCATCCATCTATCCATTCATTTTCATCTATCTGATTCGCATCACATCTCATCACATCTATTCACCTCACATTCTCATCACCTCTATTCACATCGCATCCATCCATCCATTCATTCCCATCTATCTGATTTGCATCACATCTCATCACATCTATTCACCTCACATTCTCATCACCTCTATTCACATCGCATCCATCCATCCATTCATTCCCATCTATCTGATTCGCATCACATCTCATCACATCTATTCACATCACATCCATCCATCCATTCATTCCCATCTATCTAATTCGCATCACATCTCATCACATCTATTCACCTCACATTCTCATCACTTCTATTCATAGAATTTAAACATAGAATTTAAGAGAATTCTAATTTTTGATATAAAGATTCTTTACGCATCTATTTATGCATAATAACACTTTTGAAATAAAAATAAATCTTTTATGCATCTTTCTATGCATAAATTTAATTTTAATGAGAATAACACTTTTGAATTAAAAATAAATCTTTTATGCATCTTTCTATACATAAATTCAATTTTAATGCGAATAACACTTTTGAAATTTTAAAAAAAAATCTTTTATGCATCTTTCTATGCATAAATTCAATTTTTATGAGAATAACACTTTTGAAATAAAAATAAATCTTTTATGCATATTTCTATGCATAAATTTAATTTTAATGAGAATAACACTTTTGAAATAAAAATAAATCTTTTATGCATCTTTCTATGCACATGAGAATAACACTTTTGAAATAAAAATAAATCTTTTATGCATCTTTCTATGCATAGAATTTAAATTCAATGAAAACAACACTTTTATAATAAAACGATTTTCAAGATGCATCTATCTATGCATAGAAATTAGTTTCAATAATTAATATCAATGATATCCATGCATATTCATAGGTGAATATGTACATGGAGTAAATAAAAAATGTTTCTTTTAGAATGCACAAACGGTGGGGATTACTCTTTTAGAATAACATAAAGATAAAGTTTATTTCCACAAAATTTAAGAAACTTTTTCCATAACCTCCTTTGTATGGCTGACCATTTCTCATTTTTAACATTCTATTTTCAATTTAAATTAACCCCAATTAGATGTAAAGGACTCTAATCTATACAATTTTTAATTTCCAAGAGAGTAAACAATAAGAAAATTTTAATTAATCTTTTTGTTAAACATTCTAGGATAAAGAAAGGCTGAATTGTGATTTAAAATTAAAAGTAAGAAGAAATTTAGCTTACATAGAGTTTGTAAGCTTTCCTTTGCCTTTAGGGATTGAGGGTTCTACTCTTGTTTGGATCAAGAGTGGCCACCAATTATTTTGGAGAGGATTAAGTCAAAAACAATTGAATTATCAAGAAAATTTAATGTAATTGGCTCTTGGTAGGAGTAGAATAACAGTGCATAAACACTATTAACCTTTTACAAAGGGAGAGGCTTCTATTTATAGGAAAAAGTGAGCCTCTAACCAAGCAAACTGATTCTAGAATTTTCTAGATCAGTTTGGTCAATTTTTGACCATTTTTGGGTCAGTTTAGCTTACTTTTTGGATCTAGTTGAAATAGGAGAGAGGAGAGATGAAAATATCTCATTATTTTTGAGTTTAAAACTCCTCCACACATGTGAAATAGGTGCCTCCTTCATGAGGAAAGATCCCCACACTGAGGTGTCAAAAATGCATCATTTCTTCTAAACATCTCTTCTTTTTTACTTAATAAACCTTGTCCTTAGTCAACTCTTCATCTTATGTGAGAATTTACTCATTTTTGGGAGATTTTCTTTTATTCTTATCTCCTCCCTACATTTGGATTAATCTTATTGGTCCTCCATATGAACCTTAATTGGAGCATAATTCAAAAATTTTGAAAAATCTCAACCGTTATGCTAAGGTCCTTTATACCTATTTTTAATTAATTACAATTGCATATTGGAAAGTTCTTTTTGAATTTCTGTTTCACGGGAAACCATTCTAGACACTAGGAGGATTTTTATATCCAAAAATATCTCAATTTTGAATTACCTCCCTCTAGTCATTTTCTCTCTCGAGGTCAAAATAGGGTAAAACATGATCTTTCTTTTATTTTAGAGAGGGAAATACTTATAAGATCAGAAGGGAAGGTTCTTACACCTGCACACCTCAAAAGCTGGAGGGAGGAATCTTACACAAAGTGTAAAAGAATTTCTCAAAGACATGTAAGACATGATAAACATTGCAAGAAGCAATGTTAAGAGAGCACAGGATCACTCTATTGGTTATGAGAAAGGTAAAAGAAGACCAATTAATTTTGAGGAAGGTGATTTAGTTTATATAAAATTTTTTGAAAAGTTAGAAACTTTAAAAAGTGAAAAAGTTTCAAAGTTAAGTCCAAGGTATTGTGGTCCTTATATAGTACTTAAAAATTTTGGAAGTGTAGCTTACAAGGTAGCTTTACCTAAAGGATCAAGAATACATCCTATGTTGCATGTTAGTAGATTGAAACGCAAGATGGGAAACAATGACAACATCATTGGAAAAGAAGAAATACTTGATTTTATAGAACCATCTATTCTTCCACATAAGCCTAAAAAGACTCTCGAATATCAAGAAAAGAAAACTAGACATTATGTGTTTAAAGAATGTTTAGTCCAGTGTGGAAAGATAGACCAGAAGAAGGATCAACTTAAGAAAGAGTGGCTACATTAAAGAAAAGGTTTCCTGAGTTCTTTTTCGAGGATAAAAACTTCTCTTTCAAGGGAGAAGTGTTGGAATTATTCACATTATTTGGAATTTATGGATTTATTTGATGGATATTTATTTTATGTGCAAGTGAGACTGACTCACCTCTAACTTGTCACATATTTTATGTGCAAGTGAGACTGACTCACCTCTAACTTGTCACATATTTTGAGCTTATATTGAGAATGTTAGTGCAGATCAATGGTAGGATTAGTGTGCGGGGTGTGCATGGATCCATTGGGCTTGCTTCAATGGAAATCTATTGACGCATTGCGCATGGCGATTATTTATTCAACAGTGGCAGTGATACTTTATGTGCACATTAGTGTGAAACATTTTCATATACATTAGTTCTATTTTATGAGTGAACCATGTTCACACTTTACCGGTATAATCGTGTGAAGATCACCGATTTTGAGATATCACACGATTGGCAGTTTATATTGATATTTGGCATTGTTATTGTGAAGGTCACTAATTTGAGGTATCACACATGCTAATTTTTCCATGCAAAGGTCACCGAATTAAGGTATTGCACGAGGTTTTGATATTATGGATTTCTGTGGTGATGGATATTTAAAAATCTCTATTTTCTTTCGTGCAAAGGTCACCGAATTGAGGTATTGCACATAGTTGTTTAAATATGCAAGGGTACTGACTTTGAGGTATTGCATATTTAGCAACTGAGGAAAGTTTCTTTTCACCAGGGAGGAATGTTGAAATTATTCACATTATTTAAAATTTATGGATTTATTTGATGCATATTTATTTTATGTGCAAGCGAGACTGATCACCTCTAACTTGTCACATATTTTGAGCTTATATTATAAATGTCAGTGTAGATCAGTGGGTGGTAGAGTTAGTATGCGAGATGTGCATAGATCATTTGGGCTTGCTTCAACGAAAATCTATTGACACATGACGCGTGGTGATTATTTATTCGACAATGGCAGTGATATTTTATGTGCACATTAGTATGCAATATTTTGATATACATTAGTTCTATTTTATGAGTGAACCTTACAGTGTTCACACTTTTGTATTTAGGCTTATGCAAGCCCAATGTGGAGATGCATATTTTTGGCTCTTGCTTTTTGTACAAAGAAATATATTTAAATACACCATGAAGAGGACGTGAGTCACTCTCATGGTGGGAGAGATTTAACCCATTCTGTGTCACGTGCATAGCTTTCTTCTATTTTAAGCTTGTGTATTTTGTTCAAGTTGATTTTTAATAGAGAGCCAACCGTGAGCTTCCAATAGGAAGAAATGTTATGCGACTGACTGGAAACACTAAAAGGTAAGACTAGGAAGGATTATTTACATATAAAATGTTTGCATATAAATAAGGTTCAAGGGATTTCAAATAGGAAATACCTAAGAAATGGTTAATAGGCATTAAAGTTAAACTAAAAAGGGAAGTAAATGGTTCACAATGGAAGCCCAAGAGACACAGAAAAGGCAACCCCCTACTAGGAGTAGCTAAAAAGACATTTGACTAATGAAAAGGCAATGTTAGCCAATGAAAGATCTAGAGACTGAAGTTGGACGGTCATGCACCACTTAGGTCTATATAAACATGAGTTTAGATTTGGAATATGGTTGGGTGGGGAATCAAAGTACGAGTCTTACAAGTCCTCAAGCTTATAATGCAAGAAGGATCATTACACCATGTGTGAGGCTTGTGTGTGGGTTTCCATCTTCACATTACCATGTGCTTGGCATGTTCTTGAGATTAGGCTTGTGAGTGAGAGGTGAGTATGGAGTGAAAGCATGGTAAGATGGTATAAGTATGGAGTGAAAGTGTGGTAAGATGGTGTGAGTGTCTATTTTTTCCATTTATTATTCGTTGCTTGAGGGCTTGGTTCAAAGACAAGCTTTGATTGCCTCCCATCATGGGTATTCCATTGACCCATGAATACCCAGATCAGAGAGCGTATCGTCGGTGGCTTAACATGTGTATATTGTTTGGGTTTTCTTTTTTATTCCTTTTACTATATCCACACACTCTTAGAGCCATTTTTTAAAGTCACAATGGAAAAGATTCTTGTGTTTTTATGGTAACCCTAGGGAATATCCGAAAGCATACCTTAGAGAGTTTGTGAGGGCTTGTGTTAGCAATAGTGACAAAAAGCCTAAGGAGTGGACAAAGTTTTTGCCTCCAATCTTAGAGGAATAAATTCTTGTAAACCTAATTAATGCTAATAAAAAAGAAAATTGAAAGGGTACTATGGATATTATGTACATGATGCTATTGAGGTACAAAACAAAGGATGCAATAATTATGCCATTTGATTTGCAAGTGGAAACATGTGATAGTAAAGTGGATGAAAATGTTTTGGATGCCTTGTTGTTGGTTTTATTAATGTGTTTGACATAAAAGAAGATGATTGCCGATTCTAGCTACCTTCTCAAGGAGAATATTGAGGTGATTGAAGGAGAGTATCAAGTACAAGATATTGAAGTAGCAAGTGAAGCTACTTTACAAGTTACGTTACATAGAGATCATGGTGATATGATTCCGATGCAAGTCATTTCTACAACATGCCATGATGAATTCATGAAATTTGGTACTGATGGCTTGAATACAACCGTCTCGTGTGGAAATTCTTCAAAGGTGGTATGCTCATAACAAGAATTGCCAATAGGTGTTGACTTAAATGAGAATGTTTCTTCTTGTGTTTCCTTTGAGATCAATGATAATGTTGTGGAAAGACAAGAATGAAGCTATGTTGAATCATAATGAATGTGATGCCCTTAATCTTATAACATGTGACAACAAATATCTAGAAGGCGATGATGAATTTATGAATGATTTGATTGACATTTTTTACTCGTCTTTTGACATACAGATTTGCATATGAAAAAGATATCCATGGGAATTGTGGAATTAATGAGCATGCTTGTGGTAATGCGATGGGGGATGAAGTTGTGAAACTCACTATAGAAGAACAGATAAACATGCATGCTTGTGAAGGTTTGGACAATGGCACATAGCAACATAATGTATGTTTTTATGCTTTTGTGAGCTCTCACTATTGATAATGAAATATTAAATAATACATTCTTCCATGAAGACATGTCTGAAATGGCATATATATTGATGAAGATCACATGGATGTTATTTTAGTTGTGTTTATACGTTTAACAACCTTTCTCAATTGCTTTAATGAATGGAGGCTTAGAGATAAGCAATGGCTACACGTTCTACCAACGTGTCAAGACTTACAAAGAGAGCTTATGTTATATCCATGTGTTTTGGAGATATTCTTATTTCAATAGTGTACTTCCAAAGACCCACGGGCTACTTCAAAAAGGCAACGATGCATTCGAAAAGGATTCAATGCATGGTATAAATCTTGCAGTAGACCAACTCCTAGGACAAAGTAGGAGAGATGTAATATCAAAATTTTCCAATTGTTAAGGCTTCTTTTATTATAATGTATGGTATATGTGTGTAATGTAGGAACCAACATTTGGTTATACAAGTAATGCTCGTCGAAGAGAGGCGTGTACAAGATGTTGAAGATTAAGTGATGAGGTTGATGGAAACTTGGGATGCTTGTATGAGAAGCTGACGGCTTGGCAAAACGGCTCATCGTCAATGGATTTATGGTGATTCAGCAGAAATACGTTGGTGTGAATGTAGTGTTATGTATTCTCCACGTATAAACCCACAATCTCTCACCGCATTGCAGTTTGAGGATGCAATATTGAGCTGCAGTTGGGAGGCTTCCCATATACATAAGAAGGGTTCTGAAAAGATTTTTCTTTCAACATTTGAGAAAGGGTACTGATTTACAGATGCCAGTGGGGTAGATTCAAACCCAGTACCTCTTGGTAGAGAGCACATGGGTGCTACCACTGATACAGCTGAGGCGGCAAGATTTCTTTAAAGTTGAGAGCTATTTCTCTCTGCAATTGCAACCATCATTTTATCATTCTGTGCCATTTATTTGCTTGCAATGTGAAGGCTTAACAATGTAGCCATATCAAACGTTCCACACGCACACTCCGAACACCCAGACTCCCCCCTATCCCACTCTTTAAAATCAAGAAACAGCATTTATCTATAATGTATGCAAAGTCCACCATGTCATAGAAGTGCTGATAAGCAGATCTTAGTTGAGCTCGAGTAGCATCCCGATGTTGATCTAGAGGCAACAAGTTCCATGTAACAGCCACTTGGGGACTATCTTGCATAGTACTAAGCAGACCTTATTTTTGAATTTGGACTAGGGTTTTGATGTGTGTGGTTCTTCCAAAACTAGTTAGGATACATTACAATATACGGAAAAGCCTGTCTTGTAGACATTCACCTATGTGACAATGTACACAAATAACAAGGCCATCTTCTACACACTAGAGGTGTACTTGATACATACATTAGTTTTGCTAAAGCTGTAACTCACTGCACACATCTGGACCTTTTTACATGCATTAAGAATCCCCTCACTTCCTAAGAAGCACCTGTTGATGATGGTTATTTGTTCCTTTATCCCCAATTGGTAAAACACACCGGGATTATAACCTGGTTACCCTGCATGTCAAAATAGAATGTAAAAACCACTTTTATCATTTCAAGCCTTTGATTGAAAAACAGCTAATAAACTCTCTTTCCAAAATTAATTAGATATTAATAGGTTTACCTCACAAAATTTTATGTCAATAATATGCATATCCGAAACCTTAAACATCGATTTCAATTTTTGGTTTTTTTCTTTGAAGCTCAGAGTCAGATGAGGAGCCAGTTTCTCTGCTTTGAGACTGTGACAATCCAGTACTCAAAGGGGCATCCTGTTAAGCAAGCACCAACGAGACACACTTTTGACATGATGCTACTGAGACCTGTTTGTGACATCAACATCAACATCAAAAAGCCATGTACCTTTTGCAAGTTTGAAGCTGCAGCTCTACCTCCTGGCTTCCCTAAGTCTATTTGAACCGATATTGTTGCTTGTGACATGTCTACTCCAGAACTCTGTAATGCTCTTGTCAACGTGTCTAGCAACCTGGGAAATCACACATGAACTGTATTATCAGATCCTTCATCATGAAAGACATATATCCATCTATTATAAGATAAACAACCCATGGACAGTTATCACACATGAACTGTATTATCAGATCCTTCATCGTGAAAGACATATATCCATCTATTATAAGATAAACAACCCATTGACAGCTCCAAGAAAAGAGAAATAGCTAAGAAGAAGCTGCATCAATGACAAGAAGCGTCAATAGCAAGAAAGAATTTTCCACATGACGACGTCAAGAATGCCGCTTCGAGAATGGATGACTTGCAATAACAGGTAGACTTCAAGAATGCCACTTCAAGAGGGAACAGTGGGAAGAGAGACCTGGTTAAATATAAAAAAAGGTCAGGAAGCGGGTAGTTGGAAGTAGTTTGAGCCACCTCCAAGAAGAGCTTCCAAGAGCTTCTTATTGGTCCAAAGATCAGGGAAGCCTTCACCTTTGGCTGGAAATGTGGAATGCATCTTTCCCCGTTACACTCAAAGCAGTAGTGTAAGGATACATGTGTATACACTCTCAAAGCATATGATGTGAATCGAAGGTGCCGGCCATACAATGCCTGCAAGTGCCAGGTGCTTGGAAGGCCTGCTTACAAGCTCTTCACTTCACATGCAATGCACGCTGTGCTACAAACCCTGAAATGACAACTTTAGCAACATGTCGAGCATGACTACATGTCAGCTCTTAGCCAGCCTGACCAGCCATGTGTGCACTAAAAAACCCATTTGAGACATCTGCTCATCTGCTCTCAATTCCACCAGTCTCCTTGGCTAATGTGGCCACCTTTATTCTTACGACTCATGAAGCCGCACCCAGGATTTGAACCTGGTTCCTGCTCTTTGGCAGGCTGGGTTGTTACCACCTGGGCCCCCTGGTACTTTTTAACAGTCCTACATCTTTGGAGGTACAAGCAATATGTAAGGATAACACAAAGCTCTTTGCTAAAGAACAATATGAATGAATTACTGCTACTAACCCCTGGGAGTAGATGCTGGATACATTGATGACACCTCCTTGTACAGTAAATGCCTCATGTTCACATCGTTGAACCTTACTTTGTTGCTCTTCTGCCATCGTGTTCAAGGAAGCACCTTCTTCATCCTGATTCATGTCTCGAACTCGATTTGATCTTCTATTCCCTAAACTGAGTTCAGAAACTCTAGCCTTTCCATGATCCCGATTAGTCACATGATTTAAGCTTACAGGCATTGGTTTGATATTATTCGGTTGGGACTGCAACAAGGCTATGATAGATTCTGCATTGCTGCACATCAAATCTTTTTCTACGATTCCGGCATGCTCCTCGTGATAAAGAAGATGACCTGGCACAGCTCGTGATTCCCGCATTTGTTGAGGAACAGAGATTCTCTCAAGGGATGAGACGGCACAAGGCTGAGTTGACAAACTCAGTGATAAAGGCGTCCTCGGCACACATTTGTTCTCATGACCAGATTGGCAAGCTTGAGAACCTTGTGAAAGTCTGTTTTGCAGGACGGAAGCTTGACCCACGCTTGATATCGAGTGTTGCCCAAAGGCTTCTTCACAGCCTGATGCCAGCTGACTTGACCTGCTTCTCATGTAGCCATTTGAATCTAGGACTTCTTTGGTAGCAAATGTAGTAGAGACTGAAGAAACATATGAAGTATTGGCAATGGAATCCTGACACACAGAGTTCCTCTACAAAAAAAAAAAAAAAAGGCAAAGAGAAAAGAATGCAGAGAGTTTAGATGTTATTCATTCCACCAGCATGTAGAACCAATATGCTCTAGAAAGGCTTTATAGAGTACACCATAGAGTAGACTGACTTTGTATCTCTCTTGCCAACGTCCATATTCTACCGCCTCATACTTCTGGACTTTCTCTTGCAACATTTGTATATACTCTATCACCTGCCAATCCACAGTCAAAATAAGTATTCAGCTCTATATGGCAAAGTATATGTTAATAGTTTAACACCTTCCCAAAGAGCAATATTAATCAAACACAAACCTCCATTAAGAAGGATGCTTTATCCCTTTTCTGGTCAACCTTGGGTAGCAACTGCCTCAGCATTTGAAACCTACATCGGTCATGCGTAGAATGAGCAATCACCTACCCCCCACCCCACAAGAAACTCCTAATAATTAAATCTGTGAACTACCTGTCATTGATCTTGCTGCGTCTACGTTGTTCCGTGGCAGAGTGTTTGGATCTTGAATTGGTCCCCTTGTCACTAATCTTGCCTTCCAGCTTTTGTGATGCATCGCCTGTAAATTGTTAGAACATTGCTGAAACTGTGAAGCGCCATAATTAAATCATAAGAAATTAACTGTTTTGTACAAACAGCTAAATACCAACAAAATGAAAAGGTGCAAAAACCCAATTTTGCACTTACTTAGGCTGGATACATATAGATCCCCACCTGTACGATGGGAGGGACCTTCAACAGGTAAGCTGGGTACCCTCCACGGGCAGGGGCATTTATGTGTCACCAGCCTTAGCAGCCTTTCACTCCTTTCATGACCAAAATGATGAGAAATGTCAACCTGCTTATGATAGAGACTTAGACTTTTGTTGAAGACTTACACTTTTGTTGAAGTCTGTGGTCAAATGTCTCATCATCTTCATCCTCATCATCTTCTGAAGGGACCCTTGGTGGTCTTTTATTTGCATCGAGTAACTCAAGGCCAACTGGTTGCTGCTGCCAATTCCTGCAGCAGGGTGCAAAATGAATATCAGGAATAGAATCAAGGCCAATCAACTTCACAGAAAAATCAAAGATGTAAAGATTTGATATATACTTGCTCATTAGATCTTTCCCTTGTGCTTTTGACACATAATTAATATCACCAGATCTTAATCTTGATTGAATGCTAGACCAATGAGCCAACTTCTCTAGCCTCTCTGCAACATGCGATGTAGAACCATGAATAATCAAGCAAAATTTACGAGTCACTTAAATTGATTCAAAGCATGAAGAGCGCCGAAGGAAAGACATGATGTGCCGTCCAAACATGAGGGGCAAAGGCTAACTTCTCATTTCTTCTGTGATCCCTTCTCCATTTTTGATTTGGTAACGAGCATTTGATGATATCTCTAAGGTTCCATCTCTAACCAAGGCATAGCTAGTCTGCTGACTTGCATAGTGATCCATGTTATTAGTATGAAGAGGTCCTCCACCAACTACGAGCCCATGTGATAGAAGACCACTGCTACTAGGCTTGATGTTTTTCTCCACCAACGGCTGCAAAAGATCTTGTGTGGCTACCAAAGGTGGTGCTAATCCTGGCAGTTAAGAGGAAAATATCTCCATCTAAGAAAATTGTGTGCAAGAGGTTAGAGAAAAAGGAATTTTTGGAACAACATTAAGGGTAACCAGCGTTAGCTAATACCTGTTGTTGCACGTGTCACGGATGAGGAAGATGTGCTACCACTGCCATATAGAGACAAAAGGTCAAGGGTAGCTGCTTCCTTTCCTGCTACAGATACAGAAACATGGCACTTCATGTAGATCAAAATAGACTTGAGATGATTTCCCTCACTCAAAAAGAGTATTCTTACCTTCATCCGAGTCTAGTGATGAAGCTTTGAGCCACATCAATTCCATGCAGACTACAAACTAAAAGTTATAACACTCAATCCATCCATACCCAATCAAATGTCAAAGAATGTGTCCATTTTGGGCATGTTCAAGTGTGCCATAGATTCGGCAACCAATGGCCAAATCTTGGCAACTACAGTAAACCAGACAGCCAAAGCCATTGCTTCCTGCCCACCACATCGCAGCTGCCAAACCTACAGGCATGCAGCAGGCATCCGTCCATTAGAAATGTCCTTTTAGCGCTACCACGCATAACATGACAAGGACGGCCACAGTTCGTCACAGCATTTGAGCTTGTGAACCAGAAAGAGCCTAAAACTGGTCGAAAATTTGGGGGTCCCATTGGAGCATAACGTTTGATGTTAAGATCTTTTTATGTGGGCCACCATGCTGAGTAAACTCCAAAGAGGAAGGCCATGAAAGGGATGTATGAGAAGGTGTGTGCAGCTTGATGTTCAAGGTTTTCTACATGACCACAGTGCTCAATTTCTATGGCTTCTTCCAAGGTGAAGGGCAGACCGGGCCAGGGTGAAGGCTTGGAGCTCTAGAGCATGAAAATGTCCATAAAATGACCGTATGGTATGCATTGAGTACAAAACTATGGTGTCGAGAGATCTCTCAGAACACAATTCTGCTATAGTCTTAGATAGGATCTTATTAAGAAGGCTTTTTACTGAAGAATAGTATTGATTGAAAGGATCTCATAAACGGAGACAATTCTGATACATGCTTACTATTCTGGCATTTAAAGGATTTCCACGTACACACACACACACACCCCGCCCCATCAAGCAATCTGAAGAAACAACACATAAACCATAGTATTCCTTAGCTTATAAATTTTGGGAGGAGGAGGAGGGGTGGGTTTGGGGGGTGGATGTCGCTGTGGGTGTGGGTGTGGGGGGGTGGGGGGAAAATGCAAGCAGTGATGTTTTGAAAGAAGATGCAAATGTATGGAGAGGTCTTACCTGGGATTAGGGGAGGTTGTTCGAAGTCTGGAATCTCCAGATCCAACGGTTGTGAAGAGTCGTTGGAGAAGCCAGAGGCAGCAGGGCTTGCATGCCTTGATTCAAGCTGAGCCATTCAAAGAAGAGAGAAAATCAGACTAAATTATGCGCGAGGTACTAGCTCTCCTTCAGCAATTGTTATGCTGCAATATATGTACTGGCAAGCGTCTAAGCTTTGAACCATAACATATAACTTATTGATTAACAGTGCTTCGCCCAACAGAAAAAAAAAATGACCCAAATCACGCAAGACCACAAGTTTTTCAGAGGAGGATTTAAAAGAGGGAAAAAAAAAATCCACAAACTGCAACCAGATGAGGCTTTCAGTTCAGCTGATCACAAGGAGGGCGGTAGCGCGCACGTGACTTACAACCACGTGTCGGTCCTTTTCAATTCGCTACACGCTCACGCGACCTTGTCCTGCGCATCACGTGGACCACCTCGCCTTACCTCACTGCTGACCGCCCCCAAGTCCACGTGCGTTGCCTGATTCAGCCGCGGTCGGCGGTCCCCCAACCTGCTAGTAGTTACTGTAACCTACTACTATCCGCACGCACGTGCCGTGACCCTTTTTGGGAAGGTTACTATCAAGTTTACCCTTCAAAAAGTTCAATGTTCGCCCGCCCCCGCCCCCGCCCCCCCCCCCCCCCCCCGCCCCCCCAAAAAAAAAAGGCTCTATTGATGCTCAAAATTAACCAGGAATTAGCACTAAAAATTAGTCCAATGCCGATAATATATTATAACTAAAAAATGTATGCATTAAATCCCTTTAAAATTAATGCATTGCCGAATATTTTTAAATTTCGATCAAATGCTTTGGCTGGGAGAAATACACTACATACCCGTTTTTTTGCAAGCTTTATTGCTTATGTCCTAATATATGTAAACAAAAGTCCGTAAAATTTTCACATAAATTCATAAATACTAAGTATGTATTGGTCTTGGTCCTATTATATAGACATAACTCCTTAAAATTTTCACTTAAATTCATATATACTAAGTATGTATTGCTTTTGGTCCTATTATAAAGACTAACAAGACCTAAGTAACTACTCTAGTTATTTAAAAAAATAACCAAAATGATCCCACATGCTAGGATCATAATTAGAATTTGTCAAAATCTTAAATAGTACGAGACTCTAGTGGGCTGACACGAGCTTCGCACGTATAGAATTCCCAGCTTGATATTTTTCAAATTCCTAGAGTAATAGGAGCTTACCCCTCCTCTAACCACCAACTTGCTTCTAGAACCTCCAAATTCTTGCCACGTGGCAGCTTTGTGAAACTCTTCCTTTATATAAAATTTATCAAGAAGGAGGGTCATCTAAAGTATGGAGTATTATTCTCTTGACCACTTACATACCATAAATATCATGCTTTTATCCATTCTACTAATGTACACCAAACCCAAGTCCTTGCACATGCATGCTATGGGCCTTTCTTAAAGCTACAGTCAAAATTATCATGTAGTTGATTCAATTTTGTGCCCTTTTGAACACATAGTTTATAACTTTGTAAAATAATACCAAGTTAATTTATAACTTATACATGTAGTTAATTCAATTTTGTGCCCTTTTGATCACATAGTTTATACCTTTGTAAAATAATATCAACTTAATTTAGAACTCATACATAAGTCAAGATACCATGCCACGCATTTTAAATATAAACTTCAACCACGAGAACACACTAGTTTGTCAAGTCAAGAAATCCTATATCTTTATTTTTCTATGCTCCACAAGACACCAACCAACCACCTTCTTTATGTCCATTCGGGACACTCTTTTTCTTGGACCCTCTTCTCACCTTTTGAAATCTCCCCTCCAACAGCCATGTATACAATGCACCCCTATCTAAGACGGAGATGATTATGCATGTCACCTCCCTCATCATGAAACATGAAGCCAAAATATAAGTTAAATAAAGTGCAATTTCTCTTCAAACTTATCACTTTACAACATGCAACATCAATGCACCTCTAATAAACTTCCACCATTAATTATCACATGTGACCCCTTATGAGGCTTCAAAAGTCTTCAAAGTAACCTTTATGGCAAGGAACGCCTAATTATAACATTATTAAAGTATACAAGAATCAAAAAGACGACTAACACATCATGTTCTCAATACCATAATTATTAAAGTATACAAGAATCAAAAAGACGACTAACACATCATGTTCTCAATAATAAGTGAAAAGACCATTCATTTAGACAAAGACAAACACATTAACTTTGTATATGTTCTTTTATTTTTATAAATAACATGGAACAAAAAATCAACTAAATGGTGAACCTAAAAGTTCTCAACATTGAAAAATAATGCTTAACCTAAAAGTTCTCTAACATGAAGAGTTTGACGTAATCAATGGCACGACTTATCTTGTTTGTGACACTATTTGAGTATTGTTGTGGAACTAAGGTCAAATTTACCTAGATGTATGCGACATTAACACACCATCTAAGTGTTATGTGCACGTCATATTATGTGCATATACTAGGGTCATGATGCCATTTGGGTAGTCGTGGATAGATTGACAAATATGGCTAGGTTTTTACACACAAGGACAAGAGTCAAAGCGTCGAAATTGGCTTACCAATTTGTCGAGCAGCTGTTTAGACTGTATGGTCTACCTTCTGATATTGTGAGCGATCGGGACTCTAAGTTCACGGCTCATTTTTGGCGGAAAAAATTAGAAACTACTTTGAGTATGAGTTTCTCTGCAGAGTCTGATGGGCAAACAGAGCGTGTGAATCGGATTTTGGAGGATATTCTTCGTGCGTATATCTCTGGAAAACCATCAAGTTGGGAAAAGTCTCTTCCAATGATGGAATTTTCCTATAATAGGTCTAAGCATACGGCTACTGGTTATAGTCCATTCATGCTTATGTATGGGTATCAACCCAGGGCACCTCTTGATGTTGGTCTTCAGGACATTGAGCTTGATACATCGATGGATTTCTTGTGTGATATGCAGGAAGTATTTGAAAAGATGCAAGGGAGAAGAGAGCTTGAGCTCTTGCAAAACAAGCACACACACACTCACAAAACCCTAAAAGAGAACACACAAGGTGAGAGGCTGAAAATCTTCTTCTTCTTCTTCACCCAACACTCAACACACCATATACAAAGATAGGAGCACACCATATAAAAAGGTACAAATACATGCTAAGGTTCTCTATAGTGTGAACCTAACTAAATGAGCTAGCGCTATAACTATGCCAGCAGTCTCTAGAATGGCTGTCACACAGCCTGTCATCCCATTGGGCCGCATATCACCCATGATCTCACCAACCATACCAGTGGTGTAAGAATGGGGCCTATCCCCCAGGCGGGTCATCAGTGTCCACCGCCTCACTAGATGAGCTCGATATCTCAACACTCCCCCTCGAGCTCAACTCCATCTCATGTACACCAAGCGAAGCCCTGAATCTGCGGAGCTTCTCTGTACCCAATGCTTTGGTGAAGATGTCAGCGACGACCTGATCTTGTGTGCTGATATAAACAAGGTCAATGTCTCCTGCCAAAACCTTATCTCTGACAAAATGGTAGTGGACCTCTATATACTTCGTGCGAGCATGAAAAACTGGGTTCTTGGCCAACTGTATACTGCTAATGTTGTCACAGAAAATGACAACTTGTCTATCCACTGATAGACCCAAATTTGCAACAAGTAGCTTTCTCAACCAAGCTACCTCACATGCTGCCATAGCAGCACCTCTGTACTCGGCCTCTGTACTAGAAAGAGCAACTGTAGGCTGCTTCTTGCTGCTCCAAGTCACAGCAGCACTCCCCAAAGACAACATGAAGCCACTAGTAGATGTTCTATCTGAGATACTACCAGCCCAATCAGCACCTGTGTACCCATGTACCCATATCTCTGTCCCAATTTCATAAAATAGTCCACAATGCAAAATAGACCTCACATACCTCAGTATGTGTCTCAATGCATCCAAATGCGACTTCCGAGGAACCTATATAAACTGACTCACCAACCCAACAGCATAGCTCAAATCTGGCCTGGTGATCGCCATGTAGATCAAGCTTCCTACTATGTGCCTATACATAGTAGGATCCTCCAAAATCTCTCCTGAATCTGCACTCAACTTGCCATTCTGATCCAATGGCACTGAGATAGGCTTTCAGCCTGTCATACCATACTTAGACAACATGTCCAAGCCAAACTGTCTCTGCAATAATCCAATACCATGTGGTGACCTAATCACCTCAATAACTAAGAAATATCTGAGCTCCCTTAGATCCTTCATCTCAAACTTCTGTCTAAGCAATATCTTTACATCAAAGATCTCTGCATCATGGTCCCCCGTAATGATCAGGTCATCTACATAGATGACAACAAGCACAACCCCTCTATCACTGTGTCTCACATACAGCGAGAAATCTGCATTGGCTACATGAAAGCCAATAGTGACAAGATATTCAAAAATCTTGTCAGACCATGCTCTTGGTGCTTGTTTTAAGCCATACAAGGCTTTCTTCAACCTGCAAACATGCTCGGGGCGACTCACATCCTCATAACCAGGTGGCTACAACATATACACGTCTTCCTGCGAATCCCCATGCAAGAATGCATTCTTTACATCCATCTGATGTAAAGACCATTGCTTTGATGCAGCCACTGCTATCACAACTCTCACTGTTGCCATCTTGGCAACTGGGCTGAAAGTTTCCTCATTATCAATGCCATATGTCTGTGCATATCCTTTGGCTACCAATCTAGCCTTGTACCTGCTTATGCTTTCATCACTGTTATGTTTTACTTTGTACACCCACTTGCATCCAATGGCTTTCTTGCCTTCAAAAAATTGCACTAAATCCCAAGTCTCATTTCCATATAGTGCATCCATCTCCTCATCCATAGCTTTCTCCCAACACGCATTTCCAACAACCTCATCAATGCATGTGGGCTCTACAACCTCTACAACTTTTGCCATGTATGCATAGTGATGTGCCACATAACCATCATAGGTAAACCTCTACACATGATTCTTCACTCTCCCAGATCTTTGCAGCTTTGCATTCATGGCTTCCATAGCCTTCTTTACACCAGGTGTTCTCATAGGCTGGTATCCCAAGATTCTCATCAAGGCTCATCTCTGAGCCACTAGACTCTCCATCAACATGAGAATGCCCTACAGAAATGTCAGGCATACTAAGGGTCTCAACCACTTTCTCTTTGCCTTTATGTGATGTATTAATCACATTTGCAAGACTGGTATTATGATGCAGCCTACCACTCCATGGTCTATCAACTGAACCACTAGATGAGGACTCTCCTGGTCCACTCAAAGACTGTGATTGCTGACTTGCATTCTGTGCAACCACATTTCCACTCACATTAGTCCCAATAGCTTCTTTTTCTGCAGCATACTAGCCGCTCATCTCATCAAAAACAACATTCCTGCTTACTCTCAACTCACGTGTAGCAGGGTTATAACACCTATATCCCTTTTGCTCAAGGGAATACCCAATAAACACACATTTTTCAGCTTTTGGATCCAGCTTAGTTCTCAGCTCATTGGGCACATGCACATATGCAATGCATCCAAAGACTTTCAGATGAGACAAATCAGGTTTTCTGCCAGTAAACCTCTCCTCTAGAGTTACATCATGTTGGAGTCCTGTTCATGATGTAAACTGCTGTAGAAATAGCCTCACCCCAATAGCTATGCGGCATATTCTTCGCTCCCATCAATGCTCGCGCAATCTCAGCAATGTGCCTGTTTTTTCGCTCAGCAACTCCATTTTGTTGCGGAGTGTATCTGCATGTAAACTGTCTCCAAATACCATTCTTCTTCAAAAATTTAGAGAACTCATTAAAGAAGTACTCTCCCCCTCCATTTGACCTTAGGCACTTTACATATTTCCCTGTTTGCTTTTTAACCACAACTCTGAAATTCTGAAAATGAGTGAACACCTCACCCTTCTCCTTCATGAAGTATACCCACACTTTCCTTGTGTGGTCATCAATAAATGTCACAGCCTCCCATAGACATGGTCTTTGTAGGACCCCATACATCTGAATGCACAGCATCTAGTGCATTTCTGCTACATCTACAAGGTACTTCACTTTGTCATCCTGCATAGACAATGGCACATCTTCAACATGGGCAATTGGATGAGCAGTGTCATCCCCTGTTTCCACAAAACCTGGTCTTTCAAGGTTTTTCATCTCCTTGAACCACTCCCTATGACTTGTCATGTGGTTCGAAGCACATGAATCAACATACCATACATCATCTTTATGTGTCGCTTCAACATTTTCAGACATGGCATTAACGACATGCTGCATAACAAACAACCTTTCATTATTCTCATTGTTTCTGCTCGAGGATGCATAGTTGTTTTGCTACAATTTCCCATTTCGCATGTCAGCCTGCTTCTTATAACAATCTGCTTGCACATGTACAGGCTTACCACAATAAAAGCATCCATGTGTATCATTATACTACCTTTGCCAATTTCCACGACCTCTTTGACTCCCCCTGCCTCTGAATTGCCCTCTTCCACCTGCGTGTTGTTGTTGTTGTTGTGAATTCTGGGGCTGTTGTTGTTGTTGTTGCTGCTGGCCATAATTCTGATTACCTGTTCGGCCACCTCCTTGGCCGCGTCCACCCACAGCTTCCTCTACCTCGTCCTCTTCCTGAACTTGTGTAGAAGGCGTGTTGCTCTGAATTGTTTTTGTTTTGTGAAGACTATTGGTCTTCACCCAAGCTCTTCTCTTCTATAATCAACATAGACATCAAATTTATGAAATTGGGAATGTTTTCCCGAGTCTGAATAGACATCTTGAACGCCTTGTATTGTGGCCCAAGACCACGTAGACAGACTTCCACCTTATCATCATCATCTACTGAAACACCAATAGATGCAAGGGATTCCACAATACCCTTGATCTTCAATGCATAGTCATTCACAGACATACTCTTTTTCTCCACAGTATGAAGTTCATTCATCAACTGTATCTTTCGTGTCTTGGTATTCGTTTCATAGAGTTTTCCCAAGGTGTCCCACGCCTCCTTGGGGGACTTGGCATCCTGTATCTGCCCAATCATGGTGTCCTGTATACTTATAAAGAGCCAATACATAACTTTTCTGGCTCCTTGGTTCCAATCCTTGAACTCTTTCACATCAGCAGTCGGATTGATCTCCGGTATCTCTGGTGCCTCTTCATGCTCACCTTCTATGTAGTCCGAGTAACCCTTTCCCATCAGGAAATTTGTTAACCTGAACCTCCAAGCATGGAAGTTGTTCTTATCAAGCTTCTTAGCAACAATCTCGTTTATGCCATCATTTGACATCTTGCAAGACACACAAATTTACCAAAAACAGCACTCTCGGTTTGTCCTGCACAAACTGCTGTATTTTCTTGCAAAGCGGTGCTGTACCACCACACTCAAATGTCACAACCAGTGACCTCAATGTGCATACATACACCCAATGGCAACTGCTGACCTCCTTGCAGCACACACAATGTCTGCACAACCAATCTGTCTTCCTGTAGTTCTTAAAACAGAGTTTTGCAGAGAATCGATGACTTACCTATAGTGCTCGAAATCGCCTGCTTGTTGAAAAACGGAGGTCCTAACGCGCCCGAAACGCGTTTTCAGCCTAAAAAACTCCGTCCAGTGTAGGATAATATAGTTTCCCTATAGCTTTACTCCAGCGAAGAAAGCTCCTCAATCAGAGATCGTTTGCCGGTGCCTCCCGTAGAGCTCCCGACAAGGGTGTAGCCGCACCAACACAAATAGGAAAGAGTAGATGAAGCTCCTACCCTCGTACTGCTTCTTGTGCTTCTCTTGCTTGCAGCTCAGCCCTTAGCATGAACCAGGCTCTGATACCATGAAAAGATGTAGGGGAGAAGAGGGCTTGAGCTCTTGCAAAGCACACACACACACTCACAAAATCCTAAAAGAGAACACACAAGGTGAGAGGCTGAAAATCTTCTTCTTCTTCTTCACCACCCAACACTCAACACACAATATACAAAGATAGTACACCATATAAAAAGGTACTCAACCAAATACATACTAGGGTTCTCTATAGTGTGAACCCAACTAAATGAGCTAGTGCTATAACTATGCCAGCTCTCTAGAATGGCTGTCACACAGCCTATCATCCCACTAGCTGCATATCACCCATGATCTCACCAACCATGCCAGTGGTGTAAGTGTGGGGCCTATCCCCCAGGCGGGTCATCAGTTTCCACCGCCTCACTAGATGAGCTCAATATCTCAATAGTATTGACCCAAGCTCAGGATTCTATCAGGAGTGTTGAGGAGAGACCATGATTTTATATTGATAGGGGATGCTCACCCCGGTCTTTTGCGCAGGAGCGTTGGTTTATTTGAAAGTTCCTAAAGATTCTCATACTTTATCAACAGGAAAGTGCTCAAAATTATCTCCTAGATATTGTGGTCCATTCTGAGTTGTACGTCGGATTGACACGAGTGCGTATGAGCTAAAACTGCCTCCACATGTCAAAGTTCATCCACTCTTTCATGTCAACAGACTAAAAGAGAAGCTGGGAGGTGAGGATAACACAGTTACTCCTCATGAACTCGTTGAGGTCTAGGATTTATCTTATGTTTCACATGAACCTGAAAAGGTACTTGAATTTCGGGAAAGGAAACTTTGTAATCACTTAATCCTTAAGGTTAAAATTAAGTGAATAGATAGGGAAATCAAGGATTCGACTTGGGAGTCAGTTGAGGATGTTCAGCACAGGTTTTGCTTCTTTTCATCGCAAGAGTGCAATGTTTTAAGAGAGGGGAAATATGTTATGTGCACATCATATTATGTGCATATACTAGGAGGCTCTCGCCCTAGGCATGTGAGCATGGGAACATGGGAACATGCTCTAGTGGGACAAGGGTTAGACCCAGGGCTGGGGTTAGGGTCAGGCAACCAAGGGTCACACATGGAAATGAAGGGTCAAGAGTCACTTGAGAGCTCTCTATATAATAGGAGCATGGGGCACTCTCAAGGGATGTTCTCTTGTGTAGAGCATAGTCTCTACTCTCTTGCCATTTCATACTAGAGCTACGTGTTGTTGTTGGATTGAAGACATGCCTTTTGGTGGTATGGGACACCAAGGATAGGTATGTGGTTCTTCATTACTATGATGTGAGCACCCTTGGGCTTCGAGGGTGGTTGGGTGGATGAGTATATACCTAGATTATGTGTGTTTATGCATAGTGATTAGCTAGAGAGATCTTTAGGGTTTTAGCACTAAGTGCATAATCGATATCAAAACTAAGTTTACTATTCAATCTATGAAATGCAACATCTAAGACTGTAATTAGTCTTATTACATAATATTTTTTAACTAGAAACTAGAATATTGTATAATATTTTTGACTAGAGAATAGAAAGAATGGTATGCATACATTCTAAAAACAGATCAATTATCTTAGCCAAGATGAGTTTCATATGCTAATGTTTAAACATAGACCAATTAAAATCCCGAGACATATTTTTCCATTTCCATTTTTATTTTTTCCATTCAAATTTTAATTTCATGGTTCTCTTTGCGTAAATTTACAATCCACCATTAAAGATAGAAAGGATTAATTAAAAATATATTTAATTAGACATTTTGTATCATCTATGTACTGGAACAAAGTGGTAAATAAACTATACCAATAAAGTTAAAATCAAACCATGTGATTATATCATACTAGTTATAGTTTTAATTTTAATTCTCTTTCCATTTCAATATTAATTTCATGATTTTCTTTGTGTAAATTTACAATGCACCATTAAATATAGAAAGGATTATTAAAAAATATATCTTTTATAGTTAATTGGACATTTTGTATTATCTATTTACTGGAACAAAGTGGTAAGTAAACTATACCAATAAAGTTAAAACCAAACCATGTGATTATATCATACTAGTTATACATTTAAAATATTTTCATACGTCATGCCATGTTGTAAGTTAAATTTATACATTTAAAATATTTTCATACGTCATGCCATGTTGTAAGTTAAATTTATTCGAAGGTCTAGATATGGGTAGTTTGAATATGCTACTACTTAAGTATAGTTTAACCTTATAGTAACACTAGAAAGTGTTACTATGTGATTATATCATACTAGTTATACATTTAAAATATTTTCATACGTCATGCCATGTTGTAAGTTAAATTTATTCGAAGGTCTAGATATGGGTAGTTTGAATATGCTACTACTTAAGTATAGTTTAACCTTATAGTAACACTAGAAAGTGTCTAAAATTACCCTCCTTGTAAGATAGGTTTTTAACAATGGTCTTGCTAATGAATGAATCATGAGTGAGTATATACTTTTGTTTGTTTGGTGTTTTTTTGTGAGGCAATAAACTTCTCATAGGTATATATACTTTGCATCTTTTATTGAAATTCTAGAAATATTTATTGCTAACTTGATCTACGCATTCGACACTTTGTCTTTATGATATAAAAATTTGAAAGAGATGATACAAAGCATGGAATCACACTAATAGAATGTATTCAATTGTGAGATCCCGTTCTCCACCGCGCAACGGATTCGGGGTACTAGCAGCGGAAGTAGCACATCATGCGTGGGTAGGGGTCTCACACTCGGGGCCTCGCCCCACGGATATCCGGACAAGAGACTAATCCGTCGGTTTGTCCAAAACCGAAACCGGAAAAACTTCCTTTACCCGGAAAGCATGGGCGATTCCACCAGGATAACTCTTTACTCTAACGTAGTCAAGATCATTACGGATCAACTGATCTGACTGCACCTTTAACGGTACTTGGTCAAATCAAGGAAGAAACTTGCACTTGGATCATTGGGATCAACGCTTTTTCCCCCATCAAGAGGCACAGCCGTTGATTCCTATCCATAGAACAATTTCTATCCGGGATTTACTTCATCTATCGTAATAATAGAATTTAAATCTCGATTTACGGATCCATCAGTCCAGCCTAACCCCTTCCGATCCCATGGGTTAGCCAACCGCCCAACCACTGTAGTGATGGGATCCAATTTGGAATTTGGTTAGGTTTTGTCCCGGGTACCAAGGAAAAGAGTTCCAAGGCCCCCTAGCTGGAAGTTCATGCAAACATAAAACTAGCCACACCACTTACACACCCAATATGAAATTGCCTTTTTCTTAGCATCAGCTAACTTTAAAACAATCCTTTAAGGAAACCATAGTACCACTGATCACAATCTTCCAATTTATCCAGTTGATTCATAATTTCCCATCATTCCTTCATCAGAGTATCTATGGCATCATTGGCAACTAGAACGCTCACCACCTGTCCACACAGGGGCCTTTTCAATAGTTCCTAGCCCATAATACTTGGCAATATAATCACTTATAAAAATCAAGATGGACTCTCGTTGAAGATCAGCAAGATCAACCAACAGATCCATATAAAGAGCCATGGACTCATCCATTGAAGACCAGCAAGGTCAATCAACCAGATCCATGCTCGGTTTCACAAAACAACTCTTACTCCTTGTTCCAATATCTTCCTCGACGCACGCGTGGGTATCCTAGGCGACCCAGAGCCTGAGCACCGTATGGTCAGCACCCTCTAGGATCCTTCGCAGGTGACCTAGCGCTTCACTCATAGGCCGCTTCCTTGGTCCCTCATCCACCGTACCGGAAGCTCACCATTTTAATCGAACCGAGGCTGGTCAAGACCTCGGCCGACCTTGCTACGCGAGACGTCCTCCATTGACTCTCCGTCAGCAGTTGTAACTTTATCAGTTAGGTCTCCACGACCTTAATCACAAGATGGTCAAAATGCTTCCCCAGCATTCTTGACATAAAACAGCCATTTACAAACAGCATTTATAAACAGCATTTACAAATACAATCTCTATATTAACTCTCATTTTTTCACATTAATCCTCATTAATCCACATTACTTATTCCACATTCCATTTATATGTGTACTCATCCAATCCCATCATTTTCCATCTCTTCACTTCAGATTCCTTCACATCACATATCATAATTTCACATCCATATCCACATCCACATCCACATTCACATCCATACATCCACATCTACATGCTTACCTCCATTTTCACATCCTCATTTATACATCCACATCCCATATCCACATTCATGCATACACATCCATATCCACATCCATACATCCACATCCACATCCACATCCACATCCATACATCCACATGCATACATCCATACATCCACATGCATACATCCACTATCACGTCCTCATTCATACATCCACATCCACATACATACATACATCCACATCTACATCCACATTCGCATACATCCACATTCGCATACATCCTCATCCACATTTCCATTCACATCTATACATCCACATCTACATCCACATACATACATACATCTATATCCACATTCCCATTCACATCTATACATCCACATCTACATCCACATACATACATCCACATCCACATTCCCATTCACATCTATACATCCACATCTACATCCACATACATACATAGATCCACATCCACATTCCACATTCACATCTATACAGCCACATCTACATCCACATTCACATCTATACATCTACATCTACATACATACATCCACATCTACATACATACATCCATACATCCACATCTACATACATACGTCCATTTTCACATCCTCATTCATACATACACATCCACATACATACATACACATCCGTATCTACATCCATACATCCACATCCACATCAACATTCACATTCATACATATACATCTACATGTATACATCCACATCACATTCATACAACCATATTACATTCATTCTCGTCCTAACACATCCCATATACATCTTAACACATCCTAACTCATCTTAACACATTCTATCACATCTCATACACATCTTATCACATCTTTTTACATCTCATACATCTCTTATCACATCCTATCACTTTCCATATGCATCTTATCAAATCTTATCACATCTCATACACATCTTATCACATCTTTTTACATCTCATACACCTCTTATCACATCCTATCACTTTCCATACGCATCTTATCAATTCTTATCACATCTCATACACCTCTTATCACATCCTATCACTTTCCATACGCATCTTATCAATTCTTATCACATCTCATACACCTCTTATCACATCCTATCACTTTCCATACGCATCTTATCAATTCTTATCACATCTCATACACCTCTTATCACATCCTATCACTTTCCATACGCATCTTATCAATTCTTATCACATCTCATACACCTCTTATCACATCTTATCACATTTCATATCTTTAAAAAAAAAAAAGAGAATTCTTATATTTGATATAAGATTTCTCTACACATTTATTTATACATAAATTCCATTTAAGGAGACTAACACTTTCGAAATTAAAATCAATCTTTTATGCATCTTCTTATGCATAAATTCAATTTGGTAGGAAATTACACTTTTAGAATAAAAGAATTTCTCTTATGCATCTAAGTTAAGCATAAAATCCATTTATGAGGAAAATCACACTTTTAGTATAAAAAGAATATCTTTTATGCATACCTATATGCATGAAATCCAATATGATAAAAGTAACACTCTTACAATAAAATAATCAACTTTTATGCATACCTCTATGCATGAAATTCAATTATGATAAAAGTCACACTTTTATAATAAAATAATCAACTTTTATGCATACCTCTATGCATGAAATCCAATATGATAAAAGTAACACTTTTGATATAAAAATTTATCCATTATGCATACTTCTATGCATGAAATAGAAATGGTAAAAATAACACTTTTGATATAAAAACTTATCCTTTATGCATGATATTAAAATTCAATTTCTCCATGATTGTAATGAAATTCTTTCAATTAATCTAGGATGATAATTCCTAGAATATGGTAGGAAGTCCTCTTTTTATGCTTTGAATGAGATTATTTTATGCATAATTTTTATAAAATTTTTACCATAGCTCCGCTGCTATGACTGATAAATCTCAATTTTTCTAAGGGATAATGCTTATCATTAAGGAACTAATTAAAATGATAATGATAATGCTTATCATTAAGAAACTAATTAAAATGATCTCTAATTGGATTATTAATCCATAATGGATTGAATCAACAATATACATAAACTAAAAGCATAGAAAAAAGCCATTAATTTGGCCTCAAGCATAGCTTAATCTTGGGTTAAGGAAAAGCTTTATGAAAAGCTTGGTTTGGATTGAGAACGGGTCATGAGTATGACCATTTCTTGAGTGAGAGAGAGAATTTACATAAAAATCATTAGAATTTAAACATAAATGAAAATTAACTTCAATAGCATTTATTAAATTATGTAACTCTTCACTACTATTCAAACTTCAATAGCATTTAAAAAAACCATACCAATTAAACTTCTCAAGCTTGAGAGGGGTTGAGAAGAGAGAAACATTGAGAAATTATAGAAAGATCAATATTCACTAATTACCTTACAACTTGCTTGATTCTTTGTTCACGGTAGAGGCCCCCAACCAATCAATTGGTTAAGTATGTTGATGGAGCCACTAATGGTGATTGAAGAAAGAGGGAAGCTCCAAAACTAGTGAATTATTAAATGAATTCACAGTTCTTGGCTTAGGTGGAGTAGAGTAACGATGCATAAACACTATATATTTTTCAACAAGGGGGAGGCTTCTATTTATAGGAAAATTTGAGCTCCTAACCAAACAAACTGATTCTAGAATTTTCTAAATCAGTTTGGTCAATATTTGACCATTTTTAGGTCAGTTAAGCTAACTTTTTGGAACTAGACTTAAATGAGGAGAGAGGAGAGATGAAATATCTCAATTTTTGTGAGTTTAAAACTCATTCAAGCATGTGAAATATGCACCTCCTTTAAAGAACTCCCTTTCCTTACATATGTGTCATAATGGAATCATTTTAATATTGCTCATAGTTTTTTTACTAATAAACCTTGTACATTTTCAACTCTTCATCTTATGTGAAATATGCACCTCCTTTAAAGAACTCCCCTTCCTTACATATGTGTCATAATGGAATCATTTTAATATTGCTCATAGTTTTTTACTAATAAACCTTGTACATTTTCAACTCTTCACCTTATGTGAATTATGCACCTCCTTTAAAGAACTCCCCTTCCTTACATATGTGTCATAATGGAATCATTTTAATATTGCTCATAGTTTTTTTACTAATAAACCTTGTAAATTTTCAACTCTTCATCTTATGTGAGCATTTACTCATTTTTGGATACCCAAAATATCTCATATTTTTAAATATTGCTCATAGTTTTTTACTAATAAACCTTGTACATTTTCAACTCTTCATCTTATGTGAGCATTTACTCATTTTTGGGTATCTTCTTTTACAAATTGGATTTATCTCCTCCCTACACATGGATTGATGCTATTGGCCCATAGGAACCTTAATTGGACCATAATTCAAAAATTTCTGAAAATCTAGACCCTTAGGCTAAGGTCCTTTATACCCATTTCCAATTAATTCCAATTGCACATTGGAAAGTTCTTTTTGAATTTCTGTTTCAGGGGAACTTATTTTAATAAGATGAGATAAGTTTCTATCCAAAAATATTAAAAATTTGAATATTCTCTCTCTAGAATATATTCTCTTTCTAGGTTAAAACAGTTAGAAACAAGTCTTTTATATTTCTGAAGAGGGATTGATTACAGGGGAAGATACTAGACATCAAAAAGGGGTTGGGGGAGGAATCTTACATCAATCAAATGAGTACAAAGAACAAAGTACTAAGTTATTGAGTAAGTTAAATAAGACTCATTAAATATTGCTATGAGTACACTAAAATATGATTAGCAAATCTAATTATTGTAATCTATTTATGAAAGTATTACTATGAAGTACACCAAAAAATGATTATAACAAATCTAAACATTGTAGTCTACTTATTATAACAAATCGAATCATTGTAATCTATTTATGAAAGTACTACTATATGAAGTACACCAAAATATGATTAGCAAGCCTAATCATTGTCGCTATAAAGTATACCAAAATATAATTATAATCATTGTAGTCTAATAATTATAGAAAATCTAATCATTGTAGTCTACTCATTGTAGTCTACTCATTATACTTACCTATATATTGTAGTCTACTTGTTATGCATGCATATATATGTATGTATTGCTAAACCTAATCTTAGGAAGTGAGTTTCTATGTGAATAACTTTGATCACACTTTCTATTTTTACCCACTAACTAAGATGCTCACTAATCATGTGATTGATAAGTCTACTTCATCACATTTTAAATGTACTTTTCCTTTAATTTCAATGAAAATGTGAAAAATAAATAGGAAAAAGTTGGACTAAAAAAGGCCCTCTAAGAAGAGCCATCTCATCAATTTTTTAGAAAAAAAGGTGTGGTGGGGTGAATCTTATGTATCTTACGTCAAAACCCCCACATGTGACATAACATTGGAAAACCCTTCTAAATCTACTACCTCAAACAAATTTGGATTTGATATGCTTAAGTTATGCCTTCCCCACTAATATGTAGATTCCAGTGATTGTTACATGGATGTTACAATCATTAGAATCTACCTTTTAGTGGGGGAACACATAACTTGAGTATATCAACTCCAAATGTGTCTGATCTGGTAGATTTAGAATCTACTTTTTAAGGGCTTTCCAATGGTATATCACCTATGGGGGTTTTGACGTAAGATACATAAGGTTACCATAACCCCCTTTTTTTTAATAGAAAAGTGATGACACGACTCTTCTTAGAGGGTCCTTTCTTAGTCCAAATTTCTCATAAATGAAAGTAACAAATTTCCCCCCTCTAAAATGTGTAAAGTAGCCCAAAGCCTATCAAATTATAGTTAACTTGTCCTTAGAGAGATGTTTGGTGAAGATGTCTGCTACATTATGTACTCTAGGATAATCAATTAGGTTGATGGCACCTTCCGATGACCTTTCTCTAATGTAGTGATACTGTACCTCTATACGCTCTATTCGAGAATGAAAAATAACATTGTGTGATGTAGTATTGTAGCAATGGCACTCTAGATATCACAAAAGATACAACTTGCTAGTTTTTGTGTATCTCTAAAACTCTCAAGGGGTTCACCTTTTATAAATTTTATGTATCATGTGCATTGAAGGGGGTGTGCATTGAAGGGGTATTTAAAAATGACCTTACACTTACATAATTTTATGAATAAATGACCCCTTTTTCTTTATAAACTTACGGTTTTTTTCCAAAATTGGTTAAAAAACCCTTGTAAATGTAATTCTGTAACTTTTTTGAATTAATATACCCCTCTTGATGAACTCACTTGCTACACTTACATATTTGTAGGTGAACCCCTTGAGCTAAAAGTGCACATTAACATGCCAAAAGCATTTTGCAGTAGTTGTAGTGGTTTTCCTCTTCACTTGATGGGAGAGATATTATGGGTTATTTCTTAGGAACCAGGTGAGAAATAAAACTCGGTTTACCACTATTTGATACTATAGTGACACTCTTTTTTCAAGTTATTTTAAAAATTGGGCCATTTCAAGTAAGTTTGGCGTTAAAACTTTAAAATTTTTGATTGTTTCAATGGTTGCATTGATCATGTGGCAAAGTGGAGATCGTAGACATGCAAATTCATCATTTTTGTAACTTAAATTTAATCAAGTGTGTGTCACTCCAAGTGCTATATAGGCCAAGCCTAAATGTTTCATAAATGGCCAGAAGACTAGGAAACTAAGAGTAAGAAAGGTGTAAGAAATTAAGATCTAAGGGACTATTCCATCTTGCCTCAATCCTTGTTGACATCATCTTCCTCATATTTATAATACTTTACCTTTTATGTATTCTTCTATTTGCCTCCCCTCCACACACACACATTTTCACTTTCTTTAACAACACATACACACACATGGATGTGCCTGATCTCTCTCCATCTCTCAAAGAGGGATAAAGAAACAAATAGAGAGATGGATAAGAAGAGAGAGAGGAGAAAAAAAGTCACATGTTTAGTTGATGTTTATGAAATAGCAAAGACTCTAATTAGATCAAAATACACAAGGACTTCATCATCTTGCCTCAAACCTTGTTGACATCATCATCCTCATATTTATTAGCCTTTTCCTTTTATGTATTCTTCTATTCCCCCCCCTCTAGACACATATTTTCACTTTCTTTAACAACACATACACACACATGGATGCGCTTGATCTCTCTCCATCTCTTAAAGAGGGATAAAGAAACAAAGAGAGAGATGGATAAGAGAGAGAGAAGAAAAAAAGTCACACATTTAGTTGATGTTTATGAAATAGCAAAGACTCTAATTAGATAAAAATACACATGTGCATGAGATAACTATGTCATGTGACAAAATGAGAAAATGCATATGATAACTATATCACGTCCACCATAAGTTTGGTAGTAAAATCTAATCAAAATAATTATTAGATTCTAAGTCATCATTGCGTTTATCGAAGTCATCATTGTCTTTATCATCATCCTCATCTTTGTCTTCCACATCTTTCTTTATGTAGAGAGAGAGAGAGAGAGAGAGAGAGAGAGAGAGAGAGAGAGAGAGAGATTGTTAAGAAGATTGGTAGCATAGTTAATAAACTTAAGTTGTTGGAGAGATCTCGTTTTTCATGTCAATGGAATACAAAAAACAGTGCATCCTTAGCATAACATAGTTACACCTAACATCTTGGTGGAACTTACTTAACCACCATCTCTTTCACATGAACCCGAAAAGATTTTTGGATTTAGTGATCGAAACATTAAGCATACTGTGTATCGAGAGGCACTTGTTAAGTGGAAGGACAGACACAAGAAAGCGTCCTCTTGGGAATGCTTGAGTATTCTAATAAAAAACTATCCTAAATTTGTTTTCATGGATGAAAACTCTTCTTTAGGGGGGAGGTAACGTCACATAGCTTGTAATAGGTTATGTAGGGCTCTATCAGACATGGAGCTTGATCGTCGGAGATTGATCTATGAGAGTGTTTGAGGTTCATGGGTGAGGTGCCCAGATTGGAGGACCATGGGAGACCAAGAAAATGTGGGCCGGTGGGCCACCACATAAGCCCGACAGAAAATTTCTTATCCACAGTTCCTTTATGGTTCGGTGTTGAACAAGAGCTCTATCTCCTCTCCAGCTATGGTGGAAGCATGACATCATAATAGTGAGAAGTTGTTCTCTCAAGTTCTCTAATTTTGTTAAATGTTCATTCACGGACCCCTTTTCTTGCATATTTCATTATCAAGCTACCTTTTGAGAAAGGAAATCCTTTCTAGAGTGTTCCAAGAAAGTATGGATGTTTTACAAGAGCGGATGTACATAACAATAAACCTTTTAACTATCAAGGCAATCAATACCAAAGCTTGAGCATCATGTGAATCCCATCTTCATTGGTAATAACATTAATTTAAAGAGCTTGTTTGTTGGGTCTGTTGGCCTTAACCCCTTTGAGTAGCAATAGAAATTACACACAGGGTGGGGGTCGTCACTCATTGATATGACCCCATAAACCCTTCGTAACAAGGACATTTCTGATCATAAAACTTTATAGGGAGTAATTTGACCCATCTTGTTTATCCTCTTTTGAAAGAATATCAAAAAATTCATTTAGAAAGTTGTTGGCCATACCTAACTACTGCTATTGCTAGAGAAGGAAAGATTCTTTAAAAAACTAAAATTGTTGTTAGTAGCTACTCTTGAACTCTTTGAAAAGCTATTGTTGGAAATTAATAGTTGAATCGTTATGATTAGAGTCTCTAATCAAAAAATTAGAGATAAAGAATAAAAAAATTGGAGATGAAAAATTTCAAACAATTGGAGATGAAGAATCACTAATTGAACTCTAGGAGGAATCATCGATTGGACTCTAGGAGGAATTGCTGATTGGAAAAATGGATGATTAGAGAGGTAAAATCCACAAATGATTGGACTCGACTCATTGAGTGATTTAAGAACAATAATCAAACGATTGTGGAAAGCTTATACAAAAGCTATGGAAGCTTGAACGTAGTGAAGATGAGAACCAGAAAGAAAGCTATGGAAAAGCTTTACTCTAATACCATTGTTGGAACTCACAGAATGAAGATCCATACTCACACACACACACACAATGGTGAAATACAAGAACACAAGGTGTAGAGTGTGAGAGATATTGGCAAGCTCAAAGGAGAGAGATGAAATCTCTCTATAAGAACAAATGAGCTAGTAACCCTAAACTAGAAATGATATGGTTTTCATACTACCTAACCCTAAGGGGCCATCTCACACCTTGATGGCCATGAGGAAAAATCTAAGTGGGCTATGGCATAAGTGCATAACCTCACGATGGTGATACACTACCAAAGATCTACCAAATAAGGATGATGATACACCTTAATGTGCTTTGAGTGCAAGCTTCAAACATTGGTTTCCTTAGCCAATAATTGTGGTTATCAATGAAGATAAAGGTGGGGGAGTAATTTCTAACACTAAGATTTGCCTTAAGGCATCCGAGCTATATACACCACAATATTTGCTATAAAAGCTACCCTATACTCACTCAGCTTCATAGCTCAAAGTAGCCACCACTGGTGGCTGCTTCTTCCTAAGTTATGATACACAGAAATCACCAAGATGAAAGAAAAAGCCACTAATGGTAGACACACTCGTGTGTCATAACATTTAGCCCAATCAGAGTCACCGAAAGCATGTAGCTGAATATCACCCTCCTTATAGCATAGTATATCCCAAGGGGATGCATGCCCTATAAGTATTGGAATACTCGTGCAGGTAGCTTAACAATGCTTATTACTATTAAGACTGTGAATAAACCTACTCAATTGGGAAACCCCAAGCTGAATGTTTGACCTCCTATTGCATACATAGATGAGGCACCTTGTTGATAAAGAGTGGCACATTAAATGGTTCACCTGCATCTTGGAGGGCAAGCCTAGTACCTGTCTCTATTGTTAGTGTAGAAATAGGCTTAAAATCTTCAAGCCAAATCATAGAAAAAGTCTTTGGGTGGTGGTATAGTAAGGGTCCTTACTTTGGTTCACCTTTGAAGATTTTTTCTAGGAAAAAACAGTCATTTTTCACTAAAAATGGCTAATCTCACCTAGTTGGTAAATGATTTTGACATTGAGCTACACTATTAGTCATGCACTTATACATATGGCTAATCTCACCTAGTTGGTAAAGGATTTTGACATTGAGCTCTTCTAATGAAACAACACACTATTAGTCATGCACTTATACATATGGTCCGATCAAAAATTGAAAATTTCAAATACTAAATTTCTTGTGTCATAAATACAGTGTATACGGTCCCAAACTTGAACAGGTAGAGAGTATGATCGTAAAATTAAAACCACTAGGATCATGGGGAGACACACCGTCCAACCAAATACCAACTGGCTCATCACTTCAATTAAATTACCATAATCAAAGAATTAATAAATATCATAAAAACATAACATAGCATAAACACAAAAGAGAGAATCATTGGGTGCAATCTATCCCCCCTCAAAAAGTGTCGGCTTCCTTCTACTTCTTGAGTATTTATTCTTTATTAATAAAAAATAGCCCATAAGCCAAAAATAGATGCACGCTTATGCATGGGCTTGCACTTTACAAAAATGGGGGTTGCTTTTAACACAAGCTTAGCTAAAGTGTTCCTATCTAAACACTAAAGGATATTTATAAAAGAACCCCAAGGGATAATTCACATGCAAATAAATAAATCCACGCCCAATATAACAAAAGTGGGTAGCTCAATAGGTCCATACCCGAATACATCAAAATGGGCGGCCAAATACAAAACCTCGTAGTAAACACTATGGCAAAAATATCAAAATGAGAACCATCCCGATAATAGCTCGCACCATATCGCCGCCATCACATCAATCTCACCAACCTATAAGGTTGTCCATTCAAACACACTACGAGTTAGCAACATATGCCACAATTCCACGACAGCACATAAGTAATAAATCCACACTTAGTTCTAGCTATCCCTAGTTTCATATGTCCTACACATGGAATATTTGGAATCACCCAAGTGCCATGCTTTGAACATAGTGGTAAAGAAAATGTAGTTGCTGACGCTTTGAGTAGAAGACCTTCCATTCAAAATATTTGATTGAGAATACATCTTTTGATTCTATGCGTGAGACTTATGACCAAGACCCTGACTTTAGTGATATTTGTTCTAGATTGAGAGACAATCATTGGACACCTTTTGCTGAGTATTCCTATGATGATGGATATCTTTTCTTCCAGAAAATATTATGCATTACTCGACCTTTTAGACATTCTATTTTAGAGGAATTATATCAGCCACCTTATGCAGGGCATCGAGGTGTTTCATCTACATTTCAGACTATTTCTAATGACTTTTATTGGCCTAAAATGAAAAATGATGTAGCTAAATTTGTGTCTGAATCACTACAAGAGAATCATTATTTTTTGATGCTTAGTTTCCACGTCTAGTCGCATCGTCAATATATATGACGAAATGGGCGTCGAAATATTTGTCGAAACAAGCGTCAAAATAACCGTGGAAAATTTATTTTATTAAAATTTAAATTTATATATAATATTTTCTAGTTCCCACCATTTTAGCCTTCTCTTTCTACCTCTTTGCAAGCATATGTGTCTATGAGAGAGAGAGAGAGAGAGAGAGAGAGAGAGAGAGAGAGAGAGAGAGAAAGGGAGAGAAAGAGAGAGAGAGAGAGAGAGAGAGAGAGAGAGAGAGATTAGAGAGAAAGTGAGAAAGAGAGAGAGGGGGGGCGAGGGGGGCGAGGGAGAGAGGAGGGTAGAACTTCCATCACGCTATTTGAAGGAGGACAAATGCTAGCTCCTCCTCCTCATACTAAGGTGCAATTAAGAACGTGCTATGTTTTACAATGAAATTAAAGTTCATCATCAACTTGCTCGTCCTCAGTGAGATCCATGGCTCCAAATAAATCTGTTTCTAGAAATACTTCATCATTGTTGTCAATTGGTGGAACCGGTTGTCTTGTAGTAGTAGAAGGTAATTCATCCATGTCATCATCCTCTTCTAGCTCTAGCATGAGAGCTATCGATGCATCATGATCATACTCAGCTTGAATCTCTTCATTTAAGATGTATTTGCTCAATGAGCACACCTTCATCCGATCCTAATCCAGTTTGAGCCTCACCTACTTCCTCAACTGTTATGTCTTCTTCTTGTTCTTCTTGTTGTGCAATAGGTGCTAGTGGTGTTTGCTCAACCATCACATGATCTAGGGGGAGTTCCTCAGCATCTAGCAATTTGTCAGCTGCTATTTTTCACCTCTTCAAATATTTGTTTACCACGTGGATTTATTTGGATCACAAACAACCATTTATGATCTGTCAGGTCTTCCACAAAGATGACTTGCTCATAGTGCTCTGGTAGCACAAATGTGTCCCCTTGCTCAGTCCATATCTTTGTGTGGTCTACTTGAAGAAATCCACACTTGTCTTTACGTACAGTTACTTGGGCCCCTTGAGTTACCAACTTGAACCATTTCACATCAAAAATGAACATATCAAATTTTCTAAATCCAACCTTGATAATATCTTGGATTGTTCCACAATAATCCAGCATGCCTACTTCAGTATTGCCAGCACTTGCACTTGAACGACTTTCTTGCGTGAAATTAGCCTTCACACCACAATCAAATGTTGTTCTCTTTTTATCTATTCCTTCTACTCTAAAGTGACGTCTGCGTGAGTAAATTGCCCCAAACTTATGATATTGCAAGCACAATAAATAAGTACTTTTATTGTATAAATTCACGAAAGCACAAAATAAAAGACAATGCGTATCAAATTCACATACATGGAAATCACAACCATATGCAAGCTCCTCCTCACTTATTGATTCACCATTGCATTTAGCTTGCAATATGGTTTGCTCGAGCCATTTATTTTAGAAGGAAAGTTTTGAAGAAGTGCAAGGTCTGTTGTGGGTGTACGGTAGTGTCTGGGTTGTTCGACTCTTTGTCAAACGAGCTTGGTTCCTACAGCCTTCACCAAGTTATATATCTCAATCCATTTCTCTATAGCATGTTAGTTTAAGATGCAAAAGTTATTGATCTTCTCACGCAATGCTACATCCATTGTTCTCACAAGGCCTTTCCCTTGTGGCTCTTCCCCAACTAGTCGATCATCTTCTTCTTGTGTCCATAATCTTGGCATATCGGGATTAGAAGTACTGAGAAATTTAGTTATATATACAAGTGTATCTTGAACAAGCCATCCATTGTTCTCACAAGGCCTTTCCCTTGTGGCTCTTCCCCAACTAGTCGATCATCTTCTTCTTGTGTCCATAATCTTGGCATATCGGGATTAGAAGTACTGAGAAATTTAGTTATATATACAAGTGTATCTTGAACAAGCCATCCAGCTGCCATACTATCTTCAGGACAAGCTCTTTGACGAATAAATCCTTTAAGTGTCTTCATAAATCTCTCCAAGAAAAACATCCATTGGCTATGGACAACCCCAGCCATAGCAACTTCGTCAACCACATGAACTAGCAAGTGCAATTGAATGGTTAAAATACTTGTTGAAAAGTATTTCTTAGTCATTGTAATAGCCTCGATGGAGTTTAATTGTGCTGCTTCCAGTGTGTCTCTACTAATCTCTTTCCTTGATATCCAACGCACCACTGCACCAATTTAGTAAATTGTTTCTCTAATGTCATCATTGAGGCAATCCTTGATGGCTATAGGAAGCACGAATTGTAAGAATTTGTGCCAATCATGACTCTTCAAGACACTAAGCTCGTTGTCCTTTGTAAATGCTCCCGTCAAGCAATGCATGCATCTTGTAGGGGTATAAAACTCACTAATGCGCTTCTTTACATGCCGTTGCTCTTGCTTTGTCATGACCCAAGGTGCTTTTGGTAGCTTCACCTTCTCATCTGCTCTATTTTGGGCCCATAAGTGTTGCATGTGTTGAACCTCTTGTAAATCATCTTGTTGTGCCTTGCTCTCCTTTGCTCCTGTGATAGTTTTCCAAAGCACCTCGGCTATATTCTTAAAAATGTGCATTGGGTCAAGAGGATGGTTCACTAGAAGGTCATTCCAGTATGGAGGTTGATGAAAAATGGATAGACACTTCATTCCTGGAGGTGTGCACGTTGGATCCAGCTCCCATAAGGTCCTCCAATCATTGCTCTTCCATATGCGAGGAGACCTCCCTAGAAATCCATCACGCAGAGGATGGTTGTCAGGAAGATACTTCTTGTGGCCCTCATATACTATCTTCTTCATAGACTTTGAGTAGTATTGAGCCTCAAGTTGCGGCCCACATAATGGACATCCATTATACCCTGACACTGAAAGCCCTGTAGAACATCAAAAAAGATTGTAGCAGGTAAGTTTGGATGACAATCATGACTTAACATAATATGTTAACAAGCTACAGTATTACCAGAGAACTCTCCATAGCCAAGACAATCATGCATAGTCCACATAAGTATTCCTCTCAATGTTAGTGCACGCTATCCAAACCTCTTGGAAATATCATGAACTTCAATGCCCTCCCATAGAACATGAAGCTCCTCAACTAAAGGGGCTAAATACACATCCATGTTCTTCACCTTGTACTTTCCAAGAAAAGACAATAAAAGATGCCCTTTTTTATCGCTAGTCATGGTGGAAGATTATAGTTAACTAGACAAACATGCCATGTACTCCATAATGAACTTCGTAGACAAATGGATTCACTCCATCCATCGCTAGTCCGAGTCGAATATCGTGGACCTAGTGTTACGGTGCCAAGTCATCAATCCTACAATGGATTTGCACTTGAACATTGTTTTAATCCAAGGGATGATGGAAAAGTGTCGTAAAACTTTTGCTGGTACCCTTTCTCCTTGCACATCTTGTCTATATGTCGATGTACCACAATGTGGACATTGTACTGTGTGTTATATTCTTGTCGATAAAGAATACAATCATTTGGACAAGCATGGTGTGTGTTGTAGTCCATGTCCATTGAGTGCAACATTGTTTTTGCTCGTCGACTACGGTCCACTGGCATCTCATTATCTTCTAGAAATATTTGTTGTTTCAATAAGCTGTTACACAAAATAGATAGGCTAAGAAAATGCATATAAAGGTACATAACTCACTAATTGCATATGATATCATCACTTACGCAAAAAGTTTTAATACGCTCGTATTAGACCATCTAAAAATCGATTGCAAGTTCAATATGGATAGGCAATCGCGTAAAACAGGCACATGTGCTCCACGATATAATGGAAGACGAGCAAGCATGTGTAGCACTTTCTCTTCTTGGGAAGCGTATTTCACATGTCATGTGATTCTTCTACCCCTTCGTGTTCCAAACCACGATCTTTTGTTCCATCATGTAAGGCATTTATCATGTCATCCATGTCATGTTCTAGTATTTGCTCCGAATCTGTTATATGCACATTATGTGTGCATATACTAGGAGGCTAACCCACATTAGGCTTGTGAGCATGGAAGCATGGGAACAAGCTCTAGTGGAGCATGGGTTAGGACTAACCTTAAGGGTTAAGGTTAGGGTCAGGCATCCAAGGGTCACACATGGAAAATGGAGAGTCAAGAGTCACTTGAGGGCCCTCCTATATAATAGGGGCATGGGGCACACTCAAGGGAGGCTTGGGGCTTGTGAGGCCAAGGCTATGTTATGCTCTCTTGTGTAGAGGATCATATCTACTCACGTACCATTTCACACTATAGCTACATGCTATTGGATTGGAGTTATACCTCTTGATGGTATGGGACATCAAGGTAGAGGTATGATATATTTCATTATATTTCAGGTAGAGGTATGATGTATTTCATTATATTTCATGTGTTCATCCCCTTGGGCTTGGGTGGATGAGTTTATGCCTGATTTATGCATAACAATTATCTAGAGAGATCTTAGGGTTTTAACAGTGGTATCAGAGCAATCTCTAGTTAATTGTTGTTTTTTTTTTCTTATTATAATTTTGGATATTTTTTGAAGTAAATTCTAATATTTACTAATAAAAAATGTTATTTTATTGATTTGTGTTGATGATTTGCATGTGGATCGTTGATATGGTGATTGGAATGCGTGTTACTACTATTCAATGAGACGAATCGACGTTGCGGGGGAATTTCGTGAGTTTAATGCTATTTTTTTCTATTTTTATGGTTTAAAATAAGCATTAATGAAACTTTTTACCAAAATACCACATATTTTATTGTGGATATTTTTGGTAGAATGGATTCCCTAAATTTATAAAAAAATTTAGGATTTCTTTTCTAATTTTTTAAAAATTATTTGAGCATTTTTATGGTTAAAAATGTATTTTTATACATTTTTGCGGGTTTTTCCGCGGGTATGTGATCAAATTTTTGCGATTTTCTATTGAAACACAGTAGAGCGGGTAGCATGTTGATGCATTGAATGCTCTCTCGTGTGCATGGGACCCTCTTCGTCTCTTAATTCTAAATTTTCTTCTATTTTCCTCTCGCGTGTATAAACACCTCTTAAAAAAGAACATTTTTAATGTTAATCATAATTAGGAGTTAATTATGATTAACAAGATTAATTAAAAAATTAACCTCTCTGATCAACAGAAAGAGAAGAGATGGGGTGGAGAGAGTGGAGATTATTTGGAGAAGGAGAGAGGAGAGTGGAGAGGGAGACCTCCTCTCTCTCTCCCATGCCGACGGAAAAACGTCCCCCCCTATTTTCTTTTCATAAGCTTTTTAATTTATTAAGCTTTGTTTTTTTAAATGAGTTTTTTAAATTAAAACAAAAGCTTTTGAAAACTTTTCAAAAAAAATCTTGGAAAAAAGCCTAAAAAATAGAGGAAATTTGACATTTGAGAAAAAAACAATCTCTAAAAATTTTTAATTTTTTTTCTCTTAAAACCTTTTGGCTTTTCATCTTCTGGGAAACCTTTTGGCTTTTCGCATTCCCGAGAAACCTTTTGGCTTTCCGAATTCTGGAAAATCTTTTGACCTTTCGGATTTCGAAAACTTTTGACCTTTCACATCCTGATTTTTTTTTTGTCTTTTCATTTTCCCGAAACTGTTGGCTTTCCATATTTCGCGAAAACCCTTGGGATTCCAAAATTTTTGGATGGACCGTTCCTATTCTAACTACGTTCGGGGTAAATTAAAGATTTCAAAAAAATCATAAAAATTAGTGAAAAATTAGACAAAGGTTATTTTAAATTTCTAAAAAATGTGGGATTGGTGTTTGGTATGTGGTGTGTCCATTTGGGTGCCCGTGACCATTCAAATTTCTAAAAAATGTGGGATTGGTGTTTGGCATGTGGTGTGTCCATTTGGGTGCCCGTGACCATTCAAATTCCTTTAAAAAATATTTTTTTGGCCCAAAAATTAAAAAATCCATTAAAATTATAAATTTTCATTCGATTTGAGAATTGTCGGGTGGAATCGGAAATTTCGTGAACGATGCGATTCTCAGGAAAAATTAGAAACATTCTAGAAATTATTTTTAGAAATCCTAAAAATTGGTATTTTTAAAATATCAATGGTATTTTGGCAAAATTAATTGCTAAAAATTTTTCTGAAAAAATATTGGTTTGGAATTCCATAAGTAGGTTTGGTGGAATTTGAAATTATCATATTTTGAGGCCCAATAAAATTAGAAAAATTTTGGAAAAAATCATGATAATTCTTTTTCTCAAGAATTTATTATTTTTGAGGGTTATTTAATGTTGAAGTACGTTTTCTCGTGTGCTGACATTAGATAGATGCGGGTTATTTGCATATTATTAATACGATTATACCTCATATTAGTAGACATTTTTATTTGGATTAATTCTAAACAGTGTTTGCAAAATTTTTTACCATTGTTTAGCTATTCTTTTTGGACAAGTTCCTAAATTTCTTCAATGATGGCTATAATTTGCGTTCAAAGTGTTCACCTTTTGATAATTTTTTACCATTGTTTAGCTATTCTTTTTGGACAAGTTCCTAAATTTCTTCAATGATGGCTATAATTTGTGTTCAAAGTGTTCACCTTTTGATAATTTATTTTACACTTTTTTAAGTGTGGTCTATGTTTAATTTTCTAAGCCTAAGATAAATTCTATCATGGGTTAGTTGATCGGTTTGTTTTGGTGGATTTTATTGGATGTTTTCCAAGTTTTATTTGGACTCATCAGGCTCTGCCTAGATCACTTGTGTCTAGGGAGAATTTTAATGAGTGTTACACACATGTGTTTCACTTGCTTACTTTGGAGTTTTGTTCCTAAGACAAATTCTATCATGGGTTAGTTGATTAGTTTGTTTTGGTGGATTTTATTGGATGTTTTCCAAGTTTTATTTGGACTCATCAGGTTCTGCCTAGATCACTTGTGTCTAGGGATTTTTTAATGAGTGTTACACACATGTGTTTCACTTACTTACTTTGGAGTTTTGTTTGAATGAAACTACGTTTAGATGCTCCGGATTGATGAGTTGGCCCCACCAATTTTAATGCTTCTTTTGGCATGATTAATGTCCATTAGATGGTATGATAAGATCAGGTTCTGCCTAGATCACTTGTGTCTAGGGATTTTTTAATGAGTGTTACACACATGTGTTTCACTTACTTACTTTGGAGTTTTGTTTGAATGAAACTACGTTCAGATGCTCCGGATTGATGAGTTGGCCCCACCAATTTTAATGCTTCTTTTTGGCATGATTAATGTCCATTAGATGGTATGATGCAGATAAATGAGCAAGTGGATGAGATCTGATGTGGATAAATGAGATGTGAATTCATGTGCTTTGAGGGTAGCATTTGCCTTCGTTTTTTACTGCACATAATTTTGGAGTATATTGCTATTACTCTTGTACATATTCCAACTCGGATACCTAGTTGCTTATATATCTAGGTGAGTCTCTTTTTCTACCCTAACTTTATTGTGTTTTGGGTAGTTATCATTAGAAAGGCGCCAATAATTCAATTTCTTTTCTAATGATATACTCGAAAAGAGTAGTCTCAGGAATATGAAGATAGATTTTCGTATGTGGTGAAAGTCTGGGATAAGGCCATCCTATGCCTTTTATATAGGATTTTATTCATATTTTCCTATACAGCATACTAGGGAGTTTCAAATTAGTAAGGTATGTATGTGTGGTATCATGGTGGTATGGGACGCTAGTGATCCCTCACATATATTATCTTATACGATAATTTGGGCTCAATATTGTTGCTTTGCTTACATCACTTAGCATGCTGACCTCAACATTCAAAGACAATCTCATTTTCTAAATTCACTAGAAGTTATAGTGTGGGCATTCTCTAGATAAACTTCTTTTATCTATAGCCTGCACATGTATTGATGAGTGTAATCTCGTCGGCATTTTCACTTGTTGAAATCTCTTTCTTTAGAGTTCAACGAGTTTATCTTGTTGTGTACAGATTAAGAAAATTTGGATTTTTCCTTTGTTGGCATTTCTTTCTCTAGTTTTGTACTTTAGGTGATTTATACAGTCAGCCTCATGGTTTACGGATGGACATATATGACTCATCGAGATGCTGATGACTCTCTATGTTGATATGGGTAACTGGGGACGTCGATTATTCCATGTGCAAATGTGGGTATGTCGGGGCGCCAATGAATCCCTGGTTCGTGCTGTTATAATGTCATGTTTTCCTACTTTATTCCAAATGGCTTAACCCTTAAGGTTAGTCCTAACCCATGCTACACTAGAGCTTGTTCCCATGATCCCATGCTCACAAGCCTAATGTGGGTTAGCCTCCTAGTATATGCACACATAATGTGCATATAATATACTTCCCCTCTCTCAAAACATGGCACTCTCGCAATGAAAAGAAGGAGAACTGCACTAAATAATATCAAGAGACTCCCAAGTCGAATCCTCTATTTTCCTATCTTTCCACCTAAATTTAACCTCAGGGATTAGTCAACTACAAAGTTTTCTTTCCCTGAATTCAAGTACCTTATCAGGTTCATGTGGAACATAGGATAATTCTTCGACTTCAACGAGTTCTTGAGGAGTAATTGTGTTATCCTCACCTCCCAGTTTCCCTTTCAATCTATTGATATGAAAGACTGGATGAACTCTAATGTGTGGACGTAGTTTACGTTCATACGCAACCGTGCTAATCCGATGTATAACTCAAAATGAACCACAATATCTAGGAGATAAATTCAAGCATTTTCCTATTGACAAAGTCTGAGAATCTTTAGGAACATTAAAATAAACCAATGCTCCTAGTTCAAAAGACCAAGTTAAGCATCCTCTACTATCAGCATAGAACCGTGCCCTATCCTGAGCACTCCTGATAGAATCTCAAGATTCGATCAGCATTTCTTGCATATCACGCAAGAAATCCCTCGATGCATCAAGCTCAAGATTGACATCAATAGGTGCCCTCCTGGGATTGATACCCATACATAAGCATGAACGGACTAAAACCAATTTAAAACTATTATTAGAGACATATGCACGAAGCATATCCTCTAGAATCTGATTCATACGCTTTGTTTGCCCACCATCAGACAACTGCGGAGGATGATCAAAGGAATTCATACTCAAAGTAATTTCCTCGTTGTAAACCATTCGGAATAAAGTAGGAAAACATGGCATTATAACAGCAGAAACCAGGGATTCATTAGCACCCTGACGTACCCACATCTGCACATGGAATAATCGACGTCCTGAGTTACCCATATCAACATAGGGAGTCATCAGCGTCTCAATGAGTCACATATGTTCATCCATAAACCATCAGGTTGACTGTATAAATCACCTAAAGTATGGAACTAGAGAAAGAAATGCCAACAAAGGAAAAATCCCAATTTTCTTAATCCGAACACAACAAGATAAACTCGTTGAACTCTAAAGAAAGAGATTTTAACAAGTGAAAATACCGACAAGATTACACTCATCAATACATGCAGGCTATAGATAAAAGAAGTTTATCTAGAGAATGCCCACACTATAACTTCTGGTGAATTTAGAAAATGAGATTGCCTTTGAATGTTGAGGTCAACATGCTAAGTGATGTAAGCAAAGCAACAATCTTGTGCCCAAATTATCCCATAAGATAATATATGTGAGGGATCACTAGCTTCTTATACCACCATGATACCACCCATACATACCTTACCAATTTGAAACTCCCTAGTATGCCGTCTAGGAAAATATGAATCAAATCCTGTATAAAAGGCATAAGATGGCCTTATCCTAGACTTTCACATACAAAAATTTGTCTCTATATTCCTGAGACTACATCAAGGAATAACTCTTTTCGAGTATATCATTAGAAAATAAATTGAATTATTGGCGTCTTTCTAATGATAACTACCCAAAACACAATAAAGTTAGGGTAGAAAAATAACTCACCTAGATATATAAGCAACTAGGTATCCGAGTTGGAATATGTACAAGAGTAACAGCAATATACTCCAAAATTATGTGCAAAAAACAAAGGCAAATGCTACCCTCAAAGCACAAGAAATTATCCAAAAGATCAAAAGATCCTTATAAAACCATGGATAAAAGCATAGAAGCTTCTTGAATCCATGAAAACTATAGTTTAATTTAAAAAATCAATGCATACCGTCTAATGGACATTAATCATGCCAAAAGAAGCATTAAAATTGGTGGCCAACTCATCAATCTGGAGTATATGAACATAGTGTTGTTCAAGCAAAACTCCAAAGTAAGCAAGTGTGAAACAGGTGTGTAATACATTAAAAAATCCCTAGACACAAGTGATCTAGGTAGAACTTGATGGAGTCCAAATAAAACATAGAAAACATCCAATAAAATCCACCAAAACAAACCGATCAACTAACCCATGATAGAATTTGTCTTAGGCTTAGAAAATTGAGCATAGACCATACTTAAAAAAGTGTAAAATAAATTATCGTAGAAAAGTGTCAACGGTGAGATACACTTTGAACGCAAATATGTTATATGCACATTATGTGTGCATATACTAGGAGGCTAACCCACATTAGGCTTGTGAGCATGGGAGCAAGCTCCTCTAGTATATGTACATTATGTGTGCATATACTAGGAGGCTAACCCACATTAGGCTTGTGAGCATGGGAGCATGGGAACAAGCTCCTCTAGTAGAGCATGGGTTAGGACTAACCTTAAGGGTTAAGATTAGGGTCAGGCATCCATTTCATACTACTATAGCTACATTGTATTGGATTGGAGTTATACCTCTTGATGGTATAGGACATCAAGGTAGAGGTATGATGTATTTCATTATATTTCATGTATGCATCCCTTGGGCTCGAGGGTGGTTGGGTGGACGAGTTTATGCCTGATTTATGCATGTTTATGCATAACAATTATCTAGAGAGATCTTAGGGTTTTAACAGAATCTGCCTCAAGTTTCTCGGGTTGTTGGTCACCTCGTTTGTGGCTACTCTTATTGGTCTCCATCGTTCAGGCCAGACATCCACTGGTTTGTCATTGTCCAAGTGCACATCGCCACTAATTAGATGTTCCTTTTCCAATACACTTGGTATTTGCAGTGAGTACATGGGCAAAGTGTCTTCTCCTCTAAATCAACAAAATTTGAGGGTGTGACATCGTCCATGGTTTCCATACCGATTTGCAATGGGAACGAATGCTTATTTTTGGAGGGGGATCCTCCCTTAAGTATTTGTGGAGGGTGGAAGTTGGTGATATGGAATTTGAAATGTCGGGGGGGGCACGCAAGACTGGAAAGATTTTGAATTTGACTGAAAAGTAGCGATCTCGAAATACGTGTCGAAAAGGTCGTGGAAACAATCGTGGAAAAGGTCATCGAAAAGGACGCTAAAATCGTGGTCGAAATTAGCATGGGAAATTTTTTTTCGACATTTGTTTCCACTTCGACGATTTTTTTGACGCTTTTTGCAACCTTGATTTCGACGGTGCAGGTCTTTACAATAAAACAAAGCCTCAATTTTTTACATTTTTATGTGCGCATGTGCGTTTTCCTCCCTCTAGCATCAGGTTTGCCTCCTTTGCCCTCACTCCCCTCTCCTCTTGGTTGCATGTGCATGTGTTGTAAGATGTGTGTGTGTGTGATTAGGGATAATTTTCTTGTTTTTTGCTTTGTTCTTTGTTTTGTAGGTTCTCTCTCTCTCCCAAGCTCTTCTTCACTTCCGAACCACTCAAGGAGGTTCGCCTCCTTCTTTTCCCTCCCTCCCCTCTCCTCTTGGTTGTGAGATGTGTGTGTTTGTGTTTAGGGATAATGAATGTTTCTGTTTTTTGCTTTGTTCTTTGTTTTGTAGGTTCTCTCTCTCTCCCAAGCTCTTCTCCACTTCTTTACCACTCAAGCATGTTCGCCTCCTTCTTTGCCCTCCCTCCCCTCTCCTCTTTGTTGCATGTGCGTGTGTTGTGTGTTGTGAGATGTGTGCTCTTATTCATGTGTATGCTCTTATTCAAGTACCCATGTGGGCTTTGTTATGTGTGTGTAGAGACATGTCCCAAACTCCAGATGAGACACCGGCTTACTCTCCATCCCTCTCTCCATATTCCATGTCGCCTGGCCAATTTATGGGTTTTTTAGCATACACCATGCCCGAGCAAAGAGCGATGACACAACAATATTTTGGGGGAGGGGTAGGCACTTCGGCCACACCATCGGGCACCACTGCTAACCCTAGTTCACCAATAGAAACCCCATGAAGAGCTGCTAGAACCCCTCCCTCAGGTTGCTCGTCCAAGGACAACGCTCGAGTGGTGGAGGTGGAGGCGATTGTTGTCCAAGTGGGGACACGGATGGATCTATGCCCCCACGTGAGCGTCCTTCCCCATCTAGTGCCAGAAGCACTCCACGCTCGCGATTATCGTGATGTTTTTCGGCACACACCCCACACTCGGGAATAGTATACAGTTGTCAATGGCAATGTGGTTTTGAGGCAAGAGATGAAGAGCCGCATATGCGAGCTTTGCCACATTGTCTTTGCTAATGACTTTATGACTTTATGGCCAATCTTGGATAAAGCTAAGAAAGAAAGAGTCATTAATCAAATCAAGGATGAGTACAAGCTAGCCGTCGGTAGTGATGTCGTTCCCATAAGTTGGATAAAGGACCACCACATGGTGGACATCATGAAACATTGGCGGGGAGATGTGACTTGGAGAGTGAAGGCAGGGGGTGAGAAGCCTTGGTATATGAGCACCGAGGATTGGAATGAGGAAAAGCAAAATTATGCAAGAAATCCCCAATGCTACAAGCAACAAGAGGATGCGACGAAAGCCCGAATGGAGAGTGTAGGAAGATCTCATCTTGGAAGCGGCGGTTGGGATGCATTCCATGTCTACTTTGTAAGTATCAATGCTTATCTTATATGTTTCATTTGATGTTATATTATGTTTATTGTTTTTATGTTATGGTACTTTCAGAATCAAATGGTTGGTCGGCCGGCAATGAGAGAAGAGGAGGACATTGCTCGTCGCCGCCATATCATGTACTTTCTTTTGGAGAAGCTTGAGCGAGAAGGCGTTAACCTCAATTGGGAGAATGTTGCAGATATGGTAAATGCGACAAGACTTAACCTTATGATTTGTATACTTGCTTTGCCATTGCATGTTAGATCATTATTTTTTTGTATACAAAAAAAAGGTGTCATAGTTTGATTCAGGGTTTGAGTCTGGAAAGGTTCCCTGAACTATCTTTCTCGAAGGTAATATTTCAATTACTACTTTACTGAATTCAAAACTAAACACGAATCCCTATGAGGAATAATTTAGTCATTTATCTAAAATTTCGACTTCGATAGTTCTTCAAAATTTTCTCATTACCATCCTAGAGAATATAAAACGGTATAATTTTCCTTCACTGAGTATTTACTCATTCATTTTTTCAATCTTCATGGGATTTAAACATAGGATTAAAGTGAACTCTTATTTTGATAAAAAATTCTTTTATGCATAAAAATCAATATTGGTGAAAGCAACACTTTTGTAATAAAAAAATTCTTTTATGCATCATTTTATGTATAAAAATCCATTTTAATGAAAGTAACACTTTTATAAAAAAATGTTCTTTTATGCATAAAATCCATTTTAATGAAAGTAACACTTTTATGCATCTATCTATGCATAAAAATCCATTTTGATGAAAGTAACACTTTTATAATTAAAAAAATATTCTTTTATGTATCTATTTATGCATAAAATCCATTTTGATGAAAGTAACACTTTTATAATTAAAAAAATCTATTTACATCCATTCACATCTCTTATCATTCATTCACATCCTATATCATTCATTCACATCCCAATTCATATGCTATCACATTCATTCACATCCTATATCATTCATTCACATCTCGATTCATATGCTATCACATTCATTCACATCCTATATCATTCATTCACATCTCGATTCATATGCTATCACATTCATTCACATCCTATATCATTCATTCACATCCCTTATCATTCATATCTATCCAATTTACATCACATCTCATCGCTTCAATTCTCGTTCATATCCATCACATTTACATCCACATATATTCATCCACATACATCCACATCCATACTTATCACACATACACATCCCACATCTATTCTTTCACATACATCCACATCCATACTTATCACACATACACATCCCACATCTATTCTTTCACATACATCCACATCCATACTTATCACATGCACATCCACGTCTATCTTTTCACATATATCCACGTCCATATTTATCACATACATATATCCATCCACATCCATTCTTTAACATACATCCACTTCTATTCTTCACATACATCCACATCCATCCATCCATTCATTCCCATCTATCAGATTCACATTACTTCTCATCACATCTAATCACCTCACATTCTCGTCACTCCTATTCTCATCACATCCATCCATCCATTCATTCACATTTATCTGATTCGCATCCCATCTCATCACATCTATTTACCTCTCATTCTCATCACATCTATCCATCCATTCATTCTCAACTATTTGGTTCTCATCACATCTATTTACCTCTCATTCTCATCACATCTATCCATCCATTCATTCTCATCACATCTATCCATCCTATGGATGGATGTGTGGATAATCTGGATTGATGTGGATAATGTGGATTGGTGTGTGTATGATGATTGAGTGAATGATGTGGATTGATGTGGATGATGTGGATGGATGTATGGATGAGGTGGATTGATGTATGGATAATGTGGATTGATGTGCATGGATGTTTGAATGATGTGGATTGACGTTGGATTGATGTGGATTGACGTTGGATTGATGTGGATGGATGTATGGATGATGTGGATTGATGTGTGGATGATGCGATTGAATGTGATTTGATGTAGGAATGATGTGATGTGATAGGGATCGATGATGAAATAAAAATCATTGTAAGATGAAAAAAAAAGATGGGGTCTAATGTGTGAAAGGATGCGGAGTAATGAGAAAAGATAGAAATATTGTTGGAACTGTATTTGTTTGTGAAATATGTTTTTAAATGACTGTTTTATGTCAAGATTGTTGGGAAAGCATTCTGACCGTCTTGTGAATGGGGTCGTGGAGACCTATCTATTAAAGTTGTAACTGCTATGAGACGGAGAGTCATCGGAGAACGTCTCGCGTAGAAAAGTCGGCCGAGGTCTTGACCAGCCATGGTGAGCTTCCGGTACAGTGGATGAGGGACCAAGGAAGCGGCCTATGTGAGTGAAGCACTAGGTGACCTGCAAAGGATCCTAGAGGGTGCTGACCATACGATGCTCGGGCTCTGGGTCACTGAAGATACCCACGAGTACGTTGGGGAAGATATTGGAACAAGGAGTAAGAGTTGTTTTCTGAATTCGGGCATGGATCTGGTTGATTGACCTTTGCTGGTCCTCAAACGAATAAGTCCATGGCTCTTTTATATGGATCTGTTGGTTGATCTTGCTGATCTTCAACGGAGATTCCATCTGGATATTTTTAAGTGATTATATTGTCGGATACTATGAGCTAGGAACTATTGAAAAGGTCCCTGAGTGAACAGGTGGTGAGCATTCTGGTTGTTGCCAATGATGCCATAAGTACACCGATGAAGAAAGGAATTGGAAATTAGGATTCAACTAGATAATTAGAGGATTATGATCAATAACACTATGGTTTCATTAAATGATTGTTTTAAAGATTGTTGAATCTGTGAAAAAGGCAAGTCCATATTGGGTGTGTAAGTGAATATCCGGCTAGGGGGCCTAGGAACTCTTTTCCCTGGTACCGAGGCTGATCAAGACCTGAGCAGGCTTTGCCGCGTGAGCTATGCTTTGAACACTCCCTGCCAGTTGTTGCAACCGAACTTCCCTTAGAACACACATATACCAAATGCTCCCTTTCCAGCATTCTCGCGTAAAAAAGTCCTCTTGAATACAATGAGTATGTCTTAATTATGTATCCCAAGACTTCTAGATCACAGGTTTGGATTCCCAAGCAGAATTCCTCGAATTCTGAATTCTTGATCCTCAGATCAAAATCAAAGATCTCAACTTAGTTTCAGATTTCAGTGGGTGATTTGAGTGTAGATTACTGAACTGGTCACTTCGTATTTCTTGAAATTGACGAAGGAGTTATGTCTTGGTCATAGTCTGATTCAGGGTTTGAGTCTAGAAAGGTTCTCCCTGAACTATCTTTCTCGAAGATAATATTTCAATTACTACTTTACTGAATTCAAAACTAAACACAAATTCTTATGAGGAATAATTTAGTCATTTATCTAAAATTCTGACTTCGATAGTTTTTTAAAATTTTCTCATTACCATCCTAGAGAATATAAAACGGTATAATTTTCCTTCACTTGAGTATTTACTTATTCCTTTTTCTAATATTCATGGGATTTAAACATAGGATTAAAGTGAACTCTTATTTTGATAAAAAAATTTCTTTTATGCATCATTTTATGCATAAAAATCAATATTGGTGAAAGCAACACTTTTGTAATAAAAAAATTCTTTTATGCATCATTTTATGCATAAAAATCAATATTAGTGAAAGTAACACTTTTATAATAATAAAAATTCTTTTATGCATAAAAATCCATTTTAATGAAAGTAACACTTTTATAAAAAAAATTCTTTTATGCATCTATCTATGCATAAAAATCCATTTTGATGAAAGTAACACTTTTATAATAAAAAAATATTCTTTTATGCATAAAATCCATTTTGATGAAAGTAACACTTTTATACTTTAAAAAAATCTATTTATGCATGAAATTAACACTTTTATAATTAAAAAAAATTCTTTTATGCATCTATCTATGCATAAAAATCCATTTTGATGAAAGTAACACTTTTATAATAAAAAAATATTCTTTTATGCATCTATTTATGCATAAAATCCATTTTGATGAAAGTAACACTTTTATAATTAAAAAAATCTATTTATGTAAAAAATCCATTTTGATAAAATTAACACTTTTATAATAAAAATTTATTCTTTTATGCATCTATTTAGGCATAAAATCCATTTTGATGAAAGTAACACTTTTATAATAAAAAAATTTCTTTTATGCATCATTTTATGCATAAAAATCCATTTTAATGAAAGTAACACTTTTATAATTTAAAAAAATCTGTTTATGCATAAAATCCATTTTGATGAAATTAACACTTTTATAATAAAAAAATATTCTTTTATGCATCTATTTATGCATAAAATCTATTTTGATGAAAGTAACACTTTTATAATAAAAAAATTTCTTTTATGCATAAAAATCCATTTTAATGAAAGTAACACTTTTATAATAAAAAATAATAATCAATATGCATCTTTCTATGCATAGAATTTAATTTTATTAAAAATCACTCTTTTATAATAATAAAATATAATCAATATGTATCTTTCCATACATAGAATTAAATTTCATTATAAAAATCACTCTTTTATAATAAAAAAATATAATCAATATGCATCTTTCTATGCATAAATGAAAATGACACTTTTAGAATACACAAACGATGGGGATTACTCTTTTTGATTAATAAAACGTGAAATTTATTCCTTTGGTCCTTAGTCCACTCTTCATCTTATGTGAGTATTTACTCATCTTTGGGTGGGATTTTCTTTATTTCTTCTATTTATCTTTGGATGAATGTGATTGGCCCCTCAAAACCTTAATTTAAAATTTTTCAAAAATCTGGATCCCTAGGGTAAGGCCTCTTAAAGAGACTATACTTAATTTCTAATGTACCTTTTCTAAAAATCTTTTTGAACTTCTGTTTCGGGGTAACTTATTTTAATAAGATGAGATATTTTTCTATCCAAAAATATTCAAAATTTGAATAATCTCTCTCTAGAATATTTTCTCTCTCTAGGCTAAAACAGGTAAAAACAAGATCTTTTATATTTCTGAAGAGGGATTTGATTACAGGGAAAGATGCTGGACATCTTGAGAGGCTGGGGAGAGGAATCTTACACATCCACCCAACCACTCCCTACCTAAGGATGCACACATAAATACAATGAAGTACCACAAACCTAACCTTGGTGTCCCATACCACCAAGAAATATAACTTCAATCCATCAATACATAGCTCTAGCATGAAATGGCAAGAGAGTAGATACAATGCTCTACACAAGAGAACATCCATTCAGAGTGTCCCATGTCCTTATTATATAGGAGAGCACTGAAGTGACTCTTGACTCTCCATTTCCATGTGTAACTCTTGGTTGCCTGACCTTAACCTCAACCCAAGGTTAGACCTAGCCCTTGCCCCACTAGAGCATGATCCCATGCTCACGTGTCTAGGGTGGGTTAGCCTCCTAGTATATGTACATATAATGTGCACATAACATCGTGGGTGTTCATGAGTGGCTTTGGTCTCTTTATATTGAAGAGAAAAGTTTTGAACTAGGTTTTACTATCAACTGTCAGGAACGTTGAGGAGAATTGAAGGAGGAAAAGATATTCTTAAGTTAATAGACCATCAATAGATGATATCTGAAAGTGTAGAGAGGTGATTCTTGGTGGGATTCGAGTGTCTTAAAGGCTAAAGAGGGTCAGTGGATACAGAGGAGAGAAATTCTACTCTAGTTGGGTTAGAAGAGTTAGAAGAGATAGAATACAGTCAGGTTGGAGGTAGCTTTGTGCTAGCTGTAGGCAACAGAGATCCTTTAGGTTGATATTTTGATTAGATAAGTGTAGCTTGAGAGTCGACGGATGTCAAAGGACACCTAAAGAAAGGTTCTATTTTGGTTAAAGGCTTCTTAGTCAGTCAATTCAGCATCAGACTACTGAGGCAGTTCTTAGTCGGTGTGAAGATCAGAGAAAGGTTGAAAAAGGGTCAGCAAGGGATCCAAGGATGTCCTACGGTTGTGGCAGTAAGGTTTGGTGATGCTGTCACCGACTACTGAGGCAGTCGGGTGTGAAGGTCAGAGAAAGGTTGAAAAAGGGTCAGCAAGGGATCCAAGGATGTCCTACGGTTGTGGCAGTAAGGTCTGGTGATGCTGGAGGACAACAGAGGAACCTAGAGGAATCACTTTGGAATAGGGTTAGCATTAGAATTAAGAAGCAAGTATTCTATCAACACTTAATCTAGCTGTCAAATAGCTGAGAGTATATCCAGTCAATTAGTAGTCACCTGAGGTCGACTAAAGGATTATAAGAGAAGAGCAGGGCCATTAGAGATCAATACTAATCTGGGAGGACATCAAAAAGAGGCACCTATATAGTTTGAGAAGTTTGGAGTATGCTTAAGTGTCTGCTTATGTGAGAGCTAGAGACTAGGGGACATCAATTGGGTGTATTAGAGCCTTCATTTGGAGTATGCTTAAGTGTCTGCTTATGTGAGAGCTAGAGACTAGGGGACATCAGTTGGGTGTATTAGTGCCTTCATTTGGTGTTTGTGCTAGGTTGTGGTGCAGTAGGTGATAGTTCCTCCTCATGGTGGTGTGCTTTGGGTGGATGGGATATAGAGGAAGGTTCTCCCGAAACACATCATTGTTTTGGTGCCCCCATAGAGGAGGGCTTTGAAGAACCCTTTCAATTTGTTTTGTAGGTCTGAGAGAGTTTTCAAAAGAGTAGATGGTAGCCATGCTTTCATATCCAGTGTTCTATGAGCATGGTGGAGAGGATCTAGAGGAATTTTTGGTGGGGATGGAGTTGGTAGCATTTACCTTTGGGAAGGATAGAGATGAGGATAAGTTAACTTTGTTGTCAATGTTATTAAAGGAAGATGCCAAAAGGTGTCTAACAGACATGGAGAGCTCAGTTGAATCAGGGTTCGGGCTTATGAAGATGTCAAAGTGGCCTTGGTGTAGCACTATAAGCAGGGGAAATCCCCATATGCTCTGTGGTAGGATATCTAGAAGTTGAAGCATAATCTATCAAATGTGTTTGATAGATTTGTGAGCCATTTTAAGGACTTGTGGGGGTAAGATGGGATTTGTCCCTAGGAACAAAGCATCTGCCTATTCTACTGAAGAAAGACATGTTTATCCAATTTCTTCATGTTGATCTTAAGGAGAAGGTGGAGTTAAAGAGACCTAGAACCTTTGAAGAGGCTTTGAGGATAGCTAGAGAGGAGTGGAGACTACAGAGGTTGTTTCAAGAACAGTGGAAAGTTCAGACCAAAGGAAGGTCAATGGTGTCTAGGGAGAAAAGAGAAAAAGGAGCTATCCCATGTGCCCCGATGGTTTATGATCAGCTGATGCAGGGTATTAACCATCTGACTCAGTAGAGATGGAAAACTTGAATCTCAATTTGTTTGCAAGGAGGCAAAATGTCCCAAGGGTAGCAGATAGAGATGTTATGAGAGGCAGGGTAAGAGGAGGCCTAAACATGAATGTGTAGTGTTTTAACTGTATGGAAAGAGGGAATATATCTCCTTGTTACTCATATCCTAGAAGAATGGGAGGTGATGTGTATCCTCTGGCACTTAGGAGGGAGGAAAGGAAATATGTCACGAGGGCAAAGAAGATGCCCACGAGGGAATATATCTCCTTGTTACTCATATCCTAGAAGAATGGGAGGTGATGTGTATCCTCTGGCACTTAGGAGGGAGGAAAGGAAATATGTCACGAGGGCAAAGAAGATGCCCAACCAGCCTGTACCACTAGTCCAACAGTAGCCAGTAAATGTACTAAGATAGGGAGAGGTGAATTTGATTGGAGTTGATGAGGAAGTAGATATTTTAGCCAACAAAATTGCTAGAGGGGCAAAAGTGGAGAATGAACCAGGCCCATCTAGGAGGAAGAATGGAAAGCAAGTAGATGATCAACCCAAATAAGAATGGAAAGCAAGTAGATGATCAACCCAAATAAGGAAGGAAAAAAACCAGGTCTAGAAGACACATTGAGATGCAGGACTTTCCTTTGGGTGTCCATGAAGAAAAGTATGATTTGTTGAAGGACCTTCAGCAGAGCACAAGGGTCCTAGGTATTGCAGTTGTGCCCCAAACTCAGAAGGACATGGAGCAAGATGGTCTGTACAAGATGACCCATAAAAGAAAATAAGAGGGGTTAGGTTAATATAGTGCATGTTAAGGGAGACAAGAATTATTGCCAGTTGTGGATGCTTTGGTGAACAAACACAGAGTCCCTAAGGTATATATTGATGGTGGAGCACAAGTCTGTGTAATGACCTAGCAGCAGACAATGGAGTCTTTAAGGCTCAAAATTGGAGCCTCATCAGAGTTGAAGGTCAGAATGGCAGATAGTGCAAAAGTCAGGTATTTGGGAATTTTTAAGAAGTTTCAAGTAAACCTTTTGGGATTTTAAGTAGAATTAAATGTTCATGTGATGCCAGCAAGGTCTAAGGTATACCCATTTATTTTTGAAGGCCATGGTTGATTGCCATGAGGGCAGCGCAAATTTTGGGTCTAGACTACCCAGTGAGAAGACATGTGAGATATGACATGGCCAAAGGAAAAGAGTTGATTCCAAAGAGTAGTACATTAGAAGAAGAAGAAGAAGAAGAAGATTCCAACTCTATAGAAGATTCTAAAATAGAGGAGGAGGATGGAGAAGAGGTCGAGTTGTTCAAACATGATTCTGACCTTATGTGTGTGTCTATGCAACTACGTATAGAGAAAGGGGAATTTGAAGTCTGAAGATGAAGTACAGTCAAGAGGAGAAGAAGTCTTACAAAAGATGCTAGATAAGGATCTATGTATAAGAGAAAATAATTAGGTGAGGAAACTACTGCATATAATCCTTTCTCTCGGCCGCCTTAGTTAGCATAAGTTAGGGAGTTTATAAAGTGTAGCATGACATCCAATAAAATCCAAAGGCTAAGCCATGTGTATAGAGGTTGAGAAGATTGGGGGTTGTATAACAGCAGGTGTTGAGAGAGGAAGTGGATAAATTATTGAGAGCAGGGTTCACATATCCAGTTGTGATAATTCTGAATGGGCTTCTTCAATAGTGATAACCCCAAAGAAGAATGGTAAACGAAGAGCCTATATTGATTTTAAACCATTGAATGCAATAACCAAAACATATCATTATACCCACTGCCTTTTCAAGATGAAATCTTGGATAGTGTGGCTTAACATACTATATGTGATGGTTATTCAAGAGGATACTTTCAGATCTCGATTTCTCCAGAGGATCAAAGGAAAACCACCTTTATTACCCCCTGGGGGTGTTTTTCTTACAGGGTTATTCCCTTGGGGCTAATAAATGCTCCTGAAACCTTTCAAAGATTTATGCATTTGGTGTTTGAGCCCTACCTAGGGTCCTTCATCATAGTATTTGTCAGGCATTTTTCTGAGAGGTGTTTTCGGCTTGTGTACATATAGATGCATGGCGTGTGTGAAGAGTTTTGCCCGGGAATGCGTTACCAGGTGTACAGGGTGGATGGTTTGGTTTTAGGCTTGTGTAGGCCTGTCTAGAACGAGGTCTGCTGGAGATGGTTTTAGCTATTCGGCTCTGAGATATGTGTATGCATCCCCAAAGAAATGAGTGGGCATAGGAAGGTCATAATTGAAGGTGTGGAAGCATGGACAAATTAAAGTGAAAGGATGTATGCAAGAGCAAGGTGTGAAAGCATTGAGGAGGCCATCTCTTAGGCCTTAGAAGAAATAAAAAATATAATAAACGTGGCCAACCTATAAAAGGGCCACATGGCTGTTTAGCATGGCTGCCAGCGTAGTAACGGCTAGCATGTGAAAAGAAGACGCGAGAAGACAAAGGTGGCGAGCTGGTGGGATGAAAGGGAGTGTGGCCGCCTCTTATGGTGGGGGCCCTAGTCATTCTACAGAGAAGACAGTGGAGGAGAGCCGACGGGCCATCGTGAAGGGACTGGGGGGTTCTCAGGCGTGTGTAGCCGTAAGCGCGTGTAGAGGAAGACGGATTGGTGAGCTGCAGCCAGGCGAACAGAGCCAACTGAAGTGAATGGACGCTGATTATGGGCTGGTAAAGGTGGGCATGAAGGCGGAAGGGTGATGCGCGCTTGTGGCAGCAACCGCCTAGAGAAGGAGTCTTGTAGACAAAGGCAGACGTGGAGGCCTTGGCGGTGACTGGAGCAGCGAGACAGGCTGGCGAAGAAGATGAGTGTTTGATGGTTGTCTGCAAGTGTGGAAGCAAGACAAGGGCTAGCGTGGACTAGGCAGAGAGAGCAGCTGGATGGAAGCACAGGGGACAAGGGATGTGCAGAGGCTAGTGGGGCCCGGAAGCACTGCAGATAAGCTACAAGAGGAAGTGAGGGAGTGGCTGGCACAAAGAGAGAGAGGAAGAGCCGCCTTGGACTGGTTTGGATGGCCGAAGGAAGCAGTGGCAAAGCACAGAGGGACTGGAGAGCTAGCGAAGAGGGGCCGTGAAGCTGTTGGGTTTTGGAGGGTTGTGGACAAGCGAAGAATAGGGTAGCTGGATGCTGACCAGAGAAAGTGTTTTGGGTGTTGTGTGTTGGTGACAGATGGTGCCAACATGAAGGATCATCTGAAGAGAGAGACAGGTGTTGCTGTTTGGCTGGTGGGGCCGGTAGCACTGCAGATAAGCTGCAGGTGGCAGAGGATCAGCATAGAGAGTGAGAGAGAAATGTTTGGGTAGCTGCTGCTGACGATACATGCAGAAGTGATGGGCTGCAGAGAGTTGAGGGTTAGCTGGTGGGGCGCCCTCTGGTGAAGAGAGTGGCCGGGTTCTTTCTGGTGTGATTGGCACAGCATGCAGGCGAGAGGTTCGCGGTGATTAGGGATGTGGTGTATCCTCGACAGTGAGACAGGTCAGAGTGTTGATGTGTTTGTGGCTGGAGGCTTGGTTGTTAGACACAAGGTCGAATTCCTGAGGTGGTGTGGCCGTGGTGGAATTCCCTTGGCAGTAAATCTAGGCCTGAGTGTTTGTAAGGTTGTGTGAGTAAGGCTTCTGTGTCGGGAGAAGCTTGTATGGTGTGTTGATTTGGAATATATTGCTGGGTGTTTGCTTTGTCTATGGTGCCCCTGTTTTGTGCTGTCTTTTTGGTGTGGGTGGTGTGGTGAACTGTGAAAGTGTTCCAGCCGGTGTGGCTGGTGGTGCCTCCATTGTGTTTGTGCTTTCCAAGTTTGGGGGGTGAAGGGCTAGATAGAGGCAGTGGTTCTTTCTTCTTTTTTTCACCTCACATTCTTCTGGTGCCTCCACAGAGGATAGCTCTGGTGTTGTTCTTTGCCTAGAAGGGCGTATATTCCATTGAGGAGAGCTCAGGGATTGTTAAAGGTTTTCATGATGTGGTCTTATCCTGAATTTCATGGCAGGAAAGGTGAAGATGTGTGTGACTTTTTGGAGTCGATGGAGTTGGCATGCATTAGCAATCATGTGACAGATGAAGAGCAGGTTCTAAAGGTGATAAAGATTTTCTTGAAGGGAGATGCCCGAAACTGGCTTAAAGATTTTGAAGCACAGGATGCGGCAGGTGAGGTACATGGTGTTTTGACCATAGATAGGTTGAAAGAAGGCCTTTTGGAGCGTTTTCAGCAACAAGTGGAGGATTCTAGTGTGCTTTGGCAGGAGTTGAGCATCTTGAAGCAGGTCCATGGGCAATCACTGGATGATTTTGTGAAGGTAATTACATGTTTGTGGGGTAAGTGGTGTGTGACATTAAAGCAAGAAGTTCCTCCTATGTTTCCGAAGAAGAGCTTATTTATTGATGGTTTGCTACCCCATTTAAAGGTCAGGGTTGAGTTGAAGAATCCCAAGTCATTTGATGATGCAGTTAGGATTGTTAGGGAAAAGGAAGGCAAGGTTTTGAAGCAGATGGAAATGGGTATTTATCCGTATGAAGGTGTTGTGTCTGCAAGGGATATGTAGGTAAATTTGGTTGAGGTGGATAAGAGTTCTATGCAAAGTTTGATTAGACAGGAGCCTCAAAGGCCGATACAGGTGCAAAGGGAGATGTTGTATGTGCCTTCTGATTTTTTTCCAAAGTCTTTAAAGCATGTGCAGGTGAATGAAAAGCAGGATAAGGAATCTGGGTCAAAGTTTGAGACTTGTGAAGATAAAGAGTTGCCCGTGGTGGTGGATTCTTCTTTGGATGGGGACGTCATAGCTGTACATGACAGTGATTTGGAAGGCTCTATTGGAGATCATTCGGATTTGGTTGACATGCATGCACAGGGAAGTAAAGAGGATGATGCCTTGGGATTGGCTGATGACAAGAAGGAAGAGGAGCTAGATACAGGATGCTTTGAGGAAGATTTTTTGCCAGATTCTATAAGGGAGGAGGATGGGGTAGAGACTTGTGGTGAAGTGAAGACGGTTTGTGATGCGGATGTGGAGAGTGTGGAGGAAGATCCTATCATTATGGATTTCCTTGGACAGCTTGATGATGATATGGTACCTGTGATGAATGATGTGGATGTTTTTCCATTGGATGCATTGTGTGCTGGGGAGTCTTTGGTGGACGATGATACCAGGGGGGTTGGCAACACTCAAGAAGGTATGCATGTAGATTTGGCTGATGAAGAGCATTGTGAGGTGAGTAGTGTGCTTGAAGATGATATATGAGAAGTTGCTAGCCTTGATGAACAGGAGCCAGAGATGGACATGGATGCAGATATGGTCGAGAGTGTAACTAAGGCTTCTTTACGGGTTGTTGAAATGCTAAAGGCAAAGTCCTTGGATGATAAGGATTCTGAACTAGATGAGCCGTATGGCTGTGAAGAGATGCCTGAATTACAAGAGCTGGAAGTGCTTGTAGACACTACTGATGAAAAGGATCTGGATTTTTGTGTGGATAAAGGTCAAAATGCTGGAACCTAGCCTTCACTGGTATTGATGAATTGGATGCTAAAGGTTGCAATGCCACAGGTTTTGAAGACAAGGAGGTTTGTTGTGGGTGAAGTGGACGTGAATGATTTTCTGGTGCATATGGTGGTTATGTAGTGATGTAGCCATTGTGTTTCATGGATGTTGGGGAATGGGATGGTGAGCAGCTGTTTTCTTTTGATCCTGGTGGATAGTTATCAGATTTATCTTTTTGCTGCTGAGCATGAATGCTCTAGCAGATGGGGGGGTTGGCAAAGTATGTCAGGCGTTTTTCTGAGAGGTGTTTTCAGCTTGTGTACATATAGATGCATGGCATGTGTGAAGAGTTTTGCCCAGGAATGCGTTGCCAGGTGTACAGGGTGGATGGTTTGGTTTTAGGCTTGTGCAGGCCTGTCCGGAACGAGGTCTACTGGAGATGGTTTTAGATATGTGTACACATCCCCAAAGAAATGAGTGGGCATAGGAAGGTCGTAATTGAAGGTGTGGAAGCATGGACAAATTATAATGAAAGGATGTCTGCAAGAGCAAGGTGTGAAAGCATTGAGGAGGCCATCTCTTAGGCCTTAGAAGAAATAAAAAATATAATAAACGTGGCCAACCTATAAAAGGGCCACATGGCTGTTTAGCATGGCTGCCAGCGTAACGGCTAGCATGTGAAAGGAAGACGCGAGAAGACAAAGGTGGCGAGCTGGCGGGATGAAAGGGAGTGTGGCCGCCTCGTATGGTGGGGGCCCTGGTCATTCTGCAGAGAAGACAGTGGAGCCATCGTGAAGGGACTGGGAGTTCTCGGGCGTGTCACAGCCGTAAGCGCGTGCAGAGGAAGATGGACTGGTGAGCTGCAGCCAGCAGGCGGACAGAGCCAACTGAAGTGGTGTTGCTACCTAAGGGCCGTCGTGTAAAGCTGGGGACCTCCCTTGTGAAGAGCAGAGAAAGAGAGCGGGTAGTTGCTGTGCTGCAGGCGTGCAGAGAAGGCCGCCAGGGTTTTGTTGGTGCAGCCGCCCTCAAAGAAGAGAGCTCGTGTGAGCAAACAGAGTTAGCGCTGTAGCTGACTGAAGACTGGGGACTGAGGTGGTGTGGTCTTGGTTTGGTTCGGTTGAATGGACGCTGATTATGGGCTGGTAAAGGTGGGCGTGAAGGCATAAGGGTAATGCGCCGGTGCTTGTGGCGGCAACTGAGGAACCGCCTACAGAAGGAGTCTTGTAGACAAAGGCAGACGTGGAGGCCTTGGTGGTGATTGGAGCAGCGAGACAGGCTGGTGAAGAAGATAAGTGTTTGATGGTTGTCTGCAAGTGTGGAAGCAAGACAAGGGCTAGCGTGGACTAGGCAAGCAGAGAGCAGCTGGATGGAAGCACAGGGGACAAGGGATGTGCAGAGGCTAGTGGGGCCGAAAGCACTGCAGATAAGTTGCAAGAGGAAGTGAGGGAGTGGCTGGTGCAAAGAGAGAGAGGAAGAGCCGCCTTAGACTGGTTTGGGTGGCTGAAGGAAGCAGTGGCGAGCACAGAGGGACTGGAGAGCTAGCGAAGAGGGGCCGTGAAGCTGTTGGGTTTTGGAGGGCTGTGGACAAGCGAAGAACAGGGTAGCTGGATGCTGACCAGAGAAAGTGTTTTGGGTGTTGTGTGTTGGTGACAGATGGTGCCAACGTGAAGGATCATCTGAAGAGAGAGACAGGTATTGCTGTTTGGCTGGTGGGGCCGGTAGCACTGCAGATAAGCTGCAGCAGCAGCAGGTGGCAGAGGATCAGCACAGAGAGTGAGAGAGAAATGTTTGGGTAGCTGCTCTACTGACGACACATGCAGAAGTGATGGGCTGCAGAGAGTTGAGGGTTAGCTGGTGGGGCACCCTCTGGTGAAGAGAGTGGCCGGGTTCTTTTTGGTGTGATTGGCACAGCATGCAGGCAAGAGGTTCGTGGTGATTGAGGATGTGGTGTATCCTCGACAGTGACAGGTCAGAGTGTTGATGTGTTTGTGGCTGGAGGCTTGGTTGTCAGATGCAAGGTCAAATTCTTGAGGCGGTGTGGCCGTGGTGGAATTCCCTTGGCAGTAAATCCAGGCCTGAGTGTTTGTAAGGTTGTGTGAGTAAGGCTTCTGTGTCGGGAGAAGCTTGTATGGTGTGTTGATTTGGAATATTGCTTTGTCTATGGTGCCCCTGTTTTGTGCTATCCTTCTGGTGTGGGTGGTGTGGTGAACTGTGAAAGTGTTCCAGCCGGTGGTGGCTGGTGGTGCCTCCGTTGTATTTGTGTTTTCCAAGTTTGGGGGGTGAAGGGCTATAGAGGCAGTGGTTCTTTCTTCTTTTTTTCACCTCACAGTATTCATTGATGATTTTTGTATGCAAATGGATCCAGTATGAGAAGAGGTTATCTTTGAAGAGACTAGATGATCTGGGTGATCAGTTGAACCCAAATGTCATTTGGCTCAATCCAAAGTTTTTCTTCTTGGTCAGGTGGTTTTAGAGAATGCGATTGAAGAAGATTTTGAAAGAGTGAAGGCTTTGCTTTTACTAGAAGCTCCTCAATATGTGAAGCAATCGCTGACTTTTACCCACAAGGTAAGATGTCTGGTCATCAGGTTTATTTTTCTTTTGTTTTAAGCATTATATCCACTACAATGGGAATCCCAAAGGGATCCCTTCAGTTGGCAAGACAAGGAAGAAGAAGCCTTTATGCAGGTGAAGGAGATCCTGAGTTCTTTGCTAGTAGTCATGCCAAACCCTAGTGTGGGTGAGGATGTTGTGGGAGCAGTACTGTTGGAGGAGAAGGGGAGAGAACACTCTTACATAAGTCCTATATACTTTGTCAGCAAAACAAAGGCTCAAGGGGAGAGGGCTTATTCTGAGGTAGAATCGATGATGGTGGCTGTAGTGTTTGCTTTGAGGAAGTTTAGATCCTACTTACTCTCAAAGCCCTTTACTATTCTTACCCACTATTCTCTACTTCCTAGTCTGATCCACTCAGACATTCCTTCCAAGAGGTTGTCCAAGTGGCTGATTGAGTTACAGGAGTTCTAGTTTACTTGCATGGTGAAGGTCAGCACTAGGATAACACTAGCTGACATTCTGACATATAGATAGAGTAGTATTGAAGGAAGAGACAGTTGCAAAGAAGAAGGTGCCCAGATGGAAGGACCCTTAAACAGGGCTGTCAGATGCTTTCACTATTTTTTTCAATGGGGCTTTCAAGAGAAGCTCAAAAGTGGCTAGTGGAGGTATAGTCTTGTTGAACCTAGAAGACAAGGAAATATTCAAAAAGGAATTAAATTGCAAGTGCAGACCAACAAAATGATGCTGAGTATGCTACATTGGAGTATGGGCTATAGCAATGTATCAAGGGGAATCAAAAAGCTTATCATCTCTGATTTTATATTCACGTGATCACAAAATTTTTTTTGTTAATAACATGTGTGAACATGTTATTAACATGTTCACATGTTAACATGTTCTCAAAAAAGCCGGTGGCAAGCGACCTGGTAACCGGGAAAAATCCCGCCGGGCTTTTTCTATACCCGGCGAGCCCGCCGGGTATAGCAAAAGCCTGGCGGGTCCCTGCGGGGTCGTCACATAGCCCGGCGGGGTACAATTTTCTATATATATGGGCCCGGGGGGCCCTTTGGGATTTCATTGCTGACAGCATACATAGGTAATGAAAACTTGTGTGTGTGTGTGTGTGTATGTGGGTGTGTTCGTGCGGGCAGCCGCCCACTGTCGCAATGCACGGCAGGATGTGGGTGGTCCGCCACACGAGGGATGTGTGTGTGGGTGAGTTCGTGCGGGCAGCCGCCCATTGTCGCAATGCGCGGCAGGATTTGGGTGGCCCGCCACACGACTGGTGTGTGTGTAAGGCCATTCTTTGGAATGGTGCTTACCCTGGGGCACTTAGTCGGTAACGCGGCTAGTCTGTGTCCTATGGTAAGTATGACACGCCGTAGCGGTACTAGTCGGTAACGTGGCAAGCATAGTATCGTTATGGCGATGTCACCTTCCCTTCCCTTCCCTTTGTCAAATGCGGACATATGGTCGGTAACGCGGCCAGTGTATGTTCGTATCCTATTGGTATTCCCATAGAATCGGGCGGCATTTTGTCGTTAACACGGCAAGTTGGTGTCGTCCGCTAGTGCATAAAATGTTTTTTGCATATTGCGGCATTTGATCGTTAACGCGGTCGAAAAAGTGTCGTAAATTTGCTTGCGTATTTCGGCATATGATCGTTAACGCGGTCGAATAAATGTCGTAAATTTGTTTGATTTGACTTGTATTGTTTTTATTGTGTTTGATCCATGCGATACTTGCTAACGCGACATTAGTATTTCATAGATCAAAGTTTACATCATATTGTCTAAACGTTTTATTTTATAATATCGTGATTCGTAACTCAAAAAATATGAATCTCTCTCTTCTTACTCCCCTCTCTCTCATGATACACTTCACAACTCTTTCTCTATCTCTCTCATGATTCACTTCACAACACAATAGATGTGTAGATAATGATTTTTTTTATTTCTCTTAAAATATGCATAATTCTTAATAATTTCTTTTTTCTCCCTCTATTTACTTAAAAATTAAAACAATACATTATTTTTCTCTTTAGGAACTCACAAAAACATTAAAAATGTCATTTAATGTTTCTTCTCTCTATCTGCCACAACTCTCTCTTCCTCTCCTCTCTCTCTCTCTCTCTCTCATGATACACTTCACAATTCTCTCTCTCTCTCGCAATGATACACTTCACAACTCTTTCTCTCTCTCTCTCATGATACACTTCACATCTCTCTCTATCACGATAGGTATGTAGATGAGGAGTGCTTTAGGATTACAAAACATTATTTTTCTCTCTTTAGGAACTCACAAAACTATAAAAAATGTCATTTAATGTTTCCTCTCTCTATCTGTCACACCTCTCTCTCTTCCTCCCCCTCTCTCTCTCTCTCTCATTCGATAATGTATACACTTCGTAAGTAATAATGCGCTTGTTGCGGTTGTCTCACGTTCGATAATGTATTGCATGATGTTGAGTTCAGTAATGTTGTTTGATATATTCTGTTTTTGTTTGATCATTGATAAGTAATGATACACTTATTGCTGTTTTCTCACGTTTGATGATGTATTGGATGATGTTGAGTTCATTAAAATTATTTGATATTCCGTTTTTGTATGAACATTGACGATATTGATATACTTGTTGCTGTTCTCTCACGTCTGCTTGATGTTTATTTCAGTAATGTTTGATATTCTGTTTTTTTGTGTTTAGTGTTATTTGCTAGATTTACGAAGATGATCAACATGCTTTCTCCCGAAGAGCGCAAAATTGTTCTGCGAGCAATTCGCGTTGAAGCGGTCATCACAGTATCACAATGTACTGATGATGTCGTCAAAAAGATCAATGAGTCTGAGATACTCATGCGAGATCTCATAGACCAAATATGGGAAAATGCACAGCGTCGGCTTCGAAGCGGAGGCAACGCTGAGCTGCTAGATAGACAGAAGATAGCAGATTTCAACCATCAGCACATAACACGAACCATTTTGGGGAGCATGCGTGTAGCATGCAGTGATCTTAGAGATGCTGCCCCGCCTGAAGCCAATATGCAACGTCTACAGTTATGGGACGTTGTATGGGGCGAGCAAAGAGCCAAGAGCAAGCGCATGAAGGCGTTGGATGCAGAGTCCCTCCCCAAAAGAGTGCGCATTGCCCAGGACGTCGCTGCAACGTCCAGTCAGGCAGATGCAAGTGGTACAGGTGTCATTAATCGTACCATCTACAATTCTATGTGCACACATCTTATTGGCATCCCGCACGAAGCTCTTCACGAAGGACGAATAATAGGCTCCGGTGTGTTTGGAACAGTAAAAGAGTATGCAATTAAAGGTATATCATTTTTACCGGAGCACATCACTTTTTGCGGAAAGCACTACAAAGGAGAAGACAGCGCGAAGTTCGAAAGCTTCCAGGCAGAGCAGGGTATGCAAGTGCTACATCCATCGATTGTCCGATGCATTTCCTTTACAAAAGAGGCTCCATGGATCACAATTTTCCCGTACTATAATGGCGGCGCTCTTGGTGATACTCTTCTGAAGGTTCCCTTCAGATTCAGTGAGTTCACCAGAGCCATTTTTCGTTTGGATCGAGGATGGAGACAACCCCCGCCTGATAATATCCCTTTAGGTCATCTAGAACTTTCAAAAATAAAAGAGGTAGTAATAAATATGCCACATATTATGCATGCCCTGGGGGTGGAAGGTTTAGCGGCAGCACATATGGCAGGTATTGTACATACCGATCTACATCCTTTCAATGTAGTGTTGGATTATACAAAAGAGCTAAAGCCATGCATAGGTATCATCGATTGGGGGTTGCTGCTGAGAGCGCCCAAAAAACGGGTGTCTCTCAATTTTGTTTTTGAAGCAGACAAGAACCCCGAGAAGGTGGCACAGGCAATCTCCCACGCAAACAGAGAGCGAAATAAACAGCCGTGGATAGCCCCAGAGCTTTATGATCCATTTTTGGCAGATGCATACACTCCTGCATCTGATGTTTTTGCCTTGGGATATTTATTACAAACTTTATATGACTTTTGGCAGAAAGTGCAAGAGTTGTGGATGAATAATAGTTCCCATGACAAAGTTACCATGGATACTATTATTCATAGAGTCAAAAATTGGATGTTTCTGCCTAATCGCGATGAGCGAAAATCAATTTTGCAAGTAGTTGAATTTTTTAGATCACTAAATACTGACCCTACGAGGGCACAACGTCCTCTTGTAGAGCTATCGGTGGCATTCACCCCAACTTTGTAATGATACAGTATCAAGAGATTAAGTTTCAAGAATGGCATTTTGTTTCTCTCTTCAAAATTTGATGTGTCCAATGTTTCAAAACTTTGTTTCTCTTCATTGAGTCTTTGCAACATCTCTCTCCTCTTGTGGTGTTTAAGTTTATGTTTTCTCTTCAAAATTTGATGTGCGAGCATTGTTTGAAGTGTTTTTGGAGTCAAGTGGATATTTCTCATCGAGTCTTTGCAATACATATCTCCTCTCATGTGGTGTTTGACTTTAAGATTTTGAGAGTAATGGTCAATTTATCTTACGTTGATCTTTACAGTTCATTAAAATCCTAAAGTCATTTACGTTCATGCAGATATGGAGCAGGCGCAAGCGAACGAGCATCAGGAGTTAGCCAAGAAGGCATACGAGCGAATGAAGGCCCTTGCACATGGCCTGACAGCCCGCGAAGCTACAAGAACAGCATGCAGGTTATCGAAATGGACAAATCCAACTTATGCCCAATGGAAAGACATAAACAAACGCGTAACCACAGAGATAATAAAGGAAATATGGCCATGTCCAGATGGTGAGATTAAGAAGGGAAGATGGAAGATTTCTCGTTGCACTCACAATGATATCAAAACTAATGCCGAGCGCATTTTCTTGGAGGTGTACGGTCGTCCTCTCCATAACGCCGACGCTCCACTCTATTTTGCTAAAATGCTATATGCTCACTTTATCCTAGAAACTCCAGTGGACTTCGCCTCCAGAGAGGCCACTGTCAACACCCACGACATACGTGAAGAGACAGTGACATTCACAAGAGAAGAACTTGCTCTCATGGTGGAGGGCGCTGGTGGACTGGAGTTAAACCAGGTCAAAGAAAGCTTAGGGGCACAGCTAGCTGAGAAGGAGAAAGAAGCTGACCGATTAACTCAAGCGTCAACTCCTCCCCCGGCCAATAGAGGGATTCAAGAGCAGTTAACAAAGATCAGCCAAGATGTGCAGAGCATCTCCTCACGTATTGCTCCTGTGCGTCAAGGAAACCACATATCTCATTTTTTGATACATCCTGATCTTGTGGGAGTTTCTGCTGAGGCTACAAGTTCCTCCACCCCCCAATGTCCTGTATGTTACAAAGTGTTCGATGGGTGGAGCGGCCAGTATATACTACCATGTGGACACTATTACCACTTAATATGTTTAGTGAGACAAATGCAAAATACTTCCACATGTGCATTGTGCAGTGTCCCAATAAATTAAGGTATTTATACAGTGTTCGGCATGGCTAGCGAATATAAACCACCAGGACCTTTAGATGCAACTCCTAGTGCAATTCGCAATTTATTTCAAGATGAGAGCTAAGAAAAACAAATTCTACTTTTGTATTGATAATTTCTCCAAATATGATCATTTGTACAAGTACTTTTTATTAAATTAATGAAGTGACTTCTTCCTCTATGTCAATATCTTGCTCCAAAATTCTTTCACCGTTTACTCTCTCGTCTGCTAAATTAAGCTCATCTAAGTCAATGTCTAAATTGTCTTCTATCTCAAGGGTGATGCACAACGTACGTCCAACATCAAAGTTCTCGTCTACTACATCTTCACAATTGTACATCCATCTGGGCATATCTTCTTCATACTCTTCGCTTTCGATGTCTCGCAAAATCTTTTCATTGCAGTACATGTAAACAAGTTTATCTGCTCGATCTGCAAGAAGTCGATTGCGAATAGTACTATGAATATATTTATACATGCTCCAGTTTCTTTCTGAGCCTGAGTTTGAAGAGCACTGACTTAGAACCTTCATCGCAAGGTTGCGCAATAAAGCATAATGCTCACCACCATTCATCATCCACCACTTCCAGGCAGGTTGCTCTTTAGCCATTTGTTGAACAAGGGAGTTGGAAAATAAACCCTCTTTCAACCGAAATGAGGTCATCTCCTTTATGCACTGTACACGATCATCATCATTATTATAGAAAGTGTTTACCACTTTATAAAAATCTTGCACCACCTCAACGTTGGACATCAAATCCATATTCCAATATTCAGGATCTAACATGTAAGCAGCACTGTGCAGTGGTGAATGCGCTCCAATCCATCTAGCATGAAAGTACTTCAACAGAACTTTTCTTTGTCTACTGGAGAATGGTACACGCCATTGCTTTTCCACCACTGAATGCTCTAATTTCTCATGACACTCCAAACTCCGCTGGATAGTCCACCATTGCATCCATGCTTTTCCGAGATTAGGCGCTCTTTGATCAAGACTTCGTACAGCATACATAACAGGCATCATTACATGGTATGCATCCATCACACTGTTCCACCAACTTCTTCTCGTAAGTGCTCCCTTCAAGACTTTGATTTTCTCTTTCACTTTTTCAAGTTGTTCTCCCAGTCATGAAATGCCATGCATATAAATGTTTCACAAACTGCATCTTTATTTCTAAGAAGAGACTCAAAAGTGTAAAAGTGAGTGCAAAACCTAGTCTCCGCTGGAAGCTTTAACATAACTGACATGCGAGGTCGAAACATATCTAAAACTCTCTGTCTCTTGAGCATGAATTTCACAAGCTGGCGAGCAGTGTCGACGATTGAGGCAAACCATTTGGTATCATCAGATTTATACCAATCTTTTAATACAAGATTCAAACTATGAGTATTACAGCCTACCGGAAAAATATGTGGATATTGTCGCTGTAGGATTCTGGATGCATTTTTACAATTTTTTGCATTGTCCATGACGACTTGGACTACATTTTTGGCACCCACTTCCTCTATCACAGAGCTAATGACTTGAGCAATGTAAGCCCCAGTTTTGATTGAACCAGCTGAATCCACGGCACGGATGAAAGTCTCACCTCTAGGTGAAATAACCATTACATTAATTAATGGTTTTCTTTGCACATTAGACCATCCATCACTTACTATACTACATCCAGAAAGCTCTACATTGCTAAGAATTATTCTTTGTACACGTTCTTTTACCTGCGCATAACATTTCTCTAATAGATCATTTCGCATAGCATGGTACGTAGGCGGTGAAAACCCTGGTCCAAACTCACCAATTTTCTTCCATGCTCTCTTCCAATGCTCACTGTCCACCATCATCATAGCACTCCCAGAAAAGTAAATCGCTTCAGCAAGGACGAGTTGTGCATCATCGAGTCGACCTTGACGTAGGCTTTCTTGCAATGAAGTTTGACGCATGGGTATATTTCCTACGTCAAAGTTACGCTTGCAAGAAGATGCACTGGGTAGATTACTTTCTGGTTGCACATTGCCGTTCGGGGTACAAGTAGGCGATGTAGCGGGAGTTTGATGATTAGAACAACAGTGTTCTTGCTGCCTTGATACATTAACGGTAGGAGTGTCATGTTTTCTTGAATCTTTCTTTTGAATTTCTTCTCTTATGCGTTTGGCCACTATAGGTGCAGAGGGGTGGGTACATGACTTTTTCTTCGGTCCGCCTAAAAAGTGTTCTCTTAGTCGAGGCGCCCCACCTGATTTTACTGCATGGCATAGCTTACACTCCCAATCTATGAATCGATCACCAACGTTAATTGCATATTGCCACTCTATCCCAGGTGCCTTTTTTTTTTTGCTATTTGAAATTTGGACTCTATTGGAGGTATCACTGGATCCAACATTGTCCTCCATCTCAACAAATAACCTATTCAACCAAGCATATAACAATGAATACACAAATGAAAAAACAACAAATCACTCACGTATGACAAAACATACATCTGCAGACAAAGTACTTCGAAACTATCTTGACAAATACAAAAGATCATCACATAACACAAAACTACTTCAAACTATCTTGCAAGGTCTTACTACAAAACTACTTCGAGACTATCATGCACATTGCACCCCCAATGAAGGATGCCTTTTGTACCCAATTAAGGATACTTTACACAATCAAAGATCTATGCTTGCCCAATACTCTAGTATAGGACAATAGACCTTCTCTAACATTCACAAAAAAAATCAAAGATCTATGCCTGCCCAATACTCTAGTATAGGACAATAGACCCTTGTCTACTCTAAACTATATCAAGTATCAAGAACCAATACAAGCCCCTAAGCAGGACTCTTGGCTCCATCAAACCATTCATAAAGCAGAATGAGGTAGGTAGATTACGTACGTGGCTCAAATGCAAGGCTGAATGACTCCAAATTTGTCCCTAAATCTCCGCAAGTATTAGCTACGAACCACACCCTGCCCCCAGTTCAAAGAACTAAGGACGAGTGGCCCAATAGCCTTAGGAGTGCCTACAAGGAAAGACGACAGCCCCTAAAATAAGGACGTTCTTCCCAAGAGGACACTTCTAGCAACTCGAGAGCTCTACAAGTACTTTGAGGAGAGATATCACGCCCCCAAAACAAGGACTATCTTCCCAAAAGTTGTACGATGGGTGTCGGGCAGTGTTTATATACAGAATAATACCCCGTCGGTGTTCCTTCTTTTCCCCGGCGGGCCCGCCGGGCTTATATCTTTCCCGGCGGGCCCGCCGGGAAAACTCTTTATCCCGGCGGGCCCGCCGGGAAAGGTAGAAACCCGGAGGTGTTACTGGACTAGTGGGTTCCGGCAGGTCATTTCTCAGGTCATGTGAATATACAATGTGATCACAAGTTTTAATATGTTAACAGTAGGTTTTGTTAACGTGATCACGAAATTGTGAAGACGTTAATGAAATCCCTGCTTATCATTAAGGGAGATAGATTGTTGGTCATTAGATAGCTGCAAGCTATTTGGAAAGAAAAGAATGCTAAATTAAAGGAATGGAATTTTCAAATAAATCGGATGCTACCCAGGTTCTAGGAAAGTACAAATACAACATGTGAAGAGAAAGCAAAAGCAAAATGCAGATGCATTAGCAAAGGAGGGGTTGGGCAAGAACTTGGATGTATATGCCATTACTATTGCCCATCCCACCTATGTTGGTGGAAGAGATAATTTACAAAAGATTAAAGATTTTCTACACACGTCTTGTACAACAGATGTGTCGAAGTATGGTTTTATAAGGAAAGCTTTGCAATATCCTCTTTTGAATGATCAATTGTACATGAAAGGTAAGGATTTCTTTCTACAAAGAGTTCCAAACAACAGGAGATCTTTGCCATTATGGCCTCTTTCTGTGAAGGGGTCTATGGAGGGAATTTTTCCCTCCATAGCCCTGAAGTTGACACTGAGAAAAGTTTTGAAAGCTGGGCATGTATGGCCCAATTTGAGAAGGGATGCATATCACTGGTGTAGGAAGTGTGAGCCTTGTCAGAAACAATGCAGCAAGAAGGTTTTGCAATATGAACTGAGAAGAAGTATTGTATCATATGGGGCTTTTGAGAAATGGGGGTTGGATGCAATTTGTCCTCTGCTGCCCACTACTGCTAGGGGCAAGACCTACATATTGACTGGAGTAGATTATCCCACCAGATGGGCTGAAGCTAGATGTGTGAAGAGTGTAACTACTAAAAAGGTGGACAAATTTGTATTTGAAGACATATGTACTAGATTTGGCATGACATTGGAGGTGTGGACAGACCAAGGGCTTGGATTCAATGGAGAGGTTGTATAAAAGCTCATGCACAAGTTACATATCACACATAGGTTTTCTACTCCCTACTATCCACAATGTAATGTTCTTGTAGAAAGATTCAATGGAGAGTTGTGTACTATGCTGACTAAGTGTCTGGAGGGGTATCCCAAACAATGGGATTTGCATGTTTCTATAGCACTTTAGGCTTACAGGATAACTGTTAAGTCAGCTACTAAATTTTCACCATACCATCTTGTTTTCGGGAAAGAGGTTATCATGACCATTGAAGTTGAGACTCCCAATTTATAGTTTCTTCTGAAGCATCAAGATAGTGGCTTGGATGTGTATAAACAGAGATTTCTAGACATGAAAGAGTTACAGTTAGCTAGAGAAGAAGCCTTGGACCACTATATCTAGTTAAGAAATAGAAGAGTTGAGAATTTTAATCAAGAACAAAGGTGCTCAGATACAACAAGCTAGACAACACCTTCCAGACCAAGTTCTAGATTAAGTAGGAGGTTCCTTTCAAGGTTGTACATATACATAAAAATGGTACTTATCAACTAGCTGACTTGGTACTCAGATATAGCAACAAGCTAGACAACACCTTCCAGACAAAGTTCTAGATTAAGTGGGAGGGTCCTTTCAAGGTTGTACATATATGTAAAAATGATACTTATCAACTAGCTAACATGGATGGCTAGCTACATTCCAAGAGAGTCAATGGTTACAAGTTGAAGCTATATTGGTGCAGAATTATAACATTTTAGAAGAATGCAGAGATGTTAGATACAAGCTTGACTGTTGCTTAGATGTTCCAACTGATTCGGCAATATTTGTTAGGATTTGGATGTGTTTGTTGGGATTTGGATTTATTTTTCTTTGGGGATTGTCTTAGTGAGCCAAAAGCATATGATTGGGCTTGAATGCTCTAACCATGGGGGTTGGGAAAAATATGATAGGTTTTTTAGTGCCCAAAGAAAATTCCCAAATGATATGTCCACCCCACCCTAAGAAGTCAAAATAAATCATTGATGTATGGTTAGAAACCTTAGGAAAGGAAATTGTTGCGTGGCCACTTTCCAAAAATTTTAAAACTAGCCATTTTTTCCTTAGCCAACAAAAGAAAGTACACTTGTATGTAGTAGACAGGGGGAGACCGTGAAAGAAGGGTGATAGTTACGGGAAGCTATGGAAAGAAGCTTGGAATTGGAGACGCATGGCAAAAGAAGTTTGTAGACAATGAAGATTGGATTGTGTGTGAGCTGGATGTGGAGAAGCGAGTAGAGAAGAGAATTTGAGAAGAAGATTGAAAGGGGGCAGAAGAAAAAGGAGGGAAGAGGGATTAAAATAGGCGAGATAGTCTATTGGAGCTGATCTCCAAAAGTTTGTTGTGCGACTATTTTGTGTGAGCAGAAGACAACGCAGGTTTTGTTCAAAGTTGACTTGAGTTTTCCTAGAGCAAAAGTTGCAAAGGTGAGAGGGTCTTATAGGAGGTGGGCTCCCTAAGACCTCTGAGGCAGCAATTATGTTGGAACTTGGACAAGTTCAAGCCTTCATCAATAATTTACTACAATGTTTGTTGGTGGTGAGACTGTCTGCCGAGTGCAACTGCAGTCATGGAGATGGTATCTAGTTCTTTGTAGAGTCAATAATATAGGGTTTTGCTAAGATAATTATGAAGAAGTCCCTTGGTTTTGTGGTGTTTTTCTCTTTTTTGTTCTATCCCCAAATCTCAAGGGTGTTGAGATTTGCTCAGTCGTATATATACATAGGGAAATCTGTTTGTGTTGGTTTGATGAAATCTTATGATTTGGTTTAGTTATGTTGTTTTAATGGAGTATGTTGAGAAGAAGCTACTGTGAATGAAGGGCTGACTTGTGTTGAATCAGATCTATGTTACTTAGCTTGTGTTTAAGTTAGCAAGTTCAAAAAGAGGCAGCTTGATATGTTGTGTGTCAACATAGGTCAGTTGAGGTTGTTTGAATAATGGTCTGGTCTTGTTTAACACTTGTGAGATCTAGGTTGACAATCAAAAGCAATCAAAGGTCAGTCCAATAGTTTGATCATTGCTAGTGATCTAGGTGCTAGTTAAAGAATTTGCAGAATAAATTTAGCCTAGATTAGTTGGGGACCAATAGGGGTTAGTGATGGGTGTTCAGGAGTGGTTTTGGTATCTTGGTATTGAAGATGAATTGTAGTTGTCAAGCACTTGGGAATAATTGAAGGAAAATGTATTCTTGAGTCAAAAGACTATCAACAGCTATCATATGAAAGTGTAGAGAGGTGAGTCGGTGGGGTTCAAGTGCCTTAAGGGCTAAAGAGGGTTAGTGGATACAGAGAAGAGAATTTCTGCTCTAGTTGGGTCATATTGGTGAGAAGAGAGAGAATACAGTTAGGTTGTGTGAGCTGATGTAGGTAGCATAAATCCTATAGGGTGATATCTTGATTAGATAAGGAGCTTGAGAGTTGGTGGATGTCAAAGGACACCTGAAGAAAGGTTTTATTTTGGTTAAAGGCTTCTGAGTCATGCGGTTATGTGTCAGACTACTGAGACAGTTCTCAGATAAAGATAAGAGAAAGATCGAAAAAGGGTCAGCAACAAGGGGTCCAGGGAGATCCTAGGGTGGTCGTGGTAGAAGTTATGTTGATGCTGGAGGACAATAGAGAATCCTAGAGGACTCATTTTGGAATGGGGTTAGCACCAGAATTCTAATACATTCTAATCATTCTCTTAATGATAAGCTTTATCTTTTAAAATAATTGAGATTTATCAGTCATAGTAGCGGAGCTATGGCAAAATTTTTATAAAAATTACTCATAAAATAATTTCATTCAAAGTATGAAAAGAGGACTTCCTACCATATTCTAGGAATTATCATCCTAGATTAATTAAAAGAATTTTATTATAATCATGGAGAAATTGATTTTTATGTTATGCATAATTAAGATGCATAAGAGAAATTCTTTTATTAAAAGAATGAATTTTCATCATAAATGAATTGTATGCATAAACATATCCATAAAGGATAAATTTTTATTAAAAGAATGAATTTCCATCATAAATGAATTGTATGCATAAACATATGCATAAAGGATAAATTTTTATATTAAAAGAATGATTTTCATCATAAAAGAATTGTATGCATAAACATATGCTTAAAGGATATAATTCTTATATTAAGAGTGTGATTTTCATCATAAATGGATTTTATGCATAAATAAGATGCATAAGAGAAATTCTTTTATTCTAAAAGTGTAATTCCTACTAAATTGGATTTATGCATGGATAGATGCATAAAGAATTTGATTTTAATTCAAAAGTGTCATTCTCATTTAAAATGAATTTATGCATAGGAAGATGCATAAATTTATGCATAGGAAGATGCATAAAATTCAAAAGTGTCATTCTCTTTTAAAATGAATTTATGCATAGGAAGATGCATAAAAGATTGATTTTATTTCGAAAGTGTTATTCTCCTAAAAATAGACTATATGCATGTGTAAAGAAATCTTATATCAAATATAAGAATAAATATTGAGATGTGATAGGATGAGTTAAGAGTTATATGAGATGTGATAAGATTGAGTATGGGATGAGTGGATGTGGATGTATGGATGTGAATGTGGATGTGGAGGTGTATGTATGGATGTATGCATATAGATGTGGATGTATGAATGTGGATGTGGATGTATGGATGTATGAATGTATGGATGTGGATGTGGATGTGGATGTGCATGTGGATGTATGGATGTGAATGTGGACGTGGATGTGGATGTGGATGTATGGATGTGAATGTGGATGTGTATGTATGGATGTATGCATGTAGATGTGGATGCATGAACGTGGATGTATGGATGTGAATGTGGATGTGGATGTGTATGTATGGATGTATGCATGTAGATGTGGATGTATGAATGTGGATGTGGATGTATGGATGTGAATGTGGATGTGTATGTATGGATGTATGCATGTAGATGTGGATGCAAGAATGTGGATGTATGGATGTGAATGTGGATGTGGATGTGTATGCATGGATGTATGCATGTAGATGTGGATGCATGGATGTGAATGTGGATGTAGATGTGTATGCATGGATGTGAATGTGGATGTAGATGTGTATGTATGGATGTATGTATGTAGATGTGGATGTATGAATGTGGATGTGGATGTATGGACGTGAATGTGGATGTGGATTTATGGATGTGAATGTGGATGTGGATGTGGATGTGGATGTATGGATGTAAATGTGGATGTGGATGTATGCATGTAGATATAGATGTATAGATGTGGATGTGAATGTGGAGGTGGATGTATGCATGTAGATATAGATGTATAGATGTGGATGTGAATGTGGAGGTGGATGTATGCATGTAGATGTAGATGTATAGATGTGGATGTGAATGTGGAGGTGGATGTATGCATATAGATGTCGATGTATGGATGTGAATGTGAATGTAGATGTGGATGTATGCATGGAGATGTGGATGTATGCATGTAGATGTAGATGTAGATGTATAGATGTGGATGTGAATGTGGAGGTGGATGTATGCATGTAGATGTAGATGTATGGATGTGAATGTGGATGTGGATGTGGATGTATGCATGGAGATATGGATGTATGCATGTAGATGTAGATGTATGAATGTGGATGTGGATGTATGCATGTAGATGTGGATGTATGCATGTAGATGTGAATGTATGCATATAGATGTGGATGTATGGATGTGAATGTGCATGTAGATGTGGTGGATGTATGGATGAGGATGCATGAATGTGCATGTAGATGTGGATGTGAAAATAGATACATGGATGTAGATGTGGATGTATGGATGTGAATGTGGATGTGGATGTGGATATATGTATGGATGTGAATATATGATATGTGATGTGAAGGAATCTCAAGTGATGAGATGGAAAATGATGTGATGGGATGAGTACACATATAAATGGAATATGGAATAAGTAATCTGGATTGATGAGGGATAATGTGAAAAAATGAGAGTTAATATAAAAACTGTATTTGTAAACTTTTTGTAAATGCTGTTTGTAAATGGCTGTTTTATGTCAAGAATGCTGGGAAAGCATTTTGACCGTCTTGTGATTAAGTCGTGGACCTAACTGATAAAGTTGTAACTGCTGACGGAGAGTCAATGGAGGACGTCTCGCGTAGCAAAGTCGGCCAAGGTCTTGACCAGCCTCGGTTCGATTAAAATGGTGAGCTTCTGGTACGGTGGATGAGGGACCAAGGAAGCGGCCTATGAGTGAAGCGCTAGGTCACCTGCGAAGGATCCTAGAGAGTGCTGACCATACGGTGCTCGGGCTCTGGGTCACCTAGAATACCCACACGTGCGTCGAGGAAATGAGTCCATGGCTCTTTATATGGATCTGTTGGTTGATCTTGCTGATCTTCAACGAGAGTCCATCTTGATTTTTATAAGTGATTATACTGCCGAGTATTATGGGCTAGGAACTATGGAAAAGGTCCCTGAGTGGACAAGTGGTGAGCGTTCTGGTTGCCAATGATGCCATAGATACTCTGATGAAGGAATGATGGGAAATTAAGAATCAACCGGATAATTTGGAAGATTGTGATCAGTGATACTATGGTTGCATTAATTTCATATTGGGTGTATAAGTGGTGTGACTAGTTTTATTTTTGCATGAACTGGCTAGGGGCCTGGGAACTCTTTTCCCTGGTACTCGGGACAAAAATCAAATTCTAAATTGGATCCCATCACTACAGTGGTTGAGCGGTTGGCTAACCCATGGGATCGGATGGGATTAGGATAGACTGATGGATCCGTAAATCGAGACTCAATTTTTGTTATTACGATAGATGAAGTAAGTCCCGGATAGTAATTGTTCTATGGATAGGAATCAACGGCTGTGCCTCTTGATGGGAAAAAAAGCGTTGATCCCAATGATCTAAGTGCAAGTTTCTTCCTTGATCTGACCGAGTATCTTTATAGGTGCAGTCAGATCAGTTTGATCACTAATGGTCTTGACTACGTTAGAGTAAAAAGTTATCCCGGAGGAGGAATCGCCCGTGCTTTCTAGATAAGGGAAGTTTTTCCGGGTTTGGTTTTGGAAAAACCGACGGATTAGTCTTTTGTCCGGATATCCGTGTGGTGGACGAGGCCCCGAGTGTGGGACCCTGCCTCGCGCACCTCGCGCAAGAAGTGCTACTTCCGCTGCTAGTACCCCGAATCGGTTGCGCGGTGGGAACAGGGATCTCACAGTTGGTATCACAGCCATTTGGCTAATAAAGATCAACTGAGAAGACAAATATATCAAAAATTTATCAAGAAACACAAAAAGGTTGTAATTGTGTGATATAAGTCATACAATTTGATATTCAAACTGAAATTCGTAATTTGGTAATTGGGTCTTCAGATGGAAGTATCGCAATTATATAGAATCCCTGACTTGCTTGAGGCCTAAACATGATGGTATTTACCTTATAATTCCAAGAGCCGTGACTACCCGTATATACCGAGAGTATAACTGTAGCTCTTTACTGACAGTATATACGAGTAAATCTAAGACTTGAAATTATAAGCATTAATGCTATCCAGATGATGATTTCGAATGTGGTTGATATGAATTTTAATTCTGTTTAAGAACTGATGAATTGATTTGGATTCTGATTGAAAAATGATGATCCCTGAAATTTGGTTGAAATGTAATAAGCTGAGCGAAACCTCAATGAGGATGAATGGGACGAGTCCTTGTGATGATATTCATAACTAGAATGATGATAATGATTTCAGCAAATCACTATGAGATTAGTGGATTGTGTTGTCAAATTGCTACTGTTAACACTTGACTCGGTATATCAAGTTAAGGGATGACAAGTTGAGAACTTGCTTGACTGAAATTCTCGTGGAGGAATGTTCAGAAAGAAAATTTTTCGATCTAATGGACCATTATCGTGTTAAAGATATGAATGATATGATCTGAAATGAATTGTTATTTAATGATGAGTTCTATATAAGGGATATTTATCCCCGTATTCTGTTGGGTTGACCAGAATATAAAGAACCCCAGAATAAATTGGATCTTAAGAAAAAGAGTTGTCCTCTACTTTACGAGATGAGGACATCTCGCACTTTTTAAGTGGGGTATAATGTAAGATTCCTCCCCAGCCTTCGAGGTATGCAGGAGTAAGAACCTCCCTTTCTGATCTTATAATTATTCCCTCTCTAAATAAAAGAAAGATTCTGTTTAAAAAAGAAAGACCCTTTCCCCAGAATACTTCTCAAAAGTCCCACCTATTTTAAGGATTATGAACGATGAGTTCAGAAGTGAGAACCGGTGTTTTGGATGCCAAGGTTTTGGTCATCAATTAAAAGACTGCCCAGGATCGACAGAAGCAGTATGCAGAGATAAAAAGAGGGCAGTCAGAGAATTCAAAGAAGCAGATATGGTCTTTATTCGAGTACGGCCCAAAAGAAGTTCTTTATCTCTTAGGAAGTATAAGAAGTTATCCCCCAGATATTGTGGGCCATATCGGATTTCAATGAAAGTAGGTAACTTAGCCTACGAGCTTTTTCTACCTCATCATCTCAAAGTTCATAACGTATTTCATGTGAGCCTTCTATAGAAATATGTGCCAAATCCAAATCATGGAAAGACGGTAAAACTTCAGTGACAAGATACCGTTGGCTTCTAAGTTACGCTAGCTCCTGCCTTTATATAAGTCGTAACTTTTACTTGCCGCTCGTAGTAATCTTACTTCCATTGATCTCCTTTCTTTCTTAATCTCCTTCATGGCTTGGCAGCAGGAATTGGTTTTATCCATGATGATTTCTCACCTTCAAGACGCAAGTGAGCCTGTGAAGAAGGATTTTATAGAACTGTATGAGCGCTCACTTTTCCCTCACTTGGGAACTTCTGTAGCTCAGACCAAATGGCGGACCTATCAAGACATAACTAGGGTAACACCCTGGGGTCAGCAGCACTTTCGTAACAATGTCTGCTTGGCTATGGTTATTGAAGCTTTGGGTTTGGGTCCCCGATACTATTGTGTGATGAGATCAAGGCATATTGGGTTTTCTGAGTGGGTCTTCTTACTAGCATGTTTTCTTCCTCATCAGAAGATATGCCTTTATCCCATTTTTGGGTTGCCTCTCAGAGGTCCTTTTGTTAGATCACCTCATACCACTGAGGTAGGTGCGGCAATAACCAGCCGAATTATTCCCATAGATGAGTTACCTTATACATGTGCAGCTTGTTGTGAGTGCTGCTTTTGTGACCATATGATGGACGGGCTTATGGAAGTGTAAAGAGTCCTTCTATCTTTACTGTATATGTTCCAAGAGTGAATAAAGTTAAAATCTTTGTTCTTGTCTTGAATCTTGCTCTCTTTGAGACTTTTCTTGGTGGTTAATCTTAATTAAATTTTCTCTCAGTCTCATATTCGTGTATCTTGCGAAATTACCCCCAGTTTGCGAGATGAGGACATCTCGCGTTTTTCAAGTGGGAGAGAATGTAAGATTCCTCCCCAGTCTCTCAAAATGTCCAGCATCTTCCCCTCTAATCAATCCTCTCTTCAGAAATATAAAAGATCTTATTTCTAATTGTTTTAACCTAGAGAGAGAAAATATTCTAGAGAGAGAATATTCAGATTTTTAATATTTTTGGATAAAGAATTATCTCATCTTATTAAAATGAGTTTCCCTGCAATAGAAATTCAAAAAGAACTTCCAATGTGCAATTGGAATTAAATGGAAATGGGTATAAAGGACCTTAGCCTAAGGGTCTAGATTTTCAAAAAATTTTGGATTATGATCCAATTAAGGTTCCTTTGGGCCAATAAGATCAATCCATGTGTGGGGGGAGATAAATCCAATTTTGTAAAAGAAGATACCCAAAAATGAGTAAATGCTCACATGAGATGAAGAGTTGACTATGTACAAGGTTTATTAGTAAGAAACTATGAGCAATATTAAAAATATGAGATATTTTGGGTATAAGGATTCCATTTTGACACCTAAGGAAGGAAGGGAGTCCCTTCAATGCTCACATAAGATGAAGAGTTGAAAATGTACAAGGTTTATTAGTAAGAAACTATGAGTAATATCAAAATATGAGATATTTTGGGTATAATGATTCCGTTTTTGATACATCTGTAAGGAAAAGGAGGGTCTTCAATGAGGCACCTAATTCACATGCTTTAATGAGTTTTAAACTCAAAAATAATGTGATATTTTTATCTCTCCTCTCTCTTGAACCAAACCAAATCAAAATGAAACCAAACCGAATAAAAAAAGAACCAAACTAGGTCCAAATCTAGTCCAAATTCAACCAAATTGAATCTCAAAAATTCTAGAAATCGGTTAGCTTTGGTTAGAGCCTCCCTCTCCTATAAATAGAACATGAGTCCTTTGAAAAAAAAGGAGGAGGAGAATTTTACTATTCTAGAACTATGCTAAAATAATGCTAATATCTACTATTCTCTAAAATTCTCTCCAATTTGTAAGAAATTGGAGCTTCCCTCTTCCTTCAATCACCATTGGTGGCTCCATCAACATACTAAACCAATTGATTAGTTGGGGGCCTCTACCGTGAATAAAGAATCAAGCAATTTGTAAAGTAACTAGTGAATTTTGATCTTTTCTTTAATTTCTCAATGTTTCTCTCTTCTCAATCCCTCTCAAGCTTGAGAAGCTTAATTGGAATGGTTTTTGAATGCTATTAAAGTAATTAATAAATGATAGTAAAGAATTACATAAATTTACATTTATGCTTAATTCTAATGGTTTTTATGTAATATCTCTCTCTCACTCAAGAAATGGTCATACTCATGACCTATTCTCAATCCAAATGAAGCTTTTCATAAAGCTTTTCCTTAATCCAAGATTAATCTATGCTTAAGACCAAATTAATGGCTTTTCCTATGCTTTTAGTTTATGTATTTCATGAATGTTAATGATTCAATCCATTATGGATTAATGATCTAATTAGAGATCATTCTAATCATTCTCTTAATGATAAGCTTTATCTTTTAAAATAATTGAGATCTATCAGTCATAGTAGCAGAGCTATGGTAAAATTTTTATAAAAATTACTCATAAAATAATTTCATTCAAAGCATGAAAAGAGGACTTTCTACCATATTCTAGGAATTATCATCCTAGATTAATTAAAAGAATTTTATTATAATCATGGAGAAATTAATTTTTATGTTATACATAATTAAGATGTATAAGAGAAATTCTTTTATTAAAAGAATGAATTTTCATCATAAATGAATTATATGCATAAACATATGCATAAAGGATAAATTTTTATTAAAAGAATAAATTTTTATCATAAATAAATTGTATGCATAAGCATATGCATAAAGGATAAGTTTTTATATTAAAAGAATGATTTTCATCATAAAAGAATTGTATGCATAAACATATGCTTAAAGGATATAATTCTTATATTAAGAGTGTGATTTTCATCATAAATGAATTTTATGCATAAATAAGATGCATAAGAGAAATTCTTTTATTCTAAAAGTGTAATTCCTACTAAATTGGATTTATGCATGGATAGATACATAAAGAATTTGATTTTAATTCAAAAGTGTCATTCTCATTTAAAATGAATTTATGCATAGGAAGATGCATAAAATTCAAAAGTGTCACTCTTTTAAAATGAATTTATGCATAAAAAGATGCATAAAAGATTGATTTTATTTCGATAGTGTTATTCTCCTAAAAATAGAATATATGCATGCGTAAAGAAATCTTATATCAAATATAAGAATAAATATTGAGATGTGATAGGATGAGTTAAGAGTTATATGAGATGTGATAAGATTGAGTATGGGATGAGTGGATGTGGATGTATGGATGTGAATGTAGATGTGGAGGTGTATGTATAGATGTATGCATGTAGATGTGGATATATGAATGTGGATGTGGATGTGGATGTATGAATGTAGATGTGGATGTATGAATGTAGATGTGGATGTATGAATGTGAATGTGAATGTGGATGTATGGATGTATAGATGTATGAATGTGGATGTGGATGTATGGATGTGAATGTGGATGTGAATGTGGATGTATGCATGTAGATGAGGATGTGAATGTAGATGTGTATGTATGGATGTATGCATGTAGATGTGGATGCATGAATGTGGATGTATGGATGTGAATGTGGATGTGGATGTGTATGTATGGATGTATGCATGTAGATGTGGATGCATGAATGTGGATGTGAATGTGGATGTGGATGTGTATGTATGGATGTATGCATGTAGATGTGGATGCATGAATGTGGATGTATGGATGTGAATGTGGATGTGGATGTGTATGTATAGATGTATGCATGTAGATGTGGATGTATGAATCTGGATGTGGATGTATGGATGTGAATGTGGATGTGGATGTGGATGTATAGATGTGAATGTGGATGTGTATGCATGGATATATGCATGTAGATGTGGATGCATGAATGTGGATGTATGGATATGAATGTGGATGTGGATGTATGCATGTAGATGTGGATGCATGGATGTGAATGTCGATATAGATGTGTATGTATGGATGTATGTATGTAGATGTGGATGTATAAATGTGGATGTGGATGTATGAATGTGAATGTGGATGTATAGATGTGAATGTGGATGTGGATGTATGCATGGAGATGTGAATGTGGATGTGGATGTTTACATGGAGATGTGGATGTATGCATGTAGATGTAGATGTATAGATGTGGATGTGAATGTGGAGGTGGATGTATGCATGTAGATGTAGATGTATAGATGTGGATGTGAAGGTGGAGGTGGATGTATGCATGTAGATGTAGATGTATGAATGTGGATGTGAATGTGGATGTGGATGTATGCATATAGATGTAGATGTATAGATGTGGATGTATGCATGGAGATGTGGATGTATGCATATAGATATAGATGTATGCATGGAGATGTGGATGTATGCATATAGATGTAGATGTATAGATGTGGATGTGAATGTGGAGGTGGATGTATGCATGTAGATGTAGATGTATGGATGTGAATGTGGATGTGGATGTGGATGTATGCATGGAGATGTGGATGTATGCATGTAGATGTAGATGTATGAATGTGGATGTGGATGTATGCATGTAGATGTAAATGTATGCATATAGATGTGGATGTATGGATATGAATGTGCATGTAGATATGGATGTATGGATGAGGATGCATGAATGTGCATGTAGATGTGGATGTGAAAATAGATGCATGGATGTAGATGTGGATGTATGGATGTGAATGTGGATGTGGATGTGGATGTGGATGTGGATATACGTATGGATGTGAATATATGATATGTGATGTGAAGGAATCTGAAGGAATCTGAAGTGATGAGATTGAAAATGATGTGATGGGATGAGTACACATATAAATGGAATATGGAATAAGTAATGTGGATTGATGAGGGATAATGTGGAAAAATGAAAGTTAATATAGAAACTGTATTTGTAAACTGTTTGTAAATGGCTGTTTTATGTCAAGAATGCTGGGGAAGCATTTTGACCGTCTTGTGATTAAGTCGTGGAACTGATAAAGTTGCAACTGCTGACGAAGAGTCAATGGAGGACGTCTCGCGTAGCAAAGTCGTGGAACTGATTAAGTCGTGGAACTGATAAAGTTGCAACTGCTGACGAAGAGTCAATGGAGGACGTCTCGCGTAGCAAAGTCGGCGGTCTTGACCAGCCTCGGTTCGATTAAAATGGTGAGCTTCCGGTACGGCGGATGAGGGACCAAGGAAGCGGCCTATGAGTGAAGCACTAGGTCACCTGCGAAGGATCCTAGAGGGTGCTGACCATATGGTGCTGGGGCTCTGGGTCGCCTAGGATACCCACACGTGCGTCGAGGAAGATATTGGAACAAGGAGTAAGAGTTGTTTTCTGAAACCGGGCATGGATCTGGTTGATTGACCTTGCTGGTCTTCAATGGATGGGTCCATGACTCTTTATATGGATCTGTTGGTTGATCTTGCTGATCTTCAACGAGAGTCCATCTTGATTTTTATAAGTGATTATACTGCCGAGTATTATGGGCTAGGAACTATGGAAAAGGTCCCTGAGTGGACAAGTGGTGAGCGTTCTGGTTGCCAATGATGCCATAGATACTCTGATGAAGGAATGATGGGAAATTAAGAATCAACCGGATAATTTGGAAGATTGTGATCAGTGATACTATGGTTGCATTAAAGGATTGTTTTAAAACTGGTTGAATTTGTGAAAAAGGCAATTTCATATTGGGTGTGTAAGTGGTGTGACTAGTTTTATTTTTGCATGAACATCCGGCTAGGGGGCCTGGGAACTCTTTTCCTCCCTGGTACCCGCCGGGACAAAAATCAAATTCTAAATTGGATCCCATAACTACAGTGGTTGGGGCGGTTGGCTAACCCATGGGATCGGATGGGGTGGGCTGGACTGATGGATCCGTAAATCGAGACTCAATTTCTGTTATTACGATAGAAGAAGTAAGTCCCGGATAGTAATTGTTCTATGGATAGGAATCAACGGCTGTGCCTCTTGATGGAGAAAAAAGCGTTGATCCCAATGATCCAAGTGCAAGTTTCTTCCTTGATCTGATCGAGTATCTTTATAGGTGCAGTAGTCGGATCAGTTTGATCACTAATGGTCTTGACTACGTTAGAGTAAAAAGTTATCCTGGAGAAATTGCCCGTGCTTTTCGGATAAGGGAAGTTTTTTCGGGTTCAGTTTTGGAAAAACCGACGGATTAGTCTTTTGTCCGGATATCCATGGACGAGGCCTGGAGTGTGGGACCTGCCTCGCGCAAGAAGTACTACTTCCGCTGCTAGTACCCCGAATCCGTTGCGCGGTGGGAACAGGGATCTCACAAAATCAAAGGATGGTCATGCACAAATATACAAGGGCTATATAAAAAAACCAAAAATCATAACATAAGTCACTATCATGAAAGACCCAAATACCATAACATGAGTAGTATGACCTCCAGGGTCAAAGGAAAAAGATAGGGAATCACAATCGATGGTAAAGCTATCTGAGTTCTCTCCAGGCTCAAATGGAAAACATATGAGTGTCATACCGAAGATGAGGTAACCCATACAATCGTATCTGCCTAAATAAAATAGAAATCCAAGCCATCTAGACTCCAAAGCAATGGCCCTCAAACCACCTAGATTGAATAGAAAATGTAGAGAGCCAATATCAGTGACGCGGTTGTTCAATCCTCGTGGATCAAATAGGTAGATATAGTACACATCACCAACCTTCGATGTTGATGAAGTAGCTCCTGGGTCACAAGGAAAACTCATAAGTCCATCCTCATGACCATAATGCAAATTTGACATTCGTGGTATCCACCAAATGTAACCATCAGTCATGGTCAAAATGTGAAATGGTCTTGGAGAAAAAGAATCATCATGTAGGCCAAGATAAAGGTGTCATGCCATACAATCATCCACCATACATCTCAAGTGACATAGAATGTGTCCAAAGATGAATATTCCGACTCTAACGTGCATCTGAGTGTCATGCCATACAATCATCCACCATATATCTCAAGTGACATAGAATGTGCCCAAAGATGAATATTCCGACTCTAAAGAACATAGGATCATGTGATGTACATTATAAACTAGTGGCATACCTTTGGTGCTGAGGTTTATTTCTTTAAATAGGTTGAGAGGACTTTTTGATGCGCTAGGAAATCCAAGCTTTGATATTTTTCTGGTAGTACCCTTGCTTGTAGTAATCTTTTTGGTACCCACACTTGTTGACTTGGTGGAGTTCTTTGAGGAACTTGCATAGACGGACGGTGTTATGGAGTACTTTTCTTTTTCCTTGGCCTCTAGGTGCTGCGTTGAGGAAGAGGCTTTGACTATCGAGGCACCCAAATTTGATTAACACCTTTGTAGTAGCCTGAGCAACAAGTAGCTTCTTCTCCACCCACATTTTGATACCATTAAGATACCTTGATTTTTGTTGTCTTGATGGATTTTTCTTTTTGGTTGAAGCAAGAGGTTATGAGACCTCCTTTACATTTGTTTTGGCACTGAGGTTACAGGTTTTTAGACTCATGGGCGTTGTTGACAATGAGGTTCAAGTCTCTTGCAGAGTGGCATTTGATGATGAGCCTTTTGAGCATATTGCCATCTCCTTTAGTGAGGTTTGTTGATATAAAGAGACGTTGGCTCCGTGGATTTTCCTTTGAGTTCCTTGTTAAAGATAGATGGTTGCGCATGAGAAACTTTTTGAGGAATAACTACTGACTGAGAGGTTTTGGCATCGAACTTAGTTCGTGAGGATGGGATTGAAGAAGTAGATGCTTTATCGGAGTCAGTCTCATTGACGCAGATGGTAGGTCATTATGTAGAGGAGTTTGCATGGAAGAGGCTTGTAACTTTTTGCGCAACATCATAGAAATTCATTAGGGTTGGATCCTCTTCTTTGTAGTATGGTATTGTCAACTTTGTGTCATCGACCATCATGATGACCCTATTGCTGGCAAAGCACAGTGGTGCTTGGATAGCAATAGTCCATTTATGCTCCAAGAACAAATCTGCTTCCAACACATACTCAACCACAAAAAACTTGCAAGTAAGGGAGTTAGTTTCAATAAACATTATATGTTCAAAGTACCCCAAACATGGCATGTTTAAGTCTTGTATAAAGGGAATTCTTTTAGGATGAGGCGTGAGTGTTGGTTGACCTAACAAATCCCATAACTCGATATCTTATAGTATCATGACCAAAGAATTTACAATATATACAGTACAGAAAAACAGGTGCCTTGTATGCACAATGGGGATTGGGATGGTCATACTGATTGCACTGAACACAAGGCATTTCACTCCTCACTTATAGAGGCATTAAGGATGGTTAGTTTTGAAGGAGATCATCCTCTCTTAGAGATGTCGATTGAAAGCTTTTAAGCAAGGCTACATAGAGTTCGGAGAATGACAATTTCAAGATCAATCTTTCTTTTGCCATTACTTCACTTGGTTTAGATGAGAAACATCTCGTAGCATGATCATCTTCCAACATGTCATCTAAATGTAGTATTTCTTTACAACATTGATCAAATGTTTCCAGGTTAGATACAATGACTAAATTGTGTAAGCTGTTTTTCTATAAGCCCATCATGAAACATCTCTTTAATTGAGAATCGTTTATTTTTTCCCATTACTCACATCATGAGTCCAAGAGTTTTATCCGAAAGGATAAAGTCTCTAATGGTTTCGTACGCTCAATTGAATAAAGTTCTTTTGCTGCACCCCACCGATCACCTTGTCTTGAAAAGCCGTGAATAAAGGTTGTTTTCAAGGTTCTAAAGTTTATCTTGATCGCTGCATTAATGTAATGAACCATCAACTAGCTTTTCCCTCTAAGCATAGGTTCAACACATGTACCTTGGTGGGACAATTGGGATTTCCAAAGGCCTCGCATCGCTGTTCAAACATTTGTATAATTGAACAGGATCTGTTGTTCCATTGTATTTGCCCATAATTTTGGAGATATGTACGATGTATTTTTATATGAGTCACTGAGGCCGTATGTGAGTTCTCTTGATGGTAGGGACTCACTGAGTCCTTGGGCTATCCCCTTCTTAGACTAGTCAGTATGTCCAAGGTGTGGATATCCAAGGGTTGGTACCTATAGGATTTGTGAAAATGTTAGGTAAAGGACCAAAGCTCGGTGGGATTAAAGTGACAGGGGATGTAAAATCTGACGACTCTTGTTGTTGGCATGGCAATTGGTATTGGGAGGTGCATTTGGAACATGGATCTGAATGACTCAAAGTTTTCAACCATTGGGTTCAGTGAGAGTGTTGGTCCACGTAGTTCTTCTATTGTTGCCATGTCTGACGTTGTCAATTGCTCCTTAATGAGCAAGCATACGTGTTTTTTTTTTTACTTTTTATATTTTCTCACAATCCACTACAACCTCAAGAGGCCTGACGTACTCTTCTTTGGGTCAAATGAGTGTATGTTTGCCCTAATTAGCTTATTAGATGTTACATGTGAACGACCTCTTAGGGATATTGTTTCGAAAAAAGTGCATGCTAATAACTTCCCATATGAAAGAGAAGATCCTAAAACCTATTTTTCATCACTGTCTCAAGATGAAAAAGTTTTTTAAATTTTTTTTCCCTGTTTCACAGCATGTTTTTTAAGAGTATTCCAAAAAGAATTTCGAAAAACTCTACATGAGAGAGCTATAGTATTTTAAGAGTACTACAACTTTGTCTCTAAGTCGTTCGTAATTTTATTATTTAGACTCTTAAAAAGTAGCCCGAACATGGTTCGAAGCCGTTTTCGTGCTATTTTTACGATTTTTAGTGCTTTCGAGCTGCTTTTTTACCTGGATTTTTGAGTTGAATTGAGACTGTTGGTCAGAGGCCAAAATGATCGATTTTGACTTCGGACGACCAAGATCAAATTTGAAGGGCTCGATGTCGACTTTTTGATGAGCACTAGAGTACCTTCATCGTATTCACGATTTAGGAGATAAGAGCCTTCAAACAAGGGTGTTGTTTTTTTACCAACGAACCCCCTTTCACGTCGTGAACTAGTAGGGTGCAGTTCTCGGTGTAAAGCGAGCTTCACGAATTTTATCAAATTTGATTTTTCTTTTTTAAATTGTTTCATGCCGTGAGATACTTAGTGTTTCACGCTGTGAAATGCTTAGAGTTTTACACCGTGAATCGGACTTCACAGCATTTTTTTTATTTTTTTTGCATGGGAATTGTTTCACATCGTGAAACACTCAAGGGTTCACGTCGTGAACCACTTAAGATGTGAACCGATTTTTGTTTTGTTTTTTTTACGTAAACCTTTAAGGCGTGAGTGCAAAAAATGATTCACGCATGAACTATTTTTTTGAATTTTTTTTAGTCTAGTAAAAAATTTAAATTTTCTTGTTTGAGAGAATATATTTTTAATTTTAAATTAAGAAGATATAAATATTTTTTCAAAAAAGTAAAAAAAAAATCTAAAAAAGTCAACTTTTTTACGACACCCTCTTACACCCTTCATAAATGACTCCCAAAACGGATAATTTAACAACCCATGGACATCTACTCAATGAACGCTCATTAACCTTAATAAGTTATGTAAAAAAATAAATTAAATATAATTAAAATTTAATTTTTTTATTAATCTTTTTCTTTTACACTAATCAAGAACTCTAATTAATCACTAATCCTTAATTAATTCACACAGTTGAGTACATCATTAAATAGAGCAAAGAAATGCTAAGCTATGTGTATCAACAAATGTAGAAAGTAATCTAAAATAATAGATTATTTAGACTCTTATTTTTTGTCTCTTCTTTTAAAGCAAAATTAAGTAAAAGAGTCGAATTCCTTGAATTGATAAAGAAATCGATGTAATTAGGTGTTTTGAAGTATGTAGATGCTCTCAAAACACACAAAAATACTAATTTCAACTACTTACATAATCAGTTTACACCATAATTAACACATTTTTTAAAATTTTTACCTCTTGAACAAGATTAATTACTCTTAATGATAAAAATCAATCCATTAAAAAAAATTAGTCAAATTCAAAGATTTTTTGATAGTTTTGAATTTTTTTAAAGCTACTCTTAATACTTAATAACACTTTAATGCAAACAATTTCAACAAAAAAACACACAAATTAAGCTAAAATCAATTATTTTAGTTCTATGTTTAACACTAAAGAGAGCTAACATTCACTAAAAATTACATTATATTGCATTGTTTGATGCAATGAATGCAAACTAAGCCTAATATAAACTATTGCATTGTTTGATGCGATGGATGTAAACTAAGCCTAATACAAACTATTGCATTATTTAATGCAATGGATGCAAACTAAGCCAAATACAAACTATGTGCAATCCCTAAGAATATTAAAAATCACATTAACAACAACAAAAATAATAAATTAAGCAAAAAAGATTTCTTTACAAAACAAAAAAACAGAGCTTTTCTCACAAAATCACACACAAATCTTCATCAAATCCACATCTTTTTCATGGAAAACCATTAATCAAGATAATGGACGTAAGTTACAATAAAAATAATAGAAAAAGCCAAGGAATGGTTCCTCGACCAACGGCAACAAAAATTTTATGGCTCACCCTAACCTCTTGAAACACATTCAACAAGAGATTACCTAGTGAACCATAATTGTCGTAAAGATCTGTCCAATAGCCACACTCGTAACCCTTAAGATCTCCAAGCTCTACAACTCCTTGAGAAGCAATTTCACTATGTCTCCCATGAGCGTTGTCACACCGCCGCGTTACACTTCGTGTACTCGTCCCTCCTCTCACCTCACTTCACTCACATACTCACTAGCATGCATTAGGAAGAGAGATTAGCAAGAGCAAGACTTAATTGCACAATGGGAGAGTGTTTTGTATTATGAGAAAAATTCACTTATATACATGGCCATAAATATTCACTCACTTAAATTGTAGTCGGCCAGGCACTTTAGGCTCATAAGAGACCTAATGTTATTACAATGACTACTCTCATAATAGATCCATGAAGTACATCACTTGGAACTTCATCCTACATGCTACCACATGCTCTTGAAGCGATAATTGCCATAAATACTCCGTCACACCATTACAGGCACCCATCTAAGTTGTAGATTTAGACACCATTACTTCATATCTTGAATGTATGACCCTTTGGTGTATCTACCTTGACTTCTTGATGTAAGATAATTGTGGTAATTCTTGTTAACCCTAAGAATGGGTGAACAACAAGAAAAAACTCACAATGGTGTTCCCATACAGACAGTGGAAGAATACTAACAATGAGTGAAAGTCCTTAGATTCTGATACCATCACCAATCAAGAAGTTGAGCTTCCGATCATGGTACATCAAGGGGACTTGATTAAATGTTCAGTGGTTATTACGAAGAATACCATTGTGAGGTTTCACATAGGCAAGAAAAAACTCACAATGGTGTTCCCATACTGGCGATGGAAGAATACTAAGAATGAGTGGGAGTTCTTAGATTTCGATACCATCACTAATAAAGAAGTTGAGCTTCCATGGTGGATGAAAATGACATGCACCACACTATAGTAAATGATGATTGAAACCCTATCAAACATGAGAGAGGACCTGGTTTTGCATTTTGGGCTAGATGGTATCTTTAATTTTGTGGTGGGATGGTGAGGAGATATGATGAAGGGCAAAGAAGAAATTGGAAGCGTGCATTGAGTTACGACCTTCCCATTATATCTCAATCAAGCATGCATAAGGCTGTATAAGATCTACCCACAATGAATGCGTACTCTTATTTCTATACATAACATTTGTACATCTTTTGTACACGTAAAATTTATCCTCATGAAATTTTAATATTGTTAAATTTGTGCATGTAAAATTATTTTATTTATGGTGGTACAATTTATCCACGTGATATTAATATTGTTGATTTTATGCCTATTTAATTATTTTACTTGTGTATGTAAAATTTATTTGCGTGAAATATACAAGTGGATGTAAATTTTTTCTATTAACTAGACTCTATGCACGGTAAACTTTATAATACACGAGTTTTATGCGCGTTAACTTTTTTTGTTAATAAGTTGTTGTCACTTTCAAAATTTGACTTTATTCAATGCCTATATAAGGCATTGTCTTCATAATGCTTTCATTATAAGTCTTTCAAGTTTTGAAAACTTTTTCCTAGCCCACTATATCCTACAACATATTCTTCAACAATGGATCCTTTCTAGCCTAGCTTGTTGGATTTCCTTGAAAAGGTATGGCTTGCAAACACGTAGGAAGGATGAGATCCTACTGATCTGTGGAAAGAATCGACGTGCAACACACTCTAATGTTGCACATTGATTCATTCCACGAGATCACTCAGTGCATGAAGAGTACCAACAAGTAGTGGGTTCTTATCAACTAACTTAGCTACCTTTTCAAAGATGACAATGCATTCTACAAGTGTTTGAAAAGGTTCTATAAGTAATTGGCTACAGAATATCGGACATGAAGTGATGGACCTTAAGATTGGCAATGTCGGGACAAGTTTCTTGTCATGGGACGTAACAATTATCTTCCATATGGTTCCAATTCTTCTATCAAGGGCACATTTGTTTCTACCCTTCTTGCAATTAAAGATGCAAAGTCTTTTTACAATCAAATGTGTCTATAGTGGAGCTTGACAAGAATACAACATCAACTGGGAGTGAGCAAATAGGTGGCAGCTCAAGCTCTGGCCCGCAATACGTGTCGGAAAGCATAACACCAATAAGATGCAAGTCATTGAACAAAAGAGGACTCTATGATTGTATTTTCTACACTTCTACTCTCCCAACTCCATATCCAAAACGTCACTAGTCTTTTGACTAAAAACCTTACTTTCAGCCATCCTTTCCTAAGGAGAACCACAAGGGAAGCTTTCACAAGGTTCCCTGCACGTGCTTGAAGACTTGTCACGAGGGACTACAAGAAATTGAAGATTTCAACCTTACAAATGTGTCCATCTCAAAAACCTCCACTCTCGTCAACTCTACTTGCAATTGGTAAGCTCACATAACCAATTATGACAACAAGAAGCACGAGGGAAGAGCAAGACTCTGTATTCACATATATTGTGTAGTGTTCTCTTTTCCTCTGTGCTCTCCTGAATATTGTTTCTACCATGTTTGGATGGAACAATATAGAGAAGATGGAAGGAAACATGAGCACTTTGAGAGGGTAGTATGAGAAGACAACTCCTTGGAGAACTTCATATCAACAACCATGTTGTTTGCAATACTGCTTTTATATGGGTTGGTATGGAAATCTGGTCAGAAATGCCCATGATGCTACTATGTACTTGATTCTCCCATGATCAATATGGCAATCTAGTCAGAAATTCTCATGATGCTCTGTAATTGATTCTCCCAAGATGAGTATACACGATTTGAGAGATGGGCCAGTCTTTTCGGCACATTGTGCATCTCTTGCAATCCCAGCAAGATCACCAAATGTGATAGGTCAGGTGGGTTTGTTCCTACGTCTTGGAAGAAATTGACTTATTACTCTCTTATGAGCACTTATTGGAATTGATTTCCATTTAACAATAATGGGAATTCCAGTAAACTACTTTTCCCGGAAATTGTCGCCTTCCTATCACGTAGCCGAATGCCAAATGAAAAAGTAAATGTTTCATGTCCAGGATCGCCTGAATGCTGTCAAGACTTAATCGAACACACGATTTATCGTTAAAAGATAATCAATCAAGTCACAAACCAATGGAACTGTTAACCATTCATTAATCCAATACACACGCAAAGGTATGATGATAACGTATTGTGCATAATGATAAAAAGCTAAAGACAAACTTAGCCTACAAAACTAAACCAAACACTCAAGAACATACAGTTTCACACACACGACCCTGACGTTGTCCCCAGGGCACATTTATACAAACATGCAGGTGTTGTCCCCAGGGCACATTTATACAAACATGCAGGTGTTGTCTAAACAGCAACCATTTAGCATAGTGCGGGTGTCCCCAGGGCACATTTATACAAACATGCAGGTGTTGTCTAAACAGCAACCATTTAGCATACTGTACACACACAATTCCGAATATGTATGTGAACACATGCACATTACACCAGGCAATCTCCCCTTTTCATAGCTTGTATACTATTCTATTTCTACGTAAAGAAACTACAAAGAGAATATATATTCATCATATACGAAGTTGAGACAATGTTCATCATTTCCAAAAGTGTATTAATTTCTTTTATACACACACACACGGGGGAGGGGGGGGGGAGAGAGAGAGAGAGAAAGAGAGAGAAAAAGAAAGAAAGAAAGTTATGTTAACATCTTCAAGTGTGCATGAAATACCGTCATGGATGAAATAAGAAAAAGCAATAGTAAACTGAAAGCTAAGATCTCAGACTCTCAGATTATCCAAGATGAAAAATCTAGATCCTACTATCCCAAGGATAGGGTACAACAAGTGATGGGATATGGGAGAGGCAAGTCAAAACAATCAATCAACCTACGCAAGGGCCCATCCAGGATGTCCATCATGGGTGAAACAAGAAGATTAGAGGTGCCTTGGACTCTTCCTACCAGAGCTCAGCAGACACAGAGAGTCACTACTCAGAGATCCTTGCCCCCAATAGTCCTCTCAGCTTACCATCGCCAGTTTTTTCTAGCCTACAGGGGTGGATAGGACATGAAGGCATTGAGATAACTTGGTCTCTATATGAAACCATCTGCTGTAAATCTCATGAAATGATCATTGTAGTACTGCATCTTGGTAGGCAATGGGCCTACCGGTGCGATGCATGTGTTACATGTGTATAGCCCCACTAGATCGTATCGGATCACTTGGTTCTTGTTCCTGTCCTCATGTGTAAGCCTAATGTATGGAGAATCTTGATGAAAAGAAAAGAAATGTAAACATGAAGCAAAGAGCAGTAAATACGGCACATACACGTGGGAATGATGACATTCTTGGGCTGCTTCCTCGCTTTTGGGGAAATCATCATGGGAAAGAGCAAATGCCCCGAAAGTGCAGCCCTAATCAAGAAACCCTACCATGGCCTAACCCCACCCCAAATACCCTCACTCTCCTTGAATCATTTGCAAATTGCTCTCTTGCTCTTTCTCACTGTCTTGCCATCTCCAGCTCTCTTGCTATCACCTATCTTTCCCCCCTCCTTGCAAACCTCAACAACCAAAATCCGCCATTGCTAGCATCAACAAGCAAGTGGAGTTTGATCCCTTCAACGCCTCCTATGCTTCAGCAAGAGTGGCTGTAGAAGGTTGGACTGTACAGCTTTGCAGCGAAGAATTGGGTGAGCCTGCAAGAAAACATAGAAGATGAGGCGCAAATAGCAGAGTTGACAAAGAGCAACACAGTAAAGATGGAAGGGCGCAAGGCCGTGCCGGTCACGCCAGAAAACATAGCTTAAGCATTCCATCTTCCTGCTGAAGGCATCACCAACGCCGACTCTTATGACATGGACATCGAGGAGGAGCTCTCCAAAGTTGGTAAGGAATACTCTGTCGCCACTTGTTCTGATACAGACAGGCAAAAGCAATTCAGATTTTACCTAAATATGATCTGTCTGCTCGCCAAGAACGCCAATATAAGCAGAACCAACTACGTGCTATTCGCAGCAGAACATGGACAGAAGGTAAATTGGGCAGCAGTGGTGACAAAAAATATGCAGCAGCAAGCTCAAAATCTTCGGCTATCAGGAGGTCACACAAATAGGGTGGGTCTTAAAAGCCTTGGCACAGCTCGGTGAGTTAGAGAAGGATGACTTAGCCGCAAAACAGGAGAGATTAAAGAAGCAGCAAGAAGAGGAAGCAGCTAGGAAGAGACAAGACGAGGAGTCTCATAGGAAAAAGCTAGAAGAAGAGGTAGAGAGAAGGAAACAACAGGAAGAGGAAGCAACCAGGAAGAGACAAGAGGAGAATCCGAAAGGCAAAAGCTGGCAGTAGAGGCAAAGAAAAAACTGCCTTGGAGCTGAATCTGCCAACCATGAAGAAGCAAACAAGAATAAAGCAGAGACAGCCTCAAGAGGAGCTGAAAAGAAAACTTGGGAAGAGACCTCCAACAAAACAAACTCTCACAAAAGGAAGTTTGAGTGCTCTCAGCACATTACCACTCTCAAGCCGAAGAAGAAAAAGGGGGCCCAAGCAACCAAGGAGCAGCAGAAGCAGCAACTTGAAGGCATAGGCAAAAATCTGGTGAAAAGTGGATTGTTCAAACGAAACGACACAGGGAAATCCAACAATCACCACTATCATCCACATTGAGTGACAGGCTGAACACAATGACGTAGAAAACTGACCCAGCCACTCGGAACATTCTCACAGCATTAGAAAACATAGCAAATTGTGTCATGGACGAGCTAGAGAATGAAGAAAGACTCGCCAGGATAGATCAAGTGGAAGCACAAGTGCAGCAGCTATCCACTCAAGTCAAGCAACACAATCAACAAACTGCTTCTCAGGACATGCTAAGGCAACAGCAGCAAGACACCATTGCAAGACCGGAGGAGGAAGCAACAACACTGCTTGCGGAGGAGAGGGGATGAGTTAGAAATGGTGGTCTCCGAGCTCCGAGCAACGAACAACGAGATCCAAAGCAAGTTGCATCAATTGGATCAAGCAGCTCAGTAAGCAACAAAAAGAGCAGCCCGCATTGTGGACCATGCCACCTAGATGATCCGCAATGTGGAGCTAGCAGCGAGAAAAGGTCGCAAGGAGTTAAGGCTGCGGACACAGGAGGCCATGGAGGCTGAGAAAGAAACCCCCATAGTCCAAATGCCAACAGACCTAATGGAGCAATGGGAAGAGGAGTTGATAGCCTCTCCGAAACAATGTTGAGAGGACAATTTACAACTACTGAAAGAATACATGATACTACCAACTCCCACATGCCACCTGCTACCACCAATTCCACCTCAAGACAAAGATGGAGCTAAAGGCGGAACTAGAGGGTCAACTTCTGCACAGCCACGAGGAAGCTCAGTTGTAGCAACCACCTCCACAGTCACCAGCTCTGGAGGAAATACACAGTGTGATCAGCAGGTGAAGGAGCTATGGAATAAAATACACAGGCTAACAGAGCAGCTGGAGGGGAAAAAGGAACTGGAGATCAGGCTATCCCTACTCCAGAAACAAATGTCAACCAAAGGCACCACAAGAGAGACTCAGCGGATCAACAGCTACTATTGGACCAACAAAAGCAGATAGAAACACTCAAAAGGAAACTCGAGAATGAACAACAGAAAGCAAAGCTGGCGCTAGCCAAGGCGAAAGACCCAATATAGCAACTGGAGCCCATAAAGAAAATAATAGTTGGAAGCGTGCATGCCATCGATTGGATGACACCAGCTCAATTGAAAGAACAAATCATCATCTTAGAGAAACAGATGTCTATGCAACAAGATGAGAACACAGACAGACTGCCTTGCTAGAGCTAGTGTAAACCGGCCTTCAGAAACCAAAGGGCGGTGGAACAAACACTCGCACATGAAACACTTCAACACCATTGAGGACCTAGAAAAGGAAACAAACAGGGGGAGCTAGAGTGCTCCTGCAAATAGTACACGGACACCGATTGGCCCCAAATCGCAGTGGCGCCCCTTGCGGTATTTCTTTAATTGATTATAAGAGCTTTGATTACAATATAAGGCTGGGAACTCAGCCGTCACAATAGAACCCTTGAAGCCTGCAAAGAACCTGCATCTGGCTTCTCGTCCACACGGCATCCACAAACAAGTCCAGCCATTGTTCGCATCGAAAGACTCTTCTCACATAGAGTCTGAATACAGAAGCTTTCTCCCATGATCAAGGCTGCCACAACCATCCATAGCCTCTCACACTATGAACAACATCACACCCTGACACATCTAGTGCTTCTGCATCACAACACAGACTCCCAAACTGTCTCTCAAAAGAGAACTCGTATCACAGCATAGCATACCATACAGTTGACACACCTGTACAAACCCTCTCTACCATCCAAGGGTACTATCCATCTCTGTCATGGATTCCCTGTCCCTTGTCCTATCAGTAGCAAGGCTGTACCAAACATGTGTCCACTCCTGTACCTTCTGCCTGCATGTGACCTATCTCCTGGAGAAACCCAAAAACATGTCTCTTCGAGAAAACCTACGACCTGTTTCCACATGAAACCCTTAGGCCTGTTTCCCTTTGAAACTTATGTCTTGTTTCCATACATCTAGTTACCTGTTCCCTCATGAAACATCTGGCAACATAGAGATGCCCATAACTATAGGTCCCACTGTTCCTTTCTAGCAAGAAGAAAACAATCTGCTCCATGAGCACGCAGCCATGCGAGCTTGCATCACTCCCATGCCAAGAAACATAACCAACAGACCTGTACTTGAAGCCAAAAACCCAAGCACATAGCTGAATTTGCGACCAAACAAAAACAGCCCATAGACTGTCCCAAAACAGTCCCGAACCAAAGCATAGAGAAGCTGAAAGTTCCATCAGATGAACGCCATCGACATGATGTCTATGTTCATGAATATCCAGCCCTCCTTTCTGTATCAGCTGTTGTACAGCAGTCGCCTATATCGACTGTACCTGTCCGTACAAATATGCCTGCAGCAACTCTGTTCAAGGCAACTTCTGTCAGCCCTGTCCGTACACTGTACGGCTGTCGTACAGGGCTGTACGGCCTGTACCTGAACCTGCAGCCACCTGGTGAGAGTCGCCTGCTATGGCTGCCTCTGTCCCACAGCTCTGCGCCACCTGTACTCAGCAGTACCTGCAATCGTACAGCACAGTACGGCTGCTGTACGGCCTGTTACAGCACTCAGCATACAGAAAACAGCCACACCCAGTCTTCAGCAGCAGCCGCCAGTATATCCAGATGAGCAGCCTGACTGGAAAAGCACACCCCACACAAAAGATAGGCGCCTCCTTTGCCTGGCAGCCCCTCCTTTTCCCCAAAAAGCACACGTGGCCCCAAATTAGCATAAGGGCCACGTTTCTTTAATGAAAGGCTTTTTAAAATGATTACAAAGGTTTTTAAACCTTTTTAAGCTAAAATCTTTTTGCCCCCTTTCACACATGGGGTTGTCCACACATGGGCTCCCTTTTTGACTCCAACCTGATGCCATTCACACTGTCCACCATGTCCCCGTGCACACCTGCATCTTGTCCAGAGAAAAACACAGGGTCATGACATACCCCCCTCTTGAAAAATGGCAAGCGTCCTCGATTGCACTCAATGGCACAGTAAAGCATCTTATGAGCAAAGACACCCATATGGCAAAAACAATGGCCTTCCAATGCATCTGGGTGGTAAAATAATCACCCTGCACAATAAGCCACACTGTCCTCTTGCTTGTTCCTTCAGAACCTACAGCAAAAGTCTAAAACCAAATGGAAACACGTTAACGGTGTTAGCCAAAAACAAAACCATGCATCATTCTACATATGGCACACATATGCAATGACACATATATGCATTCGCAAACAATATGCTCCTCAAAATGCTCTACCTACTCCAAAGTAACAGTCTAAGGGCTGCTCGCAAGCCTTACGCCCATGGGCATCCCGGAGGACCCACGACTGATGGTACAACATGAGCATATGCAAGCACTCAATGCATCCAAACACTACATCCAGTAAGTACTTTCCCACATATGTGTCATGGTCATCCCGCAGGAGTCACACCCAATGGTGCATCCATGAACATAATAAAGCACTTGATGTATCATACCAATATACATGCAGCACATGACACAATGCAGAGTATTTCCCAATGTATTCTTAATGGTACCAGGATCCAATGACACCAGAATACAAAAATACCTCTACCTCAAAAAGTGTATGCATACATGCACAAACAGAGTTCGATCCATATTTCCATGAACCAAACCAACTCTAGGACTGCTCGCAAGACTTATGCCCTCCATAGAGTTATCCATAGTTGCAGTTAGAGTTCAAGGTGCGCGCGACTGTGAACCATACTCAACCACCATCTCCTGTGACTAGTACACAATATCATAGAAGTCCCATAAGCAGATGTACTGTCAGCCTCAGTACCTTCGGGTGAATACAAAGATGTCACCAAGTGACTCCTAGATAACAACTGAGCCTGTCTGTAAATAACAACAAGGGAGCGGAGGTGCTACCCCCCTCTTGAGCATCAGGCAATGCTCCAGACCCATGCTCTGCTGAACCTGAATGAGTCGTAACAAGAGTCGACTCCAACTCATAGGCATCAAGATAAAGCTGCAACTCCTCAGGTGAATCTGCTAAGTCACCCTCCTCCATCCACTTCGCATCCATCAGTGAACCTCTTCCATCCACTTCGTATCCATCAGTGAACAGCTCTTGAACTTCACAGGATAGCGACGGGAAACCTTACCCTGTACCTTTCTTTCCTTATGTGCCAGTATATGCTCAGGAATAAGAACCTCGTCAAGTTCCTCCACTTCCATCTGAGCCTCATCTGATACATCCTCAGGCACCCAAAACCTGCTTGCACTCCACCCAAGTGATAAGCACAAGTCCTCGATGAAGCATAGTAGATCACCACTGCTAAACATAGAAGGAAACTGTCTTCCGAACCCATGAAGCCTCAGTGAAGATACCACCGATGACAAACTGTCGAAAGCCATAGCCTTCAACGCATCTCCTGCACCATAACACTTCAACTGCTTCTTGTTCCTGGCCGACTACTTCTTGTCCTTGGTGTCTTTTCTCCTGAGCTTCATCTTCAGCTCTTGCTCTTCACCTCATATAGGCAAAGACACAAAATCCTGTACTGTGTCCTGCACTTCCTTTTCACTTTCCTCATGTTGAAGCTTTTGATGTGACTCTCATGAGACAACCACGAGCTCACCCCCTTAGGAAAGTTGGCGATTGTCCCGACCAAAGCAACCACGGACTCGCCTCCTTGAGAAAGTCGACGATGTGTCCCGGCAAAGGAACCATGTAAACCGGCCTTCAGAAACCAAAGGGCGGTGGAACAAACACTCGCACATGAAACACTTCAACACCATTGAGGACCTAGAAAAGGAAACAAACAGGGGGAGCTAGAGTGCTCCTGCAAATAGTACACGGACACCGATTGGCCCCAAATCGCAGTGGCGCCCCTTGCGGTATTTCTTTAATTGATTATAAGAGCTTTGATTACAATATAAGGCTGGGAACTCAGCCGTCACAATAGAACCCTTGAAGCCTGCAAAGAACCTGCATCTGGCTTCTCGTCCACACGGCATCCACCAACAAGTCCAGCCATTGTTCGCATCGAAAGACTCTTCTCACATAGAGTCTGAATACAGAAGCTTTCTCCCATGATCAAGGCTGCCACAACCATCCATAGCCTCTCACACTATGAACAACATCACACCCTGACACATCTAGTGCTTCTGCATCACAACACAGACTCCCAAACTGTCTCTCAAAAGAGAACTCGTATCACAGCATACCATACAGTTGACACACCTGTACAAACCCTCTCTACCATCCAAGGGTACTATCCATCTCTGTCATGGATTCCCTGTCCCTTGTCCTATCAGTAGCAAGGCTGTACCAAACATGTGTCCACTCCTGTACCTTCTGCCTGCATGTGACCTATCTCCTGGAGAAACCCAAAAACATGTCTCTTCGAGAAAACCTACGACCTGTTTCCACATGAAACCCTTAGGCCTGTTTCCCTTTGAAACTTATGTCCTGTTTCCATACATCTAGTTACCTGTTCCCTCATGAAACATCTGGCAACATAGAGATGCCCATAACTGTAGGTCCCACTGTTCGTTTCTAGCAAGAAGAAAACAATCTGCTCCATGAGCACGCAGCCATGCGAGCTTGCATCACTCCCATGCCAAGAAACATAACCAACAGACCTGTACTTGAAGCCAAAAACCCAAGCACATAGCTGAATTTGCGACCAAACAAAAACAGCCCATAGACTGTCCCAAAACAGTCCCGAACCAAAGCATAGAGAAGCTGAAAGTTCCATCAGATGAACGCCATCGACATGATGTCTATGTTCATGAATATCCAGCCCTCCTTTCTGTATCAGCTGTTGTACAGCAGCAGTCGCCTATATCGACTGTACCTGTCCGTACAAATATGCCTGCAGCAACTCTGTTCAAGGCAACTTTTGTCAGCCCTGTCCGTACACTGTACGGCTGTCGTACAGGGCTGTACGGCCTGTACCTGAACCTGCAGCCACCTGGTGAGAGTCGCCTGCTATGGCTGCCGCTGTCCCACAGCTCTGCGCCACCTGTACTCAGCAGTACCTGCAGTCGTACAGCACAGTACGGCTGCTGTACGGCCTGTTACAGCACTCAGCATACAGAAAACAGCCACACCCAGTCTTCAGCAGCAGCCGCCAGTATATCCAGATGAGCAGCCTGACTGGAAAAGCACACCCCACACAAAAGATAGGCGCCTCCTTTGCCTGGCAGCCCCTCCTTTTCCCCAAAAAGCACACGTGGCCCCAAATTAGCATAAGGGCCACGTTTCTTTAATGAAAGGCTTTTTAAAATGATTACAAAGGTTTTTAAACCTTTTTAAGCTAAAATCTTTTTGCCCCCTTTCACACATGGGGTTGTCGACACATGGGCTCCCTTTTTGACTCCAACCTGATGCCATTCACACTGTCCACCATGTCCCCGTGCACACCTGCATCTTGTCCAGAGAAAAACACAGGGTCATGACAGCTAGAAGAAGAGTTCAAGAACGCAGACAAGGCACTCACGCAAGCTTATGCAAAGCTTGATCGACAAAAGGCAAAGCTAATTCAGCTAGAAGAGCAAGCCGCAGAGAAGAAAACCTCCCCTAAAACAAGGTTCCGACGGAAGACAAATGTAGCAGCAGAGTAACAGGAAACCATTAGCGCCAAAAAGTTATAGCAGCTACGCAGTCTAAAAAAACAAGACTCCAAGCTGACCTCCCAATTGCAAAAAACTCAACAGGAGTTGAAAGCTATCAAGGAAGTGTCAGAATATGCAGCGGAAATGATATCCAAACTTGGGTAGACAAGAGCAAGTAGACTGCAGAAAATAATCAGCACAAGAAACACAGAGAGATGTGTGTAAACTCTTCTCTATACACAAGATCCCGAAGATACTGAATGAGAAAGTGGAGGAGGATGGGGGGCAATATATACAAGCCCATGAGGGCAGTCGGCCAGCTCTAGAAGAGGCCCACGACTGGACAAAATCCCACGACTGCTGAATATAGCAGTCGGCCAGCTTCAGATGCCCCACGCCTGGACAGAACAAGTCGGCCAGCACTCCTACAGCCCACGACTGATACAGATGCAGTCGGCCAGGTTCAGAGTGCTCTTGGCATCAACTGGCAGCCCTCCAGCCACTAGAAAAAAATGGGAAAAATAGGGAAAAAATACGGGGAGTGTGGAAAAATGATATACGGGCGGGCACACCCACAACAGAGGCCCTGGTGTATACAAATAGACAGGAGATGACTTCTAACACCCCCTCTCAGCTCCTGGCTGTGTAACCAACCCCAGGGAGCTGGGGTGCCACCTGAGCAAATCCTGAGAGAGCGACTTCGTGAAGAGGTCCACCGTACTGTCCTCCGTCGAACAGAACTCCAGCAAGATGTCATCAGCAACGATCTGTTCACGAACAAAGTGCCTCTGGATGACCATGGGTTCCTCCAGTGGAAGCCCAAACCTGCAATGTAACCTCCTCCTGCTCCGTAAAATTGCTCCTGGGCCATAAGTAGATCTCCTCGTGTCCGGATCTCCTCCCCAAACCGAGTCACTCCAACCGTGGAGTAGGACTCCATCCAACAATCCCCCTCCTGTGTAAAAGAGTCCATGATCCTTCGCATGGCGCAGAAACCACAGGAAACGCAATCCTGCCTCCCAAAGAGACATCTGCAACCAAGAGCTCAACTGCCTCATCAGGAAGCTCCGGTCCAATCCGGTGTCCATCAACCAGATCAATGAACCATACAGCTTCTGAGTCACAGAGACATCACACTGCTCACAAGGATCAACACCTGTTACGGTGCACAAGCAAGTCCTGGAAACTTTCTGAAGACCACGCAAGGCCTTCTGAAACCTGTCAACCACCCCCTCTGAATCCGGAACCACAAAGCCTGGAGTAACCACCTCCTTCTGCAACCAAGCACCTGCCACCTGCCTGGCTTTCCGAAAGGTCCCCGTGGAAAGAACATCCTCATCTACTGGAAGTTCTATGTCCCGAACACTACGAGACATCAGAGCATAAGTGACCTGTTCAGCTTCCTCTGACTCACGAACACAAGAATGACCAACATCAGTACTGGAAAGTTCCTGCCAACTGCTGCCATCTACTGGCAAGCTATCCACCACCTGGTCTCGGAAAGCTTGCACCTGCAGCGTATCCACACTTGAGTAGCTATTACCACACTGCCACTCATCACAGCCTTGAGGACCTGGGAGAGAGAGTGCTGAAAGCCTGTAAACTCCATTCTCCACTCCACCTTCCCAAACCACTTGGCCTGTTGCTTTGTCCCGGAGAGCAACAAAATGCTCATCAAACTCCACCCGTACGCCAGTCTTGCAAACCTGATGCACTGACAACAAATGAAAACCAAGTGCCGGAACATAACACCTGGGAGGAATGCTTCCCCCCTCTGCCATCGGGAACTATCTCCATCCTGCCCTCACTGTGAACTGGGATAGTGGACGTATCCCCAGTAAGAATATGACCAGAAAGCCTGCAAAGATCCTGTAAACCGGAACGGGAAGGAGTCATGTGCCTGGAAGCACCACTATCGAGAATCCACTCCCGAGTATCCGTTGCGGAGAGTCCTCCAATCTCCTCCCTGCCTGAAGAGAATGAAGCATCGGTGTCCATCACCTCCAGGTGCACAAAAGCCGGAGTCTTCATGATTGCTGAGGAGTCTTCACCCTTCTCGGTCTTCCGCTTGGGACACTGCCTCCAGTAGTGGCCTTTCTCGCCACAATCATTACAGGTCCTCTCTGCCTTCAGCTTCTCGCGGTCAGCGTCGAAATTCTTCTCAGAAGACTTCTCCGTCGAAGCCTTCCCTTTGCCCGAGTTACGGCCTTTCGACCGTTGGCCAGTTAAGGCCTCCAAACCTCCGCTGTGAGGAGGGTTCGTGAAACGTTCCTCCTGGTCCAAGACCATTGGCACAAACTCCTCCCAAGTAATGGTGCTGAGCCTGCCACTCGTGATCAACGAGGAATAGAAAGCGGAACACTGACCAGGCAAGTGGGAAAGTAACGTGATGGCCATATCTTCGGACGATATCTCTTTCCCAGCTTGAAGGACTTCCTGCTGAAGGGCCTGCAGCTTGTTAATGTGTTCCCGCATCGTCGAAGACTTTGCAGGGTTCATAACCCGCATCTGCACTTCCAAGGATATCCGCTTCATGGGTGACACCCTGTTGTACAAAGAAGCCAAGTGCTCCCATATGCCTCTCGCCAGCGTCATGTGCTTCACATGGTTGATCACCTGTGGTGTGCAATTGAGGAATATAAACGACCGGACCCTGGCGTTGACACGGTCCCACATTTGTGCCTGTGCCTCTCGGTCCTTCCTCGTCGATAATAACTCCCCTTCCTCAGCTTCCGGCCTTGGCACCCCTTTGATGATAAAATCAGCAAGATCATATGACACCAAAACTGACTCCATCATGACCTTCCAGATGCCATAATTGGACCCGTCCAACTGCCGATCCACTGGGAACGTGGGAAGAGTCGGAATCTTCACGTGCTTCTCTGCCATCTCGAGTAAATCCGCCATCTAGGAGAGTAACCTGAAAGGGTGGGTGGGTGGGAAAAAATCTGAAAATCAGAAAATATGCAAGTGGCTGTCCAGCCCCTCTGCCCGCCTTCCTCTTGCACCTTCACTTCCCGTTCAGCCCGAAACAGTCCACCGATCAGCAACCTGTTGCTCCCCCTCTTGCTCAGAAAAACGCCCAAGATCTCCTAGAGCCTAGGGCTCTGATACCATGTCAGAATATGCAGCGGAAATGATATCCAAACTTGGGTAGACAAGAGCAAGTAGACTGCAGAAAATAATCAGCACAAGAAACACAGAGAGATGTGTGTAAACTCTTCTCTATACACAAGATCCCGAAGATATTGAATGAGAAAGTGGAGGAGGATGGGGGGCAATATATACAAGCCCATGAGGGCAGTCGGCCAGCTCTAGAAGAGGCCCACGACTGGACAAAATCCCACGACTGCTGAATATAGCAGTCGGCCAGCATCAGATGCCCCACGCCTGGACAGAACAAGTCGGCCAGCACTCCTGCAGCCCACGACTGATACAGATGCAGTCGGCCAGCTTCAGAGTGCTCCTGGCATCAACTGGCAGCCCTCCAGCCACTAGAAAAAAACAGGAAAAATAGGGAAAAAATACGGGGAGTGTGGAAAAATGATATACGGGCGGGCACACCCACAACAGAGGCCCTGGTGTATACAAATAGACAGGAGATGACTTCTAACAGGAAGAAGCCAATTAAGCAACAGGAAAAACCGGAGCAGCTGACAGAGGCAGTCAAGAAAAAACCGATAGACCTGCACAAAGAAATTCAAATAAGCGACACAAGGTTGGCCAAAGCAAATCAAGTGAAACTAGAGCGGCAACAGGTCCGAAAGCAGCTCAGGAAAGAGCAAAGAAAACAACGAAAGCTGCACGAAGAGCTGCTGACAGTCAAGCAGCAAATGAGATCATCAACTCCGCCAACTGCCACAACCAATCAAATAAACATTCTCTGTCAGCAGCTGGTGAATCTTCAGTAGGCACATCAGCGACAGCAGGCACAAGCAACAGAACAACGAAAGTCTAGAGCGCAGAATCTAGAGTATGCTGCCTAGTAGCTCTCTAAATTCAAACAACAGTATAATGAAGAAGAATGGGACCTGCCTATAAACCCATACAAGCTCGATGAATTTCTCCGCAAATATAAACCAGAGGAAAGGTCCACATCCCAGACTCCAAGATCTTCATCAACAGATCCCAAATGATGGTGCACAGCTACTACAGGGCAAGATGAAGCGGAACCAAATATCTATGATGAAGATAGAGAGGCCCTACAGGAGCTAGATTCCAACCTACGGATACACATATCTGCTAAACTATTCTTTCATTCTTTAAACTACCAGACGGTGCATGCTGATGCAGATAGAGTTTTTGATATGATTCAAACCCATGATAATAGGGGAGGCTTAGGATGTGATCCATAGGAAGCAGACAAACACTGGCGTAAAAATAAATGGTCGTCCCAGTCAAACCACCGTCAACCACCTCTACCCATCCACCAAACCTTCTGATCAACCTCTAAGGCAACTGCTGGCACAGAGCCACCGAGCGTGCCCGGTGTTGAGCATCCGACGGAAGCTACAAACTGGTGGGATCTGAGGAACTGGCTAGAGAACACAGGCCGACAGTAAAACGCTAGTACACTAACAGTTGTGCACAGACGACAACACGCATGCGCGCTTATTGTAATCATATGTACTTTATTGTAACAGTTTGATAACAGAATGTTCTTGTAAGAGTAGGGGAAACGACTGGACGGGACAAGAAGAAGCTCCTTCCAAGATAGTAAAGAAGGAAGCAACTAGCAGTTAGGAGATAGAGATATAGAGGAATAGAGAGAACAGTCAAACAGTGTTAGTCTGAAGCAGAATAGCATTGTACAAGTTCAAGGAGTACGGTAATACCGAGTGCTTGAGCATTATTCCTTGTGTACTGTGAGTGAGAGAGTGAGTTTCTAGGGTTCTGTGTGCATTCTCTGATTAGGCTTAGGGCTTGTAAGTTCTGAACCCATTGGGCTTAGGCATTGACAGATTTGCTTCTAATCAGCGGTGACTAACTTGCCTGTCGGATTGACCACCGATAATCATGCCTACTAAACACGCCCAGCCACTGCACGGGGGGGGAGGGGGTCTGCGATAGGGATCAACCACCCCTGGGAAATAGCAGAGTCAATGTCGAGGTTGAGTCTATCTCTACCCCGGATCCCAACCAAACCTCTCCTAAGCCTCCGGGGGAAGCTGTCTGAATGCAAGCCAGTCACCTATGAACCTAGCAGGTCCTATGCTCAATGCTCCCCATGATATATGAGGTCGGGCCCCCAACATGTGGCCAATGGGTAAACGGATCAGGGGTTCCAGATCAGAAGTTGCCAAAGACGTGTTGAGATGTCAAGCTCAACATGAGCTGACACTCACGAGGCGCCTGCATGACCGTTCGACGTTTACATCACTGGCAGGTTTGGTAGTTGGCACCGACATATCTTCGCCAGAGATTCTACAGCTTGGACTACACCGACTAGTCCACATCTACCCACTCCTCTTAGCGTGTTCACATTATGGACTACTTGTATATACTCTATTATGTATGTTAGTCACTTTATCTTCTTTGTAGACCTCTTTTGTTGTGTGAAGAAGACGAATTTTCAGCCTCTCACCTTGTGTGTTCTCTTCTAGGGTTTGTGGAAGTGTGTGCGCGCTTGCAAGAGCTCAAGCTCTCTTCTCCCCTGCATCTTTTCAAGACGCTCCTCCAAGGCTATCGGAGCTAACCGCCGAAGGGCTAGCCTAAGGTGATCCCAAGCTCGGAGTAGGATGGCTGCAAATCTGCCCTCAAAAGCTGGGCTAGAGCCGTGGGCCCGGATCTCTGTGAAGATCCATCCAGTGCTTTGCCTCTAGGGACCCCCAAGCTCGGAGTACGCGCTGAAATCCGGGCCAAGAGGAAGCCCTTCCAAGGCTCACCGCCTAGAAGAAGTCCTCTAACAATTAACTTGTCTAGCTAGGCGCAGCTCTGAATGGCAGGGTCTATGGTGCCTAGGCCCCCTCTACGTCGTGGCTGAATGATCACTCTCCAGGCCACATTGGCCTTGGCATGCCTCCCATCACTGTTGGCCCCCAAGAAGTTCCAGATCAACTATTGTACTTGGCCAATGCATGCTCAAGAGAAGGCCCAACAAGAAGTAATGGACCACATGGTGGCAAACAGGACCTGGTTCGCCACCACCACTCGACCAACTGAGGAGAGACTCACGGAGCTCCAGTATAACAGCTTCTTTCGAGTGCTCAATAAAAAAGGAGCAAGCTGCTCCTTCGGGGAGATATCGATGCCCACCTGGCATCCCAGATAGCGGACTGGAGTGCCCCTCGGATCCACTGGAAAGCCTCAACTGGACGCCAAGTCGGGCTGGGTGTAGAGTCTACCCAAAAACCACACGACTTGTGCCAATTGATCTGCGCTCCTGATGCGCGACAAAATGCCTCTGCGGATCTCTGGAGATTCCTCACATCTCCGGAAAGGTATGATGTCGTGTCATCTACAAACTCTTAGTCCAACAACAACTCCTGAGTACGAATGGGGAGACGCAATCCTTGTAGCCCCGTCTCATGAGCTGAGAGAAAACCGCTCATAGCCTCAGTGACAAATAGAAAGAGGTAAGGCGCAAGCGGACCGCCCTGCCGGATCGAGTGAAAAAGGGGGAATATATCACCTCGGGCTCCCTGAATGAGAACCTAACTATGAGAGGCTAAGTAGAGGCCTGAAACACCACGGATCCACTCCATTGGAAATCCCATCCGGTACATCGTGCCCTCCAGCAAGCTCCAGTCAACTCTATCATAAGCTTTCTCAAAGTCTAGGAGAAGCACAATGAGGTCCTACTGCCGCATCCTAGCCGAAGATGTCCCCTCCCAGAAAGTGAAGATGTTGTCCAAAATGCTGCGATCATGAACAAAACCTGTTGAAGTGTCATGGATCAAGTCAGGGAGGAAAGACTAAAGTCTACGGCTGATGGCCTTGGCCAAAATCTTGTAGGCGGTCCCAAGGAGGGTGATGGGTCTCCACTACTGGATCTCCAATCTGTCACCACCCTCCTTCGCTATCAAGTGAATCAAACCCTCTGAAAGCCTCTAGCATGGCTCCTGACGTCATAATCTCATTGAAGGTGCTAGAAGGCCGCCTTCCATGAGATCCCAGTGGGGGCGAAGAAAGAAGGAAATTGGAAGCCTGTCTGGCCCCGAGCATTTGCCCCTAGCGAGAGCCGTCAATGCCTCGGCCAGCTCCTCTGCTATGAAGGGAGTCAATAAGAAGGTCCGGAGAGCAGGGGGAACCACCCCTCTTGTGTGCTGCCAGACCCTCTCGCGCATCCACCACCTATGGGAATAATGGGGAACCCGTGAAGAGGGATTTGAAAAAATCTGTGGCAATGGTTCTCACATGGGGGGGGGGGGGGGGGGGGGTTCAGAAACAATAGCTCCATCCTGGCCACACAACCTGCGAATACCATCTCTCTGCCTATGACTCTATCACTGGCCTGGGTCCAGAAGGAGGCTCTGGCATGGTATCTATACTCCACCCGCATCTCCTCAATGGATCTGATCTCTGTACGTGCAGCAGCAAGCTAACTCTCAATCCACGGGCTATCGGGGGAACTCTCTTGAAGACGTTGGATAGAAGCAAGACCCCTCCGAAGGCTCCTCTCCTACTCATGAAGTCCCTCCAATCTACTCTGTGCTGCCTCCTGCAAAAAGCTACTGATCTCGCCAAGGCCTACATCCAAGGTGTGACAGTGTGCCAAACAATGAAAGAAACTGAAGTTCACAAATACAGGATGCACACGAACTGAAGGAAATGATATTCACCAAAAGGTGGTTACAAAGCTAGAGTAGGCAGCACAAGGCACACCGTAGGTGCAGCCAAGATCCTAGAGAATGCGGAAAATGAGATAATACAACTGAGGGCACAACCCATGCTTCTATAGCACCTAAAGAGCCCAGTCAGCCAGCATAAAACAGGCCGACTGGAGCATAATGTGGAACATGCCAGAAAAAGGTACCAAAATGTGGAAAAAATTTCCCAAGCTAGGGGAGCTCCTCCAGAGGTGCAGAAACAGCGGGGAAGCACCCAGAACAGTGGAGATGACCCCTCCAACACCTCCTCTTTAACTCCACTAAAGAGGACCGATACTGGCGCATGGAAGTAAGTGATCCAAAGTTGGTCTAGAAAGCGCCTTGGTGAAGATGTTTGCCATGTTGTCCCTAGTAGGAAAATACTCTAGTGTTAAGGTACCGCGCACCAAGTAGTCACGAACCATATGATAATGAACGGCAATGTACTTGGACTTCGAATGGAAGACCGGGTTCCAAGCAAGATCCATGGTACTCTAACTGTCAAGAGTAAACAACGGTAGTAGGCAGTGGAGGAGGGACACAAAGATGATCAAGCAGCTGATGAAGCCACAAAATCTCTTTGACTATTTCAAAGTAAGTACGATATTCCGCTTCTATTGAAGAACCGGCGACTGTAGGCTGCTTCTTTGTTTGCCAAGAAATAAGTCCGTTACCAAGTAAGTAACAATAGCCCATAGTAGACCTCCGGGTATTTGGATCACCTGCCCAATTAGAATTTGAATATCCAACCAAATCAAGACTAGAGCCATATGAAATCCCATATGTCAAGGTGTTCTATATACATTTGAGAACACGAACAACAGCCTGCCAATGAGAAGTATGTGGTGCTGAAAGAAATTAGCTTAGGACACTAATGATGTAAGCAAGATCAGGCCTAGTAATGGTGAGATGAATAAGCAAGCCGACGAGCTCTCTGTACTGAGTAGGATCATGATAGGATGGAGAGTCATTGTTTTTACTCAACTTCTCATTCACCTTCATACCAAACCTCTTCGCTGAAATCTGAGAAGCGTACTTTTGTTGAGAGAGAAATATCCCCTATGGGCATAGCAACCTCCATGCCAAGAAAAAAGTAGTGAAGTAGACCAAGATTAGTCATCTCAAAGGTATGACTCAGAAGATCCATAATCATAGCAGTGCGGTTGGGGTCGGATCCAGTGAGAATAAGATCATCAACATACAAACTAATAATCGCAATGTGATCCTCCTCTATCAAAACATAAAGGTTACTGTCCGCAGGAGTTCTCTCAAAGGAATGAGAAAGAAAGAAAGCATCAATCTGAGAAGTTCTTACCTTCCTTATGGGCATAGCCCTTAGCCACCAAGCGAGCTTTATATTTGTGGAGTGAACCATCAGCAAGAAACTTCACTTTATAAGTCCATTTGATGCCAATAACCTTCCTATGAGAAGGGCGGGGAACAAGTTCCCATGTGTGATTTCTGTTAATGGCATCCATTTCCGCCTCCACCACTCAGAAATTTGTAAGGCCTTCTCTTGTCACATGCACGCCCGTGCCATGGCTTAATCTTCAGCATGAGCTGTCTAATCCCTAATTAGTGTACCAATGTCAGAAGAAGAAGCATCATCATCTTCAATAGCATCACCAGCACATCATCCACATGATCATCATCAGCATAACTATCAGCATTAAACAGCATCATCCACAGCATGGAGAACTTGAGAACCTGTCGGCAGCCATCATAGCACTGTCGGCAGCCATCCAGGGGAACAAGGCAGCAGTCGGCAACATCTACAGGTATGGACAGCCGGTGTGGGCAGCAACAGAAGCTAAGCGCAGCAAAGAAGGCATTATTTTCAGCATTTTCTCCCACGACTTGCTGGCCGACAGTTTTGAAGCAAGAGGAGGAAAAGCAAGGTAATAGTGTGCATAAATAGTGGTAAATGACATTAATCCTACTCACATGTATAATCTTAACATAAATCCTTCATCTAATGAATGCCATCTAAACACATACCTTTTGTTGTTGTATGATTTTGGGAGAGACGAGAGGGCTTGTGCATGAGCTTTTGGGAGAGATGAGAGAGGGATTGTGCATGAGCGAGAAAAGAGAGGGCTCATGTATAAGGTTTTGATGAAAGGAGAGAGATGAGGGGTATTGCAAGGAGCATGCAAACAAGAGCTACACTAATACTCAACTCATCCAGCATCTGTAAAATCTGCAATGATGGCAATGGTTTGAGATAAGACCTACTTAGAGCAGAAAGATCATGTTTGTGTTCCAATGTAAAATGTAAGAAAGAGCTACAATAAACCTGTGTTATCTAGCACCTTGTGAAATATGTGCCATTGTTGGTTTTTAGTGTGATACCTACTTAAAAAATTTTGAATAAGCACAAGTCAACAAGCTAGCTTCTAAATTTAACCAGGCTAAAAGACATCATGTGGCTTCCCATTTTTTCCTGAGTTTCATTAAAGAGGAAGATAATATTACAAAGTCTTCCATGCACTCATTATACTGGACCCTCAGCATTATATATAAGTAGCTCACATAATTCAGAAGTTCTTAAGTCATATAATCAGAAGTTTAGTTCATCATTCAGCCATAGCAAGTAGAAGTTATGTAGAAGGGGCATAGGTCAACCCCTTGGGGCTGACCAAAGCCCTCATTCATGTAAAATCATGAGTTACCTTTTTGTAACATAGTAACACAGAAAACCTGAACACTAATATCTCTCTTCTTCTCTCTCTCCTCTCTGTCTTATATCATGTTAATTAGCATCAATGTTCTTAAGAATGCTTAGGGCTGTGGATCAGTACAGCAAGGCTTCCGTGCATGCAACATTGGTATAACGTCACGTGCACTCCCGTGCCATGGCTTTGTCACGTGCATCCCGCACTTGGATGCCGCGTAGACATTCTGTACAGAAGGTGCAGGACCTGGGATGGTGAACTGGTCCCATGTGAGCCCAGTCCGGGACGAGTCAGCCAGGGATCCATCTCAGTCGTCCGAGGTCAGGTGTGCATTGTCCTGCACATGAGTCCAAGGTCAGGTGTGCATTGTCCTGCACATGGAGCAGTGCCAGTCCGCGCTGTGAGTCTCCCTCTGGAATGATGTCAGATGTTCTGTGTATCTGGTTTGCAACTGGATGCCAGGCCTCTGTAGGCATGTAGGTTTGCATGTAGAGAAGGGGCCAGCCCATAGGGCTACCCCAAGTTGGAGGATCTAGCTTGCATTTGTAGTATGGGCATGGGGGAGGTGTCCAACCACCCCCAAGGGGCCAGGAGAGCCCAAGGCTATGCCCACCAGCCAAGGCATGGGCTGGAGGGGCTGTCAGCCAGCCCTAGGGCTGCAAGAGAGGCAGCCGACAGGGTTAGAGGCCTTCTCAACCAGTCGGCCAGGTGTGGGGGGCAGCCCTACACCTCTACGCATGGTGCCCAGCAGCCAGGGTGCTGTCCCAGAAGGCTGGACAGCAGTGTGAACTCATGCGCAGGCTGGACAGAAGGAATAGAGTGTGAAAACACTATATTATATTTAACTCAGTCGTGGGTCTTCAGTAAACCAGCCGACTGGATGTTTTGGGAAGTATAAAAGCCCAGCCCATAGTTTCGTTAGAATCATCTCACAATTCACCAAGAGCCTCAAGCATTCAAGGGCCAGGACAGCCAAGGGTTTGCTAAAGCTAAGGGGTGAAGGACTGAAGGTCAAGGGCAGGTTTTCCAGCCAAGAAAAGGTCAAGTACTTTGTATTTGTTTCAGATTTGCATCATTCTAATAAAGCAAATACACCATCCGTGGTGGGGGCCCTACAGAGGGTAATTGGGACCCAATACTGTGTCCTTCTCCATCTCCCCCTTCTCTCTCTATTTTCTGCACATCGTCTTTCAGTTTGTGCGTTAATTCCGTCGCGAAAAGAGTGCTGTTTTCTGAGTTTTTGAAGTACCGATCCTTCTCCGAAGCTTCCGCATATTACAGTGGTATCAGAGCCTACTTCAAGGACGAAGATTCAGCAAAGAAAACCAGAAAATTTTTCGCTCGTGTGGTTGGTTTTTAGACGCCGGTGGACTACCCTTTTCGGAGTGACTCCTGTCCCTCGAAGGACGGTTGGTTTTTAGCCTCCGGAAGCCTCCGGAAGTCTCCCACACAGATAGTGGATGGTCAGATTGCGTTCCGGAAAGGAACTGCATATTCCCGCTATGGCGAACTTTGGCGACGAGAGAGAACCAGAACCATGGGACCAGAGTGCACCAGGCAGCCCAGCTCCGGCACCCGGCTTGAGTGTACAAGACATGTTCCAGCAGATGATGCGAGCAATCGCAGACCAGACAACCAAGTTGGACGAGCAGAAGGCGCGGATTTTGGCTCTGGAGGAGCGTTCTCGCTCTCCAGCGTCGCGTTTTCCATCTCCTCCTCCCTCTCCTTCCGTACCCCAGATACCAGATCCTCGTCACAGGGACCCTCTCGAGGGGTCACAGCCGCAGTCAAGCTCCTTGCTTGAGAGGCAGATACAGGCATTGGAGATTCGACAACGAGAAGACGAAGCCATGCGACGAGTGGAACACGAGCGTTACCTCCGAGCTTTGGACGCCAGATTGACACCGGCGGCGCCCTCGAATCATTTTCCCGAGAAAATGAACTTCAGTAAGTATAACGGTAAACTCGATCCCACTACTCTGTATTCATGGTTACATCAATTTGAAGCTTACTTTGCCGCAGTTAGGAAATCAGATATTGACAAAGTGATCTTAGCCAGTTGGTATTTGGAAGGTGAGGCCATTCCTTGGTGGACTCAGTGGGCTCATGCCCACACCAGATCCGGTATGGCAGCTTATGGGTGGGACGAGTTCGTCCGTGACCTTAAGCAGCGGTTTTTACCGCCCCACTACCTTGAGCGACTCGAAGACGAGTTCAGGGGAGCGCGTCAGAACGCGCAACCAGTCCTTCAGTTTGCCAATAGAATTTCGACCTTGTGTCTACAATTAGGCTTATCTGATGCGGACAAGAAAGGGCAGTTTTTGTATGGCCTGGACACGCAAATCCAATGGGAGGTGCGTATGTTTAGGCCAGCCACCTTTGAGGACGCACTCTCGCTTGCGCAGAGTGCAGAAATGAAACACAATGGTGGCAAGCCCAAGACTTCCCAGCCGGCTTCTCCCAAGGCTAACGCCTCGGGGGGCAAAAGCCAGAACCAGACGGGGTCTTCCCCAGGACAGAGCCCGGGAGCCTCTGGCTCCAAGAACTCGAACAATGCGTCTAAGCTTACTCCAGACCAGAAAGCGGAGGCAGGCAAGACAGGTGGCAAGTTGAGTGCTGAGGAGCTTGCTCAGTACAGGAAGGAGGGTAGATGTTACTTTTGTCACACAAAAGGACATACTTCTCGGGATTGTCCGAAGAAGCCTCCAAAGCCCGCCGCCGCCTCCACAGCTTCCGTGGTGAGCACGGCTCCCACACAGACCCCAGCGGCGACCCCTAGTTCTTCAAACCCCGGTGCTTCAGTTGGAGCAATTATTAGCCGGGAGCTCGAAGATAAGCAGAAGGGCGCCCATGACTAGGAGTATGAGCGCAACGAATTGCTCAAGTCCTTTGGCTACATAGGTGGCCAGAGAGTCGTTGTCTTGTTTGACAGCGGCAGCACGGAGGATGTGATCACGGAAGAGGCCGCTAGGCGTGCCCGCTTCGAGCTCACTCCGGTGGACAAACAAGTTGAGGGTTTTAGCACAGGTATGACTACGAGCGTCAAGTATGAAGCTCTCGGTGCTAAATTAGTAATTCAGGGCATAGAGTTTGTGCGTGATTTTATGGTTGCCCCTCTTGTAGGAGCAGACATAATTTTGGGTATCCAGTGGTTTCACAAGTTTCTTCCTGATGTCAAGTGGGACAAGCACACGTTCCAGATCGATCGGAATGTGTCAAACACCCCTGTGACCATTAAGTGTGAGCCAGGTATTCCAAACTTTCCGCTCATAAGCCACTTGCAGGCTAAGCGAGCAGTCAGGAAAGGCGCATAGTGTGCGATGATTTACGTCCAGACAGCCCAGACGGTGGCCAGTGCTTCCGAGAAGTACTCGGTTCTCCATGAAAAGTTCCAGAAGATTTTTCTTCGGGACAGTCTCCCTCCCCAGCTTCCCCCGTCCAGACCGGAGGATCACAAGATTGACCTCCTCCCAGGCTCGGAACCCCCGAGCAAGTTTCCGTATCGCCTTTCTAAGGCAATGGAATCGGAGTTGGACCGCCAACTCCAAGAATTGTTGCAAGCTGGCTTCATCCGCCCCAGTGTGTCGCCATTTGCAGCACCGATCTTGTTTGTCAAGAAGAAAGATGGGTCTTCTCGGTTGTGTGTCGATTATCGTGCACTCAACAAGCTGACTATCAAGAGCCGATTCCCGATGCCTCGAATTGACTACATTCTCGAGAGGCTGAATGGAGCTAAGGTGTTCTCTAAATTGGATTTAAAGAGTGGGTACCACCAGGTTCGGATTGTTGAGGGGGACATCCCCAAGACAGCTTTCCGTACAGAACGGGCCCACTACGAATTTGTGGTCATGCCATTTGGTTTGACGAACGCCCCAGCTACATTTAACCGCATGATGATGCGTATTTTCCGGGAGTTGATCGGAGTGTGTGTGTTCATATTTCTGGACGACATACTCATATTTTCAGCTACAGTTGAGCAGCATGACATTGATGTGGAGAAAGTCCTTAAGTTGCTGGAAAGCAACGAGCTCTATGTCAATGAAAAGAAGTCAGAATTTTATCTGTTCCAGGTACATTACTTGGGATATATAATCAGTGCCGAAGGCATTCGACTTGATCCGGCTAAAGTGGCCGAGATTGTTAACTGGGAAGTACCTCAGACTGCTTATGACATTAGATCATTTGTGGGTATATGCCAGGCATATTCCACCCACATTGACAAGTTTTCCGATCTCTCGGCAGACCTCACCGATCTGCTAAAGGGAGTGAAAACAAGGAGGCAAAAGATTCGAATGACTCCACGAGCGTTGGAGGCATTCCAGAACCTCAAGGTGGCTTTGTCTGAAGCGCCTTGTTTAGCCCTTGCCTCGTGGGACGAACCATTTCAGGTGATCACCGATGCGAGTAACATCGCAATTGGAGGTGTATTGCAACAGAATGGTCATCCAGTAGCTTACATGTCTCGTAAGTTACTGCCCGCCGAAAAGAATTACTCAGTCTACGATCGTGAACTCCTAGCAGTCATTCAGGCCTTGAAACATTGGAAACATTTCTTGTATGGCCGTGACTTCGAGGTTCGCACTGACCATCAGGCATTGCGCTGGATTCAGACGATGCCCAGTGCACAGTGGAGTGATCGACAGCACCGCTGGAGTCAGATATTCCAGCAGTTTGGTGGCATGATTGAGTACCTTCCAGGAAAGGCCAATCCAGTGGCCGATGCTTTGAGCAGGAAGGGACAAGTAGCTGCGATTCAGACCACTAGACTAGACCTTGTTGGTACAGGACTAGAAGACATGAAGCACACGTACGCGGATTCCGAGGAATTCGGTACGCAGTGGGAACAGGCATTGGATGCCACAGGACCATGCCATTTTCTGATACGCGATGGTTGGCTTTACTACAAAGGCCGACTTTGTGTCATGAAATCATTCCGGGCAGCTCTTCTCCATGATGCCCATGACGCCATTACAGGTGGTCATAGGGGCATGAATTCGACTCTGGAGAAGTTAGAACGGCAATACTATTGGCCAAAGATGAGGCGTGATGTGTTTACCTATGTACAACGCTGTGACATTTGTCAAAAGGTGAAAGCTCCTCGTGGAAAGAAGATAGGGTTGTTACAGCCTTTGCCAATTCCTGAGGGTCCTTTCCAAGACATTTCGATGGACTTTGTCACAAATCTGCCTCCCAGTCCGAGTAAGCGTAATACACAGTGTTTGACTATTGTTGACAGGTTCAGCAAATTTGTGATGCTTATTCCTTGCAGGGCCAATGTGACCGCCGAAGATGTTGCCCAGCTTTTCATTCGGCATTGGTACCCGATTGGTGGGATTCCTAGGACCATAGTGTCAGACCGAGATGCCAAGTTTACCAGTCATTTTTGGAGGGCATTGTTTGATAATTTTGGTACTAAGTTGAATTTTTCCAGTGCATTCCACCCACAGACAGATGGCCAGACAGAGATATACAACCAGTTGGCCTTTGATGTGCTGAAGTGTTATGTCCACGATCAGCAAGGTAAGTGGGAATCGTTTTTGCCTTTAGTTCAAGCTGTTTTAAATGACTCGTTTTCTTCAGCTATTGGCAGGACTCCATATGAGGCAGCGTTTGGAAGACCTTTCCAGTCGTTGTTAACCAGGACGTCGTCTTCAGTACCGGAGGCGAACAGAGTGACGGAGTCTTACCAGGAGATCCTAGAGTCCGTCAAAGACAGATTGGCTAAAGCGCAAGAGGCCTACACTCGACAGGCCAATAAAGACCGAAGGGACATGAAGTTTTCGGAAGGAGATTGGGTATATCTTCGGATTATGAAGCAAAGATTAAAGCAAGTGGGCAAGCGATGCCCAAAGTTGTCTTTCAGGAGCTTCGGACCATTCCCCATCCGGAAAAAGATTAATGAGGTGTCTATGCAGTTAAAGCTACCTCCGAGTTGGACTATGCACGATGTATTTCATGTCAGTTGGTTAAAGCCATATGCAGGTCCACCCCCTTCAGAGGTCAAAGACGAAGCGGAACCAGACATCATTGATGAAGCAGAGGTAATGGTTCCAGAACAGATCCTTCTGCACCGTTTCAAGCATGGCTCAGGCCGAAGACTACGACAGTTCCTCACGAAGTTTCAGGACCGAGGAACTCATGAAGCGGTATGGCTCGACAAAGAATTCTTCGAGGACTATCCGGCTTTATTGACGGATTATTTGGAGGCTATGCAGCTTCCGTCAAGTTAAGCAGAAGGGGATGTCACGTGCATCCCGCACTTGGATGCCGCGTAGACATTCTGTACAGAAGGTGCAGGACCTGGGATGGTGAACTGGTCCCATGTGAGCCCAGTCCGGGACGAGTCAGCCAGGGATCCATCTCAGTCGTCCGAGGTCAGGTGTGCATTGTCCTGCACATGAGTCCAAGGTCAGGTGTGCATTGTCCTGCACATGGAGCAGTGCCAGTCCGCGCTGTGAGTCTCCCTCTGGAATGATGTCAGATGTTCTGTGTATCTGGTTTGCAACTGGATGCCAGGCCTCTGTAGGCATGTAGGTTTGCATGTAGAGAAGGGGCCAGCCCATAGGGCTACCCCAAGTTGGAGGATCTAGCTTGCATTTGTAGTATGGGCATGGGGGAGGTGTCCAACCACCCCCAAGGGGCCAGGAGAGCCCAAGGCTATGCCCACCAGCCAAGGCATGGGCTGGAGGGGCTGTCAGCCAGCCCTAGGGCTGCAAGAGAGGCAGCCGACAGGGTTAGAGGCCTTCTCAACCAGTCGGCCAGGTGTGGGGGGCAGCCCTACACCTCTACGCATGGTGCCCAGCAGCCAGGGTGCTGTCCCAGAAGGCTGGACAGCAGTGTGAACTCATGCGCAGGCTGGACAGAAGGAATAGAGTGTGAAAACACTATATTATATTTAACTCAGTCGTGGGTCTTCAGTAAACCAGCCGACTGGATGTTTTGGGAAGTATAAAAGCCCAGCCCATAGTTTCGTTAGAATCATCTCACAATTCACCAAGAGCCTCAAGCATTCAAGGGCCAGGACAGCCAAGGGTTTGCTAAAGCTAAGGGGTGAAGGACTGAAGGTCAAGGGCAGGTTTTCCAGCCAAGAAAAGGTCAAGTACTTTGTATTTGTTTCAGATTTGCATCATTCTAATAAAGCAAATACACCATCCGTGGTGGGGGCCCTACAGAGGGTAATTGGGACCCAATACTGTGTCCTTCTCCATCTCCCCCTTCTCTCTCTATTTTCTGCACATCGTCTTTCAGTTTGTGCGTTAATTCCGTCGCGAAAAGAGTGCTGTTTTCTGAGTTTTTGAAGTACCGATCCTTCTCCGAAGCTTCCGCATATTACAGGCTTAATCTTCAGCATGAACTGTCTAATCCCTGATTAGTGTAGCAGTGTCAGTAGTAGAAGCATCCTCATCTTCAATAGCATCAGCAGCACATCATCCACATGATCATCATAAGCATAACCATCACCATCAAACAGCATCATCCACAGCATGGAGGACTTGACAACCTGGTCGGCAGCCATCCTAGCAAAAAAAGCAGCAGTCGGCAGCATCTACAGGCATGGACATCCGGTGTGGGCAGCAACAGAAGCTAAGCGCAGAAAAGAAGGCATTATTTTCAGCATTTTCTCCCACGACTTGCTGGCCAACAGCATGCATTCTGGCCAACTGGACCTTCAGCATTATATATAAGTAGCTCACATAATTCAGATGTTCCTAAGTCATAATTAGAAGTTTAGCTCACATAATTCAAAAGTTCGTGAGTCATATAATTAGAAGTTTAGTTCATCATTCAGCCATAGTACTGTAGAAGGGGCATAGGTCAACCCCTTGGGGCTGACCAAAGCCCTCATTCATGTAAAATCATCATTTACCTTTTTGTAACATAGTAACATAGAAAACCTGAACACTAATCTCTCTCTTCTTCTGTCTCCTCTGTCTTATCTCATGTTAATTAGCATCAATGTTCTTAAGAATGCTTAGGGTTGTGGATCAGTACAACAAGGCTTCTTCACATACAACATTGGTATCAGAGCATTTAGGCACAGCCCACTAAGGTATGTCCCAAGGAAGGTGCACAGTTCGCGCAAGAAGGATGCAGCAAGGTAGCAGATGGAGTGGTCTGCAACAGGTGAAGCTAGAGAATGCAGTCCCCGAGGGTAGGTACACAGACCCAATACCTCAGTAAGCTCTCAGATCAGTTCCAAAAGCCTAGCAACATGCATGATCAGTTCCGGCAGGTGACTCACTGCTGTGTCAAGGTTAAGGGAAAGCAGGCATGGGGACAGCAATGAACAGATGCTTAGTTCTTCATCAAAGACTGGGAAGTGGAGATCAAGAGTGAAGGTGTTCAAACCCAAAAATATCAGTCAGTAGAAGTCAGTAAGCAGTAGAAATTAAAGGTCAAGTCCAGGGAGGAAGGATGACAGAGTCCCACCCCATCATCAAGTTTAGCAGAAGGGAATGTCACGTGCATTCCCGTGCCATGGCTTAATCTTCAAAATGAACTGTCTGATCCCTGATTAGTGTAGCAGTGTCAGTAGCAGAAGCATCATCATCTTCAATAGCATCACCAACACATCATCCACATGATCATCATCAGCATAACCATCAGCATTAAACAGCATCATCCACTAGAGGACTTGAGAACCTGGTTGGCAGCCATCATAGCACTATCAGCAGCCATCCAGGGGAACAAGGCAGCAGTCGGCAACATCTACAGGTATGGACAGCCCGTGTGGGCAGCAACAGAAGCTAAGCGCAGCAAAGAAGGCATTATTTTCAGCATTTTCTCCAACGACTTGCTGGCCGACAGCATGCATTCTGGCCGACTGGACCCTCAGCATTATATATAAGTAGCTCACATAATTCAGAAGTTCGTAAGTCATATAATCAGAAGTTTAGTTCATCATTCAGCCATAGCAAGTAGAAGTTATGTAGAAGGGGCATAGGTCAACCCCTTGGGGCTGACCAAAGCCCTCATTCATGTAAAATCATGAGTTACCTTTTTGTAACATAGTAACACAGAAAACCTGAACACTAATATCTCTCTTCTTCTCTCTCTCCTATGTGTCTTATCTCATGTTAATTAGCATCAATGTTCTTAAGAATGCTTAGGGTTGTGGATCAGTACAGCAAGGCTTCTGCACATACAACACAACTAGTGTAGATGATGCATTACGGAAGTCATCAATGCAAAATTAACTGTAAGCACGTCAAAACTCTGAGGTTGTAATCTGGAAGATCTCCTCAATCCGGATGGGTCCTGCTCAGCAATGTTGCTCAATTTTGCTACTAGCTCATACAACTCGGCTGCCCCTATCCACACTTCTTGTCTATGACTACTCTCTCAAGCCCGCTCCTCAAGTCTGATCTTCCTGTAATAAAACAATTTTTTTAACATAGTCAAAAACCCACAAAACAAAGAAACAAAGATGTAGCATTTTTATACATCAGAAACACACCACTTCAGTATTTTTCGGGCACAGCATGCTTCAGGGGCAAATGTTACATTCTACGGGTTGGGGCTGAAGTTTGAACACACCAACTTATATATGCTGGACACACTTCACCGTTGTTCAGTAATTTTTCTTACGGCGGTGGCTTATGGCCGAGGGCCCATACTAGTTCAGCTATATCCAAGGGACACCCTCTCCAGCACATGTGCCTTCTCCTGAACCTGTACCTGCTCCTGCTCTTCTAGCCTATTTCCGTATCCAAATAGCCACACCCATATCCCGTCCCAGGGAATTCGACGTGTGGATTTTCAGGGTGCATACCTCGCCACGAGACCTACCACATTACACTTTCCTCTAGGAGCAGCACCCTTACCTTGGCCTCGCCATCCAAAGGCATCTCTCATCTACCACGAGATCAGTACATACCCGGACCAGGCTCCTTTGGTTTACAGTGTCTGACCTACAACACCGACATATACTCCTCGGACACCCACTCCTTCGCCACACCGGTTGCCAGTCCCAGTCCCTTACTCTCTCCTCCTGGCCGTCCCCGCTACACTGGGTGGTCTATTCCCGCTTCCCCCTTGACAACCTCACTCCGACCTTCCTCCATGCAACCCATTCGCTCTCCCGGTGACGGTTCTCACTAGGGTACAACAGCACCAACAAGAGTTGCAGCAAAGCAATCCAATTCCATCCCTTACCATGGCGGATGAACCAATCATTGAAGACGAACCTGTTCTCACCTGATGGCAGCAAGAGATGGAGAACCACATGGCAGCTATGCAAAGTCAATTCCAGAAGACTTTGGAGACCCTCACATCGCAAATGCAGCAGATGCAGTCCCAACACTCTCAACCTGCAAGTTTGACGGCTTCTATCGACGTACCAATCCCAGACACCGACGTGGTTCCCCCAGAGGTAGAAGCCGATGCTTAAAAGTCATTTATCGCTTATTAAAAGCATTAAAAGCTAAGAAATTGGACATTAAACCTCCTGAGCGCTTTTCCGGCCAATGCAATAAGCGTGCACTTGACCAATGGTTGTACAAGCTCCACTTGTACTTCAATTCTATGGACCTCACTGATGCCAGGAAGATTACCTTTACCGCATCTTTGCTGAAAGACAATGCATTCTTATGGTGGCAACGACAACTGTCTGATGGGAAGACGGTCAACACATGGGGAAAATTCGAGCATGTCATTCGTAAGCAGTTCATACCTACCAATGCGGATTTTCAAGCATGGTCTCGCTTACGCCATTTGACCCAAACCCGGTCATTGGCCTCTAATATCTCGCAATTTACCAGCTTGGTAATGGAGATTTCAACATTGTCCCCAGAAGACAAGCTACATGCTTTTGTCGAGGGACTTACCCCCACGTTGCGCACGGACCTTCACAAATGCGATCTAGTCGACCTAGTAGCTGCAATTCGCTATGCCGAACGCATAGCCGATGTCACATTCACACCTCGGGGATCTTCATCACAAGGTCGCCCAGCCTCTTCTAATCTCAGCAATGGTAATAAATTTGTTCGTGATGGCTCCAAACCTTTGTTTGGTGGTTCTCAATCTCGACCCAATTCTCAGTAGCAATCATTCCAAAAGCCTCGACAATGAGATGGGTCATCTTCAGACCAACCATGGTGCCAACAATCTTATCAACCACAAGGATCAGACCATGGATGAGACTTTGGACGTGACCAATCCCGCAACTCAAAGTAGTCTTCCTCTACAAGCCAACAGAAGACAGGCCTATGCACCATTTGTTCAAGAAACCACCATTGGTTCGAATGCCCTAAATGTCCTAGTAAATGGCAGAACTCCAACGTGAAACCTTCCACCTTGGAAGACAAGTCTCAGCATCAGCCTTTAGACAATTCTAAAAGCAAACGTGTTATGATCATCTCCCAGCACGCACAGGCTTGCGTCATTACTTCAATGGCGAAAACACAAGATGACTCTAAAATTCTAGCCTCCGTGTCCACTCAGGTGTTACGCTGATTGATTCAATTTCCAACTGTCCTATCACTGTTCTAATTGACAGCAGTTGTTCCCAAAATTTCGTGGCCACCGCGATGGTGCAACGATTGAAGATACCCACTACTCGCAGTCCCCACACTTACGAGATTGAGTTGGCGGAAGGATCGGGTTTTAATTGTAATACTATGGCTCCTCGACTTTCCTTCCGCATTCACCAATATCGCGATAAGATGGATTTTGAGATTATGCCTTTATCTCAATACGATATGATCTTGGGTCAGGACTCAGCAACGGTTACATTAGTATGATCCTCTCATCAGTTTCCGTAGCCACACTTTGAAGTTTATCAAAGATGGTATTGACATCGATCTCCACACACCAACCTTGTCCGCATTACAGACGAAGCAGTGGGTTTGTAAGGCCGGTTGTTCTTCAACACTCTTAATGGTTTTCTCTGCAAAGGAGACGGTGTCAGCTCCTGCTTTTCGATGGACGGATGATGCTTCTAATGCCTTTGGTAAGCTAAAGATTGTTTTGACAACAACCCCAGTGATGGCAATTGCAAACCCCAATCTTCCTTTCGTAGTCATGACAGATGCTTCTGATATTGCAACTGGCACAGTTCTCATGCAACAAGGCCATGCCATTGCCTTTGACATTCATAAGCATTCAACAATTCAAACACATTACCAGTATATGATAAAGAATTCTTGGCACCACTTCCAGTACCAAATGAAAGTTGGGAAAGTATCAGTATGGATTTCATTACATCTTTATCTCATTCTTCAAAAGGTAATACACAGATAATGGTGGTGGTTGACAGATTATCCAAAATGGCACATTTTATACCATGCAAGAAGACAGCTCAAGCTCCGGATATTGCTTCGTTATTCCTTCAATATGTTTTCAAGATACATGGGTTGCCAAAGTCCATTATTTCAGATCGAGATCCTAATTTACAGGACATTTCTGGACTTCACTTTTCAAGTCACTTGGCACAAATTTGCTATTTAGTTCAGCATATCATCCATAGATAGATGACCAAACTGAAAGAGTTAATCAAATTCTTGAAGAGATGCTCAAACATTATATTCGGTCTCGCCTAGCACCTTGGGAAGATTATCTACCATTGATGGAATTTGCTTACAATAATTCTCATCACACAGCAATAGGCATGAGTCCTTTTCAAGCCGCTTATGGTCATACACCAGTTCTTTCATCGAACTTTGTTCTTCAACACAAGGTGGCATTAGCAGATTAGTTAGTTCAAGAAATGCAAGTCAATACTATCTTATAATCAAGTAAATATTGTGTTACAATTTAAAGTACATTTAACTACTTGTTCAGGAAAAATACAAACAAGCAGCTAATCGACGTCGCCGACATGATGAATTCAAAGAAGGTGATATGGTTCTTTTGTTCGTGGCTCCTCATCGATATAAAACAATGAAATCAGTTTTTCCAAAGTTACGACCACGTTACTATGGTCCTTTTCGGATTATTAAGAAGAATTCTCCTTTGAGTTATAAGTTGGACTTACCACCTTCATGGGGAAAGATTCATTCGACTTTTCACATATCGTGGATCAAGAAGTTTGTACAAGGAATTCCAAACATTTCACACCACATTGAGCGGGGAACAGGTCCCGTCCCCTTTCAGGGCACATTGGCCAGGATCAATACAATCAATGAATACAAAACAAATAGATATGCCGATGTAGAATCTCCAAGTCAATGTCGATGTCGAGGCACAAGATCTCTGATGTCGAGCACACCACGGGGATGACCTACAAGTATCTCTCACCGGGCTAGTACCAAATCTAATATCCAAATCCAAATCCAATGAGTCCAAGTCCAAGTCCGAATCCAAGTCCAGATCCAAATCTAGATCCAAGTCCAAAATCCAAGGCTCTATGTTCCATGTCCAAGCTCTATGTCCAAGTTCCATGTTTATGTCCAAGCTTCATGTCCAAGCTATAGGTCCAGGTTCCATGTTTATATCCAAGCTTCATGCCTAAGCTCTATGTTCCATGTCCAAGCTCTAAATCCACTCGCTCATCCCATGAATAATCTCCACAATTCCTATAGCCTTGTCAATGATGAAAACCCTAGAGAAGCTCTTTCTAGCAAGAAAACTGATATAAAACCTGTTTTAATGGTTTTCGGGCAATAAAAATCTCCAAAAAGTAGTTTTTAGGGTTTTTTAAGTAATTTTAGGGTTTTTGGAATTTTCAGGGATTCTAAAATTTTATGTCCGTACAGTTGTACGGATCCGTACATTTGCACGGAAAGATGGTGACATGGCACTGCACTTGCTGGAGGCGCTCTGAAATCAGCGGGGGTAGCGATGAAAAACTCCATGATTTGGTTCATAAATGATGATAATGAAGATAATCTCCAGCTTGAACGAAGATGGCAACGCGATGAAGAGATTCTTCTTCAACTTGATGCTCAAGAGAGGCTCATGCTTCTTTTATGCTCGGGGAAGCCTAGCTCTTTGCCAAAAAGTGATGCTTTTGCTTTGCTTTTGCCTTTCTATTAAATATTATTAATAATAGCCAAAGTTCTTCATTTGTGCTTTTACAACTTCAAGGCCTTGCTTTTTGGCCCTGGAGCTGCTTTTTGAGAAAGCGCCTTTTAGCTTTTTGGTCCGGCTTAGACTCCTCTTTCCAATGGTGTCCTTGGCTCGCAGTCAATCCTGTTTGACTTTTTGTCTTTTCATGCTTTTTGACCAAGAATGGTGCTTTTTCTTAATCAAATCTTATGGACCCTGTCCCCATGTCTTCTTCGTGTCCGGGCATGGATTTCATCATATGAAATAGAGCTAGGAGGACCAAATAGTTACATTCCCTCCCTCTTACATTGCAGTTGTCCTCAAGTGTGGACCGCAAGTGTTCCAAGCATATCCATATCTTCCAAGTACATACATGTCCCTGGTACATCAAGTACATCCATATGTTTCAAGGTACCAGCCCAATCTGGTGAGCTTGTGCATCTAGTCTTTCCCATATCTGTGGTGTAATCTGCTCATCTGGCAACATCTCAATGCCTTTTCTTTGACCGATGTCCTTGTTCTTGATGGTACATCTTCATGGCTTGTCACATAAATAAATGCATAGTTACCTCCTGCAAAAACTAGACACAAGCTAGTCAACAAACAAGTATGCATCATTCGCATCTACTAGGTATTCCAGGTACTGGCCAGGTAGTCTGGGGGAGCCCCATGGACTATCACATGCCATAAATCCAAGCATTGTCCATACATCAAAAACAACACACAAAGTCAAAGAAATTCAAACATACATCAGTATGCAGTGCACAAGTAATGATCCTCCTGTTCATGGATTGTCCTGTCTGGTTTCATCGAAACCGTGCTGAGCCATCTAGCCACTAGGACCGCTCAGACTATCCTTCGAGGCCATCTGGTCACTAGGACCACCCGAGAGTTCATCAATAGTCATCTGGGCCATCTGGTCACATTGATCGCCCGACTATGAAATCCAATACAGTCATCTGGGCCATCTGGTCGCAATGACCGCCCACTGACTGCGAAATCCAATATATAGTCATCTGGGCGCAATGACCGCCCGACTGCGAAATCCAATACAATCATCTCGGCCATCTGGTCACAATGACCGCCCGACTGCGAAATCCAATACAGCCATCTGGGCCATCTGGTCACAATGACCGCCCGACTACGAAATCCAATACAACCATCTGGGCCATCTAGTCACAATGACCGCCCGACTACGAAGTCCAAGATATCTGGCATCGTTGTCGTCCAATGGATCATTTGGCATCGTTGCCTCCCATATACAAATCTTGCTCCTTGGGCTATCCGGCATTGTTGCCACCCAACTAGAGCATGTCCAAGTAACCATTATAAGCAAAATAATGGTCAGTTCCAGTCCAATATATTTATATACAATGAAGAGAGCTAGAGACACAATGCCTCCCTCGTGAATCTATCTTGATCGCAAGACATCCATAGCTGTACTTCAAATACATGTGGACCAACCATTTCTTCATAAGCTGGAAGTATATCTAGATAGTCCTAGAAGTACTTCTCTTGCATCCATTTCACATCCAATAGCAAATAATTCTCGAATTCCAAGAGAAACTTTCTAACCACTGTCTTTCCTCTTTTTCTCATAGAATGAAACACAATCTCTTATGGCTCTTCCAGCCCTGGTGGATCCTCCAAAATAGGCTCCTCTAGGGGTAAAAATGTACATAGTTTTAATAAACTGTCATGGAAGGCATTATGTATTCTGCAATGATCTGAAAGGTCCAACCGATGATCTTCTTGGTAATCTAAAAGGTCCATATATCATCATTTCCTGACTTGGGCAATCCAAAGATAAAATCCATAGCAATACTCTTCCATAGAACATTCAATGGGTGCAATAATCCTGCTAGCTTTTGTTCGTCAAACTTGTCCTTCTGATAAACCAAACATTCTCGAATATATAACTAAATGTTCTTTCTCATACAAAGGCCAATAAAAGTAGCTTTCCAAAGCTTGAGTTATAGTGAGTATGCTTCTTTGCCTTGCATAAGGTGGAGCATGGTTTTTTTTTGTTCACTTTTGGCCTCGAATCCTTTGTGTCACATAAACGGGTTTGCATCATAAGAAAAACCCTTTTTGATGACATAGAACGTCACCAAATCTTTATTCTGTAATCTGTTTCAAAACATCTTTGAAGTCTTCTTTGGTAGCTAAAGACCCTTCATCAAAATGAAATCCATAGGGTAACCCAAAGAAACCTCATGGCTCAGGACTCTCCAAGACAATGCATCTGCTACCTTGTTGTCTTTGACGTTCATAGGCCACAGCATGGTCTTTTTGGTTAAGACGGCTCCGATGCAAGCTCATCATGTTCAACCACAAAAAAGGTCTAGAATATCCAACAATGGTCCTTTGCTAGCATAAAGTCTCAATGCTTCAAAAGGATTCTATTTCAGCTTTGGTCCACAAAGATCCCATGGCTTTATTTGTCAAAACATGCAATGAGCTAAGCACCACTGCAAACCATTTGTCGAGGAACTTCCTAGCATGATGTCAATCTCATGATCTTGCGATCTCTCTGGTTTCTTTGCCTTCCTTTCCCTTACCTGTCTTGAGGAAACTGCATCTGAAAGAGTAGGCCTAGGAGTAGCTTCCGTGTCTCCTCCATGATAAATAGAGCGGGTAGCTCTAGATCCTCATGCAATGCTGACTTCTTTGGCCTGAAGATAGGCTTTAGCAGCTTCAACTCCTTCAGCTTCGGTGGCTCGATCCTTCATGAAATCTTCAAACACTTGAGCCCTTCTTTTGTCCTTTTTCTTCCTGGCTCTCCAAGCTAGGACTTCTTTGTCTTTGAGAAATCGTCTGAACTGCTGATAGTCATGGTACTCTTCTAATGACCCTGGTTCCCATCATGAAGTCTTGAATTGGTCTCATAGTTGTTCCCTTCATAAGGCCCTTGGTCTCCCTCTACTCTCTACATAGCTCTGTTATCCCAAGAAAGTTTCTTCAAGAGAAATCCTGCTCTGATACCACTATAAGCCCAACGGGGCGTGCCGTGACAAACTCAACCACGTGTCCAAGAGATAGAGATATAGAGATATAGAGAGAGAGGAGAGAGAGAGAAGGAAATAGGGATCTTGCACAATACACCACATTGAGCGGGGAAAGGCCCCGCTCCCTTTCAAGAATTTATTCAGGAACAATCCACGGGCACGTTGGCCAGGATCAATACAATCAATGAATACAAAACAAATAGATATGCCGATGTAGGATCTCCAAGTCGATGTCGATGTCGAGGCACAAAATCTCTGATGCCGAGCACACCACGGGGATGACCCACAAATCTCTCATCCAAATCCAAATTCAATGAGTCCAAGTCCAAGTCCAAGTCCAAATCCAAGTCCAAGTCCAAATCCAAATCTAGATCCAAGTCCAAAATCCACGCTCCATGTCTAGGCTCTATGTTCCATGTCCAAGTTCCACGTTCATGTCCAAGCTTCATGACACAGTGCCTACACAACCAATTGCCCTTCCTGCAGTTCCAAAAATAGAGTTCTACAGAGAATCAAAACTTACCCGCAATGCTCAAGAATACCTGCGAACTGAAAAACGGAGGTCCACATACGCCCAGAACACGTTTTCGGCTCGAAAAATCTGTCCAATGAAAGGTATAGTTGTCCTGTAGCTTTGCTCCCATAAAGAAAGCTCCTCGATCGGAGTTCGTTTATCGATGCCTTCCCGAAGAACTCCCGACAAAGGTATAATAGTCAACACAAAGGGGGAAGAGTAGATGAAGCTCTTACCCTCATATCGCTTCCTGTGCTTCTCTTGCCACTCAGCCCTTGGCATGAACCAGGCTCTGATACCATGAAACGATGCAGGGGAGAAGAGAGCTTCAGCTCTTGCAAGCGCATACACACTTACACAAACCCTAGAAGAGAACACACAAGATGAGAGACTGAAAATTCTTCTTCTTCTTCACGTAACAAAGGAGGTCTACAAAGAAGATAAAGTAACTAACACACGTAATAGGATATATACAAGCAGTCCATAATGTGAACATGCTAAGTGGAATGGGTAGGTACGGACTAGTTGGTGTAGTCTAGCTGTAGAATCTCTGGCGAAGATATATCGATACCGGCTACCAAACCCGCCAGTGATGTAAATGTCGAACAGTCATGCAGGCGCCTCGTGAGTGTTGGCTCATGTTGAGTTTGACATCTCAACAATCTCAACCAATATGGGGCACAAACGTGTCAAGAGACTCCCATGGGGGTCAAAAAGACAGAGATCCCTTGATCCCACTCCCTCATGAAAATAGAATTGTACCTCTGATGTCCGTACATAGCAACCACTAACAAGGACGAACGATGAAGGAGGAGCTGTGGACTAAAGCGTTGGATTGACATCGACATTGACATATTAAAGATCAGAAGATTGCCATGACCCGAGGACTTAGAGCCACGCGACCTGCAAGATAATTAAGTGTATTACATTGCTCTAGATAGGAACCCTTCAGTAAAAACCAGGTGTATAGTTCAGTACAGGGAGGTTCTAGACTCCATAGTGATAACTTATATGGCATTTGATCCACGGCTAGCATGAGTACCGCCTTGGGGTGAGGATGAGTAGGGTGTGCTAATGGGAGGTTTTTCCTCTGAGCACTCTCTCCAAGACTTGTTCACCAGGGTTCTCGGAGAGAATTATGTATGATGTTCTATTTGTATTTCGTCATGCGGATGTATTTCAGAAATCTGGTGACCCCGCAGGGCACCCTCATGCTTGTACTTGTAAAATAATCCTTTTGTGTAAAGACAATCTTAGATTGAACTCTTTCCTATTAGATTGATTAAATATAATGACCAGCCATGCAGATTGTCACATGTCAGGGACACCCATTGGTCAAGAACAAGCTATTGTCGTTGATGAGGACACAGATTCCGAGGTAGAGTGCTTGCAGAGAGAGAGCTTAAAGGAAGGATAGTAAGCTTAAGAATCTGGAAGAGGATTCGGAAATAAAGCAAGTCTTGTATGCTAGAAAGCAAACTATTTTGGAAGAGGAAATATGCTCAGTAGATGGGATATGAGCCTCATGATGTGACTTTGTCATTTGTTATGAAAAGTGGGGATGTAATACAAGGCTGAAATTCAAGGAGCCGCCCAAACTCAAGCCTCATGGTTCTGCATCTGAGAGTGATAAGTTTATGGTGCAAGGAGAGGAAGTCTCCGTTACCTCTACTCCACTTTGGTACCCCCTTCCACTCTTGTCAGAGGATCATGTACACGGAGTAGATGTCAAGTGGCATGCTACTCAACATGTTGAGATGGGCAAGAGGAAGATGCATGCAGAGGATAATACTTCTCATTTAAGATCTGGAGAAAGAAAGAAAGAAAGAAAGTATATTCACGTCTGCAGATGCTGGTCCATCTGAAGGTTAGCGCAAGCAAGTTGAAGGCTAATGCAAAGCATTAGAAGCGACAAGAGATTCAGCAGCTTCCTGGGCAGCCGGCGTGAAGTCCAGTAGTAAGGGACAATGCCAGCCTAGTGCCCCCAATTGGTTGAGATCTCCCTACCTTTTGGTTTGAGATCTCCATTTGTATTACTTAATAGAAGTCTCTTTTCTGGAAAAAAAAAAAATTGACAATGCAAGTACCAGTCCTGTCAAAGGGCAGATTCAGCTCTGATTATACTCATTGCAGGTGCTGAAAGTATGCATACAGCATGCTTTCGCTTGCGTTTTTTGCTTATCTCCAACTATCCAGATTGAGGTGTGGGATGTGAGAAAATAATCTTATGAAGTCAGTTGGTTAGAACTTAAACCCTTAAGTTACCCACAATAACTGCAAGAATAGTATGGTATGGCCCCCTATGAAGTGTGTTGTGAAAGCCTCATGAGGCACAAACCCCAAGATTAATGTACAGTTTTTATAGACAGAATCCCTGCCTGTGAAAAGGTGAAATCTCAGCTGCCCACCATTCCTCATGAGTGGGAAGGATCTCCCCCATTCATCCCCTCGGATAGAAGATTTGTCTATAGAGACCTTATACTTAGCTTTCAAGAAGATGAAAGCTATGACACTGAAAAGCTTTGAGAGTCGGCATATGCATTGAAAAACAAACTTCTTGGTGATAACCATTTTCTTTGTGATGTATGGAAGAATATACATACATGACTCTTTTACATCAATCCCAGACGAAAGCTGAGGATCACCACTCGTCTTCGTCAGTGACCTTACTGAGGAGAATTATTGTACAAAGTAGAATGAAGGAGGATGCAAACACCATGCACATGGCCCCAGCTTGGATGAGCCCGGCATGGTGCAAGATAGAGGGGATTGCGATACTTCCAACACCAGAAAAGCCAGTCAAGAACTTTGCTGCATCTGCCCAGCTATATCAACATGCAAAGAAAGAGTGATAAAGAAAGAGGTTTTTTTGCCTTTCAAAGCTTTATCATTGTAAACAAGGATACTTAATTTTAAAAACCCAATAGAGATTAATGTTCTCAAACAAAAAAATACTTACTCTCCAGCATCACTTGAGCTGATAAAGTTAGCTGAGCCGCCTCCAAAAAACAAACAAGGCATAGGGACCATGATATACATGAGGCCTACAGCACAAAATAAAAAAATTTAAGCCACCCTAATAGCAAGACAATTTTGTTGCTAAAAACTTTAAATGAGCCATCATGCATGCAAAAATATGTTTTAAAAAATAAAGAATAATATAGAAAGATGAAAAAAAAACCATATATAATGATGTGCATAATGTAGAATGCGTTATGGTAAAAGATAGAATTAAGCATACAGAGTATTAAGGGATTTTACCAGTCAACATGGGCCACCAATTATTGTAAAGGACACATGACTGCCAAAATAGAGGTAATGCTCAATTTCTTTAATCATTATATATATTTTGGCAAAATAAAAATTGAAATGTTCTGTTTTGCAAAGATTAAAAAGGAGACCAACCAACCAAAATCTGCAAAAGGACAGCAGCAAAAAACATGAAAGCAAGGCCAGCAAGCCTGCATGAGAGAAAATTATGCGCAGATCAGAGAAAAATCTTCAATACTTTTAAAATTAAGAAATAACTCTTTTTTTTGTTTTGAAATTTAGTACTAACACTATAATTCTAGATCGGAAAAGTTCAGATCCCATGTTGTGTGTGGGAAAGAGAGAGCTGATTTAATTCAAGGCAATGCATATAGCTCAACACAGATCAGATCTTCTAGAAGTAAGTGTAGACGTAAGCTTCAAACACGAAGCCTTCTCGTTAATAATATAATTATTAATGCCGATTGCGCGAAAAGCTTCCAATATCTAATATGCACCCCAAACCTTTTGTGGGGGTTGCATTAATTAATTATTGAATTTCAACCTTTATGAAGACCTTTTGCATGAGAACGCAAACACGTGTAAGTCCTTTGGTTTGCATGTAAACGGTATACGTGTACTTTGGTTTGCATGTGTTTTGTTCTGTTTGCTCGTTGTCGTCTGTCTTTCCCGTCTTCCGGAAGCAGTGCGTGCTTCGTGGCCGACTAATGCGATGGTATGGCTGACTATCACCAAATCTGCGATGATATGGGATGCAATACACGTGTTTTGTTCTATTTGCTCATCGTCGTTTGTCTTTCCCGTCTTCTAGAACCTGTGCTCGCGTTTGTTGCTATTCGATATGCTTCGCGGCCAACTTCTGCAATGGTGTGGCCGACTTCTACGATCTTATTACCGATTCTGGCATCGTATGGGATGGTCACGTGCTGTTTGTGGATGGAGTTGTGGAGCAACTTCTGCGATCTTATTACCGATTCTGGCATGGTATGGGATGGTCACGTGCTGTTTGTGGATGGAGTTGTGGAGCGAGTCATCAGGTGGTTCATTACGTTGCTCTTCTGGAGAGTTCATCAACGTTTTTCCTGTTTGTGGATGGAGTTGTGGAGCGAGTCGTCAGGTGGTTCATTACGTTGCTCTTCTGGAGAGTTCATCGACGTTTTTCCTGGTTGTGGCTCTTCTCGAATGGTTTGGCCAGTTGTTTTTCTTCACGTCCTTCTGGACTGGCAGGTTACGTTTCTTCTGCCTATTTAATGAACTGTCTGTTAGTCTTTTCGGTGTATCGGTTTCCTAGCTATTTAATGAACGCTCTGTTAGTCTTTTCGGTGCATCGGTTTCCTAGCAATTTAATGAACGCTCTATTAGTCTTTTCGGTGCATCTGTTTCCTATCACTATTTTTCTGTTCGATTTTCTTAATTTTGTTCTGTAAAATGACTCCTAAAAGGAAACCCATGAATGATATAACAAACTATATGTGTGTTGATCGTCGTATGTCCCCCATCACGTTTTTTGATGTGCCTAGAAATTCAGATGGAATTCGTGCATGCATGCAAAGTCTGCCTAGATTACCTTAAGTTTCCAATTGTCCTACAGTATCTACTGTCCCTAGACCTGAGGAACCTCGCATCAGCACTCCACCCGGATGGGCCTTCTAGAGTCCGTAATCTTCGTGTGGTGAAGCAGACAGCGAGATCGGCCGGTATGTAGTTGTTCCCTTATTTTCTGTTGTTATGCTCTCGTTTTTCTTACGCCCCTTATTTTCTGTTGTTATGCTCTCGTTTTTCTTACGCCCCTTATTTTCTATTGTTATGCTCTCGTTTTTCTTACGCCTCATTCATTAAATTGTGTTTCTATTCAATATGCAGGAAAGTGAATAAATATGTTTGCAGAGTGAATCCTGAACATTGTATTTTTCGTTTCCGTGTAAGCTACGCTATGTATTGTCCAGCATACACAATTATCAGAATAAATTAATGGAGTCGATTAATACATGAACTGTATATATGCGGAATTATAAGAAGTATGCTATTTTTATTTTTTCATTTTTTATATTTGTCCTAACTTTTTTATTAATGAATAGCAAATTTTTTTAGTCAGAATAAATTAATACAGCCCATTGATACCCAGATTGTATTTATGCAGAATTAAAAATTTTTTAGAGTTGATTAATACACGGACTATATATATGCGAAATTATAAGAATTATGCTATTTTTATTTTTTTCATTTTTAATATTTATCCTAATTTTTTTATTAATGAATAGCAAATTTTTTCATTAGAATAAATTAATACAGTCCATTGATACCCAGACTGTATTTATGCAAAATTAAAATAATTTTGTGATATTTATTTTCCTTTCTTTTTAAAAAAAATTCTCCTAAATTTTTTATAAATGCCTAACAAGTTTTTTTAGTCATACACACTCCATATTTTTTAAAAAATATTTTAAACAATAATTGTTTCCATTTTAAACTCTAGTGAGCTGCAGGATCAACACACTCAGATAAGAAAGGCAAAAGGCCAGAGACATCTGAACCGTCGGTTCACAAGTTACCTAAATTCCCAGCAGAGAAAAAAACAAGGCTGTTTGAAGTATTTGTGAATAGGTATTGGGAATGGTGATATTAAATTGTCTTACTGGGAACCACTAGAAGAATTTGTTAGAATGGAATGCTTTAAAGGTCTTTTTGCTCTAGAGAAGGGGGGCACATTAAATCACTTGCACTTTCAAATGGTAGCTAGTTTAATGGCACCATCTTTAATTAGCATAGGTAAAACCATAAAGAGATACTTGGGGTGGGATATGTTTAAACCCGAAGGTGGTCTAGTGATGTGTAGAGGCCTTCGACAGATTAGAATGCACACACTAGAAGGAATGATAGGCTACTGTATGAAGGATTTGCACAAGCCACACTTTAAATTTTTCTCGCACAACATCTCGACCGAAGAGATAACAAGAGGTAGACAGCTATATGCTTTGTATAGCCAAGCAGACTTAAAAAATAAGGTTTGCCTATCCCCTGTAAACTTATTTGAGGGAGCTTATGTATGTATGGACAACTACATAGCCAATAAACTGGGAGCGTCATTGCAAAGCACACTTTTGAAGATGGTATGTACTGGTAAATACTACCCGGCTACTTCATAGATCATTCCCAAAATTGGTTCCAGCATGAACAAGCAAAGATGAGCTACTGTTTGGAAAGTAATGAAACTCCCTCACTTGACCCAATGTATCGACATCGAAGAAATTTTCTTCTCCTACGAACCCGCCAGAAGATATTTCAACCAGATGAACATGAAGATGAAGGCAGCGAGACAGCACCGAGGGAGATCAATATCAAAACAACAATGAGCTGGGGACTAGAAACAACCCGATTGTGGTTGATAATGATGTGCCAGAACAACAACAAGAAGACTACAAAACATCATTTCTTTGTGTATGGGAAAGGACTGCAAACTTCAAGAGATCTATTGTGGAAGGGCATAATTTTGTACCTGTATCACCTGAAGTATGTAAAGATGTGGGCCGCCTCGGTGAAGAAGATGGTTGTTTTGTATAGGTTTTTGATAGAAAGGCACTTCTATAGTATCAAATGTACAATGTCCCTTTTGTAAATTAGCCTTTCTGTTTGATGTATCGTCCGAGTCATGTTTTTCTCTGAAATGTACATCTCTCTTTTCTTTATAATGTATATAGTTTACTTGTATCAAATTTGTATATATAAAAATCATTTTTTCCTACCATTTAAAATTTACGTTAAAAATTAATTTTTCTAAAAATTAATACCCTTACTCAAATACATCTAAGGTTCCTCTAAACCTTTCAGCCTTAATACATTTTTATTTTTTTAGACCAAAAATTGAAGCACCACCAACAAAAAAATTAATAAATAGTGAAAGAGTGAATAAGTACACCAAACAAAAATGTTTTTTCAGTTGCCCATTAATTTATTTCTTCTATATTATGCCACGTGTCTTTTCCAGATGTCGAGTTCTGAAGGCGCCGTTTTTTTCCCTTGCTTCGACACATGTCTTTTCGTGCCTTCTAAGGACTTATGCATGCAAGATCGGGTCTTCCTCCTTTTAAGCCGTTAATGTGCAGGTGCCGTCCTTTGTGCAGCAGCTAGCCATTGCCTATGTTGTGTTCTGTTGTGCTCGTTGCTCACCATCAATGTGCAGCTGTCAGGTATTAGTTGTGGGCTCTGGTTTCCGGATTGTTGCTTGCTCTTGTTTAAGGATGTGCAGAGCTCTGTCAAGTATCGTGCATGTGGGCTTCTCCAATCTTCGTTTCTTTTCCAAGTGGTATGTTCATGTCGTCTTCTCAGTGGTATATCTCTCTCTATCCCATATTTGTCATGTGTCTTTTTTTGCATGTCCTTTGATTCGTTGTTGTGCAGGTTTGGTGTGCTATATCATAGAATTTTCTTGTATGTGCTTCTAGACTTCATTTGCTCATGGGTGATCCCATTATATTTGGGTTCTGCAACCTTCATTTCCTTGGCACGTTGTCTCTTTCTACGATTCTGATCATGTGTATGATCCGGCTCTTATTTGGCTTCCAGACTTTCTATGGCTTATTTAAAGAGCATTACCACCTCTGAAATATGTATTTGAAATGTTTTGAAGGTGCATGCTACTCTCTTCTCGTCGTTATGCCTCCTAGAAGGAAGACTTTTGATGATATCGGCAATATCATGAGATTGGATCATCGCCCATGCTCGTTGTCCATGCTTTGCCTTGAGCAACATGGTCATGGTTCTTTTTCTTCATTGCTCTGTCACGAAGCCAAACCTTCTATATCATCTATTGTGCCAAGGGCTGAATGCCATGCATGCTATGTTGGAATTAATGCTCTTGTCCACTATACGAGTGTGAACGCCCATCACCAAGTGATGCAAATGAATGGGTGCTTATACTCATTATAAATGTAACCAACATCAATCAATATTATATCATATCGATTCATCAACTACGAGCGCAACTCCTGCTCCTCCGTTTCTCCTTCGTCTATGTGTGAGCGATGGCGACCTCTACAATCTGAGTCACATCTAATTAATGTTGTGAGTTACTTAATAATAATTACTGCTTCTTCTACATTTCTACATGGTATCATCGCCTCTTTCCCAGAGTGCTTGTGGTGCCTGGCTTGCTTGCTTCCGTCTTCGCATCACCACCCCGCTATCATCGGCAGTACCAACGCTTTGCCTGGCCAATTGACTGCCGCCAATGCAGTATTTAAAGTTTCACGACTTCCTTCAAAGCACTAGCCTCTCCTTCGTGTGCTTCCTTTTGCACCCTTCTCTAGCACCCCTACCCTCTGCCTTCTCTAGCGCCCCTTTGTCGTTGCCTTGCTTGGCAGGTTGGTTTTTTCAGGCTTCCTCTACACACGCTCACACTACGCTTCATAGATCTTACCACCCAAGGCTTTCAATGCAAATCCGGGTTCTCTCTTCGGTAGCCAAAGAAGAAGCGGTTCATGTTTTGCACAGCACTAAGACAGTGTAGCAAAAACAATTACATTTTTGCAAGGGAACACAAGGCTTTGTGGATCAATGGTAAACCAATAAAAAATGTTAATATTTGCGCTCTCTAACATTAAAATTTTTATAATCAATCAAAAATTAATTTATATACTTGGAATTCCACTACTTAACTTGAGGGGGAGAATACGGATGGCAAGTCTGAGAGTGGAAGAACTTGTGTTTCAACATCATATTGGAACACACGTGTTGCAGTTACTACCAAGCACAATGTCTCAACATCATATTGGAACATGTGTCTTGTGGTTGTCAAGAAGATCAACTTCGATAAAAAGTGTATTGACATCATCACAAAACAAATGTGTTGTAGTCACCGAAGCAGTTATATCATCATCGACATATCATTATTCATTTAACACTCATGATGTCAGGATATATAGCATTACACATGAATTCATAATGCATACATCACTATACACATCACATCTCCTCACTCACCCTCATGTGGACATTCACATTAAGGGGGAGTGTTGGAATTAATGCTCGTATCCACTATACGAGTGTGAACGCCCATCACCAAGTGATGCAAATGAACGGGTGCTTATACTTGTTATAAATGTAGACAGCTCTGAAAGGCACCTACACAGTTCGTAGCCTTCATGCATTCAAGAAGAAAGCATGCTCCTTTGCTAAATAAATAATCACGCTCATCTAGTTAATTAGTAGCCTTCAGAAGGCATACGCAAGTTTCTGGTGCATATATTACTGGTGCATGCATGTAGGCCCAAACATTTATTAAGTGGCCATATATTACACCCGAAACATTTTGTAGCTGCCTTCAGAAGGCATATGTTGTTTATATTGTTGGAATATATATATATTGTCTGTAAAGGCTCTCTTTACTTAATTCAATGTGCGAATATCAAAGAAATGTTTTATAGGTGGCCATTAATTTCTCATTGGATTCATATGTTGTTTATATTGTTGGAATATATATATATTGTTTGTAAAGGCTCTCTTTACTTAATTCAATGTGCGAATATCAAAGAAATGTTTTATAGGTGGCCATTAATTTCTCATTGGATTCATATGGAGGCGATTTGATTAATAAATAAAAATGTTGCCATTTTTTAAATTTTTATCTATTGAATTGGATTAATCACTCTTAATGACAAAAACCAATCAATTAAGGAAGATTAGTCGATTTCAAGGGTTTTTAAGAGTTTTTGTAAAAAAAATTAAAGGATTAAGTGATTCCTAATACTTTCTAACACTCCAATTCATACAAATCAAACAAAAAAACACACAAATCAAACAAAAATTAAGGATTTTAGGTTTATGTTTAACAAAGCCTAATACACTCTATGTGCAAGGAACATTAAAAACCACATTAACAACAACAAAAACAATGATTTACCCTAAAAATTAAGCAAAAATTCATTCTTTATAAAAACAAAAATGAGAGTTGTTTCTCACACAATAACACACAAATCACCATCAAAACCACATATTTTTCAATCACCATCAAAACCACATATTTTTCATGGAAAACCACTAAACCACCATCAAAACCACATATTTTTCATGGAAAACCACTAAACCACCATCAAAACCACATATTTTTCAATCACCATCAAAACCACTAACCAAGAAAATGGGCAATTGGTAATGCGTAGATTAGAGGAAAATGAAGGGAAAAGCTAAGGGATGATTCCCTGGCAGTGATGCCAAAAATGTTATGGCTTACCCAAACCCCCTTTGGAACACATCCAACAAGAAGGTTACTTGGTGAACCACAACTGTCACGAGGATATTTCCAATGGTGGCCGAGCTTGTAATCCTTGAGATCTCCAAGCTCTACAACTCCTTGTGAGAAGTAATTCCACCGAGCCTCCCGCAAAAGCGTTGTCACACTATCACGTTGCACTACGTGTACTCGTCCCTCCTCTCACCTCACTCTACTCACACACACTCACTAGCATGGATTAGAGAGAGATTAGCAAGAGCAAGACTCTATTGTACAATGGGAGGGTTCCTTGTATTATGAGAGATATTCACTTATATACATGGCCATAAGTATTCACACTCACTTAAACTGTGGCCGACCGGGCACTTTAGGCTCATAAGAGGCCTAGTGCTATTATAATGACCACTTTCATGATATATCCATGAAATACATCAGTTGGGACTTCATCCTAACTTACTACCACATGCTCTTGAAGCAGAAATCGCCATAAGTATTCCATAGGATCATTTTACAGGCGCCCATCCAAGTTGTAGATTTGGACACCATTGCTTTATATCTTAAATGTATGACCTTTGGGTGTGTCTACCTTGAATCCTTGATATAAGATAATTGAAGTATCTCTTGTTAACCCTAGGAATGGGTTAACATATTGATTGTGTCGTCTCTTAAATTTGGATTTTATGTGATATTTGATTGGTACTTAATCAATTCATTTATTAATTGATTGGCATAGTTGATATAAGCACATATACTTGGGTTGGATAATGGAAGCAAGCCACTAGTAAGGAAGATTTCGAGACGCTCGACTTGGGTGGTGTCGGGCGAATAATTATTTCATTGTGTTGGGGGCTCGGCCCATTTACTCTATTTTGGGTGGCATCCATATTGTTTTTTGGCATCAAATAATTATTTTCATTGAGCATATGAAAGCTCTTTTGTAGACATTTAAATTTTGATGTAAATGTTGTAAATATTATTAGGTCAACGACTATTACCTCACTTTGAGAGAAAGACTTGAACGTAAAGAAAAGCAAGCTAATTTTGTATTGAACACTATTTTGAGTCCCAAAAGCTATTTTTGAGAATAATCAATTAAAATACACCATGACGAAGCATGAGCTCACTCATGTGTGGAGGCAAATTGGACCGAATGTTGAGTATTGTCTATGCTTTGTGCAATTTGATTTTATTGGTATTGTGCAATTTAATATGCTTGGGTCTTTGTCTCCCAACCATAGTGGGAGAGAGGCTGAGCCGACGAGCCCACATCAAGGAATATGAAAATTTCAAGATGTATTAAGACTTGGAAATACATTCATCCATCATATAACTTCAATGACAAAATCTAAGGATGTATGGGATGAGTTGGTAGATACATTGTTTGAGACAAAGGGTAAAACTTCTAAGACTAGCCTAAAGATCCAATTCTTTGGATTAGAAATAAAGCCTAATGAGTCCCTTGCAACTCACATGAACAAGATGAAGAGCATAACACATCGGCTTGCTAGCATAAATTTGCACTTGTAGTGGATGAAGATGCCACACTTCGAGAATATGCTAAGTGAAGACTATGGGGCACTTGTGTTCGCCTCAAGAGTATGCTAAGTGAAGACTACATTGGACACTTGTGTTCACATTGAAGAACCTCCCAGATCCAACACTAGTAGGTTTCGAGGCGTCCCTCATGGAGGAGGAACAAATCATAATGAAAGAAAAAAGTGAATCAACTTCAACCAGGAGAGACTACCTTCTACCGAGAGTCACCGTTGTGGAAAAATAGGACATATGGCCACAGATTTTGGCATCGAAAGAGAGTCAAGTCAAACAACATGGTCAATGATGAAGATAAGAAGAGGAATCATAATGAATCAGCTAGAAAGCCAATGCAAAATAGGGCCACCTAGAATTAGATCGGAGCTCTTAAGGCTAAGGCCACACCATATAGAGAAAGGCATGCAAAAGAGAAAGCATTCCTCTAAGCCAAAAGGGACAAAGCAAAAGAAGCTCATAAAGAAACCAACATCATTGTAGAATAGAATACCTAGCATACCTACCTCTGAGCCAAAAGGGACAAAGCAAAAGAAGCTCCTAAAGAAGCCATCATCATTGTAGAATAGAATACCTAGCATACCTAGCTCATAGTGAGATAAGAAGGCTATAAAATTTCTCAAGGAAGCATACCAATTATATATGATGAACATCAAGTAAAGTGGGAGAACAAAAGCGGCTTCATACAAGGATCTTGTACAACAAAAGTTTAAAATGATCAAATAGGCTGATGAGGGCATGCTAAATTTACCAATATAAGGGAGGGGGGCCATAAAGTAGCCAAGTCTACTTTCTTTCTTCTCTTGCACTGCCCATAGTACCATCCAATGGGAATGCTTGCCTTGTTTGAGCTTGCATACAAGCATCTCCAACACATCAACAAGAGAGGTGAGTCCACCATTGTTACATATCCGTAACGCCGCTACGGGCGTTACCACAAGAGGGGACGGCCTCTGGCTCACCACCCAGCCATAGAGGAAGAATGAGGATTGCCCCTCATCCCCCAGGCTATATAGTGTGTGGCCTGCCGTCCACACTAGCCTGGCCGCCCATGACTCCGCATGGGCGTCCTCTCCCACTGAACCCCGGACATGGCCATCCGGTCTGCCGTCGGTCACAGGCATTACAGCCTACATGACATTACCCCCCCCTTAAGAAGAGTTTTCGTCCTCGAAAACAAACTGGAAATTGCACTACGGCGTTCCCAGGTAGCTACCTCCTCATCCCTATCTGTCCATTTAACAAGTACCTTCTGGTACACTTTATGTCGGGTTTGTCTGTCTCGATACCCAAGAATCCTTTCCGGTTCATGTGGTATCTTTGGTGGAGTGATCAATTCCACCAAAATATCTAGAGAAACTACGTTCTCTAACCCGTGAACTGATTTCTTCAGTTTACTAACATGGAAGACAGGATGAACTTGAGCACTCTCCGGTAACTCAAGTTTGTAGGCTACGTCCCCAATCTTCTTAAGGATTTTAAAAGGACCACAATATCTCGGAGAAAGTTTATTACACTTTCCCGTTTTCATGGTTTCTGACTGCGCAGGAACCTTGAGGAATACAAAGTCACCTTCTGCAAAGGTCACCTTTCTTCGTCCTTTATCCGCATAAGTTTTAGTGCGATCCTGGGTGCTACGAATGCTCTCACGTGCGGCTCTGAGCATATCATTCATGTCTTCAAGGAAATCCTTGACAGATTGAATCTTCTCCTTTTCTAGGCCTACAGAGCCATCGGAGATCTGGGCTGGAATCCATGCATTAACATGAATGGTGTAAATCCAGTCGCTGAGTGTTTGGAGCTGTTATAGGCAAACTCCAATAAAGTACTCTTCCCAATTAGATTGCTTCTTACTAACATAAGAAAGCAACATATCCTCTAGAATTTGGTTAACTCTTTCAGTTTGACCACCAGACTCCGGATGATCTGCCGTACTCATACTCAGAGTAGTATTCAACTTTTTGAAGACTTCCCTCCAAAAATGACTATTGAACTTTCTATCTCTATCCGACACTATATCTGCGGGCAGGCCATATAGCTTGTAGAGATGTTCAATAAAGAGTTTTGCCAACTCTGGCGTTTTTACAGTTTTCCTGTGGTAATAAACTTTGCCAGTTTAGTTAACCTGTCCACTACCACCCACACCGAGTCATTCCCTCGACTCGTCTTGGGTAAACCGGTAATGAAATCCATGGAAATGCTTTCCTATTTCCCTTGAGGAATCTCCAGCGGCGGATGGAGTAGTCCTCCAACCTTAAGACATTCATGTTTATTGACCTGGCACTTACTGCATTTCAGCACATTTGGTACACATACTCTACCCTTGTAAAGTAAGTACCCATTCGTCAATGGAGTAATTAGCATATTTCTCCCACCGACGAAGTTTAGCATCATCCTTTGAAACCGTGTCAGAAAACAAAGGTGATGAACGGTCTACGTCCGAGCTCTCCGGCTCAAATCTTACCTCGAAGACTCGGCTAGCCTCTCCGGACTAACTCTCGCCTCGCTACCTGCCGCACCTACGGCCAGTCCTCCGGACTAGCATTACGTGCTGGCGAGGAAGGTGGGCGCGGATGTGACAAAGTGCGTATGCGTACAGCGCGCCTGACCTCTGTAAAGACAGGATCATGCTCACACAAGCCATGATTTGGTATTTCAACCAAAACCTTAAGGCAAATTTCATGCCTTGATTTTGCATCATGTCATTAGCACAGAAGCTAATGTACTGGAGAGTACTCTAGTAGCGCAAGTTCTTAGACTATGCTACTAGATATTTGTAGACTACGCTACCATGTTGCATCACCTTGTTAAAACTTCTCCTTGGAAAGCTCTACGGCCATAGGAGAAATAAACTAGAGTCAATCTAATCATGCATCACAAGGATTAGTTCCAAAGCTGAGAGATACTTTCTCTATTAGAGTAACATCTTTGCACAAGCATATGCTCTAGAATCTTGTTGAGTTTCTAACTACCATCAATCTACGGATGGTTAAACTCCACTCTAACTCAGAGTAAATGTAACTTTTTTTGAAGATTTCCCTTCAAATATAACAATCAAACTTCCTATCTCTTATGCCATTCTATATATGTGGGCAGACCATATAGTATGTGGAGATGTTTGATAAAGATTCTTGCACCACTACGGGTGTCTGGAGTTACATCCAATCACTTACAACTCTTTGTTGCTATGACCAGACACATCCCTTCAAGTATTGTCTGGACTCACACAACTATTCGAGTTTATGTGATATTTGAGGATATCCCTCCTTTCCCTCAAGAAAGGTTTTTGTACTCAAAAACTCTACTGTCAAGCGGACTACGCGCTAGTGTCATAGGTCCAAGAACAAATCTAGACCGTGTTTAATATCATATGTTATATTCTTGAGTCCTTCCAAGAAACTTTTAAAACATCTTGCAACGAAGATGTGGTATAGTGTCTACGCACATATGGTGGTACTATTGATAAACTACTTTGCAACAGATCAGTGGTTTCACACTTGTAACAAAGTGCTTCATTGTTGCATATTATTACCCTTCATAAGCGGTTACACACTTATGAATCATTTGGGTGGGTTGTACCATCTATCAAGAAAAATTCCAAACTACTATTAATAACCACATTATCAATCCACAGATAATGACTGAGCTTGCTGCGAAGCTATAGGTTGCTAGATAATTGATGGTAATTACACAAGCCCAATGTCTCATTACATCATACATTCAATATAAATGCAAACATCACAGTACTTCGTGATGATAAACTTAGGAATTTCATCCTATCCCTGTTTGGTGTTGGTATGAAGTATAACTATGAGAACATTATTTGCTGCCTCCTCATTATAGCGGCAAAGCTACCTACCCATCAGGTGGCAATCTCTACCAAGCTATAACCAATGACAAGCAAATAAACGAGTACTCTTGTAAGAACTTCATAACCATATCTCACACCAAACTCATAATCACTACGGATTAAATGCCAGGGCTTGCAAAATTGAATGTTATCTGATAGGTAGAGGGGATCATCAAACTACGGATGACCTCGACAACTCACTAGGACTAGTGATGTGTAACTTTTAAGTTACTCCACTCTCCTTGCTTATTTCATACCATCGAACAAATCGGTCCCTCGATTTGAGCAACGTCAACATATTTATGAGTACCACCTCGATACTCATGGATCGTGGTTCGGTAATTTAAAATGTTGATCTAGAGTATCTTTCACTCGAGAATCTTAATTTTATTAGCAGCTATGTATTAGTAGTGAGTAACTACATACCCACTATCATCACACTAGTAGCTCTATACTAGTCTGTGAGTAACTCCGTACCCAATGGCATACCTCCCCCGAGTGGGAGTACCATATACAACCATCTATAACAAGATGTTTAAGTCACTTGCTGCTAAGAAGTGACTACACAAATTGACCCCTCCATTGCACATTGCAGTACAATTTCTGGTATTGCAACACTGGACGTCCTTATCATAGAGGTCAACTTAAAAACTAGTGCATAGGTCTTGTGGAGTCTCGGCTGACCTAACCACACCACTGGTGACTTCCTACAAAAAATGTGGCGCCGAAGTCACCACCTATGTACTTTAACTTCGTAAAGTACATGGTCTTCATCTATCATCTATGGAAAATTGTAAAACATTCCTGCGATGGATTTTTATCACCCTAAAATTATTGTGCACTATTTTAGTGTGAAGAGCTTTTTTCCCGGGTACCATGGTTCATCTGTTGCTAAATTCTCCGATTTAACAAAAGATATGTCTGCCTCCAAACACTCCAGTTCAGCCCCAGACTTTGAGTTTACTTCTTAACACTCCGGTTAAGTCAAAACTCACCAGATACAGTAGGATTTATTGCTAAGCTCTCCGGCTTAGCCTCCTATCCTAACTCAGCCCGATTTTATGTACACTACATATGTCGGATCCGATTAACAACAACCAGGCTCGTCTGGAGTGAGATACTACTCACTATTGCCATGTAAAACCTTATTAAATCCTAGAAATGCTCCACTCATTCCCCAGGGGTCATACGACTTATAGGGTTTACACGCACATGAACTTTGTAAGCAAAATAGCCTGCATGCAATATTACAATTGCGTATGTAGGAAAGTAATATATTTCCCAAATTCATATGGTAGCAACTAAAATGTGCTCACAATCGCACACTTATGTTGAACATAGGCAAGACTACGCTTGCAAAATGTTATAGGGCATCCCCCATGCATGAAACTGTCCAACCAAACTAGTCTTACTGCTAACCTCTAGATTTAGATCACTCCGGAACTAAATCACTCTGTTAGCACTAGTACACAATCATGGTCTTGCTACCTAGAGCTTCTCCGAACTCTGTAACTGGGTTTTATCCCAACTTATGGCTATATTTGGTAATTTTGAAAGTTCAAATTTTATCTTGCACACTTTATCACTACAGACAAGTGTACAACAGACCTGCCAAAGAGTCAAGTTACATGCACAAGCCTTGGCGTCCCATTCCACCAAGACTACAATCGATTCCATGAGAATTTGATGTCCCATACCATCAAATTACCACCAAACCAATTGATGTGACATATAAAAAGGCTCTTTCCCCCCTCGAAAGATCACCAAAAACTCTCGAGCAGTGGGATGTCGATGCATGGCAATTAAAAAAAAGAGAAAACCATGCTAATAAGTTTAATAACAGTTCTCTTCGATCAACTTCTATAAGGGCATTGAGCATTACATCTCAAGACTATACCCCTTCAGATTTACCTTTGATTTCTATAAATCAATCCTAAATCTACTATTATATCTAGGCGTATGCTAATCCCTCAGATTAGTACTCCTAGATAAACCATTCAATTGAGTACTGCTAGCAGCACTCCTAGCCCCTTTATCCTAAGTAATACACACCTTAGGGATTACTTTTACTAGGCAATCACGTGACTAAATCAAACTAGTCACTAATCTCTAGACCCAAGTAGTGACACTATTTTGTTACTACCAACAAGGGCCAGCTTGCCTCTACGGGCCAAGGTTCTCTTGTTGCTACAAACAGTAAGCAACTTGTTTGGACATAAGGCATAACCACATCAAGACTACGCTTGTACATGGTTCTCATTTGCGAAAGTTTATCACAATCTTCTAGCAACTGTTAAAAGATTGTGAAGGGTTATGAGCACTACGGCTCAATTAGGCTTATCTGATTTCTCGTGATAAGCACTTCGTCTGATTTGGGCACAACTAACGCCATTGCCGGTCCTCTTAGCCCAAGTAAAACACACCGCGGTTTCAGATTTACACTATAGCCAAACTACGTGACTTTGATGGTTAATACTAAGTCTATGCTCAGCTTAAATTTAGTCTTTTGAACCAAATGTGTGATCACCACATGTGCTACTTTCGAGGCGTTACGGCCATAGACGTGTTCACTAGGCACAACGGCCATAGAACGGCTCTCTCTCAAAGGACTCGGTATTCGGCGGTGGAATTTGTCTCTCTCTTAGCACGCGGCGCTACGGCCGTGTGCGGTGGGTCTCTTTCGTGGAAAACGGGCACTACGGCCACACGACACGACGGCCGTGTGGGTTTGTTTCGTGGGGTGTGCCGTTGTTTTGTGTTTTTTTTTAATAAAATAAAATAAAATAAAATAACGGGCCGGGCCGGCCCTCGTCGCTTCGGGCGTGGCCGCCCGCCCGTGGGGAGTGTCCACACGATTCTGGCTGGCCGCCCGTTGCCAGCTGTGCGCTGGGCATGCCCATATGTGGTATCAAGGGCTGGCCGCCCGTTATTTTCATTATTCATAAAAGTAAATAATGAAAATATATTTAAAAAAATAAATGGTTTTTTTAACCCCTTTTTTTTCTTCTTTTCTCGCCGCCTACAGCGCTGGTGGTTGGGCTGCTTTGGCCGCCACCGCCCCTGGGGCCGGCCGTGTTTGGCTGGCCGCCGCCGCCTGGCCGGCCGCCTAGGCCGCCTGGGCTGGCCGCCGCCTGGCTGGCACATGTCAACAGTCATTTTCACAGCAGCTTCTTTAACGTGAGTCGTGAGTAAAAGCGTGGGACTGTGGGGCTGCTCTTCGCCCCCCCACAGGCTCTTCGTTTGTTTCAAAGCTTGCGCCCCCCCTTTCCACACAGATTGAGATTCCTTCGCAGCCATTCAACGCAGACAATTTCAACGCACAAAAGAAAAAAAACGAAAATTGCTTACCTCCATTGCTTGCTCTGTGTGAACGGGGGGAGAGAGAGAGAGAGAGAGAGAGAGAGAGAGAGAGAGAGAGAGAGAGAGAGAGAGAGAGAGAGAGAGTTCTTCCCCTCCATTCTTCCTTGGCCACCTCCCTCCACACCCTCCATTCGAGATAAGGATAAGGAGATGAATGGTCGAAAACCATCGAGTGGGCTCCGGTCCCCCGGTCACGCGCGGGCTCTGACAATCCCATCGAACCACGCTTTGATACCAGTGTTACATATCCGTAACGCCGCTACGGGCGTTACCACAAGAGGGGACGGCCTCTGGCTCACCACCCAGCCATAGAGGAAGAATGAGGATTGCCCCTCATCCCCCAGGCTATATAGTGTGTGGCCTGCCGTCCACACTAGCTTGGCCGTCCATGACTCCGCATGGGCGTCCTCTCCCACTGAACCCCGGACATGGCCATCCGGTCTGCCGTCGGTTCACAGGCATTACAGCCTACGTGACAACCATGGAGAAACTACTGACTTCACCACCGAGGGAATCCTCTGTATTGATGCATTATTTGACAAGTATGTTTCTAAATATGAAAATAAAGCTAAAGCAAAAGATAATGCCAAGGACCCAATGGACCAACCATTACATAAACATCACCCAACCCTGCCTAGCCATTAATTGAGGAAGATGAAGCTAAAGAAAAGGATAGGACCCAATGGACCACCAACCATTACATCAACAGTACCCAACCCTACCCAGCCATTAATTGATGAACATGAAGCTAAAGCAAAAGATATTGCCCTACATCACCCAACCCTACCCAGTCACCGATTGATGCATCTCCAACCACCTCCTCATCTTCCTCTCCACCCTCTAACCCTCCCAAGGACTATACCACTAATCAGCCCACTCTGATCTCCCTCCTTCTTCTTCTCTTGATTTCCTCCCCCCTTCTTCTTTTAGTTCTGTTCTCTTTCCTTTCTTTTGTTTTGGTTTTGGGAAGGATTATGCACTGATGAACTAGACATGCCACTGGCTAACTTAGAAGCCTCTCTTCTTCTTGCAGATTAGCTCTCTTTCTCCACCCTTGTGTGACACTGCTGATGATCAAGTTAGTGCACTCACAAGCTTGGTGAAGTTGCATTTGCAGCTTTTCAACAAGCCCTCATAACATATGCATTAGCAAGGTAAGCACGTAAATCGACCAGACAATAGCCATTATAGTAAAATCAATATGGAAGGGATTTCATCTTTACATTTACAACTTGGCACAACTCTTGCCACCATGCACTAAAATTCAAAGCAAATTCTGTGTGGTCTCCCATATAAACTACGAATCTCCTATGGCACCTTCCTCAAGGCATCAAAAAGAAATTCGGTGATTGGTGGGTGGATTTGTTGAGAACTCCATCTCAAACCACCAAACCTTAATTTATTTTCCACCAAGAGTGATTTGGGTGCATACACCTGCTCTAAGTGAAATTTTCTTGGTCCATACAAACATAGCCGTTTGCCGCATAAGCTTGTTGTACGTGTAACACATGTGACAAGTTTTGTCACAAAAGGCAAACCCCATGTTGCTGCCCTGAGTGACATGCCTCTCTCACACACAAGTCACGTAGGGCCTCTCTCTCTCTCTCTCCCTATGTGTGACATGTCAAAACATACAGCAAGTTTATCTCCCCATATCAAACCATTTGTTCTATGGTGACGCCTGTTGTTTGAAAGACGTCATTTAGCAATTGAAACAGTAGCGATTTAAAGGACAGCCACCAATCAACTAGCATATAAACTGCAGTTATATCGGTGATTAAAAGGCATTTGCGAAATTCAGAAATTTTTGCCCAAAGCAGGATGGGATGCGCGAGTTGTAATGAATTATTATTATACATGACTAGCAAAAGGTTTGGTGGGGCATCCCCCCACCAAAGCCCAATTCGAAGTGGCCACATTTATGGAGAAATGTTGTGGGCGCCCAGTAGCACGTCCAGGTGTGTAAAGAGTAGGTATGTCATGACTCTTTCTGATGGTAGAAGTGGGATCCGAAAACGAGGTCATCTTTTACGTCTTCAAGTTGTTGGCATATCGTCTGAAAAGATGGGCGTTTCTCTGCCTTACCATCCCAGCACTGCTCTATGAGCTCTTTCAGACCAGGATGCAAGTCGCGTGGCAAGCTTGGCCTCTCATGGAGTTTCGCTATCCTCTCCTTCAACCCAGTATTATGGACCGACTCAGCAAAGGGCTTCTTGCCTGTGATCATCTCATAGCATGTCATGGAAAAGCTGTACACATCTGCAGAAAATGAGTAATTAGCCAACTGATCACTTCCTCCTCCTCCTCCTCCTAGCTCTGTTGTGTTGTTATTGCTTGAGAATTCATCTGTATTTGCAGAAGGCTCCTGCCAGAAGACCTCAGGTGCCCTCCAGTATTTGGTGCCCACTTTCCACGTGTGCATGGCCTGGTTTCCCACGCGCTTGGCTTTGGCCAGCCCAAAATCTGCCACTTTCACATGGACGTATCCCTCCTTGAATGCGTCCGGGCTCCAATTGAAGTCCACCAACACATTTGCAGCCTTCAAATCTCTGTGCATTATACCTTGGCTATGCAGATACATCATAGCTTTAGCTATTTGCATCATAATGTGCAAAGAAACAAGGGGGTAGTCCAATAAAGGAGCCTTGCCACCCCTCATCTTGTGAGCTTGCTGCTCATTAATGAATGTCTCCAGATCGGTGCCCATCAAATCCATCAATAATGACAAACTGTTTTGTGATTCGAAGTCTGATGTGTACCACATTAGCCTAACAATATTTGGATGGTGCAGCCTCGCCTGTATCACTGCCTCATTTACATTCTCTATTGTGCTAGTCCCTTTGATTGTCTTCATGGCATACTTCTCACCAAAGCACATCACTTCCTCTACCTTGCCATATGTGCCTGACCCCAGAAACCTCAACACTTTGACATGCTTCTTATCAACAAACAGACCGTTCTTCAAAGACTCCATCTCTCCACCTTCTTCTATGGGATATTTGAGCCTCACAAACAGTAATTCTCTCAAAGCTGCCTCCTCTGCTGCATTTAGCCTGTTCTTCCAATTTGCCATAAAGGTAGCCCAGTATGATTTTGGGTGATGCTTCAGATTGGAGAGCACATGAGAGAGATCTTTCTCTGCTTGAAGGTGGAAATAATGTCCTATACACAGCCCAGGGAAACTAGGAGGTTTGCAATCCCACCGAAATTCTCGTGAAATGGGGTGGTCGCCGCAAATGGTGTCCAAAAACCCTTCGAAATTGACAGTAAGAAGCTGGTGGCATTTATTCAACTCTAGGAGGAGGGTCTTAATAGTGTTGGCACCCTCAAGCTTGGCAAACACTTGGCGAGACGGAAGGTTACCAGTGCAGTCATCAATGTATTGTTTGCACATCAGAAGCAACCTGCACAGATCTTTCAAAGTGAAATAACACGCAGAAAGCCCATCAAATGCAGCCATGTTTAATGGGTCCTTGATGTTGTCCAAGACAAATCTCACAGTATTGAGGAAGCTTGTTATGGTGGAGAAGAGGTGTAACAGTACTTTGCACTTGCCTGAGTTAAGGGCTTGATCAATCTTAACCCTGGAAGCTTGAGAGATTGTGTCAAGAGCCATGTTTAATGGGAAGCATCGAATGTACTTGTGATGCAGGGTTGAGGTTAATTTGCAAGCAAACACAATTGCATGAGCATACGATCTGAATAAGTTGGAGCCGTGATGCCAACAAGAAGGGTGAGACAGATGCAAATACTTTTTCTTTCTGGCCCTAATCAAAGGCAAGGTGATTTTCAGCCTTGTTATTGCAATAATGGCATAAGCACAAGCTCTTAAGCGGCTTACCGGAGTGCTCTTAAGCGGCTTCAGAATCTTGCGAAGTCTCAAGGAAGCTTGGACTGCGATTACAATGACCTTGAACTGCAGCCGCGGCATGCTGTAGAAGTGATGGTTTGATGCTTCTGGAGGCCCGGGAGAACGATCCCAAAGTATTCTTATTACACTACTAGAATGGATGGAGCTCTGATTTGGGCTGCATGTTTTGTTAGCAGTTAATTAGGCAGCAATGGCAATATATATTTATCGAAGACGCGGCCCTAGAAAGGTCGTCAAGAAGAACAAGTAATCCAATAATGGACGAAGCGCACACTTTGACTCGGTTTCCTTTGCACCCACGTAACATCCTCCCTCTCATGCATTCAACATCTCTATCTCTATATTATCTTGAGTTTCACAAAGCTTCCACCTGGCAAGAATTTGGAGGTTCAGGAAAGAGAGGAGGAGGTTTGGGTAGAATTTAATTTTGGAAGCCTCAAAAGACGTGCTTCGCACGGGTTCCTAACTAGTCATGCAAAATGGTCCTCCTCTAACATGGCCTTCCATCCATAGCCAAAGGCTGTCTGCATGGACTTCTCACATCTCACGTTCTCATCTCAAAGGGGAAAATAAAAACCTCTCTTGTGAAGCTTGTGGGTGACTTGTATCGCAAGACTCAAATAAGGCCACTTGTTAAACAACACATCAATGATTTGAACTACTTTTGTAGCTAATGGAAGTGCTGAAATTTGAAGCCTTTCGAAAAGGCCTCTTTGAAAATAAGGCAATTAGTTTGAAAATTTCTCTAAATTTTCAACATAAATACAATTTTTGAAGGTCAAGCTAGTTTATGGCCTTCAAATTCAAGGTTAGAGAAGGCCTTCGAATTTCACCCTTGGTGGCTAATGGTCTCATCGTCGTAAGTTCCGTTTTCATGTGGAACTTGCAAGGTGTAGTCAATACAAAGCATCCATGGAGCATAGGAGTCACTTGGAGAACATGCTAGATATCATGTGAGTTCATGGAAAGTGCCCTCACATCTTTAGGGTTCTTTGGTATCTTCTCCAAATAAAAAAAGAAAAAAAGAGAGAATGAACTTTGAGAAACATTCCAAAGTGGCCTTTCCTTATAAGATAGGGAAGTCAAGACATTATTTAGGATTACTTGTAGTTAGAGTTTACCCACCTAGAACCTCATCTCCTTTCATGATCTTTTTAAAACCTTGCTAAGAAGTGTGCATGTGGTTTGACTTTTTATTCATTTTATTCTCCATCAAGGATTTAATATTTATGTGATCATGCAAAATTTTATGTTATTAATAAACACTAATAACATGTTAACGTGATCACAACCTTAACAAGCTATATTAACGGCAAACATTTTGACCTATAGCACATTGTCCAACATCACAAATTCAATGTCAAGCACCTTGATTGGAGTGTATAGGGTCCAATAGTAAGAACCAAAGCATGGGGTGACCCTAGTGCAAGGTTTTAATAAGTGGCAAAAAATCAATAATGTTAATATTAATGTAAATTAATATTAATAATGAGTTTAGAGAATGTTATTAACAAATGTCATTAATAACATGTTAACGTTTACGTGATCACTCCAATGAAATCCTTGTTCTCCATGATCTTTCATATATGACCATGGTGGATTATAGTACTTTATTGTTCATAATAACACACACACACACACACACACACACACACACACACACAGCATGCATAGAAAAATGTGGGTGCCTATGAACCCAATTAGATAAGTTACACACTTATGCTATCGAAAGTGCAAAAAAAGGGAGAGAACCCTAACAAAAGGGAATCTATCCTAGGAAGGTGAGGTGATAATGCCCATTTTTAATTAGATTTATCAAATGTGCTTACTATTAAAGCCCTCTCAAAGCCTCACTCCTTACCCAAAACCGTGAAGGTAGCATTGCACATAGTGATTATAGCGAGAAAAATCATAAGTCAAAGGTAAATGTGCTTACTCTCAAAACCCTCTCAGAGTCCCTCCTTGCCTAAAACAGTGAAGGTAGCATTGCACATAGTGATTAATGACAAAAGAAAAGGTAAAATTTGTGCATACTCTCAAAATCCTCTCAGAGTCACTCCTTGCCTAAAACAGTGAAGGTAGCATTGCACATAGTGATTAATGACAAAAGAAAAGGTAAAATTTGTGCATACTCTCAAAATCCTCTCAGAGTCACTCCTTGCCTAAAATAGTGAAGGTAGCATTAACCACAAAAATCAAAGGTGAATTCTTAAATGTTTATAAAATTTTAAGTTAAAATTAAATGAACTTATAATATTTCAAATGTAATAAAAACGTTAATAATCTATTTGAAAATATTTACAATCAATTTGGTCTAATTAGACATTAGTTAGAATCCAAAATTAGGTTCATTCGAGTCTAATTGGTTCTATTCATCCCAGTTAAAATCAATTTGAACTTTAATTAAGTGTAAATGAAATTAAATATTGATAATTATTATTATCAACTCCTATGTATATAATTTCCTTGTACTAATTTTTTTATTTTTATAGCTTCCTAGTAAAGGTTAACTATTGCATAGACATAGACACAAAACTTCCTTCAAGAAACAAAACCCTATCTTGCAACATAGGGAGAAAGAACAGTTGCTTGTCGTACAACATGTTGAGGGTGACCTAGATTAAAAAAACCAAGGCTATGGCATGTTGAGGGTGGCCTAGATAAACTTTTTCCACAAAAGTGTAGGCAGAAGTGAGACTCTCTTTGAACCTCTACAGAGGCAGATTGTATAAAGAGTTATGGGATGTTTACACCTGAGATTTGTCTCGTTCATGGGAGGGTTCACTAAATTCACATTTTTTGATAAATTTACTCGAATATACTTATATGAGGATTTTTGGATAAATTTACACAAATATACTTACAAGAGGATTTTTTCTAATGGATTTATAAAAATAAATAAAAGTTTGTATAGAAAAGGGGATCATTTTAAATACATAAAATTTTAAAATAATGGATTTTTAAAATACCCCTTGATTTGGGGTGATGTAAGGTTCCTCCTTAGCCCTGAAAGATGTATAAGCTCTCCTCTCAGTCCCCTGTAATCATCACCTATTTCAGAATGCAAGAAAACATTGTTTTCCCTTGTTTTTGGCCTAGACAGAGAAAATGTTCTAGAGAGAGGTAATTCAATTTTGAGATATTTTTGGATACAAAGTTTCTCCTAATATCTAAAATGAATTTCCCTAAAACAGAAGTTCAAAAAGAATTTTCCAATGTGCATTAGAAATTAATTGAATATGTGTATTAAAGACCTTAGCCTAAGGGTCCACATTTTCAGAAATTTTTGACTAAGGTTCAAAAGGGCCAATAAGATTAATCCAAGTGTTGGGATGACAAAAATACAAAGAATAAAAGAAAATATCCCAAAAATGAGTAAATTCTCACATAAGATGAAGACTTGACCAAGTACTGGGTTTATTAGTTTAAAATTAAAGTTTATTAGTTAAAAAATCAAATTTTGACATCTCAGTAAGGAGGGAGAGGGCTCATGAAGGAGGCACCTTTTTTTATTATCATTACCTTGCATTTTTAATTTAAAAAAAGAGAGATATTTTTATCTTTTCTCTCTCCTCCTACAAACTTGATCAAAAAGTGAGCTAAACTGGTCCAAATCTTATCCAAATTGGGTCAAACTGAAGCTAGAAGCCTCTCGAACCCAGTTGGACTTGGTTAATGGCCTCCCTCACCTATAAATAGACCCTCATTCCTTTGTATTTTCATCTTTGTGATGCCAGTATTATCTTTATTTTAGTGTAATTCTATTATCCCTCTATTTGCCTCTACTTTGGGAAGCTTTGGAGCTTCATAAATCTCCATCCTCTCTTGGAGATTACTCTCCCCATCTTGGTGCCCAAGCTTGCTTTGTGGGATTCACTTATTTTTAAAATAATCAAGCCAAAAATCAAGGGTAAGCCTTAATCCATGGTGTTTTTCTATCTTTCTCAATGATAATCTTCTTCCCAATCCCTCTAATGCTTGGAAAGCTTTTTAACCAATGGTTTTTTCTTGAAATCAAGCTTTTTAATGATTCATAATGTTTAAATGATTTAATGCTAATCTTTATGCTTAATTATAACATTTTTTATTAGTAAATCTCTCCTTTTGAAAGATTAATCATCTTTATGGTTAGATCCTTGTTAGAAGGATGGATCTTAATGATAATATCATTATCTTAATAAAAACTCTAGGCTTGATAAGCTAGAGAAGAAGATTAAATATTTTTATGATTTTAATCTAGTTAAAATGATGATTAATTCTTTATGATTAAGAAAAATCATAATAATTCATTTTAAGATTGAAAGAGAGTCATGCTAATATTTTTGTAAGTATTTTCATATACTAATGATGAATGGTTTTTTTAAGAATAATAAAAAGGTTTAGTCGACAAGCTTGAATGCTGCCTGGCACGAGGGTAGGTTAGAGACCTGCTCTAGGTAGCCAAGGCCAGATCACCGACATTTTGTTCATGGGAAGGGCTATCTGAGGATAAGAGTTTGACAACTCAACCCTCTCAGAGATGGGTAGGGCCATTGCACATGGGCAAGGTGTTGCCTATTTCTGCTTGAAGTCCACTGGCTCTTCCACGGACATGAGTCGAGGTGGAAGCCACTGCTCTCCATTCCTACTTAAGCACATGACCATCTTAGCCGGTTTCGAAAACTGCTGCCAAGACGAGATACATGGATGCGAGGGCCTAGGGATTGTGAGCAGTTGTCACCCCACTGCTGCGAGACAGAGCCAGTGGAGGGGGACAAAGAAACTGAAGGCATCAGTGGGAGGTGTCCACAGGGGAGGGGGAAGGGGGGGGGAGTAAGGCTGAGGGTGGGACCTAGGAACGGCCTGGATTGTTGCAGAGAAGCTTGACAAGAACAACTTCCATGCTTGGAGGTTGTCACGTGCACACCAGGCGTACAGTGACATGGCATCATTAGCATCATTAGGATTTTATCAGGCATTTAGTCATGAGTTATTCAGGCATACATGAGGGTGTTTTATCACCAAAATCAGCATGACATACATGAGGTAGTAAGAACAATTACCTTGTTTGAAGTAATTAATTTATGAACTTAAGTCTTAGGATCTCGATGACGAAATCAAATAGAAATTTAACGATGTATCGTTTTGGCAGAATCATGAGACGCGCGAACCGTGGGCAGATAGCCAGATCCTCTCACGAATGAGAAAGAGCTTGACCCCGATGTTTGCTAAGCCCTTCACAGATCTCAGCCAGGTCCCTTCAAGGGTGAAGGGGAAAACTGGGGCGAGGCTGTGGAAAAGTTGATCGAAGCAATGGAAGAACACTTCGATGTCACTGGTGGATACAATGAGAAAAGTAAAGTGGCTCTTGCAAGGTTGAAGATAGTAGAAACAGCCAGAGTAGCATGGAGAAACCACTGTCAGACAAACCATATGGATCGGAACACCCATACATGGAATGATCTCAAGACATACCTAAGGAAGAGATTCTTCCCTCCCAGCTTCTTGGAAACTAAGATGAATGAATTCTTGGAGTTAACCCAGGGGAGCAGAACTATTGAAGAGTATCACCAAGCGTTTGCTCTCCTCCTCAAATAATCGCCACCGCTGGATGAGGAACAACTGATGGGCTAGGTTCTAAGGAATGAACAAACCTTTGGACACCCTGGTAAAGAATGCCAAGCCAGTTTCCATGGCTGAAGCAGTGTGGATGGCGAAGGACTTCACCAAGGCCTTTTTGTTAAGGTCCCGCAAGCCAGCTTCCTCACTCTTCAAAAGGTTACGAACCCCGGGAAGTACTTCCAACCTTCCATCTCCTAAAAGACACCAAGGTCCCAATCAGAACTAGGAGACGGGAAGTTTCAGAAATGAAGGAAGACTTTTTCCTCGGAGCACTTTTTCAGGAACTTTGGCTCTTTCCAGGATGCAGAAGGAAGAGCTTCAAAGTGAAAATAGGTGTTTCGGTTGTCAAGGTTTTGGGCACCAACTCAAGGATTTCCCAACTCCTTCTATGTCAATGGGCCAAGGAAGCCAAGGTCCTCGAATGCAGAGATCGACTCCTTCGTATCAAACCAATCAAGGTCCCCCTCGCCAAAATCAGGGCAACCCTAGAAGAGTGCCAGCTCAGCCTGTAGCCTCAATACAAAGTAGTCTCAGAACTCCCTCGCAGAATTGGGGAAACCAAAGAGAGAGAGTTCCACCTCAGACTGCAGGCAGCTAGAGCCGCCATAATAGCTCAGGAAGTGGAGGAAGAAAGAGGACAGATTTATGCCACCACATTGAACAAGGGAAGAATCGTTAGTTCTCTCAGTCCTCCAGACTCTAGCAGAGTACAAGGGGTAAGCACTTTAAGCTTTTGATTGATTCAGCCCCAGTACACATTCTTTTATTTCCCCTGGATGCTTGCGTAAGTTAGTCCTAGATCAGAAAACAGGGAAACCTATGCAAGTAAAATTGGCCAGTGGGAAGATTCTTTTCACACACCATGAGACATACCACATTCAGTTTAATCTAGATGGGAATGCGACAGACTGCCAGTTCAGAGTCTTACCCTTGGGAATCTATGACGGAATCCTTAGAATGGATTGGCTCCATAAGAATTAGGCTGACATTCATTGCACAATGGAACCATCTCATTCCTCGACCTGCACGGTATTAAAATACTAAGGTCATGTAAAAGGGTAGGAGAAGGGTGTGTGTGTGAAGGGACTTAAGGTCCACTAGCTCACCTATTTAAAGGTGGAGCTAGAAGGCAATTTGTATGGAGCAAGGCCTAGTTGTATTCATAAACAACTTAATAAGCAAGATATTTTCTTGTATTTTGTGAGTCCCTCTCCTCCACATACTTGATCTAGCATGAGCACCACGAATTCTAACATGGTATCTAGAGCCTTTGGTTGAGTAGGTCACATTTGTGGTGTAGAATAGGTCATTTTCCTTATCTTCTCCTTTGTGGAGCTGAACCCCCTGCTGGTGGAGGACCTCTAGCTACTCATGGAGGCAAGATCTCAACGAGCTTTCAACTAGAGAAGTGAAGAGGAGGCCTGGGCATTCATACTCGTATGGCCAATTGACGGAAAGCATGCTTCGCTGCTGCGGCATTGTCGCCTGAGGGAGCCGGCGCCATTTTTTGCTACGCTGGAGGCTGTACAGCGATTCGCCGCCTGTAGGCCATTATAAGCTACATGTGTGTTGAGGGCTTTTGAAGCCCAATGTCTCAAGCATCTACAGCTGTAATCTCAGCTTCAATGGTGCATCAACGCGCATGCGGCAGCAAAAAAACCAGGTCCTCCTGTGAGGTTTCCATGGAAGCTTGCATAAAAGCTTCATAATTATGTTTTTTCTTGCTCTAATAATCTCCACTTTGCTCTAATCACCTAAGTAATCTTGTGAGGGCTTGTTGTTGCTGATCCTACTCTTGATTTTGAAGTAGTGGCCAACCACATGAGGCATTCATAAGTCTCATTCATCAAAACATCATCAAGCTTTCTCATCATCTTCAAGTTCTCAAAGCTCTTCAAAGTGTGCTTATGAGCACTAATAGTGTTGATTAACACTAATGAGGCTTCTAATCAGCAAAAGAGAGTTATTCCAAAGTATTTTTAAACACTCAGAGTGTTATTAAACACTAATGGTGAATCTAAAATACAAGTGTCATTAGACGCTAGAAATGTGCTCTTAAGTACTAATTGTGTTTTTAAACACTAATGGTGATCTTAATCACTAAACAAAGTGTTGCTTAACACTAATGTGGTCTTAACCATCAAAGGAGGAGGTCTTTAACACTAAGGAGGCTCTTCTTCATCAACATTGGAGGCCGGGCACACACCATAAGTGCCACATTATAAGTCTTCACCGTCAACCCACTTCTATGCTTACCTTGGCAAGCTTCCAAGGAGAAATGGTGCAACCATAAGCCATTGTCTTCATCCCATAGGCCAAAGAGGTTGAAGATTTCTGGTTTTTCATCAACAAACTCATTTTTTGAGTGGTTTAAAGTTGGGCACATGTACACTAAGTGTTCATCTTTAATGTTGTTGTGTATCACCCTTGAGGCTCTTGTTTTTGTAAGAGACATAGGCATGTCATAAAGCCATATGCTCTCATTTCCCAATCCCAAGGCATGTTATTCCGCTGCATATTCAACATTTTCATCCTCTAAGATGAGTTGTAAGGTTGAGCATAACATCACTAAATGCTCTACCTTGTTGTTTGTCATGTTTTTAAGCATCTCTTGGCATTAGCTTTGTAAGAGGCATAGGCAACATTATGAGCCATGCCCTTTCCTTCTTGAGCCAAGAATGATGTACCTTATTGGTTTGAGCATTGACCTCAACCACTTACTCAATTTCATTAAGCTTGTACCTTCAAACCCTAATGGTGGGTATCATGTAACCAACATGCACAAAAGCTTTTGTTGTAATTATGGAGTAGACACTGCCCTTGACCAATTCATAAGGCAAGTGGTAAGACCCTCCCTTTCCCTTTCCCATATAAATCTACCTCATAACCATTACTCTAAGAAGGAAGGACCTCATTGCCCATGGAGGAGGTATGGTATTCAAGGAAGCATCAAGCATGTTGAAGGAACATCTATGTGCAAACCACTTAAGCAAGGGTGGCAGCCTTGTTTTGATCATTGTGTGAGAATGATCAAGGTGGTGGAAAGCATGTGGAAACAATGGCATGTATGTCCAAAGCATGTCAACTACAAGAGGTCAAGCAAGCACAAAGAGTGGGGTGCACCATCATTAAGGTGTACATCTTCATTGACATCAAATAAAGACTTAGATGGCATCATTGTATTAGCCTCTAAGGCTCTAGGAACATAGTTGTAAGTCCTAGATAACCACACCACCATGACATCCTTGTATGCCTAATGTTATAAAGGCAACCTATGTCCAATACCACCTATTCCAATTTCTTTCATAGTTGGTATTGAGGGGGGTGTTAAAACCCTAAGATCTCTCTAGATAATTGTTATGCATAAACATGCATAAATCAGGCATAAACTCAACCACCCAACCACCCAACCACCCCCGAGCCCAAGGGATGCACACATGAATAATGAATGAAATACATCATACCTCTACCTTGATGTCCCATACCATCAAGAGGTATAACTCCAATCCAATAGCATGTAGCTATAGTGTGAAATGGTAGAAGAGTAGATATGGATCTCTACACAAGAGACCATAGCATAAGCCTCAAGCTTCCTAGCCTCCAAGCCTCCAAGCCCCCCAAGCTCCCTTGAGTGTGCCCCATGCCCCTATTATATAGGAGGGCCCTCAAGTGACTCTTGACTTTCCATTTCTCATGTGTGACCCTTGGATGCCTGACCCTAACCTTAACCCTTAAGGTTAGTCCTAACCCATGCTCCACTAGAGCTTGTTCCCATGCTCCCATGCTCACAAGCCTAATGTGGGTTAGCCTCCTAGTATATGTACACATAATGTGTATATAACATAGCACACATAATGTACATATAACATAGCACACATAATGTACATATAACATACTTTCCCTCTCTCAAAACATTGCACTCTTGCAAATGAAAAGAAGGAGAACTGCGCTGAACAATCTCAACCGACTCCCAAGTCGAATTCTCAATTTCCCTATCTTTCCACCTTATTTTAACCTCAGGGATTAGTCAACTACAAAGTTTCCTTTCCCTGAATTCAAGTACCTTATCAGGTTCATGTGTGGAACATAGGATAATTCATCGACTTCAACGAGTTCTTGAGGAGTAACTGTGTCATCCTCACTCCCAGTTTCCCTTTCAATCTATCGATATGAAAGACTGGATGAACTCTAATAATTGGAGGTAGTTTTAGTTCATATGCAACCGTGCCAATCCGATATATAACTCGAAATGGACCACAATATCTAGGAGATAAATTCGAGCATTTTCCCATTGACAAAGTCTGAAAATCTTTAGGAACATTAAAATAAACCAACGCTCCTGGTTCAAAAGACCGAGATGAGCGTCTCCTATCAGCATAAAACCGTGCCCTATCATGAGCACTCTTGATAGAATCCCGAGCTTCGGTCAGGATTTCCTGCATATCTCACAAGAAATCCCTCGATGCATCAAGCTCGATGTCCTTAAGACTGACATCAATAGGCGCCCTGGGTTAATACCCATACATAAGTATGCACGGACTAAAAACCAATAGTCGTATATTTAAAACTGTTATAGGCAAATTCCATCATTGGAAGATATTTCCCAATATGATGATTTTCTAGAGACATATGCACAAAGCATATACACTATAATCTGATTCATACACTCTGTTTGCCCATCAGACTACTGCGGATGATCAGAACAATTCACATTCAAAGTAACTTTCTCGTTGTAAACCATTCAGAATAAAGTAGGAAAACATGGCATTATAACAGTAGAAACCAAGGATTTATCGGCGCCCCGACATACCCACATCTGCATATGGAATAATCGACGTCTCGAGTTACCCATATCAACATAGAGAATCATCAACGTCTCGATGAGACACATATGTCCATCCGTAAACCTATCAGGTTGATTGTGTAAATCACCTAAAGTACGGAACTAGAGAAAGAAATGCCAACAAAGGAAGAATCCAAATTTCCTTATCTGAACACAAGATAAACTTGTTTGAACTCTAAAGAAAGAGATTTCAACAAGTGAAAATGGCGACGAGATTACTCTCATCAAAATATGCAGGCTATAGATAAAAGAAATTTATCTAGAGAGAATGCCCACAATATAACTTCTAGTGAATTTAGAAAATAAGATTGTATATGAATGTTGAGGTCAACATGCTAAGTGATGTAAGCAAAGAAACAATCTTGAGTCCAAATTATCCCATAAGATAATATATGTGAGGGATCCCTAACGTCCCATTCCACCATGATACCACCCATACATACCTTAACAATTTGAAACTCTCTAGTATGCCGTCTAGGAAATATGAATAAAATCCTGTATAAAAGGAATAAGATGGCCTTATCCAGACTTTCACATACTAAACCTGTCTCTATATACTTGAGACTACATCAAGGAATAAATCCTTCTGAGTACATCATTTAGAAAAGAATTTGAATTATTGGCGCCTTTCTAATGATAACTACCCAAAACACAATAAAGTTAGGGTAGAATAATAACTCACCTAGATATATAAGTAACTAGGTATCCGAGTTGGAATATATACAAGAGTATAAGAAATATACTCCAAAATTATGTGCAAAAAACGAAGGCAAATGCTACCTTCAAAGCACATGTAATTATCAAAAAGATCAAAGATCCTTATAAAACCATGGATAAAAGCATAGAAGCTCCTTAAATCCATAAAAACCATAGTTGATCATAAGAATCAATGCATACCATCTAATGGACATTAATCATGCCAAAAGAAGCATTAAAATTGGTGGCCAACTCATCAATCCGGAGTATATGAACATTGTGTTGTCCAAATAAAACTCCAAAGTAAGAAAGTGAAACACATGTGTGTAGCACTCAATAAGAAAACCCTAGACATAAGTGATCTAGGCAGAACCTGATGAGTCCATATAAAACTTGGAAAACATCCAATAAAAATCCACCAAAACAAACCGATCAACTAACCCATGATAGAGGCTTAAGAAATTAAGCACAAACCACACTGAAATAAGTGCAAAATAAATTATCATGGAAAAGTGTCAAAGGTGAAACACACTTTGAACGTAAATCATCAAAAGAAATTAAGGAACATGTCCAAAAAGAATGGTTAAACAATGGTAAAAAATCATGAATACATCATTTAGAATTAATCCAAACATAAATATCCATTAATACGAGGTATAATCGTATTAATAATATGCGAATAACTCGCATCTATCTAATGTCAGCACGAGGAAACGTACTTCAACATTAAATAACCCTCGAAAATATTAAATTCTCGAGAAAAAGAATTATCATAATTTTTTTCTAATTTTTCTAAATTTTATAGGGCCTCAAAATATAATAATTTTGAATTCCACCAAACCTATCCTATGGCATTCCAAACCTATATTTTTCCAGAAAATTTTTAGCAATTAAATTTGCCAAAATACCATTGATATTTAAAAAATATCAATTTTTAAGATTTCTAAAAATAATTTTTAGAAATTTCCTAATTTTCCCTGAGAATCCCATCATTTACGAAATTTTCAATTCCGCCCGACAATTCTCAAATCCAATGAAAATTTTTAATTTTAATGGATTTTTCTAATTTTCTGGGTCAAAAAATATAATTTTAAAAGAATTTGTATGGTCACGGGCGCCCGAATGGACACACAACATGCCAAACACCAATCCCACATTTTTCCAAAATTTAAAATAACCTTTGTCTAATTTTTCACTAATTTTTCACTAATTTTCAAGAATTTTTTGAAATTTTTACATTACCCCGAATGCATTTAGAATACAAACGGTCAAAAAATTTCGGAATTCCAACGGTTTTTCTGGAATACGGAAAGCCAAAAGTTTTGGGAAAATGAAAAGACAAAAAAAATTCGGAATGTGAAAGGTCAAAGGTTTCCGGAATACGGAAGGTCAAAAGTTTTTCCGGAATTCGGAAAGCCAAAAGGTTTCGGGAAAATGGAAAGCCAAAGGTTTTTCGGAAGATGAAAAGCCAAAATTTTTCAATAAGAAAATTCCAGGAATTTTTCAGAGATTTTTTTACCTCAAATTCCAATTTTTCTGAATTTTTCAGGCTTTTTCTTTTTTTTGGAAATATTAGCAAAAGCTCTCTTTTTTTAATTAAAAAAACTCATTTTTTAAAAAAAATGGGAAAAAAAAGCTTTTAATGCTTATTAGCATTTTGATTTTTTCAGGGGGCGTTTTTTCGCCGGCGGCGCAACCCCCCTCCCGTCGCCTGCGCGCATGGAGAATGAGAGAGAGTCCTTCTTCTCCCCTCTCTCCTCCCTTTCCTCTCCATTTCAAACTCTCCTCCAATCTCTTCTCTCTCTCTCTCTGTTAAACAGAGAGATTAACTTAATCCATGATTAAGTTTTCAATTAAACTTTTTTTAAAATCATAATTATCATTAATTATGATTAATGTTAAGAAATTCATTTTAAAGAGATTTTCTCACGGAAAAAAGAAGGAAAAATCAGATTTGAGAGGCGGAGAGAGTCCCACGCACACGGGAGAGCATCTCATGCATCAACACGCTGTCCCCTACTGAATTTCAGTAGAAATTGATAGAAATTTGATCGCATTCTCGCGGAAAAAACCCGCAAAAAATGTATAAAAATATATTTTTAATCATAAAAATGCTCAAAAAATTCCTAAAAAATTAGGAAAAAATTTCTAAAAATTCTAGAAATTCAGGGAATCAATTCTACAAAAATATCCACCATAAACTTTATGGTACTTTTTATAAAAAGTTCCATTAATGCTCGATTTTAACCATAAAAAATAGGAAAAAATAGCATTAACTCACGGTATTTCCCCGCAATGTCGATTCGTCCATTGAATTGTAGTTACACACGTTCCAATCACCAAATCGATGATCCACGTGCAATTCATCAACACAAATCAACAAAAAATAACATTTTATTAGTAAATATTAAAATTTACTAAAAAACATCAACAATTAAATAGAGATTGCTCTGATACCACTGTTAAAACCCTAAGATCTCTCTAGATAATTGTTATGCATAAACGTGCATAAATCAGGCATAAACTCAACCACCCAACCACCCCCGAGTCCAAGGGATGCACACATGAATAATGAATGAAATACATCATACCTCTACCTTGATGTCCCATACCATCAAGAGGTATAACTCCAATCCAATAGCATGTAGCTATAGTGTGAAATGGTAGAAGAGTAGATATGGATCTCTACACAAGAGACCATAGCATAAGCCTCAAGCTTCCTAGCCTCCAAGCCTCCAAGACCCCCAAGCTCCCTTGAGTGTGCCCGATGCCCCTATTATATAGGAGGGCCCTCAAGTGACTCTTGACTTTCCATTTCTCATGTGTGACCCTTGGATGCCTGACCCTAACCTTAACCCTTAAGGTTAGTCCTAACCCATGCTCCACTAGAGCTTGTTCCCATGCTCCCATGCTCACAAGCCTAATGTGGGTTAGCCTCCTAGTATATGTACACATAATGTGTATATAACATAGCACACATAATGTACATACAACAGGGGGGTATTAAAAGACTAAGGTCATGTAAAAGGGTAGGAGAAGGGTGTGTGTGTGAAGGGACTTAAGGTCCACTAGCTCACCTATTTAAAGATGGAGCTAGAAGGCAATTTGTATGGAGCAAGGCCTAGTTGTATTCATAAACAACTTAATAAGCAAGATATTTTCTTGTATTTTGTGAGTCCCTCTCCTCCACATACTTGATCTAGCATGAGCAGCACGAATTCTAACACACGGGAATCAAGTCCAAGGAACTGAAATTTTCGGATCCCCAGTTTTGCAATTAGTCAAAGCTTCTAAATTGCTGAAGGGACTCAGAAAGAGGCAAACTGTCTATGTCGTTAAAATGAATCCAATAGTAGACAGAAAATGCAAGGCTACGGAACCAGAATGGCTAAGTGAGTACGCTGATGTATTCCCAGAAGAGCTGACTAAGATGCCTCCGCCTCGTGAAGTAGATCATGAGATAAAGCTAACCCCCGGAGCTCAGCCAGTAGCCCAGTGTGCATACAAGATGCTAGTTCCTAAATCCATAGAGCTTAAGGAGTAGTTAAGAGACAACTGCTAGAGACAACTGCTAGAGAAAGGATTCGTAAGACCCAATGTTTCACCTTGGGGTGCACCTGTTCTCTTTCAAAAAAAGAGAAATTAAGGAGTAGTTCCTAAATCCATAGAACTTAAGGAGTAGTTAAGAGACAGCTGCTAGAGAAAGGATTCGTAAGACCCAATGTTTCACCTTGGGGTGCACCTATTCTCTTTCAGAAAAAGAAAGATGGAACCTTAAGACTCTGTATTGATTACAGAGGATTAAATCAGTTAACAATAAAAAATAAGTATCTTATCCCTAGGATTGATGAACTTCTGGATCGGTTAAGTGGAACCCAAATGTTCACAAAGATAGATCTCAAATCTAGGTATTACCAGATCAGAATATCAAGGAACAAGATATCCCAAAGACATCCTTCAATACTTGCTATGGGCATTGTGAACTCACAGTCATGCCGTTCAGATAACTAATCCCCCAGCGAGATGAATCGTCTCATGCAGGACATTCTCAAAGAATACTTGGATGATTCTTGTCTTCTTCGATGACATCCTGGTATACTCTAAGAATGCAATTGATCATGAAGATCATGTGCGTAAAGTCTTGGAGATCCTAAGGAAGCACCAACTCTTTGCAAAAAAGAGCAAGCGCACTTTCTCTGCTGACCATAAAGAATACTTGGGATTCATAGTATCTAAAGATGGGATTTCTCCTGACCTCGCTAAAATCTAAGTAGTCATGGATTGGTCAGATCCTAAAACAGTGAAAGAAGTTAGAGGATTCCTAGGATTAACCGGATGGTATAGAATCTTTATGCTCAGGTATGCTCAAATAGCATCCCCTTTGACTAACCTTCTCAAGAAGAGCACCCTATTTCATTGGACTGCTATGTGTCAAAGTGCTTTTGATAAGCTTTAGTAACCAACCGTGTCTTTAAATTCCCAGATTTTTCTAAACCCTTTGAGGTAGTTACAGATGCGAGTGGTTTTGCCCTAGGAGGTGCTCTTATGCAGGAAGGTCATGCAGTAGCCTATGAATCCAGAAAGCTCAGAACGCATGAGAGAAATTATGATGTCCATGACTTGGAGTTACTCTCAGTAGTTTATGCTCTGAAGCTATGGAGACATTATCTCTTGGGACATAGATTCACCTTGATGACAGATCATCGAAGTCTGGAAGTGGATCTTCACCCAAAGGGATCTCAACATGCGTTAAAGAAGGTGGATGCAGATCCTGTAGGAATTTGACTTTGAGATAAAGTACCGACTAGGGAAAGAAAATGTGGTAGCCGATGCGCTCAGTAGGAAAGCCTCCTTGCTTGCAATAACATTGGTGTCAAATCCATTGATTAGTGAAGCAAGAGAGAAGATCATGCAGGATATATTCTTTGCCCCTATTGCTACCCTACTGATGCAGGAAAGCAAGACTCCTGAGGAAATGAGTCAAGTTATTGGGTACAAAATGGACTAAGGATGCATGTATTACAATAATCGACCATGTATTCCTAATGATGAAACAAAGGGAAAAATTCCGAGGGAAGCCCATGCTAGCCCGATAGTGCTGGACATCCAGGGTTCATAAAAACCTACATGTCTCTAAAGAAAAGCTCCTTCTGGCTAGGACTCAAAAGGGCTGTACTCAATCATGTATGTCAGTGCTTAACATGTCAAAGAGTCAAGGCAGAATGGGTTAAGATGCCAGGAAAAGTGCATCCCTTAGACATTCCACAAATGAAGTGGGAATGTATCAGTATGGATTTTGTTACTAGATTACCATTAATGCAATCAGGCTACAACTCCATTTTTGTGGTAGTTGACAGATTAACCAAGGTTTCCCATTTGATTCCAGTAAAAGAAACCTACTCTGTAGTGGATGTTGCCAGAGTCTTCCTCAAGGAGATTTTCAGGCTGCATGGCTTACCCAGAAGAATAGTGAGCGACAGAGATTCTAAGTTCACATCAAGGTTCTGGACTGCATTCTTCGAAGCAGTAGGAACTTCCTTGGGTCTTAAGACTTGGGTCTTAAGACAACTTATCATCCAGAGACAGATGGTCAGACTGAAAGAGTAAACCAAGTAATTGTAGATATTCTTCGGTCATGCTGTCACGGAATCCAAAAAGTGGCTAAGCTACTTACATCTAGTGGAGTTTGCTTACAATGCCTATTATCACCGAAGTATCGAGATGAGCCCATTCAAAGCTCTATACTATGGACAAGATTGCCTCACACCATTAACTTGGTCCGACCCATTGATCAGGGTCGAGATGTCTAGACAGATGCTTGATGATATGGAGCAGCAAATGCAGGCAATCCGCAAAAGATATCAAGGCTACCTAGGATAGACAAAAGAAGTATGCTAACAAGAAGAGATCAAAGAGAGTGTTTGAAGAAGCAGATATGGTCTTCATTCGTGTACGACCCAATAGAAGTTCTTTATCTCTAAGGAAGTACAAAAAGCTATCTCCGAGATACTGTGGGCCGTATGCCATTACTAAGAAAGTAGGAGATCTAGCTTATGAACTTCTTCTACCTCCCCATCTCAAAGTACATAATGTATTCCATGTTAGTTTACTTAAAAAGTATGTACCCAGCCCGAGTCACGTGCTTGATGATGAACAATTGATTTCTCTGACTCAAGGCCAAATGGTACTCCAACCTGAAGAAATCCTTGACGCTCAAGAGAAGGTTCTCAGGAACAGAGTTCTCAGAGAATTTTTGGTCAAGTGGAAGTTCTACCCTTTAGAGGACTTGGGAGAAAGAAGAAGAACTAATATTACCCCCACTTTGGGACATCTCATGTTTTTCAAGTGGGAGAGGATGTAAGGTTCCTCCTCAGCCCTAAAAGATGTATAAGCTCTCCTCGTAGTCCCCTGTAATCATCCCCTATTTCTGAATGCAAGAAAACATTATTTTCCCTTGTTTTTGACCTGACAGAGAAAATGTTCTAGAGAGAGGTAATTCAATTTTGAGATATTTTTGGATACAAAGTTTCTCCTAATATCTAAGATGAATTCCCCTAAAATATAAGTTCCAAAAGAATTTTCCAATGTGCATTAGAAATTAATTGAATATGTGTAAAGACCTTAGCCTAAGGATCCACATTTTCAGAAATTTTTAACTAAGGTCCAAAAAAGGTTCTAAAGGGCCAATAGGATTAATCCAAGTGTTGGGATAACAAAAATACAAAAAATAAAACAAAAGACCCCAAAAATGAGTAAATGCTCACATAAGATAAAGAGTAGACAAAGTACTGGGTTTATTAGTTAAAAATTACAGTTTATTAGAAAAAAATTTAAATTTTAACACCTCAGTAAGGAGGGAGAGGGCTCATGAAGGAGGTGCCTTTTTTTCATCATTATCTTGTATTTTTAAATTAAAAAAAGAGAGATATTTTTATCTCTCCTCTCTCCTCTTGCAATCTGGATCAAAAAGTGAGCTAAACTGGTCCAAATCTTGTCCAAATTGGGTCAAACTGACGCTCAAAGCCTCTGGAACCCAACTGGACTTGGTTAGTGGCCTCCCTCAACTATAAATAGACCCTCATTCCTTTGTATTTTCATCTTTGTGTATTTATTATCTTCATTTTAGTGTAATTGTATTATCCCTCTATTTTGCCTCTACTTTGGGAATTGGAGCTTTACAAATCTCTATCCTCTCTTGGAGATTACCCTCCCCATCTTAGTGCCCAAGTTTGATTTGTGGGCTTCACTTCTTTTTGAAAGATTCAAGCCAAAAATCAAGGGTAAGCCTTAATCCATGGTGTTTTTATATCTTTCTCAATGATAATTTTCTTCCCAACCCCTTTAATGCTTGGGAAACTTTTTAATCAATGGCTTTTTCTTGCAAATCAAGCTTTTTAATGATTCATAATGTTTAAATGATTTAATGCTAATCTTTATGCTTAATTATAATATTTTTTTATTAGTAAATCTCTCCTTTTGAAAGATTAATCATCTTTAAGGTTAGATCCTTGTTAGAAGGATGGATCTTACTGATAATCTCATTATCTTAATAAAAACTCTAGGCTTGATAAGCTAGAGAAGAAGATTAAATATTTTTATGATTTTAATCTAGTTAAAAATGATGATTAATTCTTTTAAGCTTGTTTATGATTAAGAAAAATGATGATTAATTCTTTTAAGCTTGTTTATGATTAAGAAAAATCAATTAATTCATTTTAAGATTGAAAGAGAGTTATGCTAGTATTTTTGTAAGTATTTTCATATACTAATGATGAATGGTTAGTTTAAGAATAATGAAAAGGTTTAAATATAATTATGCTATGTATGCATAATAAAATTTTAGTTTAAAAGAGAAGTTCCTATCACATTTCAATTATGAGTATTTATTTAAGATTAGAAAATTGAACATTCTTTGAAATTTTAGAGAAGCTGTGGCAAAAGTTTCTGGAAAAAAAGATGAATCTTATTTTTATACACAAATTAATAAAGCAAAAAGAGGAATTTCCATCATATTTTAGGCATAGATATTTTTATGCTAAAAGAATGATTTTTGTCATATTTATGGAAAATATTTGTATAGTATTTATGCATGTGTTTAAATAGAGAAAAGAGAAATTTTTGTTATATTTATTTTTTCATGAAAAAAAAGATGCAAAAGAGGAATTCCCACGATATTCTAGATACAAATAATTTAAATATTAAAAGAGGAATTCTCGGCATATTTCAAAACATGGGTATTTTTATTTATTTAAAAGAGGAATTTTTATCATACTTTAATTAGAAAATGCATAAATTAAATTCGGTGTTAAAAGAGAAGGTTTCACCATAATTTCATGTAGAAAATTATGGTATATTAACATTGAGGGTCAAAATGGAGAAAAGAATATTTTAAGATATTTCTATCCAAATAAATCAATAAAATGATATATGCATATTCACAAATGGATTATTGGAAAAAGAGTTATCTTTATAAAATTCCATTATTCTCCAATAGAACTATTTATAATTCTATTGTGGGCCAAGAAAAAATAAATTCTCATAATTTTGGATTTTACCCTTACGATTGGAAATCCCAATTAATTTATCAGATAAATAGAAGAAAATTCCTTAGGAATCAAAGCTAGGATTAAATTTGAGTAATTTGTGGTTAGACCACGACCATGTGAGAATGGTGGGCCAGTAAGATGCTTACCTATTTCTCGAATCAGAAATTAAGCACAACCTTGTGACCATTCCCATTTCTTTACGAAGAATGGATTACTGGTGATTTAAAGAAGTTTTCCTTAGACCGGAATCATCAAGAAATAAGTCAAAAATTCATTGTAATTAATGGGTGGGTTACCAAGATACTAGAATTATGATTTTCATTAAGAAAGTCTAGATGTTGAGAAAAAGGGTCTTGTGGAATCAAACTTAACGGGAAATTATTACTTGCATAGAAACTATGTTTTTCTAAAGGACTGTCTTACGCTAGAATGCTCCAGCAAGCATTTGGCTTATGGTTTAATCTAAGGAGAATTACGTTGTAACAGTAGGTGGTGGGGAGTCATTGAAGGACGTCTCTCTTTGCGACAAAGCCTGCCAAGGTCCTGACCAGCCTTGATATGGTTAAAATGGTGCGCTTTTGGTATACGATGGGCGAGGGATGACGAAGTGGTCCCTGAGTGAAGTGCTAGGACACCTAAGGAGGATCCTAGAGGGTTCTGACCAGGAGATGCACGGGCTCGGCTGCTAGGATACCCATGCGTATATCGAGGAAGATATTGATGGACTGGAAAGAAATTATCTAAGTGAACTGGAACTTGAAATTGAATCTCGTTTGGTTGACTAGCTGGTCTTCAACGGAGAGTCTGGATGACATTTTGATTATAAAACATTGGACTAGAATTTTGAGGATTATGAAGGAAATACTATGGTTGCATTCCAACTCTATTTTAAAGACAACTGAATCTGTGAAAAAGGCAATTTCATATTGGGTGTGTAAGTGGTGTGTCTATTTTGTAATTTGCTTGAGTGCCGGCTAGGGGGCCTGGGAACTCTTTTCCCTTGTACCCAGAACAAAATATAACCAAATTTTTATAAAATGGCATCCCACCAATATAACCAAATTTTTATAAAATGGTTGGTTAACCCATGGGCCTGTTGGGGTTAGGCTGGATCGGTGGATTCCTACGATACAGTTAGATACGTTCAAGTTACGTTAGTTAGAATAAGTCTCAGGAAGATTCTTGTTCTATGGGAAAGAATCAATGGCTGTGCCTCGCTTAAGTGGAAAAAAGCAATGATTTCTATGAAGCAAGTGCAAGTCCCTTCCTTGATCTTGCCACGTGACCTACGGGTTCAGTCAAAATAGAAAGGATAGTTAAAGCCTTAACCTGCTAGTTAAGATTCTCGTTAGAAAATTTTCCTGAAGGAATTATCCATGCTTTCTGGGCGAGGGAAGTTTTTCCGGTCTCGGTTTCGGAGGAACCGCCGGTTAGTCTCTTGTCTGGACATCCATGGGCAAGGCCCCGAGTGGGAATCCCTACCCTACGCGAGAGGCTACTACTTCCGTTTGCCAATGCCCTAAAGAAGGCCGCACGGAGAGGGCAGGGGTCTCACATGTGATGTATAAGTTTTCTATTGAAATTAGAGCAATGTGATGAGCTATGGTGGATCAAATACTAGAATCAACATCATTAACAAAGTGATTAGAAAATAATTAAGATGTAATTAGTGAGTAATTAGCAAATAGCTTAATGTAGGCATGGATAATCAAAAACCAGCAAATTCTCATTAGGCCAATGCCTCAATTTATAGAGTTTACATCCAAGCATCTAATCCCACTGATTTCTCCTTGATTCACTCCACCTCTTTTGCTTGATTCTCTCCACCTCTTCACTTTTCCCAGAATATCTCCCAGAATATCTCCACACTTCCTAAATCTTCTCATGCTACCCTTTATTCTCTCCCAGTAGATCCTTCTTACCTTTTCACAGGTTCTTTCACATTTACACATTCTCTTTTATAGCCTCTAGCCAAGGGCTTGTTCCCGTACACACCCTATTCACTTGTATATTTCAACACCTCCCCTCAAGTGAATACTCCTAGAACACCTAGACCCTATACCAAATTTCCCTCCTTACTTGATAGTCTGCGATGACTAGTGTCTAGCACACCTCCCCTCAAGTTCTGATCAAGGGCAGTGTCTGATCCCATTTTTACATTGATGCAATGTGTCCAATACATAATGCATATAGCATTCATTCTTATGCACATTCCCGAATGCAACTCTGGCTGTGAATAATCTTGAATTTGAGTGAGATTTATAGGCATTCACCAAGGGTTAAATGCAAAATGATGATTATCACAATTTTATCAGCACAATTTTACCAGAAATTACATTAAATCAAGGGTAACCAATTTGTACGGAATGGTTGGAGTATCAAACCAACTCTGAATTGCAATCTGAAGGTATAGGGATCTATATCAGATACCTAATGGTTAATTTGAATCCTCAATTATACCAAAATATAATGATTAGCACTGATTAATCATTGATTAGCAAATTAATGTAGACTTGATCAAATTGAATTCTGACTTCACCAGCTTGTAGAGCATGCTTGAAAACACTTGGGGCTAAGAGGAATTAGACCCATTTGAACTGATGAAGAAGAGATCTGCAAATTTCTTCCAGAAATAGGCGCCTGCTAATTTCATGAATTCTCCCTCGTCCGACGGCGGTTTGCCGCGTTGTTTCAACTGGCTGGAGTAGCAAGGAGTTGGCTGGCTAGGGTTAGAAGCAATAGGCCTAATTTTGAGTGTGCAAGAAGCTAGAGCTCCTCCACTGGCTGGGGGTGAAGAGGTGAGTTGAAAAATAACTAAAAATTTGATTAATTTCTAATTATCTACTAATCCTAATTAATTAGATAATGGGCTCATAAACCTGATGGATTCTAGGCATGGATCTGATACCATGTTGAAATTAGAGCAATGTGATGAGCTATGGTGGATCAAATACTAGAATCAACATCATTAATAAAGTGATTAGTAAATAATTAAGACGTAATTAGTGAGTAATTAGCAAATAGCTTAATGTAGGCATGGATGATCAAAAACTAAAAAATTCTCATTAGGCCAATGCCTCAATTTATAGAGTTTACATCCAAGCATCTAATCCCACTGATTTCTCCTTGATTCACTCCACCTCTTTTGCTTGATTCTCTCCACCTCTTCACTTTTCCCAGAATATCTCCCAGAATATCTCCACACTTCCTAAATCTTCTCATGCTATCCTTTATTCTCTCCTAGTAGATTCTTCTCACCTTTTCACAGGTTCTTTCACATTTACACATTCTCTTTTACAGCCTCTAACCAAGGCCTTGTTCTTGCACACACCCTATTCACTTGTATATTTCAACATTTTCTATATAGTGAACCTCCCCAATCTCACTCCTACCATAAAAGTTTTTCTCCTACCCCCTTTATTAGAGGTGCACATTTTACAATTCCTATTATTTCTCCTACTATAAAAGTCTGGCTTACCTGATATATAGTGTTTCTTATATAGTGAACCTCCCGAGTCTTACTTCTACATAGGCTTTCATTGGAGGGGTCCCATTCTATAATTCCTATTGTTACTCCTACTATAAAAGTCTGTCTTACGTTGTTGTCTAATGGCATTACAATAATAGCACCGAAATCCACCGAGTGATGATCGTCACAATAGTTGTATTGATTACTTGCTCCCACATGTTTTGACCAGAGTGGGAGCACAACTCTGGCTTTTAACCAGAGTTATGCTCTGTGATGCTTTTTTAGCTACTTTGGGCTATTAATTCATGATGTTATAGTAGCAAGCCCCTATGGAATGTGTATTAGTCTCATATTAGTACCGTAAATGAAACAATACTTTATCATTTTGCACTCCCCTTTTTGGAACAATTTGTGTACTAGACATTTGGACATAAATCTAAGCTACTCGCATCTATATTAACTTGAATAATGCATCTATTAAATGATCCTCCTCAAATTTACGATCAAATGAATCCTTACCCTTCTTCTTATTGGAATTTTCTTTGGTCTCAAAATCTAAATAGAACTTGAAATCATTGTCTAAATTTTTGTAGCTATTCCAAGAAGACCCTTCTTGTAGTAGATGAACCAATAATTCTTGATTCTTGATGATTTTGAATCTTGGAAAAAGAGAGGAAAATAGCTTATTAGCTAACTAGAGAAACTAATTATTTGCTAATCTAGACTATCCTACACCGAAACAACAAAAAAGGTGATGACATGATGTACATTTAATGCTATTATAGTGTTTTCATAAATGAATTCCTTGATACCTCGGATCGTACACACGGCATGCCATTGTCACCGAATCTAAAATGCAATGTGTGTGGTCAAATTGTATCCAAGCTCTCCTTAGATCACCATTGCTAGAACGCCTCATTCTAATTACAAGATCAACACCACCTGATGATGCAGGTCCCTTTGTTGACATACATCTTGAAGACAAAACATTGATCAGATTCACTCCCTTGTCCTGGAAATTTGCTTCCATGAAAGAAATCATAGATACAATCCCTCCTCAACCGTAATAAATCATCATAGCCAAAGACCCTATTGGAGGACCCTTACGAGCTTGCAATACTGACCTGTGAAACCTGCAATATACAATTGGTTAAATAAGCTAAAACCACCTCTTCAAGTAATTCTCAATGCATACTTACTTATTATTTTCAACTAGAGGTCCAAGCTCCTCCAACACATCGCTGAACTCCTTTTCTCCAAGCTGCTTTGCATGGCTCCCTTCCCTTACTAATGATGTCAGAACCAATTCTTTGGCTACACACATTTGCACCCTTCTTGGACCGGCATTACTATCAACACTAACCACTTTTTCCACCATTTCTCTTGTATTTTCTAATAATTTCTTTGATGTTCCTGCCTGCATAGTGTGTGAATGATTGCCCATGTGTATCATTAACCGAGTGAGGGTCTCATCACTAGGCGTGACATAATACACATAACAACCACATGATCCCTTGCATGTAGTTGGCTTCTTGCAGTAGCGGAAAATGATCTTCCCATTATGTCTGGCTGGGAGGCCCAGTATAATGCAAGTCCTCTTCATGCATCCTTTGAAACAACTATCATTGTTTGTTAATGCCAGTGTTTAAATACAAGGGACAAGTTATATTTAGGCACTCCATTATGCCGATACAATGGCTAATCCTACACACTCTTTGAAAGGAAACATTTGAAGTGGATGGCTTTGTCCAAATATGACCATCTTACTTGTGGTCCATCCCTGCCATTGTTAACCAGATCCCTGTATGTTTGGAAACTCAAATATCACATCTCCATCATAAAACTTTGGAAGCTCTTCAATTGTACAACTCGTTGAATTCTCCGCACAAGCTTTGTCAAAGTGTTGTAAGCAAGAAATCCATGGTGCTCTTACTATTGTGACGAGAAAGTGATCTTGTCTGAGGAACCTCTATCCGTAAGGGAACTGTGAGAGGGACTTTCAAGATCCACAAACACCCGACTACACATGGGTGTATGACATTCTGAGGTGAATGTCACCTCATACAAGAGAGAAAGTGACCCTTTAAGGATATAGAGGTCATTACCCTCCATATCTTGATGTGGAATAAGGCTCACATGCTTTTCCTCATCTTCTCTACGAATGATGGCATCTAAGGCTCACATGCTTTTCCTCATCTTCTCTACGAATGATGGCATCTAAGGACTTGAACTCCTTGGGATAATATTTTTTAATCAAAAAGTCATTGTGCTAACAATACCTTTTCCATTGCAGAATGGAACACACATGTCAGCATCAGTAAGTTGGGGGAATGGTAGCTTGGCCTCCATGAAGAGAGAGAGAGAGAGAGAGAGAGAGAGAGAGAGAGAGAGGATAGGAGGGCAAGGGAAAGATAATCCAAGAAACTTAAATATTTAAATTAAAAAAATTAGGGTTAGGTTTAGGTTTAGGGTTAGGGCTATGATTAGGGTTACATTTAGGGTTACTTTTAGGGTTATGATTAGGGACTAAAATGTGCTTAAATATATAATTAATAAATTAGTTATTAGGTTGCACAAAAAGTAAGAAGAATATGCATAAATAATTAGTGGATGTGTCCATGGGTACAAAATTGAACTATTTTGTAGATAATAATCAACCAAAAATAACCTTGATTAGAAAAATATCACTCAATTTAAGACTCTCTCTAACCAATCGTTCTTTATTTTTATATACAAAAAATATTTTATATAATTTTATTTTGTTAAAAAATGAAAACAATAGTTCCTTATTCTAGAAATAGCTCCACTTAGCTTTCTCATATAGGAGGAATATGTACCTTAAGTAGAGAAACATAGGCTCTGAGACCCATTTGTTAAACGTGCACAAAATTATCTATATTAGACTTGATGTACAAAATTAACATATGGGAGGCGAGTCCTTGGGAGGAAGAATCTCCCAAAGGCAAGTGAACCTAAATATTATCATATGGGAGCTCAGGAAGAATCTTCTAAGGGTACGTGAACCTAAAATATTGTTTGACCTAAAATATTACCTATGCAAGGTCAGTCCTTTGGGAGGAAGAATCTCCCAAAGGCAAGTGAACCTAAAATATTAGCTATATTAGATTTGACGTAAAATAATACCATATGAGGTCAGTCCTTGGGAGGAAGAATCATTGAACAATAGCTCATTCCTTAAAGTTTGAATCTCCCAAAGGCAAGTGAACTTTAATGAAAAAGATCAGAGAATTATCTTCATCAAAAGGACCAACCCTCTTTCCAAACAGCGAATGAGATCGATAAATAGAGCGTAAACTCATTACAGAGCAGAATAGCTTCATAGACCATACCATAGAATTCCTCCTTATCTAACCAACACCTATAGTATTTGCCTAATGAGATAGTGTAGAACTTAAAGGTAAGAATTTACCTTCTATACCCTTTGAAAGAAGAATGCTAGCATGAGCAGGGAGACCAAATTTCCATATATATGAGAATCTAATAGACCAATACTTAGCATTCCAATTGAGCCTCCAAAAGCTTGTTTAGATAAGAGAAATCAACCCTTTGAGCTATAAGATGGTTACATACACCTCAATTGTAATATGGGTCATTAGGGGAGGGTGGGGGCTTCCCAAGTTCAACCCTTAATTCATTAATTGAGGTGGAGAAATTTCATAGATATTGAGCAGTTTCCTTAGAGAGGCCCTCAAAGTTAGCATAGATATTGAGTAGTTTTCTTAGAAAGACCCTCAAGCTTAGCATATCAAATTTAGATCTTTCAAACATCATAGCCAACTGATCCTCCTAACTGGACTAAAAGAGGGTGATCACATAAATTCCAAAGTTTGCAAACACCCTTGTTATTCAGTCTTATTATGTTCTTTACATTTCCTGGTGCCAAAGGAGGATTGAATAAATGGGACCACCATATGGTGTACATCATATCCTATCACTTCACCAAATGGAGTAGGTCTTTCAAATTTTTGATGAGAAATCTTGCAAAGGGAAAAGAGAACATTCTCTGGTTTAACCCCAACCATTTGACATTATACAAACCATTTGATGAGAAATCTTGCAAAGGGAAAAGAGAACATTCTTTGGTTTAACCCCAACCATTTGACATTATACAAAACATTCTTGCCAATAGAGGCGAAAAAGAGGATAGAGGTTATCCAATCTTTTATTTAGAAATATATCTCTCTAAGAGCCAGTGAGATCAACATCCTTTTGAGATGTATCAACCCCCATGATGGGAGAGTGAAGGTGTTTGAACAATTGGCCTTTATTAAATAACTTGGCAACCCCATATAGTAACATCAATAAACTCATATTCAATGATGCTTATGATCGTGGATTTGTGAATATTGTTATTACATTTGGAGCTTGATACATCTACAAAAGCATGAAACTAAAAAAAGAGCCTTAATTACATTCTCAGATTGCCAACTGTCGACAATCTGACGTGGCATGTACATGTGGCATTCATGTTCGGGTATTTCTAATCTTGGTGATGCATGCAAACTCCAAGTATTTCTAATCTTGGCAGCGCATGTGACATGCAATATGGTGGCGCATGCAAACTTCATGAATTTCCAATCTCAACGGCCCATACAATTTGGCAATCTCAGATTAATAAAAAGTGATTAGTTATCCTTCGTAGCGCACGCTTTCTAGGTCCGTGATTAGTTCCCCTTCGTAGTAGTAGTGGACTTCACCATTAAAGAATACCGTATCAAGCCAAGCTTGTGGGAGTGGGGGCCCTAGTTGCAGTGGTGGATGTAGATGACGCTCTTCTTGAAGATGTAGAAGCAGTTGTGCTTCTCTGAGTAAAAGTGGAGATTAACAAGTAAGCCTTCATCAACTCATCCTTCTCTCGTCAAGGCTTTCAAGGCTTCATCAACTCATCCTTCAATGTGTTGTTAAACATTGGTGGGTGGTGGCCATCAAACCTCAGCGCAAGTGTATGTTGACACTGTGGAGACACTTCTTCATCATCTTTAGAAGTGGCACATCAACATAAGTGTAATTTTCTGAAGCCTTCTTCCAATTACCCTCTTACATCTTACTGTACGTGGTTTAGATTTGCTATTTTTTTTACAGGTTTTGCATTAGAAATCATTATTAATTTTTATTAATCCTTCTTAGGATTTTTAATCATTATTAGTTTTTATTAATCCTAATTGCTTTTAGATTAGGGTTATAATCATTACTTATTTTTATTAATCTTAATTATTCTTTATAAATATAGAGAAAACCTCCTTTATTCCATTGTAGCCTCCATTCCAAACCCTGCCCCTTGCCAGGTCCTCTCTCTCTCTCTCTCTCTCTCTCTCTCTCTCTCTCTCTCTCTCTCTCTCTCTCTCTCTCTCTCTCTCTCCCTCTTCCTTTGTATTTATTTTTTTTGTGATCATCACGGTGTTTTGTCTTTTAAGAGCCTAACAAGTGTTGTTGTGTGTGAGGGTAGAAGATGGCTCCTAAAACACGTTCTATAAGAAGGCTCATACACAACATGATGGGGTGGATGTCTCTCAACCAGAAGGATCCAAAAGCACCGAAGTGCCTCGTGTGAGTAAGGAAGCCTCCACAGTAGTCACACCCGCAATGGATAGTCATGTTGGTGGCTCAATGACCCCCCAAAGCTCTAGGAAAAGGCTAGTTCGTGAAGACCCACCACAACACAAGATGTGCCTTCTTTGCCAGATCCGGTTGGTGACTACAGAACTATTAGAAGATTGGTTGTCCAAGAATTTGGTGGACAAGGAAGAAAGGCCTCCACCAGGGGTACCATTGTGTAGGCTTTTGGTGAACCCAGCCAGCCATAAGAACCACGGATGATCATGTAAGAGAGCTCGAGGAGAGTTTTGATCAACATGGATATGTGCCTACACAGGGTGAATTTATTGTGTCAGAGAGTTTTCCAGGAGAACAACCAGTGGAATTTAACCCTCGAAATGCCTCAAACGTTGGCCCATGATATATTTTTAATGCAAAGGTTTGGGCTTGCCAATCCAACCACCTTACTTGATAAGCTCATAGATGAGGAGCGAAAATGGGTTGAATTCATTATGACACGTGATAAGCACAAGCCAAGGTCAAGATGGTACAAGGTGCCCATGACCTTGTTGTGCCAATTTTTATTCCAGGTATGCTATTTTTTCTTGCCTATTTGTAGCAATTTCTTTACTTTTGAAACTTCACATCTTAATATATGAAGATTTCATGCTTGAGTGAAATAGGAGGAGTTCAAAACAACATTAAACTTGAGGACACATCAATTGCCTAGTGGAGGTGATTGCACAGAAGAAGAAGAGAAGGCATACCAAACACATTTGAAGGATGTAGAAAAGGTCTTCACCAAAGGGGGTATCTCTTTGTGGCCATTTCCAATCCTGCCAATGGAAAGGGATTCTTTGATGTAATTTTCAATTAACAAGATTGGAACATGAAAGGCCAGCAACAATTGACCATGGACAAGTTACAACTTTTGGGCCACTCAATCTTGCCTGAGAGAAAGTAAGTGTCCAATACATAAGGTTGAAAGAACATGCATATATCTCTCTTGCACACAACCCTTTCTTACTCCTAATGTTTCTTACACTCCGACTTGACAACTCTTGTACATGGGTTGCTTTGTAATAATATTTTTTGCTTGACTAGAGATGTCTTTGTATAGTTGAGTATGGACTCCTTACGATGAAATTCTGGTATCCTGCTAAGGGATCCTCCATAGGGGATCCCCTGATCCTTTAAGCTTGGACACTATCTTGGATATGTGTGAGACTATAATCCTTGAATGGCCATGATCGTATTCGTCCTTCATTCCTTTAAGCTTGGACACTATCTTGGATATGTGTGAGACTATAATCCTTGAATGGCCATGATCGTATTCGTCCTTCATTCCTGTGCAGTTTGATCACCATAGGAATGGCATCTAGCACTCTTCTTTCATCACTCAAGAATATAAACTCATGCTCTAAGTGAGGATTAACTATTGTGGTTTCAAAGCCATTGGGGATACATATCTTGGGTTAACTCTAGGAGGTAGGGTTGTGTAAGAGGATCCTATATACCCATAGGCTGGTACTTTAATTGATGATTTGGGTAAGGGTTTAAGGATCACGTTTGCTATATGTGTCATAGAGCATTTCACTCTACTAATATCCCATTAACTAATGGTAGGCGCATAGCTCTTTATTTATGACTATCTAGTCTCATGGGTTCCCAAGCTCCTTACACTAGTCTCTAAGGGAGTGGTTACCCTTGTTCTATCGAGAGGTGTTGACTCTCTCTAGATGACAGTACTATTTTTCCTCATCCTTTCTTCCCTGATTGGGTTTAATAAAGAAGAAATACAAAAGTTGGCATCTTGTTTGGGGCTATATAATGAGAATTATTTCTCCTCCTACTAGACTACCTATTCTTGAAATGATTTCCTCTTAAGGGTTTCTCGCTTCCCTTCCTCTTATTTCTCTTTCGCTCTGGTAGACCCCCCTACCGAGATCTTTCTATAATCCTTGCCTCCTCAGGTAAGTCTTGGGGTATAATTGTTACCTTCCTCATCAACATATGTTGTTTGATCAGTGGCATGCTAGTAACACTTTATCACTAGATGTGAATTAGGGAATCAAGAAATGATTCCTAAAAGTCCCTAGGAATATCAATGATTATGTAGAGATTGTGTGAAGGCATTACTACTACAACACAATCGAATCTAGAGCCACACAAATTTAAAATAATCCATTTAGGAAAAAAAACTTCACGTAGCTATAGGCATGGTTATGCATATATAGCAGCATGTATAGGCGCACATGGCTATAGCCGTGGACTGTGTGCAAATCAAAACAAGGATAGAATGGAAAAGAAAATATAGATTTTTATAATTGTCTTAATCTACCTACAATCCATACCTCAACCCTATTGAGGACTTCCATAATTATCCTCTCAGAAGACCTCAACCCTATTGAGGACTTCCATAATTATCCTCTCAGAAGACCTCAACCCTATTAAAGACCTTTCCTAAGGCCAACCCTTAATATGAATTTGTCTAATGCTCTTCTTGTTGGATCTAGCCAATCATTCTTGATATAGATTTGGAAAAATGTATATACATACATACACCCCTCCTATTGGGGATTTTCCTAATGCTTCTCTAACTAGAACCATTAAGCATAGATTTGGACAAATCTATATGCAATGCATAGCTCATTCATATTACTAACTAATGCTCTTCTCATAAGATTTGGATAAACATTCAATATAAAGATTTGGACAATTATCCAAAGCTATCTATAGTTCATAGCTCACTCCCAATGGGGATTGACCTAATGGTAACCCTAACCATGGATATGACTAATGCTCCTCTCACTAGATTTTGTCAACCGCTCTCAATGTAGATTTGGACAATTTCCCAAATATATAATTAATTCATAGTTCACTCATATTAGGGACTTGTTGATTAAGGGGGTTTATAATAGTGATTAACATTAATTGTAACACTACAAAGGATAGAAAAAGAGACACCGATTCCATTAGTTTGATGCCTCTTAAATAGGCTTTGGATACATGAGTTAGGTAATGATCTTTCTCCATAATCCCCTCCTCTATTAACTCCTTGATTTTCTCCACCTCTTTCCTCCAAGACTATCTCCAAGGATGGTGGATGTAGGCATGTTGATTATGGTGGCTTTATGTCATTGTTACATGAGTAAAAAGGGCCAATGCTAATACCTTGATAACCTTTGAGTTTGAACTCTACCAAGGGGATGTTCATGTGATGGAGCATATCGCACACCCTTCTTGATCCATACATGGAACATGAAAACACAATGTAATAGCATAGCTCCTATTGGCATAGCTCTACATGAAATAAAAATGCATGACTCCTATGTATTTTCTAATCATAGAGTGTATCCCTCTCCAAAACCCCATCATAACTCCTCCATGAAACATAGCACCTCATGTATAGTATTATGAGTTGGGCATGGAGACCCAACACTCCCATCAATCTCCCCTTTGAGGGCTACATGGCCAAGTGAGACATAATCTGGGAATAGACATATCACATAACCTACATCATAGGTGGTTAGAGGTGATTTACATATGGGCAATGGAGAGCATTACATGGCTTTAAAAAGCCCATGATGCCTCTTCATCATCATAAGAGGCATTTACATAGTTGCACAGTGCAACATTTGCTTCAACTGTAGAGGTGCTTTGATATCTATTAGTTGTGCTTTGATATCTATTAGTTGTGCAAGGAGACTTTTCATCTTATTAATATGATTGGGAAATGAGTCTCCACTCTTCATAGTGAGCCTAAAGAGTTGTAACTTTAGATTTATCTTTGAATGCTTTCCGCTAGCAACAAAGAGTCTATCAAGAGTTTCCCATGCTATTTTAGTTGACTCTATATTTGAAATATGATGCAAATATTGATCACCAAGCCCAAGTGCTAAAATAGCAAGTGCCGTAGTGTCATAGAGTTCCCATTATGCTTTTCCTTTTTTTGTCTAAGATGAAAGATCTGGGGGAGCTCAAATATTTCTTGGGCATTGAGGTGATTAGGTCACCACATGGTATTGGATTACTGCAAAGACAGTATGGCTTGGACATGTTGTCAAAGTATGGTATGACAGGCTGTAAGCCTATCTCAGTGCCATTAGATCAGAATGGCAAGTTGAGTGCAGATTCAGGAGAGATTTTGGAGGATTCTACTAAGTATAGGCGCATAGTAGGAAGCTCGATCTACATGACGATCACCAGGCCAGATTTGAGCTATGCTATTGGGTTGGTGAGTCAATTTATACACGTTCCTCGGAAGCCACATTTGGATACATTGAGACGCATACTGAGGTATGTGAGGTCTACTTTGCATTGTGGACTATTTTATGAATCTGGGACAGAGATATGTGTACATGGGTACACAGATGCTGATTGGGCTGGTAGTATCTCATATAGAAGATCTACTAGTGGCTTCATGTTTTCTTTGGGGAGTGCTGCTATGCCTTGGAGCAGCAAGAAGTAGCCTACGGTTCCTCTATTCAATACAGAGGCTGAGTATAGAGGTGCTACTATGGCAGCATGTGAGGTAGCTTGGTTGAGAAAGCTACTTACAGATTTGGATCTATCAGTGGGGATAGACAAGTTGTCATTTTCTGTGACAACATTAGCAGTATACAGTTGGCCAGGAACCCAATTTTTCATGCTCACATGAAGCATATAGAGATCCACTACCATTTTGTAAGAGAGAAGGTTTTGGGCAGGAGACGTTGACCTTGTTTATGTCAGCACACAGGATTAGGTGGCTAACATCTTCACCAAAGCACTGGGTACAGAGAAGCTCTGCAAATTCAGGGCTTCGCTTGGTGTACATGAGATGGAGTTGAGCTCGAGGGGGAGTGTTGAGATATCGAGCTCATCTAGTGAGGCGGTGGACACTGATGACCCGCCTGGGGGATAGGCCCCACACTTACACCACTGGCATGGTTGGTGAGATCATGGGTGATATGTGGCCAGTGGGATGACAGGCTGTGTGACAGCCATTCTAGAGACTGTGTGACAGCCATTCTAGAGACTGGCATAGTTATAGCACCAGCTCATTTAGTTGGGTTCACACTATAGAGAACCCTAGTATGTATTTGGTTGAGTACCTTTTCATATGGTGTGTACTCTTATCTTTGTATATGGTGTGTTGAGTGTTGTGTGAAGGAGAAGAAGATTTTTAGCCTCTCAACTTGTGTGTTCTCTTTTAGGGCTTTGTGAGTGTGTGTGTGTGCTTGCAAGAGCTCAAGCTCTCTTCTCCCCTACATCTTTTCACAAAATTGCCCTCCAAAGGAGAGTGTGGAATTATCTCATTTGGCAAACCTAGAATTTTATAATACAACGCGACAATCTCCATATCATGATAATCTAAAGCAAGAAAGTGATCAGGCATTGCATTCAATAGACCTACGAAGCCTCATCAAGGAGTTGCAAAGGGAAGTGAACAACGTGCCAAATGGGATGTAAGTAAATATCACCTTTAACATTTAGTTTTTTTAGAAATACCTCAATATATTATTGCTTATCATTGATAAAATATTTTGTAACATTTCCTAATGTTGAGAATGTTGTGCAGTAATTTATTGAGCTAGCATAAGTTGCATTTAGTGATAGTGTTCCGAATGCAAACAAAGGATGCACACATGATAATATTCCCGAATGACATGTTTGAGACATGGATGATGATTATGGATGCATACAAAAATGGCTCACGACCCCATCATGCTGACCATAGTAATGATATGAATAAAGGTGGGAGACAATCGACTGCTGACATGTTCAGGTGCTTACAAGGTTTAGATGAGGAGAATATTAAGATCATTCAAGAAGAAATATTGGATTTCAAGATTAATTCTAAAAGTGTAATTCCTACTAAATTGGACTTATGCATGGAAAGATGCATAAAGAATTTATTTTAATCCAAAAGTGTTATTCTCATCAATTTTGATTTTATGCATAAATAGATGTATAAAAAATTTTATTTTTAATTCAAAAGAGTTATTTTTATCAATTTTGATTTTATGCATAAATAGATGCATAAAGGATTTTTTTTTATTTCAAAAGAGTTATTTTCATCAATTTTGACTTTATGCATAAATAGATGCATAAAGAATTTTATTTTTATTCCAAAAGAGTTATTCTTATCAATATTGATTTTATGCATAGAAAGATGCATAAAAGATTTATTTTTATTTTGAAAGTTTTATTTTCATTGAAATTAATTTATGCAAAGTTAGATGCATAAAAGATTTATTTTTATTTTGAAAGTGTTATTCTCATTAAAATGGAATTTATGCATAGTAAAATGCATAAAAGGTTTATTTTTTATTCGAAAGTGTTATTTTTCTTAAAATTGAACTTATGCCTGAATAGATGCATAAAAGTATTTTTAAAAAAGTGTTATTCCTACTAAAGTTGTCTTTATGCCTAATTAGATGCGTAAAGAATCTTTATATCAAAAAAATTAGAATTCTCCTACATTCTATAAATAGATGTGATAAGATGTGAAAGGAATCAGATAGATGTAAATGGATGTGGGTATGGATGTAGATGTGGAATGTGGATATGGATGTATGGATGTGAATGTGGATGTGTGGATGTGGATGTATGTAAGTGGATGTGGATGTGAAAATGGATGTATGGATGTAGATGTAGATGTGGATGTGGATGTGTCATGAGAATATATTTTAAGTCCTCTAGAAAAATATTATTTATCCCCTCTTGAGTAATTTGGGGACGCCTAGATTACTCTTGCGTCATGCCGGCAGGTTAATATCGTGGGTGACACCACTATAAATATTAATACGTGCGGTATATGACGTATGTTTGAGGCCACCTATGATTATTTCAGTTAGGTTTGTATGGCAGGGTGACTTACGCCTGGTAGTCATGAGTTGGTGATGATTTGTGCCTTTTTAATATTTGTGGGATTAATTTAATAATTAATTGGGCTTATATTTTCAGGTGATGAAGACTATGGGAATTGAAGAGTTTACTTTGGAAGAAATGTCTTGGATCATCACATTTCATTTTTGGCAAGCATAGTAGCTTGTAATCTTATTAAATGATTTTTCCATTTTGAACATTAGGAAAGATACATTTATTTTTGTGGAATTTATTAAAGCCTATGGCTTTACCCTAGTCCCAATTTGACACTCTATTTTTGTTAAAGAAGAGTGCCGTGCTCTCAAAAAGCACATCTTGTATTTTGGGGGCTATGGCCTAATTTTGGTGATAAAGAAAGCTAATAAAGAAATACTCTTGTGTGGGGAGAGGCCACGCACAAGAGGGGGGAAGATTGCACCCAATATGGTCTTTTTGGAGCTAAGTATTTTTGTTTAAGTGTTTAATTTTTCAATTGCTTTGATTTAGTTGAAGCTAACAAGCAATGGTTTTTATGATTGAATTAATTGTCTATCTTTCCACAATCAATTCCTAGAAGATTCCGGTTGCAGTGGTATCAGAGCTTGGGCTAGGAGATTTGTGGAGAAGGTAGGAAAGGGCTTCAACTTCTCAAAAATCAAGAAAGTGCAGGAATTTATCCAGTGGACAGAAGGGTGTTTTGCAGGTCTTTACCCAAAGGTCAAAGATTCAAAACTAGATCTACTCTCAAACCCACTCACCACCCTGCAAAACCATCCCTCTCTATCAAAAAAGTGGTTTTTCCAAATACTCTGTGAAATCAGAATCTGACCGTATGGATGAAATCCTCATAGCCAAAAACCTCACGAGTAACTCTCAGAAATCAGAAAGCTTCAAGGTTGAGCAAATCTATAATGGACGGGGGAGATAAATCTCTGTAAAAGCCATCACATAATTCTCAATAAACTTTTGGACAAGCAAGCGCACGGCGGCAGCCTGCCGGCGCAAAAGCGTGGAGAGGAGAAATTAAAAAAAAAAAGAGCTTAAGCCATAAGCTCTAATCTCCATAATCTTAATCTCTTTCTTAATCCTAAGCTTACTTTTCCCAATCCCTATGCAAGTCACATCACTTTTTCAACCTCTACTTTTCCCAATTTCCAAATTTGAGGAGAAATTCAAAGGTTTTTCCAATTCTGAAAATTTCTGGGTGCAGAAAAGTGATTTACAGGTTTTAAAAAGCTTGGAAATTGCCTAGAAAAGGCCAGAAAATTCCGAAATCGCTTTTGAAAAATTCTAAAAATTTCAGAAAAATATTACAAATTTTGGGCAAGGTTTACAGGACTGTTTCAGCAGGTTTCAAAGTGCAAAAAAATTATTTCAGCAACAATTCGACTAGCCCAAGACTCTCGAATCACGCGAAATCGTTCGGGATTTGTTTGAGGCGACGAGAATTCAATTCAGCCATTGAACGACGTCTTGTTCAGCTTCAACCAAGATCGAATTGCGGGAGAAAAACAAGATAAGTACTCATTTTTGCTTTATTTATTTACATCAAATAAAGTAAAATTTTATTTATCTACATCATTTGCACAAGCACTATGGCCGATTTGCCTATCTCGCCATCAATTCAAGAGCAACTCCTTTCTTTACAACATCAAATTGTAGAAGAAAGAGAGAAGCGTATTGAATTGGAGAGACAGCTCTCAAATCGTAGACGCAAGCGTGACTCTTCGCTATCTTTTGATGAAGAAGATGACACTATTCAAAGGGCAGTAAATGCTACATTGCAAGCACAAAGGTCACAAAAAGAATCCAAGATTAGTCGGAAAGCTTTCACATTTCAAAATTATGATGGAAAGAAGGATGCTAGAGTCATTTTAGCTTGGCTTAGTCAACTAGATGACTATTTTTCTGGAGAAAAATTTTCAGAGAAAGATAAGATTAAATGTGCAGTCAATCATATGGTAGACAGTGCAGCTTTATGGTGGAGTGTAATTAAGCAAGGTCGTGACAAGCGAGACTCTTGGAAAAGATTTCAATGGCTGGTTAAAAAGCACTTTTTACCCTCACAATTCAAGTCCAAAGTTAGGCACCAATGGGACACTTTGCATCAATTGGAAAAGGAAACTATGTCACAGTATGTAGAAAAGTTCTGGAATACTTTATTATAGGTGCAGGTTGTGGATAGAGTTAGTGAGAAGGATCAAAAAAGGAAGTTCATATCGGGCCTTAGATCTACCATTAGGGCCGATGTGAATATGTTTCGACCTCATTCACTATCTTCTGCAATATCTTTGGCAACTAATTCAGAACGTAAAAATGGTTTTCCTAAAGAGCCTAAAGCACATGAGGGTACTTCGTCTAAACCATTTACTAAATCTTTTTATGCTTCAAAGAAGATGTATAAACCAGGTTATGAGACAAAGGCAAGGACGAGGCTAAAGGCAACCTGAGTACCAATAAGAAAGTCAATGGTGGCAAACCGAAGACATCGCCTATCAAATGTTTCAAGTGCCACAAAGAAGGTCACATAGCACCGAATCGTCCGGAGCGTACCAAGAATTCAACACCAGCAGCAGCAGCTCGAGTCAACATGATTGAAGAAGATGACAATGAAGAAGAATCATTCGAGCAAGAGGGTAATTCCGATCCAGATTACTCAGAACAGGAAGGTAAACCTCATGTTCATTCTTTGCTTAAAATAAAAGGAACGATAAATGGACATGAAGTTCTTATTTTGCATGATGATGGTAGTACACATGATTTCATTTCTGAAAAGGTACTTAGAGCATTAAATCTTCATTCTTTACCTACGCACTATAAAGTCAAAGCAGCATTTACTGGAACAAAGTATAATTGCATGCAAGTAGTGAAAGATTTGGATTTATGCATCAAACCTTTACAAAAAAGAGGGATTTCTTAGTGTTCTTTGATGACATTCTTGTTTTCAGCAAGGATCGACAAGAGCATGAACAACACTTGGAACAAGTGTTTAATCTTTTGAGAGAAAATGAATTGTATGTCAATCCTGAAAAGAGTTCTTTCTTTCAAGAGGAGATTGAATACTTAGGTCATATAGTGTCGGCCGAAGGGATTCGTGTAGATCCTAAGAAAATTGAATGTATTGCTTCTTGGCCTACGCCTAGAAACATACATGATCTTAGATCTTTTCTTGGCTTCTGTAGTTATTATAGGAAGTTCGTCAAGAATTTTGCTTGTATTGCCAATCCTTTGACTGAACTCCTTAAGAAAGCTACAAATTTCAATTGGACTGAAAAGCAAGATAAATCTTTTGCAACACTCAAGAATGCTTTAACACAAGCACCAGTTCTTACACTACCTGATTTTCAAAGACCATTCTTTATAGTAGTGACTGATGCTAGTGGCAAAGGATTTGGAGCTGTTCTTATGCAAGACAACCATCCTATTGCATATCAAAGTAGAAAGCTTAAGCTTGCAGAGCAAAATTATAGCACTTATGACAAGGAATTAGCAGTAGTAGTGCATGCTTTGAAAATCTGGAAGCATTACCTAATGGGCTCTGAATTTCTTATCAAGACAGACCAACAGAGCATTAGGCATTTGCTTACGCAACCTCTTATTTTAGATAGACATATCAAATGGGCAGCTTTCATTCAAAGTTTCCAACCTATGATTCAATACCAACCTGGAAAAGAAAATGTTGTTGCCGATGCTTTGAGTCGAAGACCAAATATCAACAACATTTCTATAATTGAAAGTGAACCATTTGTCCTCATGAAAGAAACTTACGAAGTTGATCCAGATTTTTCTCAAATATGGATTAAATTGCGTGAAAACAATTGGACACCTCAAGGAAGTTATTCTCATAATGATGGCTATCTTTTCTTTGAAAAGAGATTGTGTGTTACTCAACCTTACAGACAGCTTGTCTTGGAAGAGATGCACCAACCACCATTTGTGGGACATAGAGGAGTTTCCGCAACACTTCAAGTAGTTTCTCAAGAATTCTATTGGCCCCATTTGAAGAATGATGTAGCTAAGTTTGTAGCTGAATGTAACATTTGCCAAACAATCAAAAGCTACAAAGGCAAAGCTTTAGGATTGCTTATGCCTCTACCTATTCCTGATAGACCATGGGAACAAGTGTCTATGGACTTCATTACTGGCTTCCCTACTACTTCCAGTCACCATGACATGATTTGGACAATAGTGGACAGATTTAGTAAGCAAGCCTATTTCATTCCATGTAAAAAGACACTAACTTCTCAGCAAGCCGCGAACATATTTGTTAAGCAAATTTTTGTTCATCATGGTCTACCCAAAGTGATAGTTTCTGATAGAGATTCTAAATTTTGTAGTCACTTTTGGGTTGCTCTTTTCTCAAACTTAGGCACTAAGTTAGATTTTTCTACGGCTTTCCATCCGAAATCGAATGGACAAACCGAAGTTACAAATAGCACTATCTTAGATATGCTTAGAGCCTATGTTTCCCAGCAACCTAGTGCATGGGATAAGTACATACACCTACTCCAATTTGCTTATAATAATACTCCTCATACTGCTACTGGTCGAGCACCATTTGAGATCATCTATGGAAGAGCATTGCCTATTCCGGCTACTAGACTCTCTCATAAGATTGAAGCAGCTGACCAATATGTTAGAGACTTTGATCGCATTCTAACTGAAGTGCGTGATTGTATTCAAAGAGCTCAAGAGAAGTATACATCTCAAGCAAATAGGAAGCGCAAAGATTTTTCATTTCAAGAAGGTGATTATGTACTTTTAAGAATTGAAAAGCGTCGATTAAAGAGTGTGGAAAAATTCCCTCCAGTGAAGCTAGCGCCTAGATATTATGGGCCATTTAAAATCCTTCAAAAGATTAATGATGTGGCCTATAGACTAGAGCTTCCATCTAATTGGAATATCCACAATTCTTTTCATATCCATCTCTTGAAACCTTTTCGAGGAACACTTCCTACTCACCCAACATATGAGGAACCACCTCTTATTGAAGGAGAGAAAGAAGTCTTAGTTCCTGATACAATCATTGACCAAGAGATAACAACAACAAGAACAGGTAATCAATACTTTAAGTATCTTTTGACTTTTAAGAATCATCCACAAGAAGATGCTAAATGGATGCCTGAGAAATTTTTCCGAGTTTACCCTGAAATTCTTCATTCTTTTCAAACCCAGCAAATCCGCAATTGAGGACAATTGCAAACTCAAGCAAGAGGGATGTCATGAGAATATATTTTAAGTCCTCTAGAAAAATATTATTTATCCCCTCTCTTGAGTAATTTGGGGACGCCTAGATTACTCTTGCGTCATGCCGGCTAGGTTAATATCGTGGGTGACACCACTATAAATATTAATACGTGCGGTATATGACGTATGTTTGAGGCCACCTATGATTATTTCAGTTAGGTTTGTATGGCAGGGTGACTTACGCCTGGTAGTCATGAGTTGGTGATGATTTGTGCCTGTTTAATATTTGTGGGATTAATTTAATAATTAATTGGGCTTATATTTTCAGGTGATGAAGACTATGGGAATTGAAGAGTTTACTTTGGAAGAAATGTCTTGGATCATCACATTTCATTTTTGGCAAGCATAGTAGCTTGTAATCTTATTAAATGATTTTTCCATTTTGAACATTAGGAAAGATACATTTATTTTTGTGGAATTTATTAAAGCCTATGGCTTTACCCTAGTCCCAATTTGACACTCTATTTTTGTTAAAGAAGAGTGCCGTGCTCTCTAAAAAGCACATCTTGTATTTTGGGGGCTATGGCCTAATTTTGGTGATAAAGAAAGCTAATAAAGAAATACTCTTGTGTGGGGAGAGGCCACGCACAAGAGGGGGGAAGATTGCACCCAATATGGTCTTTTTGGAGCTAAGTATTTTTGTTTAAGTGTTTAATTTTTCAATTGCTTTGATTTAGTTGAAGCTAACAAGCAATGGTTTTTATGATTGAATTAATTCTCTATCTTTCTACAATCAATTCCTAGAATAAGATTCCGGTTGTGCAGGATGTATGTATGTGGATGTGGATGTATGAATGTGGATGTTAAAATGGATGTATGGATGTAGATGTGGAATTTAGATATGGATGTATGGATGTGAATGTGGATGTGTGGATGTGGATGTGGATGTATGAATGTGGATGTGAAAATGGATGTATGGATGTAGATGTGGATGTGGATGTGGATGTATGAATATGGATGTGAAAATGGATGTAGATGTGGATGTGGATGTGGATGTATGGATGTGGATGTGGATGTGGAAATAGATGTATGAATGTAAATGTGAAAATGGATGTATGGATGTAGATGTGAATGTGGATGTATGGATGTGGAAATGGATGTATGAATGTGGATGTGAAAATGGATGTATGGATGTAGATGTAAATGTGGATGTATGGATGTGGATGTGTGGATGTGGATGTATGGATGTGGATGTGGATGTGGATGTGGATGTGGATGTGAAAATGGATGTATGAATGTGAATGTGGATGTGGATGTATGAATATGAATGCGGATGTGTGGATGTGGAAATGGAAGTGTGGATATATGAATATAGATGTGGATATGGATGTATGAATGTAAATGTGGATGCGCGGATGTATGAATGTATGCATGTGGAAGTGGATGTATGGATATGGAAATGGATATGTATCTATAAATGCGGATGTGGAAGTGGATGTATGGATGTGGAAGTACGAATGTGGATGTGGAAATGGATATGTATCTATAAATGCGGATGTGGAAGTGGATGTATGGATGTGGAAGTACGAATGTGGATGTGGAATAATGAATGCGAATGTGTATATAAAATGCGGATGTGGAAGTGGATGTATGGATGTGGAAGTACGAATGTGGATGTGGAAATGGATATGTATCTATAAATGCGGATGTGGAAGTGGATGTATGGATGTGGAAGTACGAATGTGGATGTGGAATAATGAATGCGAATGTGTATATAAAATGATGTGACGTCGATATGAGTGAATGGATGAGATGTGACGTCGATATGAGTGAATGGATGAGATGTGATGGCATGTGAATAAATGATATGTGATGTGAATGAATCTGATGTGATGACGTCGATATGAGTGAATGGATGAGATGTGATGGCATGTGAATAAATGATATGTGATGTGAATGAATCTGATGTGATGAGATGGAAAATGATGTGATTGGATAAGAATGAGTACACATATGAACGGAATGTGGAATAAGTAATGTGGATTGATGAGGGATAATGTGGAAAGACGAGAGTTCATTATAGAAACTGTATTTGTAATCTGTTTGTAAATGACTGTTTTATGTCAAGAATGCTGGGGAAGCATTTTGACTATCTTGTGATTAAGGTCGTGAAGACCTAACTGATAAAGTTGCAACTGCTGACAGAGAGTCAATGGAGGACGTCTCGCGTAGCAAGGTCGACCGACTTGACCAGCCTTAGTTCGATTTAAATGGTGAGCTTCTGGTACGGTGGATGAGGGACCACGGAAGCGGCCTATGAGTGAAGCACTAGGATCCCATAGGGTGGTGACCATACGGTGCTCGAGCTCTAGGTCGTCAAAGATACCCACACGTGCGTCGTGGTGGAAGATATTGAAACAAGTAGTTAGGGTTGTTTTCTGAAACCGAGTATGGATCTGGTTGATTGACCTTGCTGGTCCTCAACTAATGAGTCCATAGCCCTCTTATATAGTTGATCTTGCTGATCTTCAACGAGGATTCCATCTTGATTTTTATAAGTGATTATCTGTCGGGTACTATGAGCTAGAAACTATAGAAAAGGCCCCTGAGTGAACAGGTGGTGAGCGTTCTGGTTGCCAATGATGCCATAGATACTCCGATGAAGGAATGATTGGAAATTAAGATTTAACCGAATACTTGGAAGTTTATGATCAGTAACACTATGATTTCATTAAATGATTGAATTAAATACATTTGAATCTAGGAAAAAGGCAATTTCATATTGGGTGTGTAAGTGGTGTGACTGGAGTTAAATTTGCTTGAGAGTTCGGCTAGGGGGCCTGGGAATTCTTTTCCCCGGTACCCGGGACAAAACCTAACCAAATTCCTAATTGGATCCCATCACTACAGTGGTCTAACCCATGGGACTGGATGGGGTTAGGGTGGACTGATGGATCCATAAATCGAAACTCAATTTCTGTTTAGTTTGATAGATGAAGTAAATCCTGGACAAAAATTGTTCTATGGAAATGAATCAACGGCAGTGCCTCTCAATGAGGAAAAAAGAGTTGGTCTCTATGATCCAAGTACAATCTTTTTCCTTATCTGGCTATGGGACTTACAGGCTCGGTCAGATGAGCTCAGTTAGTTAAGGCTTTTGACTACGTTAGGGAAAAGTTATCCTGGTGGAACCCTGCCCTGCGCAAGAAGTGCTACTTCCACTGCTAGCACCCCTGAAATTGTTGCGCGGTGGGGGACTGGGATCTTACAGTTGGTATCAGAGCTTTTTGGCTAATAAGGATCAACCGAGAAGCCAAATATGTCAAAAATTTATCAAGAAGCACTAAAATGTTGTAATTGTGTGATAAATTCATACAATTTGATATTCAAACTGAAATTCGTAAGTTGGTAATTGGGTCTTCAGATGGAAGTACCGCAATTGTATGGAATTCCTGACTTGCTTGAGGCCTACACATGATAGTATTTACCTTATAGTTCCAAGAACCATGACTACTCGTATATACCGAGGGTATAACTGCAGCTCTTTATTGGCTGTATATACGAGTAAATTTAAGACTTGAAATTATAAGCATTAATGCTATCCAGATGATGAATTCGAATGTGGTTGATGTGATTTTTAAATTCTGATTGAGAACTGATGAGTTGATTTGGATTCTGATTGAAAAATGATGATTATAAGCTGAGCGAAACCGCAATGAGGATGAATGGGACGAGTCCCTATGATGATGTTCATAACTGGAATGACGTTAATAACTTCAACAAATCACTATGAGATTCGTGGATTGTGCTTGCAGATTACTACTGTTAACTTTTGATCAGTGGATCAAGTTAAGGGTTGATAAATTAAAAACCTAAAAAATTAAAATCGCCATGGAGATTTGTTCAGATATTTTGAATGAATTGTCAGCTGATAATGTGTTCTATATGAGTATCTTTATCCCTTGACTCTGTGGGGAGCCGACCTATTTAGAGAACCTCGGAATCAGTTGAATCAAAAATCGGATTGAATCATAAATAAAGAGACTTAACAAGAATTTTTGTATTGATAGGAACATGGATCGAGGTCGTCGTGGTCGAAACGTTAACCCCCAACTCGATGAAGAAGAGATCGACCTGGATGTTTGTAAAACTCTTAATAGTTTGCAGCCTGGACCTTTCAAGGGAGAAGGGAAAAACTTGGGCGAGGCTGTGGAGAAGTGGATCGAATCAATGGAAGAATACTTCGATGTCACCGGGTACAATAAAAAGAGCAAAATGGCTTTTGCAAGACTAAAGATAGTGGAGTGAGCTAGAGTGGCATGGAGAAACCGCTGCGAGACAAACCGTCTCGACCGAAATACCCAAACTTGGACTGATGTCAAAATTTACCTAAGTAAGAGGTTCTGTCCTCCCGGCTTTTTAGAAACAAAGATGAACGAATTCTTAGAGTTAACCCAGGGGAGTAGAACTATTGAAGCATATCACCAACCATTCGCCCTCCTCCTCAAATACTCGCCTCCGCTGGATGAAGAACAGGTGATGGCCAGGTTCATTTGGGGACTGAACGAACCTTTGAATATCCTGGTGAAGAATGCCAAGCCAGTTTCCATGGCCAAAGCAGTTCGGATGGCGAAGGATTTCGCCAAGGCCTTTGATGTCAAAGTCTCGCCAAAGCCAACACCATCACCTTTCAAAAGGTTTTTATTCCCAGAAGATGATTCCAACCAATTTTTGCGTAAGAGATATCCGGGTCAAACCCAGGATATGGGAAGTTCTAGAATGGAAGAAATGTCCTTTTCTCGAAACTCAATCCCCTGGATTTCAACTTTAGAAGTTCCACCCTTGAACAAGAGAGTGAAATGCTATAACTATCAAGGATTTGGACATCGCAGTATGGATTGCCCAACTCCTTTTGGATCGAGGTTTTCAGGGTAGGGAAATTAGGGATCAAGATTCCAGACTCCAACCCCTTCCTTCCAGCCCTTCCTTCCAGAGTAATCAAGGTTCTATCTTCCAAAATCAGGGAAATCCCAGAAGTAGACCCTCCATCTAACCTACAGTTTCAATCCAAAGTAATGCAAGACCTCCACCTCAGAATAGGGGAAGTCAAAGAGATTTGTTCCCAAATCGGCCGTCCACTTCCAAGGCAGTAACGCTGGAAGTGATTGAAGAAGAAGAAGATGAAAGAGATCATACTCCATCTGCGGGATGAGGACATCTCGCGTTTTTCAAGTGGGGTAGAATGTAAGATTCCTCCCCAGCCTCTCAGGATGTCCAATATATTTCCCTGTAGTCAAATCCCTCTTCAATAATATAAAAGATCTTGTTTCTACTAGTTTTGGCCTAGAGAGAGAAAATCTTCTAGAGAGTGGTAATTCAGTTTTTAAATATTTTTGGATGGAAAAATATCTCTTCTTATTAAAATAGGTTTCCCCAAAACAGAAGTTCAAAAATATTTTCAGAAGGTGCATTAGAAATCAAGTATAATCTGTTCAAGAGGCCTTATCTTGAGGGTCAAGATTTTTTTGAAATTTTAAATTAAGGTTCCTATAGGCCAATAAGATCAATCCATGTGTGGGGAGGAGATAAATCCAATTTGTAAAAGAAAAATACCAAAAAATGAGTAAATGCTCACATAAGATGAATAGTTGACTATGTACAAGGGTTATTAGTAAAAAACTATGAGTATTACTAAAAAAATAAAAAAAAAATTGAATGAGTTTTAAACTCAAAAATAATGTGATATTTTTATCTCTCCTCTCTCTTGGATCAAACCGAATAAAAAAGGAACCCAACTAGATCCAAATCTAGTCCAAATTCAACCAAACTGAATCTGGAAAATTCTAGAAATCAGTTGGTCTTGGCTAGAGCCTCCCTCTCCTATAAAAAGAACGTGAGTCCTTTGTAAAAAAATAGGTGAATTATACTATGCCAGAATTATGCTGAAATACTGATAATTTTTACTATTCTCTAAAAATAGGTGAATTATACTATGCTAGAATTATGCTGAAATAATGATAATTTGTACTATTCTCTAAAATTCTCTCCAAATTGAAGAAATTGGAGCTTTCCTCCTTCAATCTCCATTGGTGGCTCCATCAACACACCAAACCAATTGATTGGTTGGGGGCCTCTACCGTGATCAAAGAATCAAGCAATTTGTAAGGTAAAGTGTGAATTTTGATCTTTTTCCATAATTTCTCAATGTTTCTCTCTTCTCAACCCCTCTCAAGCTTGAGAAGCTTAATTGGAATGGCTTGTTAATGCTATTGAAGTTAATTGATGAATGGAAGTAAGGAAATATATAAATTCCCATGTATGCTTAAATTTTATGGTTTTTTATGGATTTTGTCTTCTCTAAAATGACTATGATGTTATGCCTCATTGAAAAAAGGCATTCCCCTCTTCTTTAATAAATCCAACCATTCTTTATCCTAGATGAATGATTAATGGATAAAATCAAGTTTTCATAATGTTTCTCTTTGTTGATAAGTAGAAAGTGTTTACATTAGAATGATTTAAATACTCTTGGTGAAATTCTAATTGATTTTAGGAAGTTAATAATTGAAAAATGGTCAGCCATACAAAGGAGGTTATGGCAAAATTTTCTAAAATTGTGTAAAAATAAGTTTTACTTTTTTTAATTCAAAAAGAGTAATTCCCATCATATATGTATTCTTAAAGTGTTAATTTTCATCCTAGGTATAAGAAAATACATACTAAAAATATTTTATTAAAAAAGTGTTACTTTCTTTAGAATTTAGTTCTATGCATAGAAGGAAGTATATTGAAATTGTTATTCTGATTATTAAAGTGTGATTTTCATCGTAAATGATTTTATGCATAAACTAGATGCATAAAAGAAATTCTTTTATATTAAAAGAGTGATTTTCATCATAAATGATTTGTATGCATAAACATATGCATAAAAGATAATTTTCTATATATTAAAAGTGTGATTTTCATCATAAATGATTTTTATGCATAAAAGAAATTCTTTTATATTAAAAGAGTGATTTTCATCATAAATGGATTTTATGCTTAAATTAGATGCATAAGAGAAAGTCTTTTATTCTAAAAGTGTAATTCCTACTAAATTGAATTTATGCATGGAAAGATGCATAAAGAATTTATCCAAAAGTGTTATTCTCATCAATTTTGATTTTATGCATAAATAGATGCATAAAGAATTTTATTTTTAATTCAAAAGAGTTATTTTTATCAATTTTGATTTTATGCATAAATAGATGCATAAAGAATTTTATTTACAAACATCCAGGTCGATCTGTTCTTCATCGAGTTGGGGGTTAACGTTTCGACCACGACGACCTCGATCCATGTTCCTGTCAATACAAAAATTCTTGTTAAGTCTCTTTATTTATGATTCAATCCGATTTTTGATTCAACTGATTTCGAGGTTCTCTAAATAGGTCGGCTCCCCACAGAGTCAAGGGATAAAGATACTCGTATAGAACACATTATCAGCTGATAATTCATTCAAAATATCTGAACAATCCTCCATGGGGATTTTAATTTTTCAGATTTTTAATTTATCAACCCTTCACTTGATCCACTGATCAAAAGTTAACAGTAGTAATCTGCCACAGCACAATCCACGAATCTCAAAGTGATTTGTTGAAGTTATTAACGTCATTCCAGTTATGAACATCATCATAGGGACTCGTCCCATTCATCCTCATTGCGGTTTCGCTCAGCTTATTACATTTCAACCAAATTAATCAAAATCCAAATCAACTCATCAGTTCTCAATCAGAATTTAAAAATCACATCAACCACATTCGAATTCATCATCTGGATAGCATTAATGCTTATAATTCCAAGTCTTAGATTTACTCGTATATACAGCCAGTAAAGAGCTGCAGTTATACCCTCGGTATATACGAGTAGTCATGGTTCTTGGAACTATAAGGTAAATACTATCATGTCTCGGCCTCAAGCAAGTCATGGATTCCATACAATTGCGGTACTTCCATCTGAAGACCCGGAGATTCAAATGTATTTAATGAAATCATTTAATGAAATCATAGTGTTACTGATCATAAACTTCCAAGTATCCGGTTAAATCTTAATTTTCAATCATTCCTTCATCGGAGTATCTATGGCATCATTGGCAACCAGAACGCTCACCACCTGTTCACTCATAGTACCCGACTATAGTTCCTAGCTCATAGTACCCGACAGATAATCACTTATAAAAATCAAGATGGAATCCTCGTTGAAGATCAGCAAGATCAACCATATAAGAGAGCTATGGACTCATTAGTTGAGGACAAGCAAGGTCAATCAACCAGATCCATACTCGGTTTCAAAAAACAACCCTAACTGCTTGTTTCAATATCTTCCACGACTCACATGTGGGTATCTTCGACGACCCAGAGCTCGAGCACCGTATGGTCACCACCTTATGGGATCCTTCGCAGGTCACCTAGTGCTTCACTCATAGGCCGCTTCCTTGGTCCCTCATCCACCGTACGAGAAGCTCACCATTTAAATTGAACTGAGGCTGGTCAAGACCTCGGTCGACCTTGCTACGCGAGACGTCCTCCATTGACTCTCTGTCAAACAGCAGTTGCAACTTTATCAGTTAGGTCTCCACGACCTTAATCACAAGACGGTCAAAATGCTTCCCCAGCATTCTTGACATAAAACAGTCATTTACAAACAGATTACAAATACAGTTTTTATAATGAACTCTCGTCTTTCCACATTATCCCTCATTAATCCACATTACTTATTCCACATTCCGTTCATATGTGTACTCATTCTTATCCAATCTTATCATTTTCCATCTCATCACATCAGATTCATTCACATCACATATCATTTATTCACATGCCATCACATCTCATCCATTCACTCATATGGACGTCACATCATTTCATATACACATTCGCATTCATTATTCCACATCCACATTCGTACTTCCACATCCATACATCCACTTCCACATCCGCATTTATAGATACATATCCATTTCCACATCCATACATCCACTTCCACATGCATACATTCATACATCCGCGCATCCACTTCCACATGCATACATTCATACATCCGCGCATCCACATTTACATTCATACATCCATATCCACATCTATATTCATATATCCACACTTCCATTTTCACATCCACACATCCGCATTCATATTCATACATCCACATCCACATTCATATTCATACATCCATTTTCACACCCACATCCACATCCACACATCCACATCCATACATCCATATTTACATCTACATCCATACATCCATTTTCACATCCACATTCATACATCCATTTTCACATCCACATTCATACATCCATTTCCACATCCATACATCCACATTCACATCTACATCCATACATCCATTTTCACATTTACATTCATACATCTATTTCCACATCCACATCCACATCCACATCCATACATCTGTTGAGAGAGAGAGAGAGACACGTCATATGCATCCCCAAAAGGTGTGTTCAATACACACGAGAGATTGAGCATATATAGAGGAGACCCATCTATATATAGAGCACATCTATATATATAGTTCCAACACCCCCGCTCAAATAAGGGTCTCTAATTGTGGATGAAAAAAAAACCTTTGGGGGCTCAAGGGAAAAACCCACAGCTCTATATACACCTACCGTTATATTAAATTATTTCAAGTTACAAAAGAATTGTTCAAAGGAGCTACATCACTCCCAAATATACAATGGTGGCCACAAAGGGTCACTTGAAAGATATAAAACATCTTGAAAGAATTGTTGCATCGACTTTCGGCTTTTCTGTGAGTCATCAATTGAATACGACTTCTGCTTGTTATGACCTAGAATCATTGGCTTGAGTTCAAGTTTTCTGTGAGTCATCAATTGAATACGACTTCTGCTTGTTATGACCTAGAAGCATCATAAACTCAAAACAAAGAATCCACGTAAAGTGTTATGGAAAGATTATGAATGTGAAGTGCAATCACAATGCAATCACAATGTCGTAAGAGATGGTTCGCAACACCACTCTCAAGACAACATAGATACAAACGGTATGTAGATACGGACATAAATTACAAAAACAACTAAATGATTTATAGCTACAACTAAAAGAGAAAATAGATTCACTCATTGTCTTTGATATGTCTTTGTATTCTCTTAAAATTCAGGCAACATAGTCTGTAATCTCATTGTCTTTGTGATATGTCTTTACCTTCTCTTCAGATCTGGGCAGCATAATCTATAATATCATAAACTCAACAAAAAGTTGTATAATTATGTTATATACAAAATATCACAACATAAGCAGAATGCCATAAGAGACGGGTCTTGATGCCGCTCTATGGACAACATAGATACAAATGATACTAATGAAAAATGTGCGCATATGAAATCACAAATGTGTCATACAAATAACATATAGGAAAGGCAGCACTGAGATGAATATGAAAAAGGTACTATTGTCTTGGCACTAGAGATTGTCATTACTGAGATGCCACGAGTCAAAGTGACATAGTTAATGATATGATTACCAAGGCACCAAAATTAGAAACTCACCAAACCTATCAAAATTACCGAGGCTTGCATGCTTTAAATAATAATTGTCAAGTCCGCGAGACTGGTTGTAATGTAACAAGCAAAAGTAGAACACATGGTACCTTTATCTTGCAAAGGCTCCCGAGAAATAGTTGCATGCTTACAAAGCCTCTTGATGAGCAGTAGCAGCATGCTAAGCATCAATAAAGTCTTCTTTAGGCACAAGACAAACTTCCTCGAAGCCATAGAAAGAACAAATACACAACTTCCTTGTGAGAACAATCAAACGAGAGATCAACATCACCGCCGAGATGACCATGAGCAAGTAACTGTAACGATTCTGAAGTCATGATATAAAACGATCAGATCATCACCGAGAGGACCATGAGTAAGGAACTATCACAATTCTTAAGTCATGAGATAAAAGGATAATGAGATCATCACCGAGATGACCATGAGCACATAACTATACTCTTGTACTACCAAAGATTAGAGAATACGAAACAAATTCAAATAAACATTATGAGATCTAAATAATGAGATCATCACACTGAGATGACCATGAGCAAGTCTGTAAACGATTTTGAAGTCATGACCTGTCAATAAACACTAAAATAGAAAATGACACTCATTCTAGTTAGTAAGTCATATCTTTGCCATGGGAAAAATCTATGACATAAGATCAAACCTCCAATATTATGATTCAAGATAATGAGACAACTATAACTTGGATCAAACCTTCAGGATGACATGATATGAAAGTAAACCTCATAAGATGACGGGACGAGAAATCAAACCTCTGACGTCCATAGGTAGGATGACCATTCATGATGAAAAGGCGAACCTCTGACATGAAACAATAATTAGGATGTAGACACCTCTGGACGGGACGAAAAAGCAAACCTCTGACATGACGTACTTGAAAGTAAACCTCATAAGATGATAGGCCGAGAAATCAAACGTGTGACATTCACAATCAAGATAATAAACCTCATAAGATGACGGAATGAGAAATCAAACCTTTGACATCCGCGGGCAGCATGTAGCCAGGATGACATGATGCGAACATAAATCTCATAAGTTGATAGGACGAGAAATCAAACCTCTGACGGGAAGAGAAATCAAATCTCTGACATGTAGTCAGGATGACATGACGTGAACGTAAACCTCGTAAGATGACGGGACGAGAAATCAAACCTCTCGGGAAATATGCTCGACGGAATTTCTTGTTAGTTGCCATGGATTGAATTCCAAGACTTGACCACCATTGATCAGTCACATAAGGATATAGACCATCATTCTGATCATGAAAAGAGCTGCTCTACTGACCCTGTCCTCTCTCATGGCAAGACAAGATCACCCACATAGCCATTTAGACCTGCATGGTTGCATTGTCGACCACAAAAGACATTGATAGACTTAAATAAACCTAGTCAATCTGATGAGCCAAAGCCAAGGCACGGTGCATCCAATAACCATGGCATCATGGTAACAATCCATGGAAACGTAGTCAACCATCATTCACGAAACATGTAACCATCATCATGGAACAACACCATGGCATCATGGATACAATCCATGGAAACGTAGTCAACCGTCATGCACGAAACACATGGAAACGTAGTCAACCATCATGCACGAAACATGTAACCATCATCACGGAACAACACCATGGCATCATGAATAAAATCCATGGAAACACAATCAACCAATATAGATTAGCCAAGTGAACCAACATCAACGAAACATGTAGCTTGGAATGACCAACATCAACGAAACATGTAGCTTGGAATGACCAACATCAACAAAACATATAGCTTGGAATGACCAACATCAACGAAGCATATAACCATCACCATGGAACAACGATCCATGGAAACATAGTCAACCATCATCGAGAAAACATGTAACCATCATCGAGGAAACATGTAACCATCATCATGGAACAACACCATGGCATCATGGATACAATCCATGGAAACATAGACAACCATCATGCACGAAACATGTAACCATCATCATGGAACAACACCATGGCATCATGGATATAATCCATGGAAACATAGTCAACCATCATTCACGAAACATGTAACCATCATCACGGAACAACACCATGGCATCATGGATCCAATCCATGGAAATGTAGTCAACCATCATCTACGAAACATGTAACCATCATCATGGAACAACACCATGGCATCATGGATACAATCCATGGAAATGTAGTCAACCATCATCTACGAAACATGTAACCATCATCACGGAACAACACCATGGCATCATGGATACAATCCATGGAAACATGATCAACCAATATAGATTAGCCAAGTCGTGGTACATGGTTGTCCTAGTCCATAAACTTGCCTTTCTGGAGAATTAGACTCAAGGCTAGTTAAAGCATCGCGATTGATAAAGGAGCGAATAGTTCCAGTACTTTCTAATAGTAGTTATGCCATATTTCACCTCCCATCACCATCCTTTGCGTAATTTTTCTCAAATATTGATGTATGAGGTTCTGCATAAGATACTAAAGACCCCTCGCATGGCACTCATGGGTTACCCAATCATGCACACTATTGAACTTGTGCTGACCCGTGTGCATCATCACGCACATAGATGCACATGCAAGGAAGTGCAGAAACATGAAAGTGATGAAGTAGGAAATATTCTTTCTTACATAACAAGAGAATAGCAATGGAAACAGAAGGCATGACAAACCTGAAGATAACGGTGGAAATCCATGGTGCTCTGGATAACAGCACGTTCATGAAGAAAGCATCATCCCTGTTGTCTTTGTAAAATTTGTGCTTTCAAGACCTTGTCCGCACTGAGATGGCATGATCGAGTAGTTGTAGACAAGTAAAATTCAGTCCATCGAATAGGGACCTGTTTGCACAGAAACCTTCACCTGCACACCAGTGATTGGTAGAAGGGCTCTCAAAGCTCTGATGAGAGTAGAAACCTTATGACAATTTCAAGTCTGGCGTGTGCTCTGAGGTTGGCCTTGAGACGAATCGCTTTTCTTAGCACGTTTTCTTTCCATGTATCCCAAGCAAATCAAAAATTGTTGCGACAATATGCAAGGGCAACATAATGTCACCGAAGGGGACAAGAACAAGACTGACAGCCGCTAAATGTCAGAATAAGGCGGCTGCCTCAATTTGAAGGCGGCTGCCTCAACCTTTACGATGCTGTTTGAGAGATGCGCCCACAATGAAAAGTGACAAAAGCAACCTTTGCGCAATCCTGGGGTTCAACCGATGGAGATGGCCTGCCCGTGGCTATGACTGTGATAAATTTAGCGTGCAGTGGTCTAGCCCGACCTCTCTTTTCTGATCTTCCAACGGACGAGATGTCTCGCTAGTTTGACCCTACCAATGACCGTTTTGCTTTTAGGATCTGCTTCAGATGGAGAAGCTTTCTGCTGTAACGTGTGAGAGCGCAACCACCTGACCAGGCTGCTTTCAAAACCCGCTCTTTCATCCTTTTTGGAAGCCTTTGATGAGCGGTCTTCGTTCACGTTACCCATTTCGGCCTCTATGCGGTGTCAACCGCGCAAGGTTCAGTGACACCCGCGTAATGTGCTTTCTTCTGTCGACGTTGCATGGCCGCTCTTGATCGTCTCGCTACCGTGTTTCCTTCTTGTGCTTGTGTTTCGAAACACCTTCATCCTTCTTAGAGTCTCTTTCTAGGGTAAGGAGATGCTCCGGCGTGCGCACCTCCATAGCCAGGACAAAGAACCGTGGGTGGAAAGCTTCGCAGGCCTTAGGGTTACATAGAACAAAAGAACGATGACGCTCTGATACCATGTTGAGAGAGAGAGAGACACGTCATATGCATCCCCAAAAGGTGTGTTCAATACACACGAGAGATTGAGCATATATAGAGGAGACCCATCTATATATAGAGCACATCTATATATATAGTTCCAACATATATATATAGTTCCAACAACATCCACATCCACATCTGCATCCATTTCCACATCCATATTCATACATCCACATCCACATCCACATCTACATCCATACATCCATTTTCACATCCACATTCATACATCCATATCCACATACATACATCCACATCCACACATCCACATTCACATCCATACATCCATATCTACATTCCACATCTTCATCCATACATCCATTTTAACATCCACATTCATACATCCACATCCACATACATACATCCACATCCACATCTACATCTACATCCATACATCCATTTTCACATCCACATCCACTTACATACATCCACATCCACACATCCACATTCACATCCATACATCCATATCTACATTCCACATCTACATCCATACCCACATCCATTTACATCTATCTGATTCCTTTCACATCTTATTACATCTATTTATAGAATGTAGGAGAATTCTAATTTTTTTGATATAAAGATTCTTTACGAATCTAATTAGGCATAAAGACAACTTTAGTAGGAATAACACTTTTTTAAAAATACTTTTATGCATCTATTTAGGCATAAGTTCAATTTTAAGGAAAATAACACTTTCGAATTAAAAATAAACCTTTTATGCATTTTACTGTGCATAAATTCCATTTTAATGAGAATAACACTTTCAAAATAAAAATAACACTACTACATGTTAGCCTAATACCGGGGCTTATATCGGCGCTATTTAACGGGGTCTAAAAAAGCCTCGTCATCGGTATAAGCGCCGGTATAAGCGCCGGAACAGTACCGTCGGTATAAGCGCTGGGTGGTAATACCGACGCCTATACCGGCTAATATACCGACGCTCACGACGCTCACCGCAGGGGTAATACCGCCGACGCATAAACCGGCGTCTATACCGGTGCATATACCGGCGTATGTACCGGGGTCAATACCGGGGTGTATACCGACTATAATACCGAGAGAAATACCATTATATATACCGACATCAGTATCGGGGTATATACCGACGCTATAGCAGAATTTTTTTTTTGGGCAGAATAGTGCTGCCTGGCTGTTGCTTAGCTGCCTGCAATGAGCAGGATCAACAACAGCAAACAGACAGCACCATTCTGTCTAAAATAGAGCACAAAAACAACCGTGCTCGTTTGCATATTTTCCTGATCGACAAACAAGAAATTAAATTAAACATTAATACTCAAGAATGTTTTGATCATATTTCATTAGTTTGAAGGTCATCTTACATCATGGTAATGCCTCCCAATTGACGGTCTCTCCTTCTTCTTCAAGCATCTCAAACAAGGCCACAAGGCCATGTTTGTGAGCGTACTTCTCCTCTCGCCTACTTGGTGGGCGATTCATGGCCAACTCCTGCACACACGATTAACAATTATAACTTTTAGAAATCAAAATTTAGCCCACATACATACATTTAAATAAATAAAATTGCTACAAACACTTACGAATTCATGGCGCATGGTTTCGTAACCACCACTCCCGAGATGAGAAGCCCCTACTGTGCCATCCATTGCTAGGCCAAGACGGAGGTTTCGAGGTTCTTCCTTAAAAGCCGGCCATTTCTCTTCAATGTGTCTCCATGCGGGTGAGTCAGCAGGCACACGCATCACTTCATCTGTGGATCGAGTTGTGGCATGCCATGTCATCAAGCTTGCTATTGATTTGCACCTGAACATGCTTTTTATCCTTGGGATGATTGGAAAGTGCCTGAGAACCTTTACCGGGACAGCTTCCCCCTGAACATCTTCTCTATATCTGTTAGAGCCACAATGGGGACATTCTTGCAAATGCTCATATTCATTGCGGAAGAGGCAACAATCATTGCGACAAGCACCCTCAACATCTTCTCTATATCTGTTAGAGCCACAATGGGGACATTCTTGCAAATGCTCATATTCATTGCGGAAGAGGCAACAATCATTGCGACAAGCATGAATATTATTGTAATCCATGCCTATGGATTTCAATAACTTCTTCGCATCTGCACGAGATGGAGGCATCTCGTTGCCAGGGGGCAATATCTGATCTTTCAAAAGCCTGCAAGTATGGCAATATCTGATCGTTACTATTAAGATTTTCTCAAATACAAGTCGATAATTTATCATTTCAACAGTAGGTGTAATCTCCAAAAAAAGACCTTACTTGAATAGTTCAGTGACACTTGTATTAGACCATCCAAAAATTGACTGCAAATTTAGCATCGTAAGAGATGCACGCAATACAGATATGTTGGCACCATTGTATAATGGAAGGCGTGCAAGTTTACGCATGGCCTCTTCCTCTGGTTCATAATTTGACCGTTGAGAATGTCGTGGTTCATGATCTTCATGTTCATGCTCCTCGAAGAGAGCTTCTTGTTGCTCGATGAAGGCATCCAACATTTCTTCCATTGGACCTTCTTCCATTTCCTGACCTTCTTCCATTCCCTCGGGTGCTGTTAATTGAGCTCCATCTGTCACTCCCTCCTGCGATATCCTCATCCTTTGTTGGGGACGAGAATTCACAGGCGCAATGTTATCAAGATGCGGCTGCACACTTGCTTGGTTGTACGATTGAAACCGTAAATTTTGCAAGCGCTCCATTGGAAATATGCCAGCGTCATGAACATGCTCGTTGCAAATCCTTCGTTTTCGAAAGATTTGGTACTTACATCGCATGCATGGACACGCTATTCTCTCTTCAAGATTGAGAGGCTCCATCTAGCAGGATAACATGTATATGCAGCTCATTAAACACAAATCATTATGCATTACACAAAGCACTATGTAAACCATAAAACAGGGCTTCTTTTTCCCAGCCATGTTTGAAAATTAAATAGAATTTGAACAAGGATGGAGAGAGAAGCTATCTCTATTCATAAATAGCTATTTATAAAGGCCTTATGTAATAATCTAAATACATAGTATAAGTATAAGCTTGCATAATAAGGCTGCAAGACTTATGCATAAGCTCTATGCATAAGCATTATGCATAAGTCTTATGCATAAGCCATATGCATAAGCTCTATGCATAAGCCATATGCATCAGTCTTATGCACACGCTCTATGCATAAGTCTTATGCATAAGCCATATGCACACGCTCTATGCATAAGTCGTATGCATAAGCCATAAGCTCTATGCATAAACCCTAAACCCTCATTCAAGATGCCCTTGCCTTTTCTTTGCTCGTAGTCACCATAATTCTTTTCTGTGCGGGACAGCTGAAAGTAGTAATTTGGCTCTAAAACGCAAAATATATGTCAGAATTAGGATTTTGACGGCTCTATAGAAAGCTAACGGAAGATAGAACCTACCCCTAAAAGCATTTTGATTCAGTCAAAGTGGAAGTATATTCTGTTTGACTTTGACCAGAAAGTCAACATGACTACTTTGACCGAGATTGTGATATCCGATTAAGGGGTTCTATGGCTCATTTGAATAGAGTCGTGTAATCACTCGGACCTAATCACTCGGACCTAATCCCAAAGGAGTAGAATAGAGTCGTGTAATCACTCGGACCTAATCCCAAAAACCCTAGGACTGAATTAGGGTTTTGTAAAATCCCAGAAATTCCCAAAATTTGCTCCCAAAGCTCAATCCGGCTACAAATGATTGGTGTTTCTCCCCTTGGTAGTTGTGAATAACTCTTCAAGTATATCCATGGGGTAAATCTCCAATCAATAAGCTTGTTTGGCTCCCTTGTTGGAAAAATTCCGCCAGAGTCTCCTTTGTAATTGGAACCAAATCTCAAATGAAAATGCAACTTCTCAAATCACAATGCAAATACTCTTTGTATCCCACAATGTCATGAAAGATCATATGCACTCTTTGTCCATCAAAGCATTTGCAATATCCACACAATATGACGGAAAAGGGGCCCCATTGCCCAAATGCATCCACAAAGTCGATGGTGAGGATTGTTGAGGACGCGCGTTGAAGCTTGCCGATCTCCCGGCCAAGCTCTTCTCACCCCTTCACCGAGTTTTCCTCCAAGGTGAAGGTTGAGGCCATTTCTTCACACCGGTGTACCTAATCCCCCTTTGTACCGCTTTACCAAGCAATCACGGCACAAAGAGTTCAAGCCATTCTCCCCTTGGCCTCTCCAACCAATGCCAAGGTACCCTCACACATTGCTAGATTCTATAGAAACTTGAAGTGGTAGCAATGGTGAGTGTAGGTACAAAATGATGTGGATAATATCAAATGATAGAACAAGTTTGTTGGCTTACAAGTATTGAGCATGACTCATGCCCTTTTACAATTTAGAACTCATCAATAAAGCATGGACTCATGCCTCAATCCATCATCCAAAAGCTCCAACACAAACCAACAATTCACAATGCCCTCACCATGGTATTTGCATAAGCATTTGTTAACCACAATCAAGGCATTTGCAATTGCATTCCAACAATCCCTAAGCCATAAGTCTTATGCACACGCTCTATGCAATTACGCTCTATGCATAAGCCTTATGCACACGCTCTATGCATAAGCCATATGCACACGCTCTATGCATAAGACTTATGCATAAGCTCTATGCATAAGCCATATGCATAAGTCTTATACATAAGCCATATGCATAAGTCTTATGCGTACGCTCTATGCATAAGCCATATGCATAAGCTCTATGCATAAGCCATATGCATAAGTCTTATGCATACGCTCTATGCATGTCTTATGCATATGCTCTATGCAAGACTTATGCATAAGCTCTATGCTATATGCCTTATGCACTATGCTAACCCTTAATCCCATCACCCAATGGTGTAATAAACATGATCTTGTTTTACATGGATAATAGATCTTACCTTGATAACATATATAAACTCTATGAATAAAGAGAATACCTTATGCATAGAAAAACAGAGCATAAGACTTATATGTTATATGTATAAGAGAGTAAAAACATTCAAAAAGCTTTCAACAAGAAGGCTACGCAAGCTCTATGTACAATGTCCATGCAAGCTTTCAAGAAACCTATGCATAGAGATTTTATAAGCTTGTAAGAAACCTATGCATAGGGATTTTATAAGCTTGCAAACTCTATGCATAAAGCCTATGCATAGAGCTTATGCATAGAGATTTCACAAGCTCACAAGCTCTATGAATAGAGCTTATGCGCATAAAGCTTGCAAGAAGGCTATGCATAGAGATTGCAAGCTTATGATAGGTTTTATGCATAGATATTAAATTAATCCTATGTGTAAGCTTACAAGAACCCAAAACTAACCCTAAACCATAAAACAGGGATGCAATAATTCATAGAAAATAGCATAAACAAGAAAAATCGAAAGAGGATCTACCTCTTTTTTGCAAAGCTGAAGGAGAGGATTGGTGAAAGATTGGTGAGGTGAAAGAGCTGCGTCGGTATAGTCGTCGGTAGCGTCGGGATACGAAAATTTGAAAAAACCCCGCCCTACAATACTCCTCCAACATTACGATGGACATACCGACGTTCGACATTTGCGTCGGTATTTTAGCGTCGGTATGCCCTCAAGCTCTTGTGGTGTAAATCTTTTATGCATCTAACTTTGCATAAATTAATTTCAATGAAAATAAAACTTTTAAAATAAAAATAAATCTTTTATGCATCTTTCTATGCATAAAATCAATATTGATAAGAATAACTCTTTTGGAATAAAAATAAAATTCTATATGCATCTATTTATGCATAAAGTCAAAATTGATGAAAATAACTCTTTTGAAATAAAAATAAAATTCTTTATGCATCTATTTATGCATAAAATCAAAATTGATAAAAATAACTCTTTTGAATTAAAAATAAAATTTTTTATACATCTATTTATGCATAAAATCAAAATTGATGAGAATAGCACTTTTGGATTAAAATAAATTCTTTATGCATCTTTCCATGCATAAGTCCAATTTAGTAGGAATTACACTTTTAGAATAAAAGAATTTCTCTTATGCATCTAATTTATGCATTAAATCCATTTATGATGAAAATCAGGGATTTCACTAACGTAAACGAGAACATGTGAACATGTTAATAACATATATTAATAACACAAAAAATCTTGTGATCACATCTTATATATATATTCACAAAGCTTTCACAAGGGCCTAAAAAAATTATCTTTGTCGGGCATAAAAAATCTTCTTAGGTGGCCACTGACCTGTTATTATGTGAAGATGGTAACATGAGAACATGAGAATAGCTTATTCCCATGTGTAGCCAAGCTTTTAAGGGGTTCCCAAATGGCAAGTGACCTGTTATTTTGTGAACGGTAACATGAGAACATGTGAATAACTTGTTCACATGTGTTATTATCATAAAAAATCTTGTGATCACGTGAATATTAAATCCCTGATGAAAATCACACTTTTAATATAAAAAATATCTTTTATGCATATGTTTATGTATACAAATCATTTATGATGAAAATCACTCTTTTAATATAAAAGAATTTCTTTTATGCATCTATTTATGCATAAAATCATTTATGATGAAAATCACACTTTTAATATATAAAAAATATCTTTTATGCATATGTTTATGCATACAAATCATTTATGATGAAAATCACTCTTTTAATATAAAAGAATTTCTTTTATGCATCTAATTTATGCATAAAATTATTTATGATTAAAATCACACTTTTATAATCAGAATAATAATTTCAATATACTTCCTTCTATGCATAGAACTAAATTCTAAAGAAAGTAACGCTTTTTTACTAAAATATTTTTAGTATGTATTTTCTTATACCTAGGATGAAAATTAACACTTTAAGAATACATATACGATGGGAATTACTCTTTTTGAATAAAAAAAATAAAACTTATTTTTACATAATTTTAGAAAATTTTGCCATAACCTCCTTTGTATGGCTGACCATTTTTCAATTATTAACTCCCTAAAATCAATTAGAATTTCACCAAGAGTATTTAAATCATTCTAATGTAAACATTTTCTACTTATCAACAAAGAGAAACATTATGAAAACTTGATTTTATCCATTAATCATTCATCTAGGATAAAGAATGGTTGGATTTACTAAAGAAGAGGGAAATGCCTTTTTTCAATGAGGCATAACATCATAGTCATTTTAGAGAAGACAAAAGTCATAAAAAACCATAAAATTTAAGCATACATGGGAATTTATATATTTCCTTACTTCCATTCATCAATTAACTTCAATAGCATTAAAAAGCCATTCCAATTAAGCTTCTCAAGCTTGACAGGGGTTGAGAGAAGAGAGAAACATTGAGAAATTATGGAAAAAGATCAAAATTCACACTTTACCTTACAAATTGCTTGATTTTTTGATCACGGTAGAGGCCCCCAACCAATCAATTGGTTTGGTGTGTTGATGGAGCCACCAATGGAGATTGAAGAAGGAGGAAAGCTCTAATTTCTTCAATTTGGAGAGAATTTTAGAGAATAGTAAAAATTATCATTATTTCAGCATAATTCTGGCATAGTATAATTCACCTATTTTTTTACAAATAACTCGGGTTCTATTTATAGGAGAGGGAGGCTCTAACCAAGACCAACTGATTTCTAGAATTTTTCAGATTCAGTTTGGTTGAATTTGGACTAGATTTGGACCTAGTTTGGCTCCTTTTTTATTCAGTTTTGATTCGGTTTGATCCAAGAGAGAGTTGAGTTTAAAACTCATTCAAGCATGTGAAGTAGGCACCTCCTTGAAGGGACTCCCCTTCCTTACACATGTGTCAAAATGGAATCATTATACCCAAAATATCTCATTTTTTCTAGTAATACTCATAGTTTTTTACTAATAACCCTTGTACATAGTCAACTCTTCATCTTATGTGAGCATTTACTCATTTTTGGGTATTTTTCTTTTACAAATTGGATTTATCTCCTCCCCACACATGGATTGATCTTATTGGCCCATAGGAACCTTAATTTAAAATTTTGAAGAAATCTTGACCCTCTCGGGATAAGGCCTCTTGAACAGATTATACTTGATTTCTAATGCACCTTCTGAAATATTTTTGAACTTCTCTTTCGGGGGAACTTATTTTAATAAGAAGATATATTTTTCCATCCAAAAATATTTAGAAACTGAATTACCACTCTCTAGAAGATTTTCTCTCTCTAGGTCAAAACTGGTAGAAACAAGATCTTTTATATTACTGAAGAGGGATTTAACTACAAGGGAATATACTGGACATCCTGAGAGGCTAGGGAGAAATCTTACAAATAGAATGTGGGAGGAATTTCAAATATGACTATTAAGCTAGAGTAAATAAGAATGAAAGTGTGGATATCAGTGATCTTAGGAGGATCTTAGTAGGGGGTTTTAATAGCTACAAGAGAATCCTAGTTCAAGCAAAATTGGCTCACTAGAAAATTCAATCTTTGGACTATGAAGTCTAATCGTTAGGTCCAGAATCCAAATGCTAGGTCTAATCGCCCAAAAATGAGTAGCCAAATCATGGGTAGTTTTGGTATCCAGAGCTATAAATGGTAAGAGAATCAACTAAATGGGTAGCTATGCTATTACTAATTGAATTTGCCAGAGGATATCAAGGGAATGTGCACATTGAATGCGCAAAAATTTAGGAAATTTGTCAAACTCTGATAGTCAGCTCAAGTATTGACATGTTGGAAATTTAATCATTGGACAATCCAATCATAGACCTACTCATGGCTTCCAATCACTTCAAAAAGTGTAATTGTCGTACAACCAATCAAGTGTATGAGAAACTATTGAAGCTCAACGTCGAGACTGCTAAATCTTACAATCAGATGCATATACCAGTCATCAATATGTTGATTAATTGTGTGTAAACAACGATGTACAACCAGTCATCTCATTGCTTGTCTAATTGCTAAACAATTTAGTCAACATTTGTCACACCTGAGGTCCGATCGTCGATTAGTGAAGTTCAATCGTTTACCACTCTGATTATCAAAAACTTCATTGTCTTGTGTTCAATATCTCGATCGAAGTAGTCCAATTAATCGATAGATATTCCATGGACAAAATTTCTAGAACTTCACACTGGTTTTTAGAGTTTTTTAAATCTGTAAGGGAACTCAAGGACCCCTAGAAGACTTGTTATTCCTTAAGCATATAAAAACAGTCTTCATAAAAAAAACCTTCAAAAATCTAAAAATATTTGGAAATCAAGAAAAATCCATAAAAAATGACCTTTGCAAGTAACTATGGCATTGAAACAAAGTTCTTATGCATTTATGTTTAGCTTGAATCATTACAAATTTGTACTCAAACTCAAATTTTGGACATCAAACATTATTGTACACACCAACATTATGGAGTGAGATAGAACTAAGAGCTAATTTAACCACCCTAATAGCTCTTGATTCCAATTTGGAAGTAAACTAGGAATCCTTTATAATGGAGGATAGGAGATCATGATTGTGGGGATTACCCTAATTGAGCTTCTAAACTCGGATGTGGCTAAATGATATCCTGTACTGTTTAGAGGGGAGTCATTTGAAGGGAACCAAAAGTCCCTAAGCTAGAATACTTATGGGTGAGAGAAGGGCCACAAGGCTAGGCTAGCAACGTGAAGCATACATCTTACAACTTTACAAGTTCCACACAACTAAACAAGCCCCAATCTTCATTAACACGAATAGGATACTCCTCGAGATATGGCCAATGCTGTCAATGCGCAAAATTGAGCCAGATCTCTTAGACAACCCACAAACGGCATTAGCAGGCTAGTGGAAACTACTAGTTCTATCTGGTCTCCGATGGGGAACAATGTATACCCCAACAACGGACAGCGAGAAGTTAAACCATTGGCCATTGCTAATGAGATAAAAAGACCCAAAAGATTACAAGAGCTACTAGAGCTCAAATTGAGCCAATAAGTACTTAGCTCCCTAATGTCATTGATAAATTCATTTTGAGGAGGCTAGAGTCCACGATGAAGTAATGGTGATGTATGAGGATGCACTATAAGAGGAATATGGTATAGTCACCTGATGTATCTCTGCGAGATAGTGAGAGAGATGCAATATCATTTTTTTCTAGTACGCCGCTAGTGTCTCGCGCGACAGCCATGTATATAGCCGCATTATTAATTAATGCACTAATGAATTATGCATAAAGCATTAAGATTATGCATAATGCATTATGTATAATGCATTAAGCTTATAAGTCCATATTAGGAAATTTGAAAAAATCCTAATTTTCATTTTCATACGTTTAGGATAAATTAGCCAATAATAGGACAATAAAATGTATTAACTTCTTTTCTCCAAAGTGCATATTTGTGATAGTGAAGCTTACAATAAGTATATTATATTTAAGGACAATATTATAGGAATTCTTTATTTAAAATAAACATTTTATACCACAAATTTTGTGATCACAGTCATCATGTTGTCTCAACAATACATTGAAGAAAATATAGAAAATAAATTATTGATTAATTCAACAAAGTCATTAATTAACAACAAACCCTTTGCAAAGATAACATGTCCTACTCCAAACTCAAAGTTCACAAATATCTTCATTTCCATGAACTCGAGATTACATTCACGAACATTACTCAATCATTGAGTTTGTCAACTTGATGACATCCTTATGCCTATTCATATAGCTACCAATATTCTTAGCTCACAAATATATTCACTTCCATGAACTCAACATAACATCCATTAACATGTTAGCCAAAGATAATAATGGAGACAGAAAAAATGACATTTGTAAATCTAAGAAAAAATAATTGTTTATTAAATATAAGGCCTTAACAATGATACTTACAAATTGCCATGACTTACAAGACCAACGCTCATAAAAATATAATTATAGATAGACCAATTATTAAATATAATGCCTTAACAATGACACTTACAAATTGCCATGATTATAAAAAGGACCAATGCTCATTTTAAAAAACAAATTGAATAAAACATAATGACAAATGATGGAAACTTAACATTGATAACACATTGCAATTAAATGATGGAAACTTAACATTGATAACACATTGCAATTAAATGATGGAAACTTAACATTGATAACACATTGCAATTAAAACTCACAGTCAGCAAAGAGTTAATCTCCTGCCTCGAGGTTACATATAGATTCAACATAAACATATCCATATTCAAGGTTATTGATGACATGTGAGTTTGTTTACGCCAAGGTGGAAAAGATGGAGAAAACACGTATCTCACATTTCCTTTCTAATTGGAACCCCTACAACTATTAATGTAACCTGCCACATTTCTATCTCGAACATCACCCACTATATAGACTTAATCCTCTTCAATGTCAACTATTGGGTCCTCAAGAATGAAGTACCTCCTTGATCTAGGGTACATGGAACACAACACATTCCATTCATCATGAAGAAATTGAAATCCTCAATAGTGCAACAAAGATCGGCCAAGAGGAACACTTGATTGGATGAATATCCCTTCACTAGCACCCACAATTATCGAGTTCTTAACCATGAAGGAAACGTCATTAAGGTAAAAGACTTCACCATTTTAAATTGGCCAATGAGATGGTTGTAAATGGTCATCATTGCTATTATAAAGGCAAAGTGGAGAAACTTAAAATATCCGCTACTACTGTGAAAACAACAAAAATTCATGATCATTAGTGTTTACACTAGGCTAAATAATAGAAAAGAACCCAATTAGAGTTTGCACTTGTAGTATGCTTGGATTTGTTACATGAAACCCTTAGGTGCAGTTCTTATGATGACCCTTTTCTTATAACCTAGTTGTTCGGCATAGTGCATTACAACCATTTCATTTAGTTTTGACATTGGTGGTATTTTTTTCAATATCTTTAATTGTGCAATACTTAGAGTCGATGGAGGAGAGTGTATTGTTCTTGAAAATGTAACTTCTAACTAAAGTTATCTTTATGCCTAATTAGATGTGTAAAGAATCTTTATATCAAAAAAATTAGAATTCTCCTACATTCTATAAATAGATGTGATAAGATGTGATAGGAATCAGATAGATGTAAATGGATGTGGGTATGGATGTGGATGTATGGATGTAGATGTGGAATGTGGATATGGATGTATGGATGTGAATGTGGATGTGGATGTATGAATGTGGATGTGAAAATGGATGTGTGGATGTAGATGTAGATGTGGATGTGGATGTGGATGTATGTATGTAGATGTGGATGTGAAAATGGATGTATGGATGTAGATGTGTAATGTGGATATGGATGTATGGATGTGAATGTGGATGTGTGGATGTGGATGTATGTATGTGGATGTGGATGTATGAATGTGGATGTGAAAATGGATGTATGGATGTAGATGTGGATGTGGATGTATGGATGTGGATGTGGATGTGGATGTGGATGTGGATGTGAAAATGGATGTATGAATGTGGATGTGGAAATGGATATATGGATGTAGATGTGAATGTGGATGTATGGATGTGGATGTGGATGTATGAATGTGGATGTAAAAATAGATGTATGAATGTGGATGTGAAAATGGATGTATGGATGTAGATGTAAATGTGGATGTATGGATGTGGATGTCTGGATGTGGATGTATGGATGTGGATGTATGAATGTGGATGTGGAAATGGATGTATGAATGTGAATGTGGATGTGGATGTATGAATATGAATGCAGATGTGTGGATGTGGAAATGAAAGTGTGGATGTATGAATATAGATGTGGATATGGATGTATGAATGTAAATGTGGATGTGTGGATGTATGAATGTATGAATGTGGAAGTGGATGTATGGATGTGGATATGGATATGTATGTATGAATGCGGATGTGGAAGTGGATGTATGGATGTGCGAATGTGTATATGAAATGATGTGACGTCGATATAAGTGAATGGATGAGACGTCGATATAAGTGAATGGAAGTACGAATGTGGATGTGTATGTGTATGGATGTGGAAGTACAAATGTGGATGTGTATGTGGAATAATGAATGCGAATGTGTATATGAAATGATGTGACGTCGATATAAGTGAATGGATGAGACGTGATGGCATGTGAATTGGGGTGTGAATAAATGATATGTGATGTGAATGAATCTGATGTGATGAGATGGAAAATGATGTGATTGGATAAGAATGAGTACACATATGAACGGAATGTGGAATAAGTAACATGGATTGATGAGGGATAATGTGGAAAGACGAGAGTTCATTATAGAAACTGTATTTGTAATTTGTTTGTAAATTGTTATATGTCAAGAATGCTGGGGAAGCATTTTGACCGTCTTGTGATTAAGGTCATGGAGACCTAACTGATAAAGTTGCAACTATTGAGATGGAGAGTCAAAGGAGGACGTCTCGCGTAGCAAGGTCGACCGAGGTCTTGACCCCAACCGAGGTCTTGACCAACCTCGGTTCGATTTAAATGGTGAGCTTCTAGTACGGTGGATGAGGGACCAAGGAAGCGGCCTATGAGTGAAGCGCTAGGTGACCTGCGAGAAGGATCTTAGAGGGTGCTGACCATACGGTGCTCAGGCTCTGGGTCACCGAAGATACCCACACATGCGTCGTGGAAGATATTGGAACAAGGAGTAAGAGTTGTTTTCTGAAATCGAGTATGGATCTGGTTGATTGACCTTGCTGGTCCTCAACTGATGAGTCCATAGCTCTCTTATATGGATCTATTGGTTGATCTTGCTGATCTTCAACTAGGATTCCATCTTGATTTTTATAAATGATTATCTGCCGGGTACTATGAGCTAGGAACTATAGAAAAGGCCCCTGAGTGAACAGGTGGTGAGCGTTCTGGTTGCCAATGATGCCATAGATACTCCGATGAAGGAATGATTGGAAATTAAGATTTAACCAGATACTTGGAAGTTTATGATTAGTAACACTATGATTTCATTAAATGACTGAATTAAATACATTTGAATCTAGGAAAAAGGCAATTTCATATTGGGTGTGTAAGTGGTGTGACTGGAGTGAAATTTGCTTGAGAATCTTGCTAGGGGGCCTGGGAACTCTTTTCCCTGGTACCCGGGACAAAACCTAACCAAATTCCTAATTGGATCCCATCACTACAGTGGTTGGGCGGTTGGCTAGGGCGGTTGGCTAACCCATGGGGCTGATGGGGCTAGGCTAGACTGATGGATCCGCCGCCATAAATCGAGACTCAATTTTTGTTTAGTTCGATAGATGAAGTAAATCCCGGACAAAAATTGCTCTATGGAAAAGAATCAACGGCTCGGCCTCTCAATAAGGAAAAAAGCATTGGTCTCTATGATCCAATGTACAAGCTTCTTCTCTAATCTAGCTATGGGACTTACGGGTTCGGTCAGATGAGCTCAGTTACTTAAAGCTTTTGACTACGTTAGGGAAAAGTTATCCTGGTGGAATCTCCCGTGCTTTCCGGGCAAAGGAAGTTTTTTCGGGTTCGGTTTTGGAAAAACCGATGGTGGATTAGTCTCTTGTCCTCCGTGGGCGAGGCCCGAGTGTGGGACCCTTCCTCGCGCAAGAAGTGCTACTTCCGCTGCTAGCACCCCTGAAATTGTTGCACGATGGGGACAGGGATCTTACACTATTTCTTTCAATCATTACTATTATTAATCATGTTTCCAGCCAACTATCTAATAAGATTCTCTCTCTCTCTCTCTCTCTCCCTTTTTCTCAAGCTCTCTTCTCCTATTTGCGAATACAATAGAGGGTAGTGTTCAAGACAAATCTTTATCCTCTTATCTTTTGAATAGGCATCCCATGTGCCTGACATCTCATTAGGCTTTTTGTACCATGGACAGCATGCTCTCAACCTTCTCCCTTGACGGTGCGAATAGAATCGTCCAGTAGGGTCCCTCATCCCTAGGGCACCATTCCTTACAATTGTAAGAACAGTAAGTGACAGTATCAAAGGGCAAGGACATTATAGATGGCAGAGCAGTGCGCTCGCATGTCTTCAAGAAGCTTGTGAAGACTTTCTTATAGACTTCATGAAAGATACCTTCATATGTGCTGCCCATGCAAGAAGAGTCACTTTGATGGACAGAGATATGACATTTGTTAGCAAGGTTAGGTACATGTTTGATAAATTTCTTCATCTCTCAATGAAGGATAAGAAAGGCTTTGAGATCCTTGCAATTCCCCCAGTATTGAAAAGGAAATCAAAGGCAGATGATATTAAAGTTGAAGAAGTTACTTCCCCTCCCAAGAAGAAGAAGAAAATAAAGTTGGTTAAGAAATCTAAGCCAGATAATATGAGTTCTAAGGAGGAGGAGGAGGTGAAGGAATTGAAAAGGTCTCACATGTGTATGATAGCTTAGAGACCCTTGTGCAGATGGAGAAGGCCAATACTCAAGGGCTTGCCCAAGTGCCAGGCAGCTAATGTGCAATGTTGGCACAGTGGAGGAATACTATCTCTATATTACACCTGGGGACCTCTACATGCTTGTAGAGAAGGATAGGGAGATCAATGATAGTGTTGTTTTCATGTGTATAAGGTATGACTACATTTTTCTCATATGTATTTTTTCTTATATCTTTATTTTCTCATATGTTAATATTTTCTCATATTTTGTTCATTCCTTCATAAACTCTTGTAGGGCACTTATAAAGGAATTGCTTCCAAATCAAGTCAACAAAATATTCATTTGTGATCCCTTAGTGGTGTCGCTTTCATTGATTGATATGAAGAAGAAGACTTCCAAAGCTGGCATCCTATTTCAGGCCAATGAGAAATAAGAACATTTGTTTGTTGTTTTGCCATATGTAGAGAGGTTCATCTCTAACTAATGATGATTCCTTTGTGTTTAAATATTTTACATACAATATTTGCTTTCTAAATTATATCTATTTTTTTTCTAGTGGGCACTAGAGTGCCTCTGTCATTAATCTTCTGATGAGAAGAGCTGTTATTTTCTTGAACTGCCTAACTAGCATGCATGGGCAGATTAAATTGTAAGTAGTTCTCCTTAATAACTTGAATATTGAGCTTTATAATTTATTTTTCCTTATATTCAAATTTGGTTTTTAATAGGACATGTAAGAGAGCTATTGTGGCTATAAAAAGGAGGCAAAGTATAAGTTTCTAAATCAGCCAGTGGCTTTCCAAAAAGATTCTACCTCATGTGGATGTCATGTTATTGCCAATGTGTGAAAATATCTTTTATCTAAATATACTGAGATTGATAGTAATGTAGGTTAAATTAAAAACCCACTATTTTTGCAGTAAATTTTTACTTAATTTTTCAACTTATTTTCTATAGTTCTTGGTTTTTAAATCTGAGAAGTTCTCTTATTTGACAGACTCTTGGATCTCACGAGTTTTGGATGTGGAGTGTTTGTGCAAGAGCTATCAATATTATTTTGAATAATTAAATTACTCTAAATAATCCAGATTCTCCACCACTCCCAAGGCAAGCCTCTCCATCTAAGAAGAAGAAGAAAGTGCCTATACATTCACCCCTAAAGCATTTTATGTTTAAGCAAGGAGCTCTACAAAAAGAAACCAAGGGTGCTCCTCCTCAATAAGGCACATATAAAGAAACCAAACAGGAAATACCTCAAAGAAAAGTGGTCCTCAAGTGGGTGCCAAGAAGGGTGTTGGCAAGAAAGCTAAGAAGGAACTCAAGTTCAAGTTTACAAAAAAGGAGGAGGCCAAAAAACCAGAGAAGACAAAGGGGGACATGGAGACAAAGGAGGCCACAAAACCAAAGAAAACAAAGGGGGACATGGAGACAAAGGAGGCCACAAAACCAGAGAAAACAAAAGGGGGACATGGAGACAAAACCAAAGGAGATGGAGACAAAATAGAAAGATTCATTCTCCTCCCTATTTATCACTGTAAATATTTGTAAATTTTCTTCTAATTTTATAATCTTGTCTGTAAAGATTGAGAAATTCTCTTCTCATTTTGTGATGTTTTTTTACTCAAAACACATTTGTGCTTGAGTTTGTAATGGTTTTGAGATATTGTGCCATAATTGTCATCTCGTGACTCGAGTACATCTCTAAAAGTAAAATATTAGAACTCTTAAAAAGAGGTCTGAATATTGTAATTCTAAAAGAACAACATAAAAAATTACAAAGACACAGCAATTACAAGACAAAACTTTTCATTGATGAATTACATACGTAAATTTACAAAATCCCAAGAGTAAATAGACTTCATAAAAAAACTCCAAAGCTTTCTTATTAAGTCATGCTTATACAATCATATTCCCAATCAGCTTCAGCCTTCGAATCTTTCTATTCTTCACCTTGAACTGTGCCCCCACTTATATACTCACTTCCCATGATATTGAGGTGCTCCCTAATATTTAGTAGACTCCAATTCCTGCTTGCACTTACAATTTTCAGCACACCACTGGGCAACCTAACACATATGTCAACAGGCAAAACAACTTGTTCATCTTCTTGCAATTGGACCCAACTACTATTTTTCTTCATCCACCGTTTGTAATAAAAGCAAATGTACAAGGTAGCGCGAGCTTTAAGATACCAAAATGTAACATTGGAATCTACTATTTTGCACTTGAATGTATCATCGTTAGGCTGCCCCCCTCTACAATCTTCCACTCCTCTCCAAGCAAGGCAACCATGTCATCACATAGTACTTTCTTGCACACAAACGTGGTAAGTGTTTGTGAGAAAGTAAATTGATTGAACATCTTAACAAAAAGGTGAATTGGACATACCCAACTAAGACCCACACATCGAGATGGATTTGTAAACTTCAAAGATCCTTGTATGTCATAAAGCTTCTTTGATTTCATGACCATAACCGTCCAAGCATTTGTTGAGATTCAAGCTCGATGTTAGCTTGTGCCAACTACACCATGTGCTGGCATGTTAGGTAGCAGCATGTGTGAGACATAAATGACCGCGTCCAGCTAGTCATAGTGTGTGGACATTAGCTAGGGTGAGCTGTGTGTGGACACAACTCAAATGTGTGTTGTGTATTATGGATTATGGCTTTATGCATTGTGTGAGAAGGGAGATGGCTTCCCTCTATGGTTAGGGTTTGCAATATACATTAGGGTTTTCTCTTGTGTGTGTGTCTACTCTCCCTCTACCTGCTTTTCATCATGGTATCAGAGCCTTGTGCTTTCTATTAGGGTTTATGAGTGAGTGAGAGAAGAGGGAGAAGAAGTTGTGAGTGAGAGAAGAGGGAGAAGAAGCTATGAAGCTTGCCATTAATGCTATGAAGCTTGGAACACACCAATTTCTATCAGATCTGAGAGCTTGGCCTACCGGGTAAGGACTACTAAACACCCTTGAGCAGATTACAGGTGATTCAAGCACAAACAAGGCAAATTAGGGTTGCCCAAAGTAAAAGAAAATTCTGGTTTTTGCCATTGGAGCTTGGAAGCGGTGATGTATTGTGAAAATGGATGCAAATCTAACAAAGAAACATGTATCTGGAAAATGGGAATGTATTGGAAACTCATGTGCAAGCCCTACAATGAATTTGGAGCAAGTATGATGCATTTGAGTGATTGAAAAATTACTGTTTTTGAAGCTCTCAAAAACAGAGAAGAGAGGTCGATTTTTGATGAAATTAGAGCTAGTTTTTTGCAAAAATCAGAGAATTGATGGGTTGTACACATGCCTTGGAGTGTTAGGAAACTATACATGCTCTCAATTGACACTACAAACATCCCAAATTCCCTCAGGAGTAGGTGACACAGCCATATATGCAGAAACAGAGCACTTTTTCACATTTTTACTAAGTGGAGACCACAAATCAAGTGTTGTGTTTGATAAATTCCAAAATTGACTTAGCAACTGTGTGGTACATACACTTGAGAAAGAAGCTATATGATTGGTAAGAGAAATGATGAATAATGGAGCTAGAAATGAGCTGATTAAATAGGCTGTCTACTGTGATTAGTGAAACAGAGTGTGATTAATTGGCTAATTACTCTCTCATCTTACACAATTGGTCTAATTCCTTTTACATAGAGTTAGTGGACATCATTGCTAAGCTAATGAATGCCTTGTCTCCCAATTTGGACAAGCATTGAAGAAATTAGAGCAATTCTACTACTAGTTTTTACTAGTTTTTCTTGTTTTTCTCAAAACAGAGAAGGGGGTTTGACAAAATTGGTATGTACGCACCTTGGTTGGTGTTGATATGAAACATTGAGCTTGTTTAGGTGTCAATGAAAGTTATCCACACTTGATTGAACCACTACATTGTAATTTGAAGCCTTGGAAAGCACACCAAAACAGGGTACCTTGGACTGCCTATGCCAGTTCATTTTGGATGCAATCAATTTGATTTTCTACATCAAAAGTGAAGTTTGTTGACTACTTTGGAGTATCTGGAACACTTATTAGAGTGTGGTTGAGCTGAGGAAGGCTCGTTTATAGATTTGGATGTGTGCGGAAGGTGCATTTGCATTGAGCAAATATGTCTAACAGCAGAACCATGACATATGGTTCTAGGAAAACCCAACTAGTTATTCCAGATGTCTACAAGCAAGTGGACATTTCGAATGAGGTTAATATGACGTTGAAGAATCTCAATCAAAGAGAAATATCAACATCAACGTATGGTAAGATCTAGAATACAAATTCAAGCATGTTAGCCTTGCAAAAACAAGTGAGTTTTCAAAGTGCACTATATGCAATGCAATAAAGGATCAGTTACTTTGCACTATATGCAATACAATAAAGGATTGATCAATTGCATTGCACTATATGCAATGCAATTAAGGATCAGTTGTTAGGAGCCATGAAGTGCCAAGATGAACGTAATAGATTGATGTGTACATGTTGCAACAACTTAGTTGTAGAAATCTCTACTATGCTTGGACACTCTGACCTCATAATTAAATCCTAATAAGTAATTTTTCATAATACATGATATGATGGACCAAAAGAAAACAACGATCTCGAGATTGAAGGTGTATTGCAAGGCGACTCATAAGTCAACACAATTGCTCGTGTCACTAATGGGAATGATAACCCATGGACATGGACAAGGGCACTATGGACATTTTGGTATCAGCTTATGGCCATCTCATCCAAATTTCATAACAGGTTCTCTTGCCTTGTGTTTAAGAATCCTTGAGAGGTATGACAGACATGAGTATGGAGATCCTTCCAATGATGGTATGCCCAGATCTACTAGCACATTGTTTAATGCTTTAAACTCTAGAAAGACTCTTGATCAGCATTACCCGCATGAGGGTGGATACATGGGTGCTTGAATGATGTTGGGATAGCAACAGAAGTGTTGAATACAAATCCTAGTTCAAAATTCAAGAAGTTTCCAAAGAATTTGATGTTGCAATTAGACAATTATATGCATAAGAGAACAAGAATCAGTATTTGTTTGCATAACTATCATTGTTGGTTGCCAAAGGAGTATTTAAGATGGTCTAGTTAGGATTTTTGATGGTTGGTCATACACGAGGATATTGGTGCAATGCCAGTTTAGTAGGTTTTTTGAGAAACTAAGAACTATCTAGACATTCACCTTTTCACATTTAATGAAAATATTCAAGGATAACCAAGTATCTGCTCCAACCCCATTCTTGATGAGACAAATGTCCCAGACTTCAAGAGATTCATTGATGGGTACTTGTCTGATGGACAAGATGTGCTAGTGGGGCACTAAAAACCATTACAATTTAGATTCTTCATGTAGGAAAATGTTCTAGTCATGCAATATAAAGTGCATCCTAAATCCATTGAATGGTTGCCAAAGGATGGTGGTATTGAATTATGGAAGAAGGATAGTGGTGGTAACACAATAGTACCGATAGGGGTTCCATGTGTCGTTCCAATGTTTGATTACATTAGAGATCACTAAGATATGGTAAAAGGAATTAAGGATTACATATGATATTGGAAAATATGGGTTGAAGTTCAAGGATCCGATGCAACTTTCACCTTGGACATCAGCTCTTTGATTGAGTATTGGAAGGCCATGGTTCAGGCACTAAAGAGACCAAGTGTCCAGGACAAAGGCTTCTATCAAGACTTTTTGCCAAGAACTCTAGGCACACATGTGGACGACATAACTATTGATATTGATGATGAATTCTTAGGATTGGAGGAACATGATGATCACTATTATGGACCATAAGTAAAAGGTCAAAGTAACTGGCTTTTCAACCCATGGTTAATGTTAGAAACGGAGACTTCGTTCTTATTCGACCACCATAAGAACCAATATATCTTATATGGTTGGGTGTATCTTAGAGTAACATAGATGCCAGCACAACATCTGAAAACTACAAGAGGATTTTAATACAATATTGGGCACCAATATGCAAAAAGAGAAATGTTAGTGATGGTGAGGTTTATAGATATTTATTAGAACTAGATGTGTAACAAGAAGGATCCTATGCATTGGGAACTATCAAACACGATAGTTTTTGAATGGGTCGCTGGGAAAAAAATTCCACAAAAGGTCAAGATTCCAGAAAATGTGTGTGCTAAGGCAAAGGAGCATCTGGCAACATCCAAGGACTGTGATGAAGGAGGCTAGTGAGTTTAGATCATCACATTACTAGTTGGATCTATGTTGGTCACCTTTTGTTTATGAGTTAGTATATGTTAGTCTCTTACTATTTAGACTTTGATTTTTTTAATTACTTTTCTTTCAAATTTTATGGATATTTTCTTGGCTACACTGTAGTTTAAACGGTCTTTGTAAATACCCCATATGTGTTATTAGCAACCTTGAGTAGTAACACTTTCTCTTTCAAATTTAGTGAAATTACCAAGATTAGTTTAAAGATATCAATTTCATTTTATCCAAAATACATGGATTTTTCCAAATTCCTAATATGAACTTTTATCCATATGTATAATGCATTAATATGCATTATGTATTATGCATTATGCTTAATGCATTATGAAATATGGTTTAAGGTTGACGGCATACACATGTACGCTCTATGCATGCTCTATGTAAGCATATGTTTTTATTCATAAAGCTTTTTTGATGTGGAGTGCTATGCATGGATAAAGATTATAAGCTTTTTGAATCTTTTTACTCTCTTGTGCATTTAGTATATATTACTTATGCTCTTTTTCTATGCATAAGGTATAATCTCTATTCATTGCATGCTAATGTAAGGAGTTCTCAAAAAAGTACTATGAAGTGGGATTCTCTCACATATTAGAGAATTCATAGGCTCTATGCATGCATGCATATAGATTATGCATGAATGCATACAGATTATGCATAGAGCTTAAAGCTCAATGCATTATTATTAGTACATTAAGCTTAACGCTAAAACGATATTAATTTTTATAGATGTGGCCATCATGGAGATCAACCAATGGATTGAGATATGATATATAGAGGGTCATCCTCTAATACACCTCCCATACCCATAGATGACCCTAATTTGCATAGTGTTTTTGAGGCACAAAGGCGGCTTGCAATCGGCTGAACTCTAGGTATGAGGTAGAGCAGTTGAGTCGCTTGGGCTACTCCCTCACCTTCTATGTGTAGACACTTGAACTATCCCGCATCCACTTGTTTCCATGCATCCCACTGCCTTCCCTACCCCTCTCACTTCTACTTTTCCTACCTCTCACTCTTCCACTTTCCCTACTTCTCATCCTTCAATGCCTAGTGCTCAATGCACCCCTACTCTTCTACTTTCCTTGCTCCTTGTCCTGGGGTGTGTTACGCACCTTGCTCACATCCGCTTTGCCATCTCCCTAGCATGTGGCATCCTCACACAAATGTCACTCAAGTGGTGAAAGCTCAAGGGCTTCTTAGAGCCGCATCATTGATCTTGTAGGGGGGGAGGTGGGTACGACGGATGTTTTGGGGGGAGATGTATAGTTACCTTCACTGATGGTGACAGATGATGACGTGTGGATGAGGGTGGTATGCTTTATTATACCCTTGCTGAGGAGGGCGTACCTTTTATGGATGACACAGGGTAGAGGGTTTATTACACCTTCCATGACACTAGGTGTCTCTATAGAATTTACCTCAACTCCTTCATTGTGTGGTATGTATGTAGTAAGATTTGGTCCAAAGGTAGCGGCGGTTAAGGTTCAACCTCTGAGGTAGCTAGCTACGTAGTAAAAAAGACTAGTAGCTAGCCAGGCTGGTGAGGTATGATTAGGGTTCTCACTTCTTCGGACTAGGAATTCTTCCACTGACTCAAAATCACATGAAGTATCACTGGCCCCTAATTACAGATCCTTGTACAATGCTAAACTAGGTTGTGATCAAAGGTCTTGAGCCTAGTGTAGGTTGGTACACACCTAGCTCAATAGACATACTATCATCTAAATAGGCCTCTAATACACGTCCATGCTATAGGTGCATGATGTGACTTAAGGCTGGCAAAGAAATCGAATGGCCAATTTTATTACTATTATTATTTTGTGTTAGAGAAACTTGTCCAAAGTAGGTTTCACATAGTTCTAAACACTTTGATAGAGGGGTTGTGCATGCACTTTTTTTGGGCTGACGAGAGATGGTTTCCTATAGTTAAGGTGGGTCCCTTAACTAAGAGAAATTTTGTCCAAAGTAGGTTTCAAATATTTCTGGACACTTTGATAGAGGGGTTGTGCATGCACTTTTTTTTGGGTCGACGAGAGATGGTTTCCTATAGTTAAGGTGGGTCCTTAACTAAGAGAAATATATTTTTTACATTATTTTGTATCAAGTGTGCCAAAATGATTGCAATGGCCTAAAATGTGTATGTGCTTGTACTTTTCAAAAAAAATCTATATTTTTTAAAAAAACCCACGGACCTTTTACCTTTTTTTTTCTCTTTTTTTTAATATCTATTTGATTTTTAACTTTTAACTTTTTTTTAAAACTTTTCACTTTCACGATTTACGATTTTTGGTTTGTGGTTTATGAATTTCGGTTTATGGTTTTTGGCTTTTGGTCTCACCACAACTACCAAAAAAGGGATGTCAAGGTTTTTCGGAGTTTTCCAAGATTCTCTTTTTGATCGGCCTAAAGCCTGCATGTATTAAATTAGGCCAACCAAAAGACTTACAACTTGTGGCCCAAATTACAAGTGGATTAAGTTATATATTAATCTGTGTAATTTACACTAATGTAAAAATGCAAAAAATCTACAAACACATAAATTAATCTAGTTCGCTAATCCTACCCCAAAATTATCATTGTTTCTAACCCAATCTCGTGGTATAAGGAGGCCTGACTAGGGTAAACTGTATGTCCCAAAACCAATTTCAAGGTCTATTTTGCCTTATTCTTTAAATGTCAAGCTCAATTTACTGTTTTCCTGTGCGAAATATCTATTTCACCTAATTCTTTAAATGTCAAGCCCAATTTACTGGTTTCTCTATGCAAAATTCAAAAAAAGAGAAAACATAAATTACAAAAATTGAACAAGAAACTTGAATTGTTAAATTCAAAGAACACACAATTTCAAGACCACATGAAAAATACAAAAAAAAAGAATGTACCAAAATAAGAGTTGTTTACAGATTTCCTATCTACTCTTCTCTTGCAAAAACCAAACATTGATCAATTTATCATTTAATAGCTCTCAAAACCAAACATTGATCAATTTATCATTTAATAGCTCTCAAAATGCATTGATGCTATTCAGTGTGACTATTTCCTATCTACTCTTCTCTTGCAAAAACCAAACATTGATCAATTTATCATTCAATAGCTCTCAAAATGCATTGATGCTATTCAGTGTGACTATTCCCTAGCAGAGCAGCACCACTTATGGGAAGTCCTAGTGCCATAGAAAGAACACAGGGAGGAACACCCCCAATGTCGTGGGGCTTTTCCCAACCACACTCAGGAGCATAAAGCTCAATCAAGAAACCAAATAACTGTCCTAGAACCAAATGCAGAGTCGAGGTGTGTACCTAACCTCACAAAAGCTTGTTACCTGGGATTCTCATAGGAGATGATGTTGCTGCATAGCTGCACCCAAAATCTCCACTATGCCTGCCATGCCACCACCAACCGCCCTCCAAAGGAAGCTTGACCTTCCTTATAGTTTAATCTCTCACACTCACTCTCTCACATGCAAGCAAGAAAGCATACACAAGAGCTCAAGCAAGCAAGCAATATCATAAGATAATAGATAGAGAAGAAGAGCACTCTATTGAATTAGCATAAAAGAATGAGTAGTGAGAGTTACATTTTAGGTTTTGTAGTAGGTGACCTCTAGGGTTCACACTCTTGGGTAGCCAAAGTTAAAAGTCTAGTCCTCAAGCCCATTCGGCCACTTTAGACAGTGTAAACACCTATTCTAATTCTAGCACTCTCAACCTAGAATCCCATGGTGTGCCTTTAATAGACAAGCGGCAAGAGCACACGCGTAAAATATACATGATTTTCTAGTGAATTATGGCTAGCCAATCCGACACATGTGGCCCAAAATAATGAGAGGTGAGAGTTACATTTTAGGTTTTGTAGGTGACCTCTAGGGTTTAAACTCTTGGGCGGCCAAAGTTAACAATTTGGTCCTTGGGTTCATTTGGCCACTCTAGCTAGTTTAAACACCTATTCTAGGATCCCATGGTGCACCTTTAATAGACAATCAATGAGCACACACGTAAAATATACAATACACGGTTTCTTAGTGAATTCTAGCAATTTCGATGCTTGTGGCCTAAAAGAAGTGAAATAATAAGATGGCCAATATCGAAACTATAGAGGTCTCTGAGAAGGGTTAATAGTGGGTGTGGTGGAACTCCTTTCTAAGATGGAACAAAATTTTCATGAGTATATGGAAGAAAATGGTGGTGGTTTTCATACACCACTTTCTTGAGATGATTCAATCTCAAGGTAATAAGTGATGACCCACATATTGGGCAGCTAACTCTCCTTCCTTCCTTTCTTGTTTAAAGGTATCTTGTTATCCTTGGGAAGCATCTTCTTTATGAAACTTAATGAACAACATATCATATAATAATGTAATAATTATTAATAAAATACAACCATGATACTAAAGAATTAACTAGCTCATGAAGAAGCACTCATTGAAAGAGGCTTGTCCCACTAGCGTTACTTTATCCATACATTGCAGTTGCAAATTAAGCAACTCTAGAGTGGCATGAAGGATTGAATATGTATAAGAGTCCTTGCTGCTTCTCATAAGAGTGCTTCATTGGGTGTGACACACTCTTCCCCCTCCTCTCATACTTCTTCAAAGAAGTTGTTTACAATTTCCTCCATTGCTATACCATCCAGTTTCATTTCATCAATGTAATTTTATAATTAAAATTCATGTGGTTTTTCTTCTATTGTGGCATGCATGTGATATGTTGATGGATGCTCAACCAGTATACTCTCTTGGTGGAGTCTATGTTGCCTCCATAATCAAACACTTATCATAAGTAATGACACAGTCACAGGATCATCCTTCGAGTCACTTGTTTTTCATCTTCATCCTTCAAGTGTAGCACATTTTTGGATTAGAAATTCCTGCCATCCATTTGTGTGATCACCTTCTTAAAACTCACCATAAAGTGACCTCGTCAAGATGGACTTGCCATACAAAATTATTCACATGTTTAATTGTGATTCAGTGAAGGTGCATAATTGTGTGTTTGCATCTCTTGTAAGGAAATGGTATCTTTTCCCTCATTCACTTGCCCATGGGTCCTTGCAAGAAGGGTATCACTTTCCCTCATTCACTTGCCCATGGGTCCTTGCAAGAAGGGTATCACTTTCCCTCATTCACTTGCCCATGGGTCCTTGCAAGAAGGGTATCAAGAGGCTAATTTTCACATGATGAGGACTATGAGGTGCTAACACCTGTAGTACAAAACAAGTCCTTAATTGTGAAAAAAATATCAAAGAAAAAAACATTATTTTGCTCTTTCTTTTAAAAAGTAGTGGGCTATTGGCTTGGCTACTTGCACAACCAATGGCTTGGCTAGTAGCTCTAAGCCGACTGTTAAAAACATGCTAGGCCGACTGTTAAAAACATGCTACACCTTGTTCACAACTTTAGTGTTGGTGCTTTTGATGTGACCTCCTCTAACCAAGGTGAACAATGACTATTAATGTCTTGGGTAGTAGCTAGGTGAGTAAGCCGACTGTTAAAAAAATGCTTCACTAGGTTCAAAACTTTACTCCCAATGATGTGACATTCTCCTCCAACCAAGGTGAATAACAAAAATCTTGCTTATACCTCTCATCACTTTGCCTCCATCGCTTCATCTCTCATCACTTCACCTCCTACTCAACTCTCATCTCATCTCCCTCTTCTCATATCCTCCAATCCTTTGTTCTGTCTTCTCATATCCCTCTTCTCACATCCCTCCTTAGCAAACCCCTAGCTCTCCCTCAACATCATTTTCATCCTCTCATTAAAAGGTAATGGTATTTCAATCCCTAATCTTTCCCACAAGCATAAAACACATGAAGGTAAGTTCTAATTTCTCCCATAAGCATATAACATATGAAAGTAAGTTATTTTTATTGTTATGAGGCTGCATGTGATTAGGGTTAAGCTCTTTCTTACCTCCATTTGTGAAGATGCTAGGGTTTCTATTTCCCTTTCTTCTTTTTCACCTCTTCTCCTTCTCCTCTTCAAACCATTCTTTATTATCCTCCACTTAGTATAAGCTTACAAAAATATGGGTTTAGAGATGAGCAACCATCTCCCCTTCAAACCATTTTTTCTTATCCTCCACTTACTATAAGCTTAGAAAAATATGGTTTAGAGATGAGCAATCCTCTCCCCCACATAACGTGGGAAAGCTTATCTTCCTCATTATAAGGTAAGCAACCATATCCTCCACATAAGATAAGCAACCATATCCTCCACATAAGGTGAGCAACCATATCCTCCATATAAGGTGAGAAACCCTCTCCTCCACATAAGGTGCGAAAGATTCTCCTCCACATAAGGTGAGCAAGTTTCTCCTCCTCATAAGGTGAGAAACCATCTCTCATTTTCTATGCGTCATATATTTATGCATGAAATTTAGTCTCTATACTCTCTTATATACGAATGGGTGCTTGTACTATTCAAATATAGGTTTTATCTTGACAAGCTATTACTTGTTGAGACAAGTCCCATTCCCATGCCCTTGTCATCTTTTTAAAAAATGCATAAAGTTTTATTTTCTATGCATAGGTTTTCTGGGATTTTCTATGCTTGTGATATGCATTAATCTTTATGCATATGGCTTTATCATAAACTTGTATGCACAAGCTTCATGCTTATGCATAATCTTATACATATTCATAAAAAATAAGCATTAAGTTTACAAATATATGTTTTTTTCCATAGGGCTTATACTTTTAGATAGGGACTCAACGTTAACAACCTTAACCTCAAATTCTCAACTTCAAGGTAAGAGCACTTGTCTTTCATAACCCCTTTGTTTACTTGTCTTTCATGGTGCACCCTCGGATGGGGACCATTTGTTTTATGCATATACTTGTTTTTTAATTCATAAATCTTTATGCATAATAAAGCCATAAAGTTTATGCACAATAAATCCTTAAAGCTTTATGCATATGGCTTAATGTATAAGCTTTATGTTTATGGCTTTAATACATATGCATAAAGCCTTATTCCATAAAGCCATATGTATTAAGCTTATGCATAAAGCCTTATTCCATAAAGCCATATGTATTAAGCTTATGCATAAAGCGTATGTATAAAACGTAAGCATATCCCTTAAGCTTTTATGCATAAGTTTTCCATATACCTTTGTTTAATAAAGCTTTATGTATAATGTGTACGCATAAAATTTAAGCATATGCATTAAGCTTATGTATAAAGCATATGAATAAAACTTAAGCATATGCATATGCATAAAACTTAAGCATATGCATATGCATAAAACTTAAGCATATTTATATGCATAAAACTTAAGCATATGCATTAAGATTATGTATAAATCGTTATGCATAAGTTCTACACATATCTTTATGCAATAAAGATTTATGTTTATGGCAATACATGTGCATAAAACTTTATTGTATAAAGCAATATGTAGAAATCTTATGCATAAAGAGTTTTTGCATAAATTCAGATGTATAAAGCTGATGTGAGTTCTCCCATTCTCCAAGAGAACTTTTTAGAGCAAGGAAAAAATTGAGCGACACATTTCAAGGAAGAGGCACACAAGAAGGCTAAGGTCAGTAATGAGAATGGTGTGCAACACAAATTCAACACATCTAGCGATGGATTGCATGTGTTTTTGTATAGATATTTTCCTTCACAACTAGTACATCTTCAGACTTCATCAATAAATGGAAAGTTGCATGTAAAGCATTACGATTCAAAACCAATTACACCATCACAATGAGCACTTTGAAGTCTGAACCAACACCAAGACGTGTACTGAGATTGAAACATATGACAACAAAAGAAAACACAACAAATCATATGACACTTTTCAAACATCCTTAATAACAATGCAAGTGGCAACTTTCCAAAAATGCATCAACTCTAGTGGTGGATTACAAAAACATAATGTGGAAAGGAAGACACGGCCCACCTAAACAACATTGGTGCAATTGCAAAGGTGAATATCGATAGAGCCCCAAAATGTGGCACATAAATACCAAGATGGATCGGTATGATAATATCAAACAATATCAAGGAGAAATGTTATGACGTCTACCACCTAGTGCTTGAAACAAATCCACTCGCCTATGCTTTCTGGGTGAGAAAAGTTTTTTTCGGGTTCGATTTTGGAAGAACCGAGGGATTAGCCTCTTGCCCGGACATTCGTGGGCGAGGCCCCGAGTGGGAAGCTCTGCCCTGTGCATGAGGTTGCTACTTCCGTTGCTAGCTCTCTAGAGTTCGATGTGTAGAGAGGGCAGGGATCTCTCAATATATGTGCCTCTAATGTGGCTAACCTCTCCAAGTATGCAGCCACATTTTGGCATCTCCTTTTAACAACATGGACAAAAATGTCCATTTGTCCTCATCTCTATCCTTCCCAAAGGTGAAAGCTGCCAACTCCATCCCTGCCAAAAAGTCCTTTGGATCCTCATTAGCATGTTTGTGGAACACAGGATAAGTCATCAGTGCAGCCATCTCAATAGCTGACACTTCTCAACTCTTCCAACAATGAAAGATCCCTGCCCCCTCCGTGCGGAAGTAGCACTTCTTGCGCAGGGCAGAGCCTCTCACTCGGGGCCTTGCCCACGGATATCCGGACAAGAGACTAATTCCTCGGTTGTTCCAAAATCGAACCCGAAAAAACTTCCCCTGCTCAGAAAGCATGGGCGATTCCTCTAGGATATTTTTATTCTAACGTAGTCAAGAGTCTTAATTAACCAATCTGATCTGACCGAACTCGTAAGTCACATGGTCAGATCAAGGAAAAGACTTGCACTTGGATCATAGAGACCAATGCCTTTTTTCCTCATCGAGAGGCACAGGCGTTGATTCTTTTCCATAGAACAAAGACTATCCGAGATTTACTTCGTCTATTATACTATAACATAATTGAGTCTCATTTTAGGGATCCATCAGTCCAGCCTAACCCTATGCAGTCCCATGGGTTAGCCAACCGCCCAACCACACTGTAGTGATAAGATCCATTTAGGAATTTGGTTATGTTTTATCCCAGGTACCAGGGAAAAGAGTTCCCAGGCCCCCTAGCCAGCGCTTCTTCATGCAAACTTCAAGATAGTCACACCACTTACACACCTGATATGAAATTACCTTTTTCACAGATTCTGTCTTTAAAACAATCTTTTAATGAAACCAGAGTATCACTGATCATAATCCTCCAAAATATCCAGTTAATTTCCAATCATTCCTTCATCAGTGTACCTATGGCATCATTGGCAACCAGAACGCTCACCACCTGTCCACTCAGGGGCCTTTTGAATATTAGCTCATAGTACCTCGAAATATATTCACTTATAAAAATCAAGATGGACTTGCCATTGAAGATCAGCAAGATCAACCAACAGATCCATATTAAAGGGCCATGGACTCATGCATTGAGGACCAGCAAGTTCAATAAACCAGAGCCATGTCCGAGTTCATAAAACAACTAACACCTTGTTCCATTTGCTTCCTCGACGAATGCATGGGTATCTTCAATGACCCAAAGCACCGTATGGTAAGCACCCTCTAGGATCCTTCACAAGGTCACCTAGGGCTTCACTCATAGGCCGCTTCCTTGGTCCCTCATCCCCCGTACACCGGAAGCTCACCATTTAAATCGAACCGAGGCTGGTCAAGACCCGACCGTGCTATGCGAGACGTCCTCCCTTGACTCTCTGTCTCAGCTGTTGCAACTTTATCACTTAGGTCTCCACGACCTTAGTCACAAGATGGTCAAAATGCTTTCCCAACATTCTTGACATAAAACAATCATTTATTCACATCACATCACATCTACTCATATCACATCTCATCCATTCACATCTATCTCGATTCACATCACATCTTATCCATTCGCATCACATCACATCACATACATTTCTCATCACATCACATCACATTTCTCATCACATCTTATCCATTCTCATCACATCACATCACATTTCTCATCACATCACATCCATTTCACATCACATCACATCATATCCATTTCAAATCACATCACATCATATCCATTCACACATTCACATCCACTCACATCTCATTGTATCTATTCACATCCATCACATTCATTGCATTCCCATCCCATCACATACATTCTATCCACATTACATCACATCCACATCATATCTCATTCATTCCATCCACATTACATCACATCCACATCCACATCCATCCATATCTCATGATGTAATCCATCCACGTCCATTGCATCACATCCACATCCATCCACATTACATCACATCCACTTCATCCATATCTCCTTCACATCACATCTCATCCATTCACATCTATTCCGATTCACATCACATCACATCCATTAACATCTTATCATATCACATTCACATCGTTTTCACATCTATTCACATTTAGTAACATTCTCTGTTTTTGATACCAATGGGACTTTTCTAATTTTCTGATTATTGCTTGGCCTAGGTAAAGGTTCTTTTTCTCAACGGATATTTTCATATTGTTTCTCAATTTTCTCAAGTGGAATATTCAATATTCTTCTTTTTGAGTAAAACATTCAAGGGATTTACAAAAATCAATTTTACCCATATTTTCCAATAATGCTCAAAATTCCACTTTTAATAAATACTCATAATTTAAATTATACTAAAAATTTCTCTTTTTCCATTTAATTTCTTGGATCTCAAATATCATGGAAATTCCTCTTTTTGCATTTAATTATTTGCATTCCAAATGTCATGGGAATTCCTCTCTTATCATAAACAAAATTACCACAATTTTCTCTTTTCTTAATTATTTAATTATGCATAAACCTTAAAAATTAGTTTTCCATTGAATGTGATGAAAATCATTCTTTTAGCGTAGGATATTTAATCCTAGAATATGGTAGGAAGTCCTCTTTTCACGTTATGCATAAAAATGAATTATATATCAATTTCTTAAAAAATTTGCCATAGCTCCATTGCTATTACTCATAATTTTTAATATTTTTGAAAATAATAAACTTATTAATACAATTATGATAGTATAGCTATCTTCTAAACTTAAATCCAATTTATGAATTTGAATTATAAGATTATCATAATTTGACTGAGAATTTATCAATGAGAAGCATCATTTGAATAGGGAATTGGTCATAGGAATGACCATTCTTTTGGGGAGAGAGAGATAAACATAAAAAGCATCCTAATTAAGCATAAATGTAAACTTTTCTTAATTATTCATTACAACTCTTAAGAAAAGCTTGATTTGCATTATAAATACTTAATTTAGAAACTTCTCAAGCTTGAGAGGGGTTGAGAAGTGAAAACATTGAGAATAGCAGAGAAAAACCATAAAATTACACTTTACCTCTTATTTTTGCTTTCTTCTCTATCTTAGAAGAAGCCCCCAACCAATCAATTGGTTAGTATGTTGAGAAGAAAGCTCCAAGGAAGGTTGAAGAGAGAGAGAGAGAGAGAGAGAGAGTGAGTGAGAGAGAGAGAGAGAGAGAGAGAGAAGCTCCAATCTCTCCAAAATGTAGAGGATTTTCAAGGGATAATAGAAAATATCATTATTTTAATGTAATACTAGCATGGTATAGTTCACAGTTTTTTTTAACAAAAGACTAAGGATCTATCTATAGGTGAGGGAGGCCTCTAACCAAGTCCAACTGGGTTCTAGAATTTTTTAGGTTCAGTTTGGCTAAATTTGGACAAGATTTGGACCTAGTTTGGCTCCCTTTTGATTTGTTTTGATCCAAGAAAGATAAAAATATCACAATTTTATTGAATTAAAAACTCCACCACATGTGTGAAATAGGTGCCTCCTTGAAGTCTCCCCCCCTCCTTACCAAGGTGTCAAAAATGTATCATTATACCAAAATATCTCATTTTTTAATAATATCTCATAGTTTTTAACTAATAAACCTTGTATTCAGTCAACTCTTCGTCTTATGTGGGCATTTACTCATTTTTGGGTATTTTCTTTTATTGATTGGATTTATCTCCTCCCCACACTTGGATTAATCCTATTGGCCCATAGGAACCTGAATTGGACCATAATCCAATTTTTTTTGAAAATCTAGACCCTTAGGCTAAGGTCCTTTTATACACATTTTTAATTAATTCCAATTGCACATTGGAAAGTTCTTTTTGAATTTCTGTTTCAGGGGAAACCATTTAAGACACTAGGAGGATTTTTATATCAAAAAATATCTCAATTTTGGACTACCTCTCTCTAGATATTTTCTCTCCAAGCCAAAACAGGGTAAAACTGGATCTTTTTTCTATTTCAGAGAGGGGAATAATTACAAGATCAGAAGGGGAGGTTCTTACACCTTTACACCTCAAAAGCTGGAGGGAGGAATCTTACATCCTATCCCACTTAAAAAATGCGAGGGGAATAATTACAAGATCAGAAGGGGAGGTTCTTACACCTTTACACCTCAAAAGCTGGAGGGAGGAATCTTACATTCTACCCCACTTAAAAAATGCCAGATGTCCTCATCCCGCAGGTGGAGTATGATCTCTTTCATCTTCTTCTTCTTCTTCAATCGCTTCCAGCATTACTGCCTTGGAAGTGGACGGCCGATTTGGGAACATCTCTCTTTGACTTCCCCTATTCTCAGGCAGAGATCTTGCATTACTTTGGATTGAAACTACGGGTTAGTTAGAGGGTCTACCTGTGGGATTTCCCTGATTTCGATGGAAGGAAACCTGATTATTCTGGAAGGAAGGAGCTGGAGTCTGGAATCTTGGTCCCTGACTTCCCCGTCCCCCGAAAATCTTGATCCAAAGGGAGTTGGGAAATCCATACTGCGATGTCCAAATCCTTGACAGTTATAGCATTTCACTTCCTTGTTCAAGTGTGGAACTTCTGAAGTTGAATTCCAGGGAATTGAGTTCTGAGAAAAGGACATTTCTTTCATTATGGAACTTTCCTTATTCTGAGCTTGACCTTGTTGTCTCTTAGGTGGTGGAAGGTTGGAATCACCTTTTGAAGTTAAAAATCTTTTGAAAGATGATGGTACTAGCTTCTGCGGGACCTTGACATCAAAGGCCTTGGCAAAAGCCTTCGCCATCCACACTGCTTCGGCCATGGAAACTGTCTTGGCATTCTTCACTAGGATATTCAAAGGTTCATTCAGTCCTCGAATCAACCTGGCTATCAACTGTTCTTCATCCAATGGTGGCGAGTACTTGAGGAGGAGAGTGAACGCTTGGTGATACACTTCAATAGTTTTGCTCCCCTGTGTTAACTCGAAGAACTTGTTCATTTTGGTTTCCAAAAATCCGGGAGGACAGAATCTCTTCCTTAGGTAAATATTGAGATCATTCCAGGTGCCGATCCAGATGGTTTGTCTCGTAGTGGTTTCTCCATTCCACTCTAGCTGTTTCGACTATCTTCAGCCTTGCAAGAAACATTTTACTCTTCTCATTATACTCAGTGACATCGAAGTACTCTTCCATTGCTTCGATCCACTTCTCCACAACCTCTCCCAAGTTTTTCCCTTCACCCTTGAAAGGTCCAGGCTGCGATCTATGAAGAGTTTTACGAACATCCAAGTCGAGCTCTTCCTCATTGAGTTGGGGGTTTTCACTCCTACCACAATGACCTCGATCCATGATCCTATCAATACGAAAATTCTTGTTAAGTATCTTTATTTATAATTTAAATCTGACTTTAGATCCAACTGATTCTGGGGTTCTTTAGATTGGTCAGTCTCCCATAGAATCCTAGGATAAAGATCCCTTCTAATAGAAGAACATATAGAACTCATTATCAGAGAATAATTTATTCATATTCTTAACACGGAAATGGTCCATCAGACCAAAAAATTTTGGTCCATCATACCAAAAATTTCATCTGAACATTCCTCCACGAGAATTTCAGTTATGCAGGTTTTCAAATTGTCATCCCTTAATTAGATCCAAATTGTCATCCCTTAATTAGATCCACTAGGTTAAGGGTTAACAACAGTAATCTGTTTTAGCACAATCCACTAATCTCATAGTGATTTGCTGAAGTCATTATCACCATTTCAGTTATTAACATCATTACTGGGATTTGTCCCATTCATCCTCATTGTGGTTTTGTTTAACTTATCTTCTTTCAATCAGAATTCATGAATCATCATCTTTCAATCAGAATCCAAATCAACTCATCAATTCTCAAAACAACTAAAATTCCCAACTAACATTCGAATTCATCATCTGGATAGCATATTTGCTTATGATTTCAAGGTCTTAGATTTACTCGTATATACTGCCAGTAAAAAGCTACAGTTATACCCTTGGTATATACAGGTAGTCACGGTCCTTGGAATTATAGGATAAAATACCATCATGTCTAGGCCTCAAGCAAGTCAAGAATTTCATACAATTGCGGTACTTCCATCTGAAGACCCAATTACCTATTTATGAATCTTCATTCTGACCATCAATTTGTATGAATTATATCACACTTACAACCTTTTACTGGTACTTCATGAATTCTTGACATTTCTTGCTTCTTGGTTGATCCACTTTAGCCAATTTGCTCTGATACCATGAGTTGAAAGATCCCTGCCCCCTCCGCGCAACAAATTCAGGGGTGCTAGCACCGGAAGTAGCACTTCTTGCGCAGGGCAGAGCCTCTCACTCAGGGCCTCTCCCACGGATATCCGGACAAGAGACTAATCCCTTGGTTCTTCAAAAACTGAACCCGGAAAAACTTCCCCCACCCAGAAAGCACGGATGATTCCTCCAGGATATTTTTATTCTAACGTAGTTAAGAGCCTTAATTAACCAAACTGATCTGACCAAACTCGTAAGTCACATGGTCAGATCAAGGAAAAGACTTGCACTTAGATCATAGAGACCAACGCTTTTTTCCTCATCAAGAAGCACATCCATTGATTCTTTTCCATAGAACAAAGACTATCCGGGATTTACTTCATCTATTGACCATAACAAAATTGAATCTCAGTTTAGGGATCCATCCAACCCATCCGGTCCCATGGGTTAGCTCACCGCCCAACTACTGTAGTGATAAGATCCATTTAGGAATTTAGTTATGTTTTATCCCGGGTACCAGGGAAAAGAGTTCCCAGGCCCCCTAGCCGGCGCTTCATGAAAACTTCAAGATAGTCTCACCACTTACACACCCGATATGAAATTGCCTTTTTCATAAATTCAACTGTCTTTAAAATAATCTTTTAATGAAACCATAGTATCACTTATCATAATCCTCCAAAATATCCAGTTAATTTCCAATCATTCCTTCATCGATTTACCTATGGCATCATTGGCAACCACAACGCTCACCACTTGTCTACTCAGGGGTCTTTTCAATAGTTCCTAGCTCATAGTACCGAGAAATATATTCACTTATAAAAATCCAGATGGACTCTCCGTTGAAGATCAGCAAGATCAACCAACAGATCCATATAAAAGAGCCATGGACTCATCCATTGAGGACCAGCAATGTCAATCAACCATATCCATGCCGGAGTTCAGAAAACAACTCTAACACCTTGTTCCATTTTCTTCCTCGACGCATGCGTGGATGACCAAGAGCCCGAGCACCAGATGGTCAGCACCCTCTAGGATCCTTTGCAGTTTCACTCATAGGCCGCTTCCTTGGTCCCTCATCCACCGTACCGGAAGCTCACCGTTTAAATCAAACCAAGGCTGGTCAAGACCTCGACCGATGACCTTGCTACACGAGACGTCCTCCCTTGACTCTTCGTTAGCTGTTCTTTTGCAACTTTATCACTTAGGTCTCCATGACCTCATTCACAAGATGGTCAAAATGCTTCCCCAGCATTCTTGACATAAAATAGTCATTTAAAAACAGATCATAAATATAATTTCTAATAAACTCACATCTTTTCACATCGGTCCACATCATTTTCCGCTATTCCACATTCTTCTAAATCAAACTACGTTACTCAATCCACATCCAATCATATGTGTTCTCATCATCCTTCATCCAATCACATCATATTACATCTCATCATATCTATCCACATCTATCCTCATCACATCTCATCCATTCTCATCATCTACCCATTCTCATCATCATATTACATCTCATCATATCTATCCACATCTATCCTCATCACATCTCATCCATTCTCATCATCTACCCATGTCCACATCACATCACATTACATCCATTCACATCTCATCTCATCCATTCACATCTACCCCAATCCACATCACATCACATCCCATCCATTCACATCACAACACATCCATTCACATCATATCTCATCCATTCACATCTATCCCGATTCTCATCACATCATATCCACTCACATCACATCCACTCACATCACATCTCATCCATTCACATCTATCCCGATTCTCATCACATCACATCCACTCACATCACACCTCATCCTTTTATATCTATCATGATTCACATCACATCCACTCACATCACATCTACTCACATCACATCTCATTCATTCACATCTATTTTGACTCACATCACATCACATCTACTCACATCCTATCTCATCCATTCACATCTATTCTGATTCACATCACATCACATCTACTCACATCTTATCTCATCCATTCACATCTATCCCGATTCACATCACATCCACTCACATCACATCTCATCCATTCACATCTATTCCGATTCACATCACATCACATCACATCACATCTACTCACATCACATCTCATCCATTCATATCTATCCTGATTCACATCACATCTCATCCACTCACATCACATCTCATCCATTCGCATCACATCCACTACAAGGGATTGGGCTCATACCCGCGCTCTTAGCCGCTAAAAATGACTTATGAAAAAAAGTAGCGGGCCCGTGTATCAGCGCGTGTATAATCGCGGCCAGAGACATGCGTGTAAAACCGCGTGTACAGTACCTCTCAGACGCGCGTATACACGGGTATATACCCGCGTTATTATATACAGACGCGTTAATACACGCAACTATACACGCATCTTATTACATTAGACGCGCTTATACACGAGTGTATAACCGCATTCTGCTCAGTTCATGTTCCAGACGCGTTTTTACTTGCGTCCATACACGCGTTTTTTTAATGTAGCTGCGTTGATACACGCGTGACTGCCAGTTTATACGCGGTAATACACGCGTAATTTCGAGAGTATCCGCGTAGATACACGCGAGTTTTAGCAGTGTTGACGCGCTTATACACGCGAACAGAGAGCAAAAAAATAATCCAGAGAGTGCTATTTGGTGCCTGAATACTGTTCCAGCATTCCAGCACCCAATAGCACTCTCTGGTTTAGGGTTTTTGGTGCATTAGACCATCCCATTAGACCATCCACGAAGAACATATGCACGAGGGAGATTAAGACAAGAACGACATGAATGCATACTGCATTGTCATTACACGATTCAAGACAGCCATGAATGTAATACTATCGATCAATCAATTCAATATTACTATCAAAATTTCATACATGTATACAAGGGAGTCCATATCTCGAAGTAGCCCATGGCTTGAGTTTACAAAAAAATATATACAATCACATCCTAAATATGGAATGTGATACTACAAGTCTGAGTACTACTCAGACCCAGATGATGACTCGGTGCTCCCCCCATGCTCAGATGAGCTCGCATCGGTCGGAATGTTCGAGGAGTAGTGCTCACGTCCACCCTCTGCAGCGGCGGCCGGTGGATCATCAGCAGCTTGTGCCTGTTCAAGTAATATATAGTATATAAGTATATATATATGCAATTCAATAAACCAAAACCATTCGTTACGAATTTTCAAGTACCTGTCGACCGTATGGTCTCATGGCCAACTCAAACTGCGCGTCCGTAATACGTCCCTCGGCTCTGAAGATGGCCCACGTATCACGTCTGCTATGCCGGCAAGCATACGCAGTATCGTGGGTTGTGGGCTTCCTCCCCGTAACCCGTCGCTGTATCATAATCAACACAATTTGTAAGATTAAAACAATTCATAGAATCAATGAATTAAGTAAACAATCAAATAAAGTGGCAGGATACTTACGAACTCTGCCTCCCATGACTCGACGCCGCCAGATCCGAAATGCGAAGATCCAACGGTCTCCATCTGGATCCGTCGTGCCTCCACATGCTACCTGCTCTTCACGCCACCCTCTGCTCGTTTCTTTGCCTCCTTCCACTCGCGTTTGTGCGCAGTGGCAGGTTTCTCGGCAGGATAGCCACCCGCAGCTACATTTAGCCGGTCATCGTACGCGAGTTTTTTAAGGTGAGATCTTTTATTACTTAAGATCTCCCTTATTCGCGTCCTTCCCCATACATCCGAGAATGTAGCATGTGGGGGATTGGGGTACCGACTATGTACAGCCTCTATCACCTCCCCAACTAATCTGCTATTTTGATCTTTAAATTTAATAAAACAATTTCTATATGAGTTTGATACTACCCCACGCATGTATTCCATTCTCGGGGGGGTCACTATATGTAAATCCTCTATATCACGTGCGTTCAAGGCCTATTTAAAAAGTCCCTTATCTGTGAATTTTTTAGTGAATATAATGTATCCTTTCCTATTCAAATCTGTAAATTTTTTTTAAAATACAATAAATAAATCCCCTCTGTAAATATATTTCTGTAAGTTTTAAATATTTAAAATGTCCTTCTGTTGAACCCACGTGATACTTACATATTTATACGAGTGACCCCCCCGAGATTCCATTACCTCCCTCCCCCTCGCATCCATCACTATCCCGCCCCTATCCGTCACATCATAGCAAACCACTCTCTCCATCTCTCTCATCTCCTCCTCTTCCGAACTGTCTCCTCTAACTCTTCTCCCTCTATCTCCTCTCTCACCCCGTGCCCTACTACCTCCCCCACCTCCCCCACCTCCCCCACCAAAGCACCCGCCGCATCCTCCCCCACTCCCACTCTTCCTACTGCTGCGGGTGGAGTCACGACTGGGGGATTGTCTACGTGACGGTGGCTGTGAGCCCTGACGTGACGGTGGCTCTGAGGGAGCACGTGATGGTGGCTGTGAGGGTGTACGTGAGTGTGTCTGGGATGAGGTATGTCTCCTCGGTGGACGTGGAAGAGGAGAAGCTGCATGCCGTCTCGTCGGACTCGGAGGAATAGACGGCACTGGAGTGCCTTGGATACTCGCGATAGGGGTATAGACACCAGGCAGGGAAGGAGGGGGATGGGCATACATATACTCTGTAAGCTCAACCGGACCAGGTTGGCGCCCAAAGTGATTCATCATCTCCATCAACCAATTGCTGTACGCAAATGGATCGGATGAAGAACCTGGAATATCCATAAAGAACCTGCAACAAACATCATCATGTACATCATGGGCTGTCTCTTTACTCACACATTGTCATTACACAAGTCAATTGCCTGCAAACCCTAAACCCTAAACGCCGCAGTTTTCTGTCTGCAGAAACGCGTGTATACACCCGTCAAAAAACGCGTGTATACACCCGTCAAAAAACATACTCTTTACCAACAAAAACACACCCACACATGCTCAACAAGATGAGAAATTCAAGAAATTGTCATCATCATCCTCACTCTCCTCATTCTCAAGGCCATGGCAATCAAAGATTGCCGACCCGCTAATATGCCATGCTAGTTTACAATAAAGCATATAAAAATGAGTATATTTGTAGAAAAAATGCTAAACATTTATCAATTTAGCACCAAAATTATGCCCAAAATAGGAGGTTATCATTCCTCCTTTTCTTAGACTTTGAGCATCCTCATGAACACTTTGAAAAGAAAGCTCTACATTGGAATCAGCACCTCAAACATGTCTGTCCACGCAACCCCCTCTCGACCCCCATACATTGTCATTACACAAGTCAATTGCCTGCAAACCCTAAACCCTAAACGCCGCAGTTTTCTGTTTGCAGAAACGCGTGTATACACCCGTCAAAAAACGCGTGTATACACCCGTCAAAAAACGCGTGTATATGCGCGTGAAAAAACTCTGCAGACAGGTTACACGCGTTTCTACACGCGTTCGTACACGCGAACTGCGAAAAAATTTTCTCGAAAAGCCCGACCCCCCGACAAAGACAGAATGTCCTGATAAAAAGGACCAGCCATTGTCGCCCCTGTCAGGATGCAGCAACCCAATCGTGTGCAAGAAGACAAACCCAAAGAGCAAAGAGCAAAGTAAACAAATCTGACAAAAAGAGACAAGGCACAGGACAAAGTGACTCACCTCTGGAAAAGTGAGTCCTCTCTGCTCCTTCTCTGCTCCCTCCTTCTCCCGTGTGTGTGCTCCTTTCTCTGCTCCCTCCTTGCTGTTGGAAGAGGCAAAAACAGGCGAAAACGTATGCACTGTTGATTTCTAAGTTCAAAATCTATATTTGGGGAAGGCGGGCTATTTTTAGTTTAAATATGCCGCCGCGTTTATGGTCGCGTTTATGAAGGCGGGTATTTTCGCGTGTATATGCTTTTAGCTGCGTTTATACACGCGTTTTGCAGGAAATAACTGCGTGAATACACGCGTTTGTTAGGAATTAGCCGCGTCAATACACGCGAGTTTTAGGAGATAGCCGCGTGAATAGACGCGATTTTATGCTTTCATTAAAAATATATAGTGAGTTTGTGTTTTCTGATTTGTACACAGGATGTCATCAACCTCTTCAAGCAGTTCTGGAGAAGATGAGACAATGCGTCATCGTAATCGCGATGTGTGGTTGGGACAACGGATCAAATGTATGTGTAATCGATGTCAAGGATGCATTGTACGAGCACGTCGAATTACCTTGAATCACATCTCCATGTATGGAGAATGGAATCAAACAGGTTTAGAGGTGAGTAGATGTAAATTGATGGTATTCAAATGACTCATGGTATCCAAATTAAATTAATAGAGTTGTAACATATAATTTGATAAATTGAAGCAGGATGCAGTACCACACCCTAACATGGTACCCTACGCGCGACGAGAGCACGTAAAGCGTCGACGAGATGATGCTGGAGCTTTGGGATCTATTGTCAGAGATGAGTGGGAAAGGGACGACAATAGCCCTGCACCCCACGAAGTTGTGGAAGAGGAGGTGCTTGATGATATGGTGCGGAATCTTTTTAAGGATGATCCCAAAGGTATGGACGATGATGATATGGAACAAGAGCATCTTTATAAAGCTTCATCGACACCGGTGTTTGAAGGGTGCACATTCTCAGTTTTACGTGCTTCACTTGAACTACTTAATATACAAACAGTTTATGGATGGAGCAATGCAAGTCTTGACGCATTGTTGAAGTAAGCATTCAAACTTATAAATTTGAATTAGTGGTTTAAGGTTTAGGATTTAAGACTAATTATAATTGCTGATATTGGATGCAGGCTATTGTCAAACATGCTTCCAAAGGAAAATAGACTACCCACCTCAAGAGACATAGCGAGGCGATATGTGACATCTCTTGGAGGACTGGATTATGATAAAATACATGCATGCGTCAATGATTGCATTCTCTTTCGTGGGACGCATAAGGAGGCTCTGACATGTCCCACTTGTGGTGAAGCAAGGTACAGAACAGATATGAAGAGTTTTGATGTACCTCGTAAAGTCTTGCGACACTTTCCTATAATTCCTCGCATCAAACACATGTTCAAGTGCAAATCCATAGCAGAGCTCATGTCATGGCATTCCTCACATCGATCGGATGATGGCATGTGGAGAATTCCCGCAGACACTCCTGCTTGGAAGCATATTGAAGATGAGTGGCCCAGCTTTAAAACAGAGCCCAGAAACTTGAGACTTGGCCTGGGTATGGATGGAGTGAATCCATTTGGTTTCAAAAGCACCGCATACAGCGTGTGGCCAGTTGTGCTGGTGAATTACAACCTTCCACCATCAATGGCGATCAAGAAGGGACATCTTATGTTATCCCTTCTAATTCCAGGGAAACATAAAGTCAAGCATATGGATGTTTATCTTGAACCACTGATTGATGAGTTGGAGGAACTATGGAGAGGTGTTGCGGTGGTGGACATTAGTAGGCCTCCCTCCTCTCGACACTTCGACTTAAAAGCAGTGTTGATGTGGACAATGCATGACTTTCCAGGATACAGCGATTGTTCTGGTAAGAATTCTAATTACCTCCCTACTCTATTACTATTGGCTATATATATTAATTAGACGGTTTGACTTTATTATTCTAACTTTTATTTATATTTTAACAGGTTTGAAAACATCGGGTAAACATGCATGTCCTGTTTGTGGCCCCTCGTTAGTACATGAGTATGCTGATGGTTTGTGTAAGACTATATTCGATAATCATCATCGATTTCTCCCCTCAGATCATCCTAAATATGTTGCTAGTAAGAGTAACATTCCTCCACAAACACTTCGTGCAAAAGATTGGAAGCGTATTTGGGAGTCTACAACTATTCTTCCTCCAGATGGCATGAACAGGTATAGTGATGTTTTTTCAATCTTGTTTTGTGTAGTCTCTAATTGGATTAAAGGTCACATAGAGCAATCCCTTGTGCAGGTACTCCATTTTTTTCCGGCTGCCATATTGGACCCATCTTAAGATCAACCATCTTCTTGATCCCATGCACATCTTCAAGAATGTGGGATCTGGTATTTGGGAACATATTACTGGTAAACGAGACAATGTTAGCGTACGTGAGGACTTGCGGGTCGCAGGACGTATGCGTCAAGCTTGGCCACGAGAGGTGGGTGGGCACGTTCGTCTTCCGCCTGCACCATGGATTATATCAAAGAAAGAGGAGAAGCAGGTAAAGCAGGCCATCACCACTTTGCGTACTCCCACTGGATGCATGAGATCATTGAAGGGAGCCTTTACAACCACTAAGAAAAGAGGCGTTGAGCAACTATATGGGTTGAAGTCCCACGATTGGCACAAGATGCTTCAAGTAAGTGTTTTCCAAGTCTTGTACGTACGTTGAAATTAAATTTTGTAATGCCATAAACCATAAATGTGCTCTTATGTGCGCAGTTCATACTACCTACTAGCATCGACCATTGTGCGAATAAGAGTTTGAAAAAATGTATTTATAAGATGGGCGAGCTTGTGAGGTATGTAAAACCCATGCTCAGATCACCCTTCATTATACCTTGCAAAATGAACGTGCATGAGGTATAACGTACTATTTATTTATTTTTCAGATATGTTAGTTCCAAAGCAATTGATCCAGCCACGTTGGATGATGCGCGTGTTATGGCAGTGGAGGTGGTTTGTTTGGTAGAGGAGACTTTTCCGCGAACCATTCTCACAAGTCAACTACATCTCATTGTGCATTTAGTGGACGAAATTGCTTTATGTGGTACTGTGCATGCACGTTGGATGTTCTTCCTAGAGCGCTTCATGAAGACCTTAAAAGACTTTGTGAGGCAAAGTGCAAGGCCCGAAGGAAGCATGGCCGAGGGTTGGTTGATACAAGAGTCTCTTGTATATATTTCAGAATTTCTTGGTCAGGTGGACAGCTCTTTGCCACGACTATGGAGCAATGAAGAGGACTTGAGGATGACCTCTATTGTGCCTCAAGGAAAAGGACAGAGTAAAGTAATTGACAGAACATTGATTGATGATCTCAATTTCACTTGTATCCTTAATAGTGATGTGATGAGCAGATGGGTTACAAGATATGAGGATGCAAAGACAAAAAGGCAAGCAGAAAGAGCTCTCTTTCGGAGGCAACATGGCTCTCGGAAGGCGTACCCTAAGCATCTAGCAACACTTCCGAATGATATCCATGTTGATTGGTTGCATGAGGAAATGGAGAGAGCAGAGAGCGACGAGGGGCTGCATATCACGGCGGAAGAATGGGAGTATGCACGAGGATGCATGTCAAAGGTACATAGAACTAATGTTTTGCATTAGTTGTAAGTGATTTGCTTTTAATATTTATTCACATTGCTTACACAAATATTGCTTCTATTTTGGTCCAGTGCACTATGTTCAATGCTATATGGTGTGAAGGCAAGCATTTTCGAACACAAAGAATTGATGAAAAGAGAAATACACAAGATTGCGGTGTCATTAGTAGCTTTGAGGGAGCAAATGGAAAAATGGATGATTATTGTGGCATAATCCAAGACATATTTAGGCTTGACTTTCGTCGCTTCTTTGTGTATGTTTTGGATGTCAAATGGCAAATGAACGTGGTGGAAAAAGGGCCTGATGCAACGATAAAACGCCATGCAAGTGGATATGTAACTATTGACTCTACAAAGTTCTGGCAAACAAAGAAAGATAGGCTCGTATTGCCACAACAATGTGAGCAGGTATGCATTTTTTTTACTAATGTGTTTCATGTACATATATATCTAAGCTCGCGTACCCCTTGACTTTTGATATGCTAATTAATTACTGTACTGTGTGTATTTGAGTAGGTTATCTATCTACCAATGGTGCATGACATCAAATGGTGGTACGTCATCCCTATTGCACCACGTTCCAAAGTGATGTATAATACATTCACTGATATGGAGCATATGGAGGATGTAACAAGCCGCAATGAAGATGACGTCGAACATGCCATTGAAGATGTTGTGATCGATGATCAAGAAATAAGAGATGATCGTGATAATGAGGATGAGCATGCCATTTCTCATGATCATGAGAATGACCCTACCATTGAGGATGATGGTGATGTTGATGAGGATGATCAGGACATCGATACCATTATCAATGGAGTACAGAATATCGATAGTGGAATAAATTTAATCGTAGCCTTACCAATTGATCAAATGGATATTGATGTTGATCGTTTGACAAGGATGGATCTTATTGAAGATGAGATCAAACCCTAACCAATCCGTCACTGTATGTTCTAAATTGATGACATTTCTATCATCTCATATGCATGATTTATTTTTGAATATATTTCATTGTTGTAAATGCATGTAGTGGGATTGTGTAATGATGTATACTGTAATGTACTATGAGATGGTTTAAGGAAAATAGTTTTTAATTTTGTTAAGGAATTCAGTTTTTTTTCAGTTTTTCTCTGCCATGCGTGTATTAATCCGTGTGCAGTAGCGTGTATTTACCCGTGTATAATACCGAGTATCACCCCGTAAATATTACCGTGTATTTATGCGTGTATTACTGCGTGTATATAAACGCATTTATACACGCGTTTATATATACACGCGAACTTAAATGCAAAAATACACGCGCCCGATTCTATTCAAATACAAGCGCGACCATACACGCGTTCGTAATTTATCGCGTGTATGAAGCGCGTGTATGGCAGCATTGTCTTGTAGTGATCACATCACATCCACTTCTTATCACATCACATCACATCCATTTCACATCACATCACATCATATCCATTTCACATCACATCCATTTTACATCACATCACATCACATTCATTTCACATCACATCACATCACATCCATTTCACATCACATCACATCACATCCATTCACATCTATTTACATCACGTCACATTCACATCCACTCACATCTCATCGCATCTATTCACATCCATCACATTCATTGCATTCCCATCCCATCACATACATTCTATCCACATCTATCCACATCATATATCAAAATGCAAATATCATAGAGTTCTATTTCTTTTGCAAACTAGGACACATTGCAAAGGACTGCTACAAAAAGCAGAGTGACATTAAAAGTGAAAAGTTACAGCAAGGAAACTATTCATCATCTAGCAAACATGGAGGTGATCAGAAGTGAGCAGCTGTTTGTGATGCAGCACATGCTTAGTTCCATAAAGAGGGGATGTGTCAGGATCTCAAGATAAATGGTATGTGGATTCTGGCTCCTATAACCACATGACCAGTCATGCTTAGTGGTTTAGAGATATGTAGAAAATGAAAAAACCAGGTTATGTAGAAACAAGTGATGATACTATGCATCCCATTGCACATGTTGGTAAAGTGCCATTGTCTATGAAGGATGGTAAAATGTAGTACTTGGCTGATGTACTTCATGTTCCATATTATAAAGAACCTGGTTTCTGTTGGACAGATGGTTGAGCAGCGTCTGCAACAAGTGAGGTTTAATCCTCAAGGATGTTTTGTGGAAGACTTCAGAAATAAATGTCGTTAATTGCAAAGGATAACAGAAATGGCAGGATGCTTACTTTGGATGTGAACATGCCTGAGATAAAGGCAGCCATGTTCTATGCATATGTACATGTCCCTGATGAAGTGAGAACAAAGTTGGATCCAAAGGCAGAGAAATGCATCTTCATTGGTTATGCTATGGAGCAAAAAGGTTATAGATGCTATAACCCTACCACCCGTGAGATGCGAGAAAGTAGAGATGTCTTCGATGAGATGAGTAGCTGGTATGCACTAGTAGTGAAGGTAACAGAAGATGCAGATGTAAGAAGTCGTGATGTTGCACCACATGTAGAGCAGCAATCACAGGTGCTAAGTGGACCTGGGGAGTCCTCGAGTAGTGGATCCAATGTTAGCCCATGGTCAGGCAGGTTGAGGAATAATGCAGGTACACATGCATCACAGAAAGGGAAGGAAAAGGTAGATCATCCTTTTATGCCTGATCTATCAGCAGGTCACTCATATGTGGATGGTGACTCTAGTAGCTTTTTGAGCAGAGCCTTGATGAGGAGCTTGGCATTTCATCTGTGGGTTACTCCTAGTGTAAGGAGAACCATGGTTATTTTGAGGACACCTACAGTGATCTAGGTGTACGCAGGTGTATGAGGGTTAGATACCCTGTTGATAGATTGAGATATGATGGATATATAGCCCATCATTATGCTTACATGGTAAAAGCAATATAGGAGGTTGAGACCACTTGCTTTGAGTAGGCAATCAGAAATAAGAAATGGGAAGATGCCATGGATGAGGAGATGGCAGCATTGGATGCAAATGCAACATGGGAGTTAGTGCCTTTGCCTAAGGAAAAGAAGGCAATTGGATGTAAGTGGGTGTATAAAGTCAAGCACAATGCTAATGGTTCACTAGGCAAGGTTGGTTGCCAAGGGCTATGCACAGACTTATGGCATAGACTATTAGGAGACATTCAGCCTGGTTGCAAGAATGGCAACCATGAGAGCTATCATTGTTATGGCTGCACCAAAGGGTTGGTATTTACATCAAATGGATGTAAAGAATTCTTTCTTGCATGGTGATTTGCATGAAGCATTAGGACCTCAATGGAAGGCTTCTTGGGCCCTTTTATTTGGCAGTTTAAGGAGTCAAATCTTTTCTCTTAAGAAGAAACGTTTTCTAATTAGAAGCTTCAAAACGGCTACTTTATTCGAATTTGAATTTTGGGGGGAAAATGAAATTTAAAAGATAGCAGACAAAACCATATCATGTAACATATCTATGGAAAGCTCTTGATGCGTAGATCACGGATCTATAATCTCCGCTCAAATCGGAGCTTGTATGTAGAAGTTATGGAGGTCCGAAAATTGTAAAATTGCCTCCCCCCCTTTTTGGGGGAAAAAGTGCACCCTTTGACCACTCTTACACCTCTCTTACAAACCCAACATTTCAGTCCACATGGCAACCCCCCATTTGGCTATTCCTTAATCACCTTGATTAGGCTTGGGCAAATTAAAGGGCCCAAGAAGACCCCATTCACTTCCTAATGAAGTGTACATGATGCAGCCACCAGGTTATGAGAGCAGTGCACATCCAAATTTTGCCATTTCGATTCTTGTAAAAGAATGCTTGTTCACAATGCCTTGGAAGAAGGTAAAGTTCTTTGCTTGCTTATAGAAAACTTGGAGGAGTCGATAGACCAAAAACCCATGGGCTCTCTTGTCATGGTAGCATCTTTGCATTTGTATTGTGTATGGAACCACTAGCAAACCTTCAAAATGACCTATAATAAACATGTTCTCGAATTAGCACCAAATACACCAACATGTGTGAGAATGAATCAATTTTTAGAATGAATAAACCTATTTCATAAAATTATAATTAACTTCATATATTCTCTCTCGATCCCCAACGTAACCTACCTCATCATCGACAAGGTTCATGTTAGAGGCACTTGTACAAGATTGTAGTTGAAATGATGCAACAATGCACTTGTACAAGATTGTAGCTGAAATGATGCAACAACGCACGAGTCGTGATGAGTAAGACACATATCATCAATCCTTTTGACTTGAAGATGTTGTCCATAGGCCCACATACTGCTAATTGCCCGAACCTAAAATCACAAGCGTAGAGAATATTAACATCACAAAAGCATGCACATAGAATACTGGAAGTGTGCGACATGCCATATCTTATCTCCTTCACACCCAATACTGAGCTCAAACTCCTCACATGTAACTTGTGCACCTTCTTCTTGCACCTTTTTTATTTTCTCTTGTATCCATGTCATTGGCATGGTGGGGGTCACCTGTTGTCTCTTCGATGTTCTTCACATATTCTGTTGTCATTATTTTTCATGCTCTTCAATCCATTTTGGCATACATTCTAAATTGTATATCACAAAAATACTTAAATTCTCTCGTTTGTCGTAATGAAGACGTATTGGGAGTCCCTTACCACATAACACCTCTTATGATAATTTACTTGATTCTTATGTCATCCAAACAAGGGGAGGTTCCTCATCAACAAGCTACAAGTACTTAGAAAGATAGTACATGCACTCATGATGCAACCATCCCTCTTCCATTTATCCTTCGGGCCTTGCCCTCTGATGCACAAAACCCTTCAAGACTCCCATGAATATTTCAACCCAAAACATCCATTGTGTGCTTATAAGTCTAGCAAGCTCCACCTCCCCAATAAGGTGGATAAGCACATGGACTTGGATGTCAAAAAAGGATGTAGGAAACTCTTTTTCCATCGAGCATAGGATCTCTATGCACTCCATCTTTTTTTGTGGAATATTCTGAGTGTCTATTTCCTTTGATGTGATCCACCTGGAAAGTGATAAAACACCAATCGATAATTGACTTCATTTGCAGAGAAGAATCCTAGACACATTTCTGAAGGAGAAGTACCTTGCAAGTGACCCCAAACGGTATATGATATCTCGAATGCCCTTAGTTAAGCATCCATCAATTACAAGTGGCAAGATAAGCTACAAATAGTCCACCTTTGATGTTAATATCAATACCAACTAACAAGTGTCAATAATAAGATAGAGCCATGGCCTACCTTTAGAAATTATGTTAGTCACGTGTCTTTAATCCAGAAAGACTCTTATCGTCCTCCATAGTAAACATGTTTTGCATTGATTCACCATAGCCTATAGGTGTATGGATCGATATCATCCTATCATTAATCGTGCTCATCTCGTCCTTTGTTAGTACCCATGGTGCGTGACGATAAGTCGTCTTTCTTGTTTTAGGAGTTACTCTAGGCCACAAAGATGGTTTATAGTTTTGTTCCTTCAAATCTACCTTCCTAGCCTCTATAGCTTTGATACCCACAAGATGTTTCCAAAGTGAACATCCAACATTTTTGAAAAATTTATGCATGGGGTCAAGAATATTTGTGATTTTCAATTCTTTCCAATATTCCAAACTATACCATATTGAAATCTCAAGTGTCATAAAGTTGCTCTCTCTGTCTTTGTGACAATCCTCTCTTCCTTGTCGCTTGTGAGCTCTGCATCTTGATCTATAATAGGTCCAATTGTCTATTTTCTATACCAATCCATAGGAGTCATTCGTCTAGGGACCTCTCCACTCTCAATCCCTCGATCGAAATTTCTTGCTAGTTCTTTTGATCGTAATATGTGTCCTTCCAGCATAAATCTTCTATGTCGGAGATATATATATTCTTGTTGTGATTCTTGCTATATTTTAATTGTAGCCACCAATCACCACATGGTGGACATGCCTTGTAACCCTTTGTTGATAGACCTACGAACAATCGAACTCTTAGTGCAATTGTTATTACACGTCACTTCAAATCCAAACAAAGTAATTGCAATCATGTACCTGAAGATAAAAATAGGCAAGATAGTCATGAATAGCCTAGGTTATAATGCTGCGAACCTCAAAGCCTTGTTCGCCTATAGGCTTGGACATGTTAAGAACTTTTATCCCTTTCCAAAGTTGTTGTATATCTTTGATGAGTGGTGCAAGCTACACGCTACTGTCTTTGACTTGTCATTTTCTTGCATTGAAGTGTTGTATCGAGTCAGATTTTCAAGAAGTATTAACATATCGAGTGGATACAATTTCAGACCATGTTGCTTGTGCATGTACCTGGAATTAGTAAACTCAATATTATATTATCATTCTTTATGGACATGAATGGTGGTAGGTTATAATTGATCAACACCACCGACCAAGTTGGCCACCACTTACTTGATCTATACAAAAATGGATTGATTCCATCAAGACCAACACCAAGTTTTAAGTGACGGGGTTCTTGACTAAATTCTGGCTATGTTCTATCAATGAGCTTGAAAGCTTCATAGTCAGATGGAATGCATAGAATCCTGTCTTTTCTCACATTATTTGTCGTCCAATCCATAAGCTTTGACAACTTTGGGATTCGAAATAGGTGTCTATTCATGGGACTAATGGAAAATGTCTTAGATCCTTATGAGGAATCAGTGTTGCTCCCTCCTTAAAATGTGAAGCACCACATTTGGGATAGAGAATGGATTTTTGATGCTCTCCTTGATACAAAATGCAATCATTGATGCATGTATGGATCATTTCGTAGTCAAGTCCAAGACTCTTCTCATCATCGTTCGTGCCTCGTTCCTTGTTTTTGGGATGGTGTTATTGGTGGTAGAATATTACTAGAAAGTAATATAACAACAACAATAGTTTATTAGTAAAATAAACATACCCTATCACTTAACATCCATGTATTATTGTATATGATCCACTTACGTTAGTAATGCCAAAACTGATACGTTGCTCCAAGAGTAGCAAGCTTGAAGATATTTTTCATGTTGATAATATCCTCATAGAAGAATCCTCATATATCTTTGTGAGTGCTTCTTCTTGAAGATATTTTTCATGAGTATCAGTGTTACTCTAAAACCAATCATCAAGAAATCCACTCATATCATCAACAGCATGCTCCGCATCATCAGGTTGCTCTATTTGACATGTGTATTGCTCTCTCAAGCTTTGAAAAGTACTAAGATCCTGTGCTCTAAGAATCCACATACAGTCTACTGACAATCGAGAGTGACCTTAACAATATAGGGGCAAATCCTCTGCAATATCATATTCTAGAACCTCTGATCCAATCTGAATTAGACAATCATAAAGATAAAATAATTCATAATAAGACAAGTGACAACAAAGAACAAGTAAACATATTTGCAAAGTCATCAAATTAAATTCTGACATCATGTGGACATACTGTTTCAAATATACTCAAATTAATAGGACCTTTGGTGCCACAAGATATAATAAGTGAAAAATATAAGTATACTAGTATAATGTCATGGATGGAAGCTCGTTACACAAGGCATGTGCACTAAAAATGCTATAAATACATCTAATATCTATGTGGACCTGGGAGTCAGGTAACGCCCACCATAATTTATTAGAAAATCCTCACTAGCATGCAACAATCTAATAGCATTGACTACAATGTATCTAGGTACATCTTTGCTCATGTGCACTAGCTCATGACAAATGTTACACTCCACAAAAGTACAATTAGTTCTTTCATTCCTCCCTCTACTCTACTATTGATTAGCCCTGATATATTTCCTTGAGTGTAAGGTCTTACATCAATATACAATCTCTGTGATTCATTATGGGTAATTCCTCTTCCAGTGAGAGAGACAACGTTAGCGCATAGCCCATATGTGGTCATACTCTTGATGTAGTGTGGTCCTGATTAGCCCTGATATATTTCCTTGAGTGTAAGGTCTTACATCAATATACAATCTCTGTGATTCATTATGGGTAATTCCTCTTCCAGTGAGAGAGACAACGTTAGCGCATAGCCCATATGTGGTCATACTCTTGATGTAGTGAGCAAGCTGATGCCATGGACCCCATGAAGAGATAGGTCCACAAAATTTCATAAGAGTGACCTTAGAGTTAACTAGGACATGTAAATCTTGTGCAATAAAAAGACCTTGACCCCCGCCGACAATTGAGGATGGCGTGATCACATAGCGAGCACCCCCTAGAAGCTGAAAACCTCACCAGCGTCGAAAGTGATGCACCCAACCAATTAATCCTTGAGGTCGATGGATTTTTGTTAGCACACTAGCCTCCTTACTTGAGGATAGCAACCATATTGATATCCAAGAAGATACATCATTGGCCGAGGAGGAGTATATGTTCAAATATACAAGTGAATTGGGTGTGTGCAGGAACACACCCTTAGCACAAGAGGCTGTAAAAGAGAATCTATAAATGAGAGAGAAGATGTGAAAAGGTGAGAGGTATCTACTGGGAGAGAATAAAGGGTGGCATGAGAAGATTTAGGATGTGTGGAGATATTCTGGGAAAAGTGAAGAGGTGGAGACAATCAAGCAAAAGAGGTGGAGTGAATCAAGGAGAGATCAGTGGGATTGGATACTTGGATGTAAACTCTATAAATTGAGGCATTGGCCTAATGAGAATTTACTGGTTTTTGATTATCCATGCTTACATTAAGCTATCAATTAATTGCACTAATCTTATCTAATCTCTTTGTTAATGATGTTGATTCTTGAATTTGATCCACCACATAGCTCATCACATTGCTGCAAATTTAACATGTTATCAGATCCTACTAGCTTAGAATCCATCAAATTTATGAGCTCGTTATCTTGCTAATCACCTAGTTAATTAGGATTAGAAAATAATCAAAATTTTAAGCTTTTTTTCAAATAGCCTATGTAGCTGGTGGAGGGACTTGATCTCCCTCTTGACATAACATTAGCCCAAACCCTCTTAGCCACATCTAGACAAGCTGCCAATGCTTCAACCCATCAAGACGAATAACGAAACTGCCAAGAGAAGCTGTAGATTTTCACGAATCTACAGGGGCCTTCCTTCTAAAGCAAAACTCAGATCTTCTCTTCCGCAGAAGTAATTGGTCTACATGCTGGTGATTTTTAAAGTAAATCTGGGAAATAATGTTTTCTCTTGTTAATCCTTGAAAAGGTAGTAAAATACCTAACAAACTCCTATTACTATGACCCAGCCAACAAGGGGCTGAATGGTCACAACAATGAGCACGTAAGCCTTATATAGGCTGGAGATTGTCTCATGGACTGGCCGACCGCGCTGGTCGGCCAGCTCCTTGGTAAGTATTACCATTTTGGTTGTCACGTGCATCCCACACTTGGATGCCACGTAGACATTTCTGTACAGAAGGTGCAGGACCTGGAATGGTGAATTGGTCCCATGTGAGCCCAGTCCGGGACGAGTCAGCCAGGGATTCATCTCAGTCGTCCAAGGTCAGGTGTGCATTGTCCTGCACATGAGTCCAAGATCAGATGTGCACTGTCCTGCACATGAAACAGTGCCAGTCCGTGTTGTGAGTCTCCCTCTAGAATGATGTCAGTGGTTCTGTGTATCAAGCTATGCATCAAATTTTCAAGTGACTTTGGTAAAATAGAGATTAAGCATTCAATGTTTGGTCAAATCTTTTGTTTCTTAGCTTAATCCTCTATTAGACTAACTTCTATTGATGACTTTGAAAGGAGTTGAGCTCATTTAAACTCTAAGGCCCTAGATCTGGCCTCCCCGCACACTCTGTTTTTTGCACACAAAATAGGGGATTATTTTGATAATCAGTGATTAATCAGTACTAATCACTATATTTTGGTACAATTGAGGGTTTAGATTTACCATTGGGTATCTGATATAGATCCTTATAACTTCATATTATGATTCGGAGATGGTTTGATGCTCCAACCATTCAGTACAGATTTGTTACCCTTGGCTTTATGTAAATTTTGGTGAATTTATGCTGATAAATTTGTTGTAATCACCACACCTAAACACCAGATTGAGTTGTAAAAGGGTAGGCACTACCCTTGAATCTTGAAATTGGATCAAGAGGTAAGACCCCCTTCACATCATCACTCATGAGCACGGCACAAGAGATAGCCAAATTTAATGGGGAGCAATTTTATACATGGCAAACAAAAACCATGTATTTACTCATGAGGAAAAATTTGTGGGGGCTAGTTGAGGGAAGAGATGAATGGTGAGTGGGGAAAATGAGTGGAAGATCAGGAATGAGAAAGCATTAGGACTCATCGCACTCAGTTTAAATGATGAAATCATTCACCACAACATAGGGATACAATGGGCAAAAGATGCATGGGACGAACTCAATAAATTATTTGGCACTCAAGCAAAAAATTGAAAGACAAATCTGCTAATGCAATTCTACAAACTTGATATGAAGGAAAGTGAACCTTTAATCACACACTTGAACAAATACAAAATCATTAAGTAACAACTGGCAGCCATTGGCAAGAAGCTTGAGGATTGAGGCACTAGGAGTGCTTTTGAAGAGTGAGGACAAAGGTGAATATGAAAACATTGTAGCAACCTTAAAGAATGTACCTGAATTGAAGATGCATGAGATAGAAGGAGCTCTACTAGAGCAAGAAACCAAGGTTAAAGAGAAGAAATGGCTAGACTCAACAGCTGGAGAGGAAAAAGCATTCTTCACCCGAGGAGGATTCTCACAAAAGGACGAGGATGAGGAAGAGGTAGAGTAGGAGGAAGGACCTTCACTTGCCACAACTGTGGGAAGCCAGGACACATGGCAAGAGGCTGCTATAGCAAACCCAATGGAGAAGGAGAGACATTGGCAAACTTCATGGAGACTCCTAAGGAAGTGGAGTCAGATCATCTTTTCTAAGAGAGAGAGAGAGAGAGAGAGAGAGAGAGAGAGAGAGAGAGAGAGAAACCCCACAACCCAATGTAGCTTGCCCCAACAGAGTAAAACCACCTCTTAGCCACCGGGGATGATGTAGGCCATGTCGTAGATGTATGTGTGAGCACTTTAGTCAAGGTCACAGGCACTTGTAGTAGCCTTGGACACATAGAGAAAGAGTGTGTCAAGGACTATGAGTTTAGGGACTTGAGGCACTGGTCGCGGACTACCAAGTAAGAGGGAAACTTGGTATAGGGTCCAGGTGTGCTAGGATTATTCACTTGACGGGAGGTGTTGAAATATACAAGTGAATAGGGTGTGTGCGAGAACAAGCCCTTAGCAAGAGGCTGTAAAAGAGAATTTGTAAATGAGAGAAGGAGTGAAAAGATGAGAGGTACTGGGAGAGAATAAAGGGTAGCATGAGAAGATTTAGGATGTGTGGAGATATTCTGGAAAAAGTCAAGAGGTGGAGAGAATCAAACAAAAGAGGTGGAGTGAATCAAGGAGAGATTAGTGGGATTAGATGCTTGGATGTAAACTCTATAAATTGAGGCATTGGCCTAATGAGAATTTGTTGGTTTTTGATTATCCATGCTTACATTAAGCTATCACAATTAAATCTTGTCTAATCTCTTTGTTAATGATGTTGATTCTTGCATTTGATCCACCAAAGCTCATCACATTGCTGCAAATTTAACAGGATACACATCCCGACCTCACCATGATTGTGATTACTTAAGGGCATAGACTAGAACCATCTAATGTGAATGAAGAGTGTGAAGAGGAAGACGAGGACGAGGGGGATGAAGACCTACCTGAGATTGACATTGAGTAGGAAATTGAACTTGCAACATCAACTTTCCCTATACCACTTGCGCTGGACCTAACAGAAGAGGAACTACAAGAAGCTAGCAAGGATGAACCACTCTTTTACATTGACATTTTTCCCCAGTCTAGTCCTTGAAACTCGAGTATAATCCTACTACTCCAATAATTCCCCTAGTTTCAACATGTCACATGCTTTCAAATCTTTCAAACATCATGAGATTAATTTGTCACATGCTTTCAAAGCTTTTAGAAGAGGAACAGAGAAAGAGGAACAGAGAGGACTGTCAGCTGATGTGCCTGTGAAATTCCCCTCTGCTAGATTGTTGAACTTGAAAATCCACTTCAAAAACTTGAAACACCATTGACCATTCTCTGGAATCCTTTCACACACCATCTCCACTTCTCATGGAACTTTGTACCTCCTGAGGTGATGTTAAAATCCCCTGCTGATGCAAGTTGAAGCCCAAAACTCCATTTTCTCCTTCAATGATCGATGTAATTCTTCCCCAAAAAACTCATGTGGGTAAATCTTCTATGCCTTGCAGATGCAAGATGCTTAGACTAAATTTCTATACTAGACTCCTCGGATGACTACTATACTTAGATGTACTTAGGAAATAGAGAAGTGTTTTCTGTTGATGTAAATGCTTAATTGGCTGCTTTAATGATCCTGTCGACTAATGTATTACGCCCACAATTGCTGGTCGGCTGTAGGGTTGGTCCGCCGCCTGCTGGCCAATTGGGTGTCTTGGCCTATCCGACTAGTCACCTAAGCCACCAAAGGGGCTGGCCAACCAAGATGCCTAGGTTGTCAAAGTGCTTATGATGCTAAGGATTCCTTTACATGTGCTACTTGAAATGCTTTGGTTCTGTGGATGCTCCTTTTGCCCTGTCTAAAAATGACATTTTGTCTAGCCCTAAAAAGGGGGTTTATCTAGATTTATTAGATTTTTCCATCTTCTGTGTCTACTGGCTGACTTTCCTTTCACTGGGCAACGAGCACCCCCCTTGACTATATATAGCATTTTCCTCACCATCCAGTAATTGTACAACATCATAGATCATATCAAGTACCATCTAGTGCTACTTTCTACTGTCAGGCGCTACACCATATCTGCTTTGTCATCATCGCTTGCTGTCAACTCTAGTACTTTAGCATTTTACATCAGGTCACACCTTGGGATAGCAACCCGCTCTACTACAGAACAGTACTTCAACGTTTTACATCTAGCTACACTTTGGGATGACAACCCTCTCTGCCACATAGATCACATCAGTGTTTCATATTAGTTCATGGGAAAACAGTCATCTCTGCTCTACAATAGAGCATACCAACATTTTACCTCAGCTCATGAATAACCCACTCTCTACTACACTTTAGCACATCAACATTTATCTTTATTTCACTCTCTAGGAAATTACCCCACTCTCTACTACATCACACCATCAGGACGGCACCCCACTCTCTTCTTATCATCTCACACCACTTGGAACGACATCCCTCTCTTCTCCTCACCTCACTCAGGTATTGCAACACCCTTGTCACCAGAGCTTGCACCACTTCCACCACTCGGGGACGACAACCCTCTCTACTCTCCTCACCACCGCTTAAGTATTGTAGCACCCTTCTCAATAGAGCTTGCACCCCACTTGGGATGGCAGCTCTCTGTGCTAATCATCACCATTCAGGTACAATGGTAACAAGTACAAGTAGGTACAAGAAGTATAAGGGATGGTACAATAGGAATAGTGGCTGCTGTTACTGTGAGGGAAAAGAATAAAAGGACTAGATGTCTGATCATAGCAAAGCAGCACAACATGAAATAGGTGAGTGAGTCTATATATAATGGTGAGCGAACATATGCACAAGAGCCCTTTGATTAGACTCTAAATAGAAGAAGATCAGTGTAGAAGAAAAGACAATGTCAGAGCTAAAGCATGGTCGGTGACAAAGGCTCGCATTGATGTGAGGCAAAGGCACTCCAAGGTGGCAGTGGGTAGTAGAAGGTGAGGTGATGCTTATGTCGATGATGGTGGGGACTATAGTGATAAGGGTGCTATTGCTCTTGAATGGTGATGAAGAGAAGAGAGGGATGTTGTCCTGAGTGGTGATGATGGTGTGGACTATAGTGATAAGGGTGCTATTGCTCCTGAATGGTGATGAAGAGAAGAGAGGGATGTTGTCCTGAGTGGTGATGGTGCAAGCTCTGGTGACAAGGGTGCTGCAATACCTGAGTGGTGGTGGTGAGGAGCAGAGAGGATTGTTGTCTCGCGAATGGTGGAAGTGTTGCAAGATCTGGTGATAAGAGTGCTATTGTTCCTGAATGGTGATGAAGAGAAGAGAGGGATGTTATCCTGAGTGGTGATGAAGAGAAGAGAGGGATGTTGTCCTGAGTGGTGATGAAGAGAAGAGAGGGATGTTGTCCTGAGTGGTGATGGTGCAAGATCTGGTGATAAGAGTGCTATTGTTCCTGAATGGTGATGAAGAGAAGAGAGGGATGTTGTCCTGAGTGGTGATGGTGCAAGCTCTGCAATACCTGAGTGGCGGAAGAATTTAATAGGTTCAACAAAATAACATGTGGCATTTGCTTGAATAGAAAAGCTGAAAAGCATATTCTTGGCCAATGATGAGGCAATAAGATATATCATTTCATCAATGATAAGTTGCAAGCTTGCAAGTTTGTCTTCTTTTCTTCTTTCTTTTTATTTCTCACTTTCTTGCTCTCTTCTTTTCTCACCACACAATACCTTGTCTTCTCTTTTAGAAAAAACATTATCTTAAGTGATCATGTCAACTTCTACTACTTTCTTTTCTTTTTCTTCTATTTCTCAATTTCTTGCTACCATCTTGTGATTTTATCGTTGATTTATAGTGTCGTTAATTATATTCTCTCTTTTTATTTACATAATTGTGGTTTGGTTTTTTCTTTTCTTTAATGTTTTTTTTCTTAAGTACACATTTTTTTAAAATTTCATTTTCTTCATGGCCTTACAACTTGTATGATATCTTTGTGGTACAAAGAAGAAATGCTTTCAAGTTTTGAGTTTGTCATGTGGATTTGAGGTGGTATTGTTTTTGCAATTCTTTATGGACATATATATCGTGATATCATACAAAGGTTGTTATCATTATATTTGCCACTCTCAAATTTTGAAGAAGATAGATAGACTCCCCTTGTTCTTGTTTTTAAGCACAATAAAAAATTTAAACAAGAATGATATTTGATATCCATTGACTTTTAGGGTATCCTAATGTTCTTTTATATCCAATGGCCTAGTGTACAATGTAGTGAGGCTCTCTCTCTCTCTCTCTCCCCGCAATACCTTTTGCAATTTAAATGTTTTGTCTCCTTGCAATTTAAAAACTCGTCTAGGACTTTCTGTCACAAGTCTTCGAGGCACACAATACCTTGTCTTCTCTTTCTTAAATTAAAAAAAAAACATTATCTTAAGTGATCATGTCAATTTTTACTATTTTCTTTTCTTTTTCTTCTATAATAAATTTGTAAAATAGGTTTTTTAAGGGTTCAATTGAGGTTTTCTGTTACAAAACCTTTCCAATTTCAAGCTAAGAAAAAAATTAAGCCCAAAATTTGATAAACCTTTTTGAATTTCTAGGGTGAAGGTTTTTTAAGGTAAAGGAATTTCATAGTTTTTGGCACGTCGTATGAAGGCTTCAAATTTCAGTACATTCTAGAAGATACTGTTTATTTGCCAACAAGTAGTTCACTCATATAATGGTCATTGGTGATACTTAGATCTTGAGACCTCGAAATAATATTAAAAAAATGAAAAACATGTGTCCAGGGCAAAATGTAGGAAATGCGAATATATTTCTATAGTAATTGCAACTTTGGAAATTTTTGGTCAAATTTCTTTAGAAGTAAATGATTGGCTTTCCACGTGTCAGCGGGCTGAGATTTTAATTTCCACATATTTTGTGGGGTAGCGCAAGGGCTTGTGTCATCAACGGAATGCAAAGTTGCCACGTGATGAAATCAGAGCCAGCGAGAGAAAGAGAAAGAAGATCAACAAAAACACCCTACCTAAATTTTGAGAGAGAGAGAGAGAGGGGGAGAGAATACAATGTCATGCGCGCAGGCTTCGCGTGTTGACAGGTTTAACGCGTATTCTTCTGTTAACATAAAACCAATCCTAATGGGCAGGAGGGAGAGACTCAGATGCAAGATTAAGCGGCCATCCCCGTCCGCTAATTAATAAGTTTACTCAATCTCTTAATTTGGCTCCAACAGCTTGGTGCAGGCGGATTCCAACACGAGCCCAACTAATATACTGCGGGGATGGTGCCCGCCGAGAACTTGCCTTCTTGTGATCATAATGCGCATTCTCACCATCACTTAAAGAGTGTGAAGAAGTACAGAGGCGTGAGGATGAGGAGCTGGGGGAAGTGGGTTTGCGAGATACGCCTCTCCAATAGCAGAGAGAAGGTGTGGCTGGGCTCCTACTCCACTGCAGAAGAAGCCGCTAGAGCTTACGATGCGGCCCTTGTCAGCCTCCGCGGGCAATCCTCTTCTCTCAACTTCCCCCAACAGCCCCCTCCCATCGCCTCCCGTTGCCTCACAACTCGATGCTTGCAAGCCACAGCTGCATTTGCAGCCTCTTTCGCCACCGCCGCCTACAACACTACAAATATAGAGCCCCCCATTAATACTCCACCAACAAGAAACCATACGCAGCAACAATATTGCCAATGCACACCCGACGCCTTAGATGAGAGGCTGATAACCAAATGTCCTACAAGCCCCCCTTTATTGAGTGACACGGCTACTAATGACAATATGAACACCAGTTCTGCTGATGAGCTTGAGGCCCAAGCTGGTTCTACAGTACTTAGCTCCTGCTCACACCCAATGATATTTCCATCGGACGTTCAACAAGAGATGCTTCCGCAATTCCACGACTTGCCAGAGCTTTACTGGGCGGACGAGGACCTTCAACAACACGGGCTTGTGGCCACGTCCACCCCGTTCACCTCCCTCTACAGGTTAGACGTTGAAGACTGCGACGATCATCTTATACCGTACTCTCTTTGGCGATATTAGAAAACGGAATACCTGTGACGAACTGTGCAAATACAGTTTTGTCTCCAAAACTAAAACAAACAATGTCTAGCCAGCTGGAAGGATTATTGAAGCCCTCCAAGGCATTGATCCGAGGGTAGCACACCCAAGACCAACAATGGGAGACTTAGTGATAATCTACCATCCCCTTTTGTGAAGGGGAAAATCGCTCAAGAAGGCTTCGAATTGCAGGGCCTGATTTAATTCAAACTCCAATATAGTTGATTACAATGGTGATTTTTAATGCAAGGATATGAGAAAACTTTGGATGTTTTTGTGATGTCTCATGGAAGAAAATGTGTAGGTTTCCTACATTTGGAAGTAAAAGAATCTACTTCGCTTCATGTAATATTGTGCAGTCAATGCAACCAAGCATGTGCGTTAAAAGAATATGGTTTTTGGAACAAGGATGATGATGTTGGAGCTTAACAAGGATGCTGATGTTGGCCTTGGGCCCTTGGGGAGTCCTTTGATCACGTACATAGATGACATCACTGCTTGTGTCATTTATGCAATGGATAAAGCACATGTGTGGTTCAACAAAGGACATGATTGTCGTGAAACAAGAGTGCCAAAGCACTATGTAAAAAACATTTCCAATCAAAGGATCAATAACTTTTGTTTTACAAGATAACTTTGATAATTTAGAGGGTTTTAACTATAACAAGGACTATAATAACCAAAACTCTCAAAATTCGAAAATTTTAATCCTTCCAACCATAATATAATGTTTAAAGTTTTTTGTATATATGCTAAGAGTGGGAAATACAATAACCTGACATTGTTCGGCATGTAGAGATATTTATAAATTCAATAAGCTAGTGAGTAAGCATGCATGCAAGAATTGCTTATAGGTGTTCTCACACTTGCAAGTGGATGTGGGTTGATTTTCACCTAACTTGTTTAGAATAAAGAATTACTATACCACCAAATTTCTTGTGAATGAGATGGGTTATGTGGTAGTGGTGCACGATTGGGGATTGAATCATAAGCGCTTATGGATCGAAACATGATTTATCTTGGAAAATAGTGGAATATGCCATCAACATGAAAAGAATGACTTCTAACTGTGATAAGGAGAATGTAAAAATTGTTTTGTGCCAAATAGTGATACATCTTCTAACTGTGATAAGGAGAATGTAAAAATTGTTTTGTGCCAAATAGTGATACATCTTCTAACTGTGATAAGGAGAATGTAAAAATTGTTTTGTGCCAAATAGTGATACATCCATTAACGGTCATGTATGCTAGATCTATTATTAGGGGCGGGGTGTCACTGTATAGAAACTCTATATATCATGTGAGTTGAAGGGGTATATTCTTGAGAATCCCTTACCTATGAGGTTTGAGTATTTCAATGACATGTTTTTCTATATAAACTTAGAGCTTCTTTTTCATATTTATTTTAACAATTCCAGATGATAAAAGTGCATGTGTGTGTGTGTGTGTGACTACAAGGCATATAGGAATCTAACGATGATAGGGAGTTTAGCAATATAACTTACGGGGATTGCTAAAATGACATGTGTAGTACTGACACTTTCAACCATTCCTTGGCTTATACTACTAAATTTAAAATAAAAGAGTCGAGTGTCATTTAGCAATATTTTGCGTGTCACTAAAATGATACTAATAGTGATAAGAATCTCATGTAATCACAAGTTTATACTGTAGCTTAGTGTAATTCAAATTTCATTTATCAACCTCCATCCCTTTTTTTTTTCAAGGTTCTCTTTTTCTAGTGTGCATTGCGTTCTCTCCAGTTTCCATTACATCTTGTCTATAGCCTCCATTGCATGCATTCCACACACCTACGTTTGCCTTTGCCCATGGATCTTAGCATACCATTTTTTTAAAAATTTTCTTTAGGTATATCTTCATAGATGGAGGATTCAAAGTGGAGGTTCTGGAGGCTGCCATAGCCTCTATGGCCAATTCTACTGTAGACTAGATTCGAGATATGATTGACTTAATGTGCCATAGAGATCGGTCACAACAAAGGTGGAGGTGCCTGTTACATCCTAGAGCCACCCATTGAGATGCGTAGACGTACTCTAATACCTTTCGAACTTGGGAAGGAAGTTGTGTAGGAGGACACGAGTGGATCAAAGAAGATGGCATCATAGGGCATCTAGGTGAAACCATTTTTTTTTATATGAGACAAGGAAAGAGAGAGAGAGAAAAATATTAACAACTTAGACTGTCCCAATGCATCTATGACACCTAAAATAGTACAATCAATGGTTTAATGTGATGCCCTATCATATGAAAGATAGCCCAACCTAGGAAACCTACATTATCCAAATTTCATTGCAAGAAGTATAAACATTTACTAATAATCGATTATCTTAGAGACTAGAAAGTCCGTATATTTCTTCTTTCACCACCTTATCCATGACTCTCGATTGTAGTATATATTCAACAAGACATTATCAAACTTCTTAGTTAGATTTCTTTATTAGCTCAAGTAGAGGTTTTCAAGTGATATGTTCTTATCAATAAATAATACATACCATCCCGATCCTCCTAGATTACCTTATCCTTGCAATGCGATGAACATATCTTTCAATTTCATTAAGAAAGCTCATAGTTGATCACGTGTGCAACATTACATAGCTAGCTTACCGAAAACCAAAAACAGAGAAGACAAAGGGAAAGAAGTAGAGAATAACATTTTCATTGGTTCCCAACCAACCCTCTCAAGGGTACCCACTTATTACCAGGAGTATTTACTTGTATATTGCAAAGATATAATGAAACTCTAAATGAAAGTCTAACACTTACAAGGTGTCCCAAGCTTCAGCATAGTTCTTGACCTTCTTCAGCATTACAAGAGGGTGAGGTCATAGCTGTGTGAGGTAGTTGTGCCACTAGTGGGAGAATGTAGTGAGAGACTGGTGGGTATAGGAGTGACGCATTACATGACTGCAATGCAGCTATACATTCGGTTGTATTGTTATGTGTATAGCTGTGCTCTTCAATGTGCCATTGGTGGAGACATACTTTAGAGTAGAATTTTCATAGAAATTTGAGATAAAATGTGTGTTGTTTTATGGTGGGATGTAATAGAGAGAGCAATTATTATGTTTATGTGTGTTGGTTTGTGTTGGGAGGTAATATACGTGCGCAAGGGAGACCAATTGTTGTGAATCTTCATTTTTGAGAAGGATCGAGATTGACATGATCATATTTAAAAAAATGAATTCATATTCAAAAAGAATAACTCATATAAAAAAAATAAAATTAACATTTCTAATTGAGTTGACTGCTCACCTCGTTCAAAGCATATGTCATACCACCCCCCAATTGGATAGATGAAGACTTTGGCACATAGAAGAGGTAGGGGATACACCTCAGCGGCTCAATAGCTCGGCCATGTACTTAGAGTTCATCTACCACCATGCCACTTATGCCTCATAAGAACTATGTAAATCGAGGTCGTCCTCTACTAGGATGCCCCTCCATATGCTGGATCATTATTTGGTGGTGGTGGCCACACAGAAAAAATAGAATGAGGGTGTAGCAATAAAAATAGTAACTCTTTTATGACTAGAAGGGTAGAGAGATGGCAGGCCCATTTTGCTAATAAAAAAGATGTTATTTTTTCTACAATGGGATCGCTACTCATCAGAAGCAAATTTTTGCTTCTGAACAATGATATTTCAAAGCTATTTTTGCTGCCGAGCAGCGATAGAACTGCATGGAAACAAGAAGATGGTATAGGCAAGGTAGTCTGCACATGACTCCCTAGTTTACCCCAACTCTTTTTCTTTATTAAAATAGAGGCATATTAATTGATAGAAACATAAACTCGAAAAAGACATACCGTTTGAGAATAATGAAACTCAGCTAAATATGTATTGTATTTTTGAAATTGTAGGGCCTTTGGCCGTATTTACAAAAAATAAATCAGCAAAGAGGAGGCTACTCGGATTCCTCTGGCTCATCATCGTCTTCACTTCTTTCTTCCACTTCATGCTCGTAGTCTGGATCTTCCTCTTCCTCTTCCCCTTCAACCTACATACATGCAAACAAGAGTAAGGTAAGTATACATGCTCGTAGTCTGGATAGTATACATGCTCGTAGTCTGGATCTTCCTCTTCCTCTTCCCCTTCAACCTACATACATGCAAACAAGAGTAAGGTAAGTATAAAATAATAAAATATAATTAGATATAGATAAGAGAATTAGACTACGTAGACAACTATACTACTTACCTCGTCTCCAAAATGGACTCGTTCAAGTGTACGCCTTGCGTACACATTCACACCCATAATTGCGGATGCGGGACCTTGTATTCATAATCGTGCTCCTCTTTTGTTGTTGGGACATGCCCAACAACCTCTCTCTACAAAAAACAATTAAGAAAATATAAAATTAGTTAAAGGAAACAATATAGTACAAAAAAAAAAGAAAGAGAAGAAGGAAAATAGTAAAATAGATAATTACGAAAGCGAGCAATGAAGGAGGACTTTCCTCGCAAGCCAAAAAATACACAATTAGTTAAAGGAAAAAATATATTATAAAACAAAATGAAAGAGGAGAAGAAAAATAATAACATAGAAACTTACGAGGTGAGCAATGAAGGAGGACTTTCTCCCAAGCCAAAGTGTGCAGCCCCTTGCCTCCATAGTGGAGAAGCACTTGCCGCCATTGAAAAGCACGTGGGTGCTTCCTCACAAAGCTTCGCGCATGCCTCCACACCTCTTGTGAGAAAACGTTGGGCATTTCCAAATTACTCTTCACCGCTCTCTTGATTTTTGCTCTCCTATTAGAAAGCAAAAGCTTTATCCTTCTCTTCATCCAATCCTCCGAGAAGAAAAGGCCCGTATGTGGAACAAAGAACTCATTATTGAGCACATCAATGACATATTACTTTGAGAGCTCATCTTGGGCTATCCACTTTTAAAGGAGTTCATGAACTCTAGGTTAGCAAGTCTATGCTTGTGATTCATGACTTACTTCCCTTGTGCATCCATCATGATAGCACCATCAACATCCACATTATACGGTAGGACACGTGGATCAAATGGTGGGATGGATCTCCCCGAGGGTGTCTCAAAATGATATATGAAGGGGCCTCCTATATTGGGGAGATGACTCAGGAGACCTAGTGCTTCTTTTACCAAAGAAAAAGCAGTCTGATTCCTCGGGGGGGGAGGGGGGGTTCACTCATTAATATGTAAGCACATCACGTAGGTTCAAAAGAAGGAATTTTTAAAATCCCTTTTTTACACATTTTTTACATACAGAAGGTACCATTTAAAGGGGGTATTCACATGTTGAATAGAAAAAGGGTGTGTTTTAGTCATGAAAAATTCACAGATAAGGGATTTTTAAAGTAGGCCTTGAATGCACGTGATACATAGGGTTTACTTATAGTGAACCCCCCAAGCCTTCTCCCCCCCTGCTAGCATGTCTCCTACCCCCTAGAGTCCCTACTATGTCGTCGTGGTGAAGATGGACACACGAGGGAGCGGGGGTGGGTCTAGTCGATGTTAATGGTGTAGGTTCATCATAGGCATAATGTGATTGCCCTACACCACTCAAACCTATGCCTATCAAAGGAGTGGATTGTCCCCACGGAGAAGACTAGCTATATGGTGAAGATTTCCCATATGGAGTCGACTGGCCGGATGGTAAGTTTGCCTGCATATAAGATTAAATTAATTTACTTACTAAGTGAATAAAGGGTAAACTTTGTGTATGTGAAAAAGGTTTTGCTAAACCATACTTGTGTATAAGGGAGCTGTGTGCAAGCCTGTAGTCAATATCATTCGTTGATGATATGGAGGAGATTTTGCGACATCTGGGTCCTGCGATGGGTTGATTATTAACATTGTCTATACATACTACCCAACATAAATACATGCATAAGAGTCAATTTCTTGAAGCATAAAACATTCATAAATAGCTATTCATCATAAAGGCCTTATGCATAAAGCCTACGCATAGAGCCTACGCATAGAGCCTTGTTGAGAGGTAGCGATTGCGGTTATGCAATGCTACATTGATGGGTGATGGGTGAGTTGTGGAACACCTCGATTAAGAGGGGGTGTTGAGAGATGTAATCATGGTGTTGTGTGTATGTGGGAAAGCACCCTAGAGGTGTAAGATATTGTGGCAAGATAAGAATGCCACATGTAATATTGAATGGTGTGTGAGTGTTGACCAAAAGAGTGGAAAAGGAGTTGCCACATGGATGATGATGTGTAAAGTGGGATAAAGATAGAAAGCCTATATCATTTTATGGTTCATTGTGAATGCAATAGTGAAATAGAATTCAGTGTTGAGTGTGCAATCTCTCTCTCTCTCTCTCTCTCTTATGGAGTTCTTAGTGTGGTTTAATCCACCCTAACTATGTTGCTTAATCTATGTCTATCACCATGATCAATCCCATTTTAGGATTGTTTCACATGGTATCAAAGCTTGGGTGGGCTCTTGGTCATGGTGAATATTTATGTATAGTTTTTTCTTGGTTATGAGTTCTTTGATTAAGCATTATTTTTAGTTTATTATGAAAAAGAATTAGCACACTCATATTATGATTTGGATTTGCATTTGTCAGGATTTGAGAGAGATTTAGACTTGCCATTCTCAAGTTTGAGAGGAGATTTGCAACAAGGAGATTGCATAGAAGCTGCGCACCAGGAGAGTTGAAAATGGGACTTTTGCAACATGGAGAGCCTGCTCATCATCAAAGACGCTGAAAATGGAGATTTCAGCAAGTATGAAGACTATGAAGTCTTCGGTGTCATCAAGAAAAGCTACCATGGAGATTTGAGAAGTCTCAACAAGGTAAATTGTGATGTTTTACCTCGTAGTTTGGGTATTGGAGCATGGAAGAATGATCAAGTGTGAAGGGTTGCTTGATGGGATGGAAGAATCCCAAGTTTCTTTTCATGGCAAAGAGTGGAGGAGGTGCGTGCTTGTAATGGCAAGCTATGATGGGTTGATTTGTAGCTCATAATGGAGCATTCTTGAAGGGAATTGCTCATGGAGTTCACTCATGGAAGATGAGTAAAATGGTGTGTAGGCCATTTAAGGCTTTCATTTTTATATGCACCTTTGGTTTTTCAAAAGACAAACCTTGCATAAAAGCACCCTTTGCATCACAATAACAACAAGCAAATGGAGGTCATAAGAGTTCAATCAGGAGCTCAAATGAGAGCTCTAGCAAAACAGGCAAAGACCGTGTTGATGGTCATCACAGAAACCTCAAGGAGATTGTAGGTTTCAAGAATTAGTAACTATGGAAACTGAGCACACGGCACTCAAGATGACAAGTAGAAGACATTGATGCAACTGTGAGAGATGGTTGTGTAGAGATGAGAAGGCTATGACTCAACTACTGTAGAAAATAAAAAAAATAAGTGAGTGGTGGTGACCTTGACATGCCACTAGCAAGGAGAGTAGACTAGAACCAACAAGTAGTTGCAGGAGGTTGTAGCATAGTAACAACAGTAGAGCAGAAGGCCCAAAGGCAGCTTGGTGCTGGGTAAAGCAATTGGACATAAAGCAAGAGAGAGGCAACACAAGCAGAAGCATTGTAGCTATTAAGGTAGAAGGAAGAACAGTACAATAAGTCAAGCAATTCAGGCAGAGAAAAGCTTCAAGCTATGGCTATGGCGGATAGCATAGAGTTGACCAAAAGAACAATCGAGGTGAAGAAGACGAACACCCAAGTGGAGTCCGTATCTACGAAAGGAGAAGCTAGCAGAGGACAGGTCCGACAGATGAGAGCATTAATAGAGTCTGGCTCGCATCTGTTGGCACATTTATTTTTAAAATCAACTTTTAATGGCCACTCCATTCAACAATCATAAGAGCACTTATTCAGGCAAAGTGGATTTACTAGTTCCTTGTAGGGTCTGCAAACACAAAGCTGTATAGACTTGTGCAACTACGCATATGGGTGAGCTAGAGCATATGGGAGAGTTGTTTAAATTGTTCTAGGCCATGACTTGGTGCATGCTTTTGGCATTTGGGATTGCCTAGGCCCTGACTTGGTGCTTGCTTTTTGGCATTTCGAGAAGATACACCATGGATGTCAATCATCGCTATGTAACTAGTTTGGATAATGATTGACTTTACCTTTAGGACAAAAAAAAACATTATCAAAGAGATTTTCACACACACAAGGCTGTAAGTGCCCTAAATAATTGGGTAAAATATTCGTCTAATGTGAAGCCATGGATAACTTCCATATGCGGGTCCCTTACCCAGTTCGCGACCAAAATGGAGATAAAAAGTATAATCTGATATTGACCCGTACACTTAGGGGTAACCCTACCCGAGCCTGCGTGCTCAAAAAAATGAGATGTGTATTCACACATGGTATGAGGATAACCTGCCTGAGCTCACTGAGAAGCTCAAAATGGTTGTCGTGATATGTGCATGAGTGATGCATGTGTGAGGTGCATGCACATGGGTTGGTTCCCACCCGAACTTCTTTGTTCAAATCGGACTCAGTGGTTTCGCTTTGTGAGTGAGTTGGCTCAAAATGGATTAGGTGTCTAAGATGGTAGACACGCACACACATGTTTGGTTGATAGACACTCCAATGTATCATTGAGGGGGAATGTTGAGAGGTAGTGATTGTTGTTGCTCCATGCTACATTAATGGGTGATGGGTGAGGTGTGGAACACCTCGATTAAGAGGGGGTGTTGAATGATGTAATCGTAGTGTTGTGTGTATGTGGGAAAGCACCCTAGAGGTACAAGATATTATGGCAAGATAAGAATGCCGTATGTAATATTGAATGGTGTGTGAGTGTTGACCAAAAGAGTGGAAACGAGTTGCCACATGGATGATGATGTGTAAAGTGGGATAAGTCTAGAAACCCTATATCATTTTATGGTTCATTGTGAATGCAATAGTGAAATAGAATTGAGTGTCGAGTGTACAATCTCTCTCTCTCTCTCTCTCTCTCTCTCTTATATGGAGTTCTTAGTGTGGTTTAATCCACCCTAATTACATTGCTTCATCTATGTCTATCACCATGATCAATCCCAGTTTAGGATTGTTTAACAAGCCCTAGCAAAGAGCCCTAACATAGAGCTCTATGCATAAAACACTACAACACATCGGGGGTGTAGCAGCGTTTTTGGGAATGAAAATATCGAGGGTTTTCATGATGCTCAGCAAGCGATATATCATTGCTTCCCAGCGCTTTTTTGCTTCTCAGTAGCGCAATATCACTGCCCAAAAGTGTTTTTTCGCTACTAAGCGTTGCTTAGCAGTGTCTACAATATAGCAGCGAAAAAACGTTGCTATATTGTTAAAATATCCCGCTTTTTTGTCGCTTCTTTTGCCGCTCCGTAGTTTTATCTTTTTTTTTAATACAATAAACTTGTACTCTCAATTTTTTTTTACAGGTTTTTGCGTTGTTTATCACTTCTACCTCTCCCACCCTATCCTTCTTAAGCTCAAGCAAGGCATGTCTACTGTTTTTCTTCATTTTCTATGCAAACAATCTTTCCATTAAATCTTTCTTGTGAGTATTTCCCTTCTCTTTTGTCTCTTTTAAGTTTTTCTTTGCTTCTTTTTTCCTTCTCATTGAAGCTTGACCCTAACCCTGGATTCAACATAGAAACCCTAATAAAGAGATTTGATAGAGCTCTCCATTAAAGCTCTCTATTTTGTTTCTATTTAGAAGCTAGTGTTAGGGTTAAGCTATATTGAGAAGGAAAAAAGAAAGATTCAATACGTTAGGGCAAAATCTTTCATTAAGATTTCTATTAAGATTAGGGTTTTGTATATGCTTTTTATTAGGGTTACTAATACTTTTTTTCTTTATTTGGTTTGATTTTGTAGGTTATTCACACATACAAGTCCCATAAGGTAAGAGATCTCTCCCTTTTATGTTTCCTCTCTTATTCTTTTACATGTTATATGGTTTGTAAGTTTTAGGATTTGTTATTTTTTCTCCCCTACATGGATAGCATAGCTCTTCTCTAGAGGTGGCCATATGCCTTAGCCTCATGTATGAGGCTAGTGCATAAAGATTATGCATTAGCCTGATGCATAAGCCTCATACATAAGAGTAGTGCATAAACCTCATGCATAAGATGTGTAAGATTCCTTCCCAGCCTCTCAAAATGTCCAGCATCTTCCCCCTGTAATCAATCTCTCTTTAGAAATATAAAAGACCTTGTTTCTAACTACTTTAACCTAGAGAGAGAAAATATTCTAGAGAGAGAATATTCACATTTTTAACATTTTTGGATAGAAAATTATTTCATCTTATTAAAATAAGTTCCCCTGAAACAGAAATTCAAAAAGAACTTTCCAATGTGCAATTGGAATTAATTGGAAATGGGCATAAAGAACCTTAGTCTAAGGGTCTAGATTTTCAGAAATCTTTGGATTATGGTCCAATTATAGTTCCTGTGAGCCAATAGGATCAATCCATATGTGGGAAGGAGATAAATCTAATTTTGTAAAAGAAGATACCCAAAAATGAGTAAATGCTCACATAAGATGAAGAGTTGACTATGTACAAAGTTTATTAGTAAGAAACTATGAGTAATTTTAATAGTATGAGATATTTGGGTATAATGATTTCATTTTGACACATATGTAAGGAAGGGGAGTCCCTTCAATACTCACATAAGATGAAGAGTTGACTATGTACAAAGTTTATTAGTAAAAAACTATGAGCAATATTAAAAATATGAGATATTTTGGGTGTCCAAAAATGAGTAAATGCTCACATAAGATGAAGAGTTGAAAATGTACAAGGTTTATTAGTAAAAAACTATGAGCAACATTAAAAATATGAGATATTTTGGATATAATCATTCCATTTTGACACATATGTAAGGAAGGGGAGTCCATTAAAGAAGGTGCATATTTCACATGCTTGAATGAGTTTTAAACTCAAAGATAATGTGATATTTTTATCTCTCCTCTCTCTTGAACCAAACCAAATCAAAAATGAACCAAACCGAATCAAAAAAAGTAACCAAACTAGGTCCAAATCTAATCCAAATTCAACCAAACTGAATCTGGAAAATTCTAGAAATCAGTTAGCCTTGGTTAGAGCCTCCCTCTCCTATAAATAGAACATGAGTCCTTTGAAAAAAGGAGGAGAATTTTACTATTCTAGAACTATGCTGAAATAATGCTAATTTTTACTATTCTCTAAAACTCTCTCCAATTTGTAAGAAATTGGAGCTTCCCTCTTTCTTCAATCCCCATTGGTGGCTCCATCAACATACTAAACCAATTGATTGGTTGGGGGCCTCTACCATGAACAAAGAATCAAGCAATTTGTAAAGTAAGTGGTGAATTTTGATCTTTTCTATAATTTCTCAATGTTTCTCTCTTTTCAACCACTCTCAAGCTTGAGAAGCTTAATTGGAATGGTTTTTGAATGCTATTGAAGTAATTAATGAATGATAGTAACGAATTACATAAAATTCCATTTATGCTTAATTCTAATGGTTTTTATGTAATATCTCTCTCTCACTCAAGAAATGGTCATACTCATGACCTATTCTCAATCCAATTGAAGCTTTTCATAAAGCTTTTTCTTAATCCAAGATTAATCTATGCTTAAGACCAAATTAATGGCTTTCCTTATGCTTTTAGTTTATGTATTTTATGAATATTGATGATTCAATCCATTATGGATTAATGATCCAATTAGGGATCATTCTAATCATTCCCTTAATGATAAGCTTATCTTTAAAAGATAATTGAGATTTGTCAGTCAGAGCAGCGGAGCTATGGTGTAAATTTTATAAAAATTACACATAAAATAATTTCATTCAAAGCATGAAAAGAGGACTTCCTACCATATTCTAGGAATTATCATCCTAGATCAATTAAAAGAATTTTATTGTATGCATGGAGATGTGGATGTATGCATGTAGATGTAGATGTATGGATGTGAGAGTAAATGTGGATGTGGATGTATGCATGGAGATGTGGATGTATGCATGTAGATGTAGATGTATGGATGTGAATGTGAATGTGGATGTGGATGTATGCATGGAGATGTGGATGTATGCATGTAGATGTAGATGTATAGATGTGGATGTGAATGTGGAGGTGGATGTATGCATGTACATGTAGATGTATGGATGTGAATGTGAATGTGGATGTGGATGTATGCATGGAGATGTGGATGTATGCATTGTAGATGTAGATGTATGGATGTGAGAGTGAATGTGGATGTGGATGTATGCATGGAGATGTGGATGTATCCATGTAGATGTAGATGTATAGATGTGGATGTGAATGTGGAGGTGGATGTATGCATGTAGATGTAGATGTATGGATGTGAATGTGAATGTGGATGTGGATGTATGCATGGAGATGTGGATGTATGCATGTAGATGTAGATGTATGGATGTGAGTGTGAATGTGGATGTGGATGTATGCATGGAGATGTGGATGTATGCATGTAGATGTAGATGTATAGAAGTGGATGTGAATGTGGAGGTGGATGTATGCATGTAGATGTGGATGTGAATGTGGATGTGGATGTATGCATGTAGATGTAGATGTATGGATGTGAATGTGAATGTGGATGTGGATGTATGCATGGAGATGTGTATGTATGCATGTAGATGTAGATGTATGGATGTGAGTGTGAATGTGGATGTGGACGTATGCATGGAGATGTGGATGTATGCATGTAGATGTAGATGTATAGATGTGGATGTGAATGTGGAGGTGGATGTATGCATGTAGATGTAGATGTATGGATGTGAATGTGAATGTGGATGTGGATGTATGCATGGAGATGTGGATGTATGCATGTAGATGTAGATGTATGGATGTGAGTGTGAATGTGGATGTGGATGTATGAATGGAGATGTGGATGTATGCATGTAGATGTGGATGTGGATGTATGCATGTTAGTTGAAATATAATAACCTGAGCGAAACCACAATGAGGATTAATGGGACGAATCCCTGTGATGATATTCATAATTTGGAATGATGATAATGAATTCAGCAAATCACTATGAGATTAGTGGATTGTGCTGTCAAATTGCTACTGTTAACACTTGACCAGTAGATCAAGTTAAGGGATGACAAATTGAGAACTTGCTTGACTAAAATTCCTGTGGAGGAATGTTCAGAAGGAAATTCTTCGGTCTAATGGACCATTATCATGTTAAAGATATGAATGATATGATCTGAATGAATTGTTATTTAATGATGAGTTCTATATAAGGGATATTTATCCCAGTATTCTATTGGGTTGACCAGAATATAAGGAATGCCAGAATAAAATTGGATCTTAAGAAAAAGAGTTGTCCTCTACCTTGCGAGATGAGGACATCTCGCACTTTTTTAAGTGGGATAGAATGTAAGATTCCTTCCCATCCTTCGAGGTATACAGGAGTAAGAATCTCCCTTTCTGATCTTATAATTATTCCCTCTCTAAATAAAAGAAAGATTTTGTTTTTTTAAAAAAAAGGAAGACCCTTTCTCTAGAATACTTCTTAGGAGTCCCACCTATTTTAAGGATTTAGAACAATGAGTTCAGAAGTAAAAATTGGTGTTTTGGATACCAAGGTTTTGGTCTTCATTCGAGTACGGCCCAAAAGAAGTTCTTTATCTCTTGGAGAGTATAAGAAGTTATCCCCCAGATATTGTGAGCCTTATCTGAATTCAAAGAAAGTAAGTGACTTAGCTTACGAGCTTCTTTTACCTCCTCATCTCAAAGTTCATAATGTATTTCATGTAAGCCTTCTATAAAAATATGTGCCAAATCCAAATCATGGAAAGACGGTAAAACTTCAGTGGCAAGATACCATTGGCTTCTAGGTTACGCTAGCTCCTTCCTTTATATAAGTCATAACTTTTACTTGTCGCTCACAGTAATCTTATTTCCATCGATCCCCTTTCTTTCTTAATCTCCTTCATGGCTTGGCAGCAAGAATTGGTTTTATCCATGATGATTTCTCACCTTCAAGACGCAAGCGAGTCTGTGAAGAAGGATTTAATAGAACTGTATGAGCGCTCCTCTGAGCGGGTCTTCTTACTAGCGTGCTTTCTTCCTCACCAGAAGATATGCCTTTATCCCGTTTTCGGCTTGCCTCTTAAAGGTCCTTTTGTTAGATCACCTCATACCACTGAGGTAGGTGCTGCAATAACCGGCCGAATTATTCCCATAGACGAGTTACCTTATACGTGTGCAGCTTGTAAGTGCTGCTTTTGTGACCATATGATGGACGGGTTTATGGAATTTTAAAAAGTCCTTCTATATTTGCTGTATATGTTCCAAGAGTGAATAAAGTTGAAACCTTTGTTAGACTTGTCTTGAGTCTTGATCTCTTTGAGACTTTTCTTGGTGGTTAATCTTAATTAAATTTTCTCTTAGTCTCATATTCGTGCATCTTGCGAAATTACCCCCAGTTTGCGAGATGAGGACATCTCGCATTTTTCAAGTGGGAGAGAATGTACGATTCCTCCCCAGCCTCTCAAAATGTCCAGCATCTTCCCCCTGTATAATCAATCCCTCTTTAGAAATATAAAAGACCTTGTTTCTAACTATTTTAACCTAAAAAGAGAAAATACTCTAGAGAGAGAATATTCAGATTTTTAACATTTTTTGATAAAAAATTATTTCATCTTATTAAAATAAGTTCCCCTGAAACAGAAATTCAAAAAGAACTTTCCAATGTGCAATTGGAATTAATTGGAAATGGGTATAAAGAACCTTAGTCTAAGGGTCTAGATTTTCAGAAATCTTTGGATTATGGTCCAATTAAGGTTCCTGTGAGCCAATAGGATCAATCCATGTGTGGGAAGGAGATAAATCCAATTTTGTAAAAGAAGATATCCAAAAATGAGTAAATGCTCACATAAGATGAAGAGTTGACTATGTACAAAGTTTATTAGTAAGAAACTATGAGTAATTTTAATAGTATGAGATATTTGGGTATAATGATTTCATTTTGACACATATGTAAGGAAGGGGAGTCCCTTCAATACTCACATAAGACGAAGAGTTGACTATGTACAAAGTTTATTAGTAAAAAACTATGAGCAATATTAAAAATATGAGATATTTTGGGTGTCCAAAAATGAGTAAATGCTCACATAAGATGAAGAGTTGAAAATGTACAAGGTTTATTAGTAAAAAACTATGAGCAATATAAAAAATATGAGATATTTTGGGTATAATCATTCCATTTTGATACATATGTAAGGAAGGGGAGTCCATTAAAGAGGGTGCATATTTCACATGCTTTAATTAGTTTTAACTCAAAGATAATGGGATATTTTTATCTCTCCTCTCTCTTGAACCAAACCAAATAAAAAACGAACGAAACTGAATCAAAAAAAGTAACCAAACTAGGTCCAAATTCAACCAAACTGAATCTGGAAAATTCTAGAAATCAGTTAGCCTTGGTTAGAGCCTCCCTCTCCTATAAAAAGAACATGAGTCCTTTGAAAAAAGGAGGAGAATTTTACTATTCTAGAACTATGCTGAAATAATGCTAATTTTTACTATTCTCTAAAATTATCTCCAATTTGTAAGAAATTGGAGCTTCCCTCTTTCTTCAATCCCCATTGGTGGCTCCATCAGCATACTAAACCAATTGATTGGTTGGGGGTCTCTACCATGAACAAAGAATCAAGCAATTTGTAAAGTAAGTGGTGAATTTTGATCTTTTCTATAATTTCTCAATGTTTCTCTCTTCTCAACCCCTCTCAAGCTTGAGAAGCCTAATTGGAATGGTTTTTGAATGCTATTGAAGTAATTAATGAATGTTAGTAAAGAATTACATAAATTTCCATTTATGCTTAATTCTAATGGTTTTTATGTAATATCTCTCTCTCACTCAAGAAATGGTCATACTCATGACCTATTCTCAATCCAAATGAAGCTTTTCATAAAGATTTTCCTTAATCCAAGATTAATCTATGCTTAAGACCAAATTAATGGCTTTCCCTATGCTTTTAGTTTATGTATTCCTCACCATCCAGTAATTGTACAACATCATAGATCATATCAAGTACCATCTAGTGCTACTTTCTACTGTCAGGCGCTACACCATATCTGCTTTGTCATCATCTCTTGCTGTCAACTCTAGTACTTTAGCATTTTACATCAGGTCACACCTTGGGATAGCAACCCGCTCTACTACAGAACAGTACTTCAACGTTTTACATCTAGCTACACTTTGGGATGACAACCCTCTCTGCCACATAGATCACATCAGTGTTTCATATTAGTTCATGGGAAAACAGTCATCTCTGCTCTACAATAGAGCATACCAACATTTTACCTCAGCTCATGAATAACCCACTCTCTACTACACTTTAGCACATCAACATTTATCTTTATTTCACTCTCTAGGAAATTACCCCACTCTCTACTACATCACACCATCAGGACGGCACCCCACTCTCTTCTTATCATCTCACACCACTTGGGACGACATCCCTCTCTTCTCCTCACCTCACTCAGGTATTGCAACACCCTTGTCACCAGAGCTTGCACCACTTCCACCACTCGGGGACGACAACCCTCTCTACTCTCCTCACCACCGCTTAAGTATTGTAGCACCCTTCTCAATAGAGCTTGCACCCCACTTGGGATGGCAGCTCTCTGTGCTAATCATCACCATTCAGGTACAATGGTAACAAGTACAAGTAGGTACAAGAAGTATAAGGGCTGGTACAATAGGAATAGTGGCTGCTGTTACTGTGAGGGAAAAGAATAAAAGGACTAGATGTCTGATCATAGCACAGCAGCACAACATGAAATAGGTGAGTGAGTCTATATATAATGGTGAGCGAACATATGCACAAGAGCCCTTTGATTAGACTCTAAATAGAAGAAGATCAGTGTAGAAGAAAAGACAATGTCAGAGCTAAAGCATGGTCGGTGACAAAGGCTCGCATTGATGTGATTCAAAGGCACTCCAAGGTGGCAGTGGGTAGTAGAAGGTGAGGTGATGCTTATGTCGATGATGGTGGGGACTATAGTGATAAGGGTGCTATTGCTCTTGAATGGTGATGAAGAGAAGAGAGGGATGTTGTCCTGAGTGGTGATGATGGTGTGGACTATAGTGATAAGGGTGCTATTGCTCCTGAATGGTGATGAAGAGAAGAGAGGGATGTTGTCCTGAGTGGTGATGGTGCAAGCTCTGGTGACAAGGGTGCTGCAATACCTGAGTGGTGGTGGTGAGGAGCAGAGAGGATTGTTGTCTCGCGAATGGTGGAAGTGTTGCAAGATCTGGTGATAAGAGTGCTATTGTTCCTGAATGGTGATGAAGAGAAGAGAGGGATGTTATCCTAAGTGGTGATGAAGAGAAGAGAGGGATGTTGTCCTGAGTGGTGATGAAGAGAAGAGAGGGATGTTGTCCTGAGTGGTGATGGTGCAAGATCTGGTGATAAGAGTGCTATTGTTCCTGAATGGTGATGAAGAGAAGAGAGGGATGTTGTCCTGAGTGGTGATGGTGCAAGCTCTGCAATACCTGAGTGGCGGAAGAATTTAATAGGTTCAACAAAATAACATGTGGCATTTGCTTGAATAGAAAAGCTGAAAAGCATATTCTTGGCCAATGATGAGGCAATAAGATATATCATTTCATCAATGATAAGTTGCAAGCTTGCAAGTTTGTCTTCTTTTCTTCTTTCTTTTTATTTCTCACTTTCTTGCTCTCTTCTTTTCTCACCACACAATACCTTGTCTTCTCTTTTAGAAAAAACATTATCTTAAGTGATCATGTCAACTTCTACTACTTTCTTTTCTTTTTCTTCTATTTCTCAATTTCTTGCTACCATCTTGTGATTTTATCGTTGATTTATAGTGTCGTTAATTATATTCTCTCTTTTTATTTACATAATTGTGGTTTGGTTTTTTCTTTTCTTTAATGTTTTTTTTTCTTAAGTACACATTTTTTTAAAATTTCATTTTCTTCATGGCCTTACAACTTGTATGATATCTTTGTGGTACAAAGAAGAAATGCTTTCAAGTTTTGAGTTTGTCATGTGGATTTGAGGTGGTATTGTTTTTGCAATTCTTTATGGACATATATATCGTGATATCATACAAAGGTTGTTATCATTATATTTGCCACTCTCAAATTTTGAAGAAGATAGATAGACTCCCCTTGTTCTTGTTTTTAAGCACAATAAAAAATTTAAACAAGAATGATATTTGATATCCATTGACTTTTAGGGTATCCTAATGTTCTTTTATATCCAATGGCCTAGTGTACAATGTAGTGAGGCTCTCTCTCTCTCTCTCTCCCTGCAATACCTTTTGCAATTTAAATGTTTTGTCTCCTTGCAATTTAAAAACTCATCTAGGACTTTCTGTCACAAGTCTTCGAGGCACACAATACCTTGTCTTCTCTTTCTTAAATTTAAAAAAAAACATTATCTTAAGTGATCATGTCAATTTTTACTATTTTCTTTTCTTTTTCTTCTATAACAAATTTGTAAAATAGGTTTTTTAAGGGTTCAATTGAGGTTTTCTGTTGCAAAACCTTTCCAATTTCAAGCTAAGAAAAAAATTAAGCCCAAAATTTGATAAACCTTTTTGAATTTCTAGGGTGAAGGTTTTTTAAGGTAAAGGAATTTCATAGTTTTTGGCACGTCGTATGAAGGCTTCAAATTTCAGTACATTCTAGAAGATACTGTTTATTTGCCAACAAGTAGTTCACTCATATAATGGTCATTGGTGATACTTAGATCTTGAGACCTCGAAATAATATTAAAAAAATGAAAAACATGTGTCCAGGGCAAAATGTAGGAAATGCGAATATATTTCTATAGTAATTGCAACTTTGGAAATTTTTGGTCAAATTTCTTTAGAAGTAAATGATTGGCTTTCCACGTGTCAGCAGGGCTGAGATTTTAATTTCCACATATTTTGTGGGGTAGCGCAAGGGCTTGTGTCATCAACGGAATGCAAAGTTGCCACGTGATGAAATCAGAGCCAGCGAGAGAAAGAGAAAGAAGATCAACAAAAACACCCTACCTAAATTTTGAGAGAGAGAGAGAGAGGGGGAGAGAATACAATGTCATGCGCGCAGGCTTCGCGTGTTGACAGGTTTAACGCGTATTCTTCTGTTAACATAAAACCAATCCTAATGGGCAGGAGGGAGAGACTCAGATGCAAGATTAAGCGGCCATCCCCGTCCGCTAATTAATAAGTTTACTCAATCTCTTAATTTGGCTCCAACAGCTTGGTGCAGGCGGATTCCAACACGAGCCCAACTAATATACTGCGGGGATGGTGCCCGCCGAGAACTTGCCTTCTTGTGATCATAATGCGCATTCTCACCATCACTTAAAGAGTGTGAAGAAGTACAGAGGCGTGAGGATGAGGAGCTGGGGGAAGTGGGTTTGCGAGATACGCCTCTCCAATAGCAGAGAGAAGGTGTGGCTGGGCTCCTACTCCACTGCAGAAGAAGCCGCTAGAGCTTACGATGCGGCCCTTGTCAGCCTCCGCGGGCAATCCTCTTCTCTCAACTTCCCCCAACAGCCCCCTCCCATCGCCTCCCGTTGCCTCACAACTCGATGCTTGCAAGCCACAGCTGCATTTGCAGCCTCTTTCGCCACCGCCGCCTACAACACTACAAATATAGAGCCCCCCATTAATACTCCACCAACAAGAAACCATACGCAGCAACAATATTGCCAATGCACACCCGACGCCTTAGATGAGAGGCTGATAACCAAATGTCCTACAAGCCCCCCTTTATTGAGTGACACGGCTACTAATGACAATATGAACACCAGTTCTGCTGATGAGCTTGAGGCCCAAGCTGGTTCTACAGTACTTAGCTCCTGCTCACACCCAATGATATTTCCATCGGACGTTCAACAAGAGATGCTTCCGCAATTCCACGACTTGCCAGAGCTTTACTGGGCGGACGAGGACCTTCAACAACACGGGCTTGTGGCCACGTCCACCCCGTTCACCTCCCTCTACAGGTTAGACGTTGAAGACTGCGACGATCATCTTATACCGTACTCTCTTTGGCGATATTAGAAAACGGAATACCTGTGACGAACTGTGCAAATACAGTTTTGTCTCCAAAACTAAAACAAACAATGTCTAGCCAGCTGGAAGGATTATTGAAGCCCTCCAAGGCATTGATCCGAGGGTAGCACACCCAAGACCAACAATGGGAGACTTAGTGATAATCTACCATCCCCTTTTGTGAAGGGGAAAATCGCTCAAGAAGGCTTCGAATTGCAGGGCCTGATTTAATTCAAACTCCAATATAGTTGATTACAATGGTGATTTTTAATGCAAGGATATGAGAAAACTTTGGATGTTTTTGTGATGTCTCATGGAAGAAAATGTGTAGGTTTCCTACATTTGGAAGTAAAAGAATCTACTTCGCTTCATGTAATATTGTGCAGTCAATGCAACCAAGCATGTGCGTTAAAAGAATATGGTTTTTGGAACAAGGATGATGATGTTGGAGCTTAACAAGGATGCTGATGTTGGCCTTGGGCCCTTGGGGAGTCCTTTGATCACGTACATAGATGACATCACTGCTTGTGTCATTTATGCAATGGATAAAGCACATGTGTGGTTCAACAAAGGACATGATTGTCGTGAAACAAGAGTGCCAAAGCACTATGTAAAAAACATTTCCAATCAAAGGATCAATAACTTTTGTTTTACAAGATAACTTTGATAATTTAGAGGGTTTTAACTATAACAAGGACTATAATAACCAAAACTCTCAAAATTCGAAAATTTTAATCCTTCCAACCATAATATAATGTTTAAAGTTTTTTGTATATATGCTAAGAGTGGGAAATACAATAACCTGACATTGTTCGGCATGTAGAGATATTTATAAATTCAATAAGCTAGTGAGTAAGCATGCATGCAAGAATTGCTTATAGGTGTTCTCACACTTGCAAGTGGATGTGGGTTGATTTTCACCTAACTTGTTTAGAATAAAGAATTACTATACCACCAAATTTCTTGTGAATGAGATGGGTTATGTGGTAGTGGTGCACGATTGGGGATTGAATCATAAGCGCTTATGGATCGAAACATGATTTATCTTGGAAAATAGTGGAATATGCCATCAACATGAAAAGAATGACTTCTAACTGTGATAAGGAGAATGTAAAAATTGTTTTGTGCCAAATAGTGATACATCTTCTAACTGTGATAAGGAGAATGTAAAAATTGTTTTGTGCCAAATAGTGATACATCTTCTAACTGTGATAAGGAGAATGTAAAAATTGTTTTGTGCCAAATAGTGATACATCCATTAACGGTCATGTATGCTAGATCTATTATTAGGGGCGGGGTGTCACTGTATAGAAACTCTATATATCATGTGAGTTGAAGGGGTATATTCTTGAGAATCCCTTACCTATGAGGTTTGAGTATTTCAATGACATGTTTTTCTATATAAACTTAGAGCTTCTTTTTCATATTTATTTTAACAATTCCAGATGATAAAAGTGCATGTGTGTGTGTGTGTGTGACTACAAGGCATATAGGAATCTAACGATGATAGGGAGTTTAGCAATATAACTTACGGGGATTGCTAAAATGACATGTGTAGTACTGACACTTTCAACCATTCCTTGGCTTATACTACTAAATTTAAAATAAAAGAGTCGAGTGTCATTTAGCAATATTTTGCGTGTCACTAAAATGATACTAATAGTGATAAGAATCTCATGTAATCACAAGTTTATACTGTAGCTTAGTGTAATTCAAATTTCATTTATCAACCTCCATCCGTTTTTTTTTTCAAGGTTCTCTTTTTCTAGTGTGCATTGCGTTCTCTCCAGTTTCCATTACATCTTGTCTATAGCCTCCATTGCATGCATTCCACACACCTACGTTTGCCTTTGCCCATGGATCTTAGCATACCATTTTTTTAAAATTTTTCTTTAGGTATATCTTCATAGATGGAGGATTCAAAGTGGAGGTTCTGGAGGCTGCCATAGCCTCTATGGCCAATTCTACTGTAGACTAGATTCGAGATATGATTGACTTAATGTGCCATAGAGATCGGTCACAACAAAGGTGGAGGTGCCTGTTACATCCTAGAGCCACCCATTGAGATGCGTAGACGTACTCTAATACCTTTCGAACTTGGGAAGGAAGTTGTGTAGGAGGACACGAGTGGATCAAAGAAGATGGCATCATAGGGCATCTAGGTGAAACCATTTTTTTTTATATGAGACAAGGAAAGAGAGAGAGAGAAAAATATTAACAACTTCGACTGTCCCAATGCATCTATGACACCTAAAATAGTACAATCAATGGTTTAATGTGATGCCCTATCATATGAAAGATAGCCCAACCTAGGAAACCTACATTATCCAAATTTCATTGCAAGAAGTATAAACATTTACTAATAATCGATTATCTTAGAGACTAGAAAGTCCGTATATTTCTTCTTTCACCACCTTATCCATGACTCTCGATTGTAGTATATATTCAACAAGACATTATCAAACTTCTTAGTTAGATTTCTTTATTAGCTCAAGTAGAGGTTTTCAAGTGATATGTTCTTATCAATAAATAATACATACCATCCCGATCCTCCTAGATTACCTTATCCTTGCAATGCGATGAACATATCTTTCAATTTCATTAAGAAAGCTCATAGTTGATCACGTGTGCAACATTACATAGCTAGCTTACCGAAAACCAAAAACAGAGAAGACAAAGGGAAAGAAGTAGAGAATAACATTTTCATTGGTTCCCAACCAACCCTCTCAAGGGTACCCACTTATTACCAGGAGTATTTACTTGTATATTGCAAAGATATAATGAAACTCTAAATGAAAGTCTAACACTTACAAGGTGTCCCAAGCTTCAGCATAGTTCTTGACCTTCTTCAGCATTACAAGAGGGTGAGGTCATAGCTGTGTGAGGTAGTTGTGCCACTAGTGGGAGAATGTAGTGAGAGACTGGTGGGTATAGGAGTGACGCATTACATGACTGCAATGCAGCTATACATTCGGTTGTATTGTTATGTGTATAGCTGTGCTCTTCAATGTGCCATTGGTGGAGACATACTTTAGAGTAGAATTTTCATAGAAATTTGAGATAAAATGTGTGTTGTTTTATGGTGGGATGTAATAGAGAGAGCAATTATTATGTTTATGTGTGTTGGTTTGTGTTGGGAGGTAATATACGTGCGCAAGGGAGACCAATTGTTGTGAATCTTCATTTTTGAGAAGGATCGAGATTGACATGATCATATTTAAAAAAATGAATTCATATTCAAAAAGAATAACTCATATAAAAAAAATAAAATTAACATTTCTAATTGAGTTGACTGCTCACCTCGTTCAAAGCATATGTCATACCACCCCCCAATTGGATAGATGAAGACTTTGGCACATAGAAGAGGTAGGGGATACACCTCAGCGGCTCAATAGCTCGGCCATGTACTTAGAGTTCATCTACCACCATGCCACTTATGCCTCATAAGAACTATGTAAATCGAGGTCGTCCTCTACTAGGATGCCCCTCCATATGCTGGATCATTATTTGGTGGTGGTGGCCACACAGAAAAAATAGAATGAGGGTGTAGCAATAAAAATAGTAACTCTTTTATGACTAGAAGGGTAGAGAGATGGCAGGCCCATTTTGCTAATAAAAAAGATGTTATTTTTTCTACAATGGGATCGCTACTCATCAGAAGCAAATTTTTGCTTCTGAACAATGATATTTCAAAGCTATTTTTGCTGCCGAGCAGCGATAGAACTGCATGGAAACAAGAAGATGGTATAGGCAAGGTAGTCTGCACATGACTCCCTAGTTTACCCCAACTCTTTTTCTTTATTAAAATAGAGGCATATTAATTGATAGAAACATAAACTCGAAAAAGACATACCGTTTGAGAATAATGAAACTCAGCTAAATATGTATTGTATTTTTGAAATTGTAGGGCCTTTGGCCGTATTTACAAAAAATAAATCAGCAAAGAGGAGGCTACTCGGATTCCTCTGGCTCATCATCGTCTTCACTTCTTTCTTCCACTTCATGCTCGTAGTCTCGATCTTCCTCTTCCTCTTCCCCTTCAACCTACATACATGCAAACAAGAGTAAGGTAAGTATACATGCTCGTAGTCTGGATAGTATACATGCTCGTAGTCTGGATCTTCCTCTTCCTCTTCCCCTTCAACCTACATACATGCAAACAAGAGTAAGGTAAGTATAAAATAATAAAATATAATTAGATATAGATAAGAGAATTAGACTACGTAGACAACTATACTACTTACCTCGTCTCCAAAATGGACTCGTTCAAGTGTACGCCTTGCGTACACATTCACACCCATAATTGCGGATGCGGGACCTTGTATTCATAATCGTGCTCCTCTTTTGTTGTTGGGACATTCCCAACAACCTCTCTCTACAAAAAACAATTAAGAAAATATAAAATTAGTTAAAGGAAACAATATAGTACAAAAAAAAAAGAAAGAGAAGAAGGAAAATAGTAAAATAGATAATTACGAAAGCGAGCAATGAAGGAGGACTTTCCTCGCAAGCCAAAAAATACACAATTAGTTAAAGGAAAAAATATATTATAAAACAAAATGAAAGAGGAGAAGAAAAATAATAACATAGAAACTTACGAGGTGAGCAATGAAGGAGGACTTTCTCCCAAGCCAAAGTGTGCAGCCCCTTGCCTCCATAGTGGAGAAGCACTTGCCGCCATTGAAAAGCACGTGGGTGCTTCCTCACAAAGCTTCGCGCATGCCTCCACACCTCTTGTGAGAAAACGTTGGGCATTTCCAAATTACTCTTCACCGCTCTCTTGATTTTTGCTCTCCTATTAGAAAGCAAAAGCTTTATCCTTCTCTTCATCCAATCCTCCGAGAAGAAAAGGCCCGTATTTTGAACAAAGAACTCATTATTGAGCACATCAATGACATATTACTTTGAGAGCTCATCTTGGGCTATCCACTTTTAAAGGAGTTCATGAACTCTAGGTTAGCAAGTCTATGCATGTGATTCATGACTTACTTCCCTTGTGCATCCATCATGATAGCACCATCAACATCCACATTATACAGTAGGACACGTGGATCAAATGGTGGGATGGATCTCCCCGAGGGTGTCTCAAAATGATATATGAAGGGGCCTCCTATATTGGGGAGATGACTCAGGAGACCTAGTGCTTCTTTTACCAAAGAAAAAGCAGTCTGATTCCTCGGGGGGGGAGGGGGGGTTCACTCATTAATATGTAAGCACATCACGTAGGTTCAAAAGAAGGAATTTTTAAAATCCCTTTTTTACACATTTTTTACATACAGAAGGTACCATTTAAAGGGGGTATTCACATGTTGAATAGAAAAAGGGTGTGTTTTAGTCATGAAAAATTCACAGATAAGGGATTTTTAAAGTAGGCCTTGAATGCACGTGATACATAGGGTTTACTTATAGTGAACCCCCCGAGCCTTCTCCCCCCCTGCTAGCATGTCTCCTACCCCCTAGAGTCCCTACTATGTCGTCGTGGTGAAGATGGACACACGAGGGAGCGGGGGTGGGTCTAGTCGATGTTAATGGTGTAGGTTCATCATAGGCATAATGTGATTGCCCTACACCACTCAGACCTATGCCTATCAAAGGAGTGGATTGTCCCCACGGAGAAGACTAGCTATATGGTGAAGATTGCCCATATGGAGTCGACTGGCCGGATGGTAAGTTTGCCTGCATATAAGATTAAATTAATTTACTTACTAAGTGAATAAAGGGTAAACTTTGTGTATGTGAAAAAGGTTTTGCTAAACCATACTTGTGTATAAGGGAACTGTGTCCAAGCCTGCAGTCAATATCATTCGTTGATGATATGGAGGAGATTTTGCGACATCTGGGTCCTGCGATGGGTTGATTATTAACATTGTCTATACATACTACCCAACATAAATACATGCATAAGAGTCAATTTCTTAAAGCATAAAACATTCATAAATAGCTATTCATCATAAAGGCCTTATGCATAAAGCCTACGCATAGAGCCTACGCATAGAGCCTTGTTGAGAGGTAGCGATTGCGGTTATGCAATGCTACATTGATGGGTGATGGGTGAGTTGTGGAACACCTCGATTAAGAGGGGGTGTTGAGAGATGTAATCATGGTGTTGTGTGTATGTGGGAAAGCACCCTAGAGGTGTAAGATATTGTGGCAAGATAAGAATGCCACATGTAATATTGAATTGTGTGTGAGTGTTGACCAAAAGAGTGGAAAAGGAGTTGCCACATGGATGATGATGTGTAAAGTGGGATAAAGATAGAAAGCCTATATCATTTTATGGTTCATTGTGAATGCAATAGTGAAATAGAATTCAGTGTTGAGTGTGCAATCTCTCTCTCTCTCTCTCTCTCTTATGGAGTTCTTAGTGTGGTTTAATCCACCCTAACTATGTTGCTTAATCTATGTCTATCACCATGATCAATCCCATTTTAGGATTGTTTCACATGGTATCAAAGCTTGGGTGGGCTCTTGGTCATGGTGAATATTTATGTATAGTTTTTTCTTGGTTATGAGTTCTTTGATTAAGCATTATTTTTAGTTTATTATGAAAAAGAATTAGCACACTCATATTATGATTTGGATTTGCATTTGTCAGGATTTGAGAGAGATTTAGACTTGCCATTCTCAAGTTTGAGAGGAGATTTGCAACAAGGAGATTGCATAGAAGCTGCGCACCAGGAGAGTTGAAAATGGGACTTTTGCAACATGGAGAGCCTGCTCATCATCAAAGACGCTGAAAATGGAGATTTCAGCAAGTATGAAGACTATGAAGTCTTCGGTGTCATCAAGAAAAGCTACCATGGAGATTTGAGAAGTCTCAACAAGGTAAATTGTGATGTTTTACCTCGTAGTTTGGGTATTGGAGCATGGAAGAATGATCAAGTGTGAAGGGTTGCTTGATGGGATGGAAGAATCCCAAGTTTCTTTTCATGGCAAAGAGTGGAGGAGGTGCGTGCTTGTAATGGCAAGCTATGATGGGCTGATTTGTAGCTCATAATGGAGCATTCTTGAAGGGAATTGCTCATGGAGTTCACTCATGGAAGATGAGTAAAATGGTGTGTAGGCCATTTAAGGCTTTCATTTTTATATGCACCTTTGGTTTTTCAAAAGACAAACCTTGCATAAAAGCACCCTTTGCATCACAATAACAACAAGCAAATGGAGGTCATAAGAGTTCAATCAGGAGCTCAAATGAGAGCTCTAGCAAAACAGGCAAAGACCGTGTTGATGGTCATCACAGAAACCTCAAGGAGATTGTAGGTTTCAAGAATTAGTAACTATGGAAACTGAGCACACGGCACTCAAGATGACAAGTAGAAGACATTGATGCAACTGTGAGAGATGGTTGTGTAGAGATGAGAAGGCTATGACTCAACTACTGTAGAAAATAAAAAAAATAAGTATGAGTGGTGGTGACCTTGACATGCCACTAGCAAGGAGAGTAGACTAGAACCAACAAGTAGTTGCAGGAGGTTGTAGCATAGTAACAACAGTAGAGCAGAAGGCCCAAAGGCAGCTTGGTGCTGGGTAAAGCAATTGGACATAAAGCAAGAGAGAGGCAACACAAGCAGAAGCATTGTAGCTATTAAGGTAGAAGGAAGAACAGTACAATAAGTCAAGCAATTCAGGCAGAGAAAAGCTTCAAGCTATGGCTATGGCGGATAGCATAGAGTTGACCAAAAGAACAATCGAGGTGAAGAAGACGAACACCCAAGTGGAGTCCGTATCTACGAAAGGAGAAGCTAGCAGAGGACAGGTCCGACAGATGAGAGCATTAATAGAGTCTGGCTCGCATCTGTCGGCACATTTATTTTTAAAATCAACTTTTAATGGCCACTCCATTCAACAATCATAAGAGCACTTATTCAGGCAAAGTGGATTTACTAGTTCCTTGTAGGGTCTGCAAACACAAAGCTGTATAGACTTGTGCAACTACGCATATGGGTGAGCTAGAGCATATGGGAGAGTTGTTTAAATTGTTCTAGGCCATGACTTGGTGCATGCTTTTGGCATTTGGGATTGCCTAGGCCCTGACTTGGTGCTTGCTTTTTGGCATTTCGAGAAGATACACCATGGATGTCAATCATCGCTATGTAACTAGTTTGGATAATGATTGACTTTACCTTTAGGACAAAAAAAAACATTATCAAAGAGATTTTCACACACACAAGGCTGTAAGTGCCCTAAATAATTGGGTAAAATATTCGTCTAATGTGAAGCCATGGATAACTTCCATATGCGGGTCCCTTACCCAGTTCGCGACCAAAATGGAGATAAAAAGTATAATCTGATATTGACTCGTACACTTAGGGGTAACCCTACCCGAGCCTGCGTGCTCAAAAAAATGAGATGTGTATTCACACATGGTATGAGGATAACCTACCTGAGCTCACTGAGAAGCTCAAAATGGTTGTCGTGATATGTGCATGAGTGATGCATGTGTGAGGTGCATGCACATGGGTTGGTTCCCACCCGAACTTCTTTGTTCAAATCGGACTCAGTGGTTTCGCTTTGTGAGCGAGTTGGCTCAAAATGGATTAGGTGTCTAAGATGGTAGACACGCACACACATGTTTGGTTGATAGACACTCCAATGTATCATTGAGGGGGAATGTTGAGAGGTAGTGATTGCGGTTGTTCCATGCTACATTAATGGGTGATGGGTGAGGTGTGGAACACCTTGATTAAGAGGGGGTGTTGAGAGATGTAATCGTAGTGTTGTGTGTATGTGGGAAAGCACCCTAGAGGTACAAGATATTATGGCAAGATAAGAATGCCGCATGTAATATTGAATGGTGTGTGAGTGTTGACCAAAAGAGTGGAAACGAGTTGCCACATGGATGATGATGTGTAAAGTGGGATAAGTCTAGAAACCCTATATCATTTTATGGTTCATTAAGAATGCAATAGTGAAATAGAATTGAGTGTCGAGTGTACAATCTCTCTCTCTCTCTCTCTCTCTCTCTCTCTTATATGGAGTTCTTAGTGTGGTTTAATCCACCCTAATTACATTGCTTCATCTATGTCTATCACCATGATCAATCCCATTTTAGGATTGTTTAACAAGCCCTAGCAAAGAGCCCTAACATAGAGCTCTATGCATAAAACACTACAACACATCGAGGGTGTAGCAGCGTTTTTGGGAATGAAAATATCGAGGGTTTTCATGATGCTCAGCAAGCGATATATCATTGCTTCCCAGCGCTTTTTTGCTTCTCAGTAGCGCAATATCACTGCCCAAAAGTGTTTTTTCGCTACTAAGCGTTGCTTAGCAATGTCTACAATATAGCAGCGAAAAAACGTTGCTATATTGTTAAAATATCCCGCTTTTTTGTCGCTTCTTTTGCCGATCCGTAGTTTTATCTTTTTTTTTAATACAATAAACTTGTACTCTCAATTTTTTTTTACAGGTTTTTGCGTTGTTTATCACTTCTACCTCTCCCACCCTATCCTTCTTAAGCTCAAGCAAGGCATGTCTACTGTTTTTCTTCATTTTCTATGCAAACAATCTTTCCATTAAATCTTTCTTGTGAGTATTTCCCTTCTCTTTTGTCTCTTTTAAGTTTTTCTTTGCTTCTTTTTTCCTTCTCATTGAAGCTTGACCCTAACCCTGGATTCAACATAGAAACCCTAATAAAGAGATTTGATAGAGCTCTCCATTAAAGCTCTCTATTTTGTTTCTATTTAGAAGCTAGTGTTAGGGTTAAGCTATATTGAGAAGGAAAAAAGAAAGATTCAATACGTTAGGGCAAAATCTTTCATTAAGATTTCTATTAAGATTAGGGTTTTGTATATGCTTTTTATTAGGGTTACTAATACTTTTTTTCTTTATTTGGTTTGATTTTGTAGGTTATTCACACATACAAGTCCCATAAGGTAAGAGATCTCTCCCTTTTATGTTTCCTCTCTTATTCTTTTACATGTTATATGGTTTGTAAGTTTTAGGATTTGTTATTTTTTCTCCCCTACATGGATAGCATAGCTCTTCTCTAGAGGTGGCCATATGCCTTAGCCTCATGTATGAGGCTAGTGCATAAAGATTATGCATTAGCCTGATGCATAAGCCTCATACATAAGAGTAGTGCATAAACCTCATGCATAAGATGTGTAAGATTCCTTCCCAGCCTCTCAAAATGTCCAGCATCTTCCCCCTGTAATCAATCTCTCTTTAGAAATATAAAAGACCTTGTTTCTAACTACTTTAACCTAGAGAGAGAAAATATTCTAGAGAGAGAATATTCACATTTTTAACATTTTTGGATAGAAAATTATTTCATCTTATTAAAATAAGTTCCCCTGAAACAGAAATTCAAAAAGAACTTTCCAATGTGCAATTGGAATTAATTGGAAATGGGCATAAAGAACCTTAGTCTAAGGGTCTAGATTTTCAGAAATCTTTGGATTATGGTCCAATTATAGTTCCTGTGAGCCAATAGGATCAATCCATATGTGGGAAGGAGATAAATCTAATTTTGTAAAAGAAGATACCCAAAAATGAGTAAATGCTCACATAAGATGAAGAGTTGACTATGTACAAAGTTTATTAGTAAGAAACTATGAGTAATTTTAATAGTATGAGATATTTGGGTATAATGATTTCATTTTGACACATATGTAAGGAAGGGGAGTCCCTTCAATACTCACATAAGACGAAGAGTTGACTATGTACAAAGTTTATTAGTAAAAAACTATGAGCAATATTAAAAATATGAGATATTTTGGGTGTCCAAAAATGAGTAAATGCTCACATAAGATGAAGAGTTGAAAATGTACAAGGTTTATTAGTAAAAAACTATGAGCAACATTAAAAATATGAGATATTTTGGATATAATCATTCCATTTTGACACATATGTAAGGAAGGGGAGTCCATTAAAGAAGGTGCATATTTCACATGCTTGAATGAGTTTTAAACTCAAAGATAATGTGATATTTTTATCTCTCCTCTCTCTTGAACCAAACCAAATCAAAAATGAACCAAACCGAATCAAAAAAAGTAACCAAACTAGGTCCAAATCTAATCCAAATTCAACCAAACTGAATCTGGAAAATTCTAGAAATCAGTTAGCCTTGGTTAGAGCCTCCCTCTCCTATAAATAGAACATGAGTCCTTTGAAAAAAGGAGGAGAATTTTACTATTCTAGAACTATGCTGAAATAATGCTAATTTTTACTATTCTCTAAAACTCTCTCCAATTTGTAAGAAATTGGAGCTTCCCTCTTTCTTCAATCCCCATTGGTGGCTCCATCAACATACTAAACCAATTGATTGGTTGGGGGCCTCTACCATGAACAAAGAATCAAGCAATTTGTAAAGTAAGTGGTGAATTTTGATCTTTTCTATAATTTCTCAATGTTTCTCTCTTTTCAACCACTCTCAAGCTTGAGAAGCTTAATTGGAATGGTTTTTGAATGCTATTGAAGTAATTAATGAATGATAGTAAAGAATTACATAAAATTCCATTTATGCTTAATTCTAATGGTTTTTATGTAATATCTCTCTCTCACTCAAGAAATGGTCATACTCATGACCTATTCTCAATCCAATTGAAGCTTTTCATAAAGCTTTTTCTTAATCCAAGATTAATCTATGCTTAAGACCAAATTAATGGCTTTCCTTATGCTTTTAGTTTATGTATTTTATGAATATTGATGATTCAATCCATTATGGATTAATGATCCAATTAGGGATCATTCTAATCATTCCCTTAATGATAAGCTTATCTTTAAAAGATAATTGAGATTTGTCAGTCAGAGCAGCGGAGCTATGGTGTAAATTTTATAAAAATTACACATAAAATAATTTCATTCAAAGCATGAAAAGAGGACTTCCTACCATATTCTAGGAATTATCATCCTAGATCAATTAAAAGAATTTTATTGTATGCATGGAGATGTGGATGTATGCATGTAGATGTAGATGTATGGATGTGAGAGTAAATGTGGATGTGGATGTATGCATGGAGATGTGGATGTATGCATGTAGATGTAGATGTATGGATGTGAATGTGAATGTGGATGTGGATGTATGCATGTAGATGTAGATGTATAGATGTGGATGTGAATGTGGAGGTGGATGTATGCATGTACATGTAGATGTATGGATGTGAATGTGAATGTGGATGTGGATGTATGCATGGAGATGTGGATGTATGCATTGTAGATGTAGATGTATGGATGTGAGAGTGAATGTGGATGTGGATGTATGCATGGAGATGTGGATGTATCCATGTAGATGTAGATGTATAGATGTGGATGTGAATGTGGAGGTGGATGTATGCATGTAGATGTAGATGTATGGATGTGAATGTGAATGTGGATGTGGATGTATGCATGGAGATGTGGATGTATGCATGTAGATGTAGATGTATGGATGTGAGTGTGAATGTGGATGTGGATGTATGCATGGAGATGTGGATGTATGCATGTAGATGTAGATGTATAGAAGTGGATGTGAATGTGGAGGTGGATGTATGCATGTAGATGTGGATGTGAATGTGGATGTGGATGTATGCATGTAGATGTAGATGTATGGATGTGAATGTGAATGTGGATGTGGATGTATGCATGGAGATGTGTATGTATGCATGTAGATGTAGATGTATGGATGTGAGTGTGAATGTGGATGTGGACGTATGCATGGAGATGTGGATGTATGCATGTAGATGTAGATGTATAGATGTGGATGTGAATGTGGAGGTGGATGTATGCATGTAGATGTAGATGTATGGATGTGAATGTGAATGTGGATGTGGATGTATGCATGGAGATGTGGATGTATGCATGTAGATGTAGATGTATGGATGTGAGTGTGAATGTGGATGTGGATGTATGAATGGAGATGTGGATGTATGCATGTAGATGTGGATGTGGATGTATGCATGTTAGTTGAAATATAATAACCTGAGCGAAACCACAATGAGGATTAATGGGACGAATCCCTGTGATGATATTCATAATTTGGAATGATGATAATGAATTCAGCAAATCACTATGAGATTAGTGGATTGTGCTGTCAAATTGCTACTGTTAACACTTGACCAGTAGATCAAGTTAAGGGATGACAAATTGAGAACTTGCTTGACTAAAATTCCTGTGGAGGAATGTTCAGAAGGAAATTCTTCGGTCTAATGGACCATTATCATGTTAAAGATATGAATGATATGATCTGAATGAATTGTTATTTAATGATGAGTTCTATATAAGGGATATTTATCCCAGTATTCTATTGGGTTGACCAGAATATAAGGAATGCCAGAATAAAATTGGATCTTAAGAAAAAGAGTTGTCCTCTACCTTGCGAGATGAGGACATCTCGCACTTTTTTAAGTGGGATAGAATGTAAGATTCCTTCCCATCCTTCGAGGTATACAGGAGTAAGAATCTCCCTTTCTGATCTTATAATTATTCCCTCTCTAAATAAAAGAAAGATTTTGTTTTTTTAAAAAAAAGGAAGACCCTTTCTCTAGAATACTTCTTAGGAGTCCCACCTATTTTAAGGATTTAGAACAATGAGTTCAGAAGTAAAAATTGGTGTTTTGGATACCAAGGTTTTGGTCTTCATTCGAGTACGGCCCAAAAGAAGTTCTTTATCTCTTGGAGAGTATAAGAAGTTATCCCCCAGATATTGTGAGCCTTATCTGAATTCAAAGAAAGTAAGTGACTTAGCTTACGAGCTTCTTTTACCTCCTCATCTCAAAGTTCATAATGTATTTCATGTAAGCCTTCTATAAAAATATGTGCCAAATCCAAATCATGGAAAGACGGTAAAACTTCAGTGGCAAGATACCATTGGCTTCTAGGTTACGCTAGCTCCTTCCTTTATATAAGTCATAACTTTTACTTGTCGCTCACAGTAATCTTATTTCCATCGATCCCCTTTCTTTCTTAATCTCCTTCATGGCTTGGCAGCAAGAATTGGTTTTATCCATGATGATTTCTCACCTTCAAGACGCAAGCGAGTCTGTGAAGAAGGATTTAATAGAACTGTATGAGCGCTCCTCTGAGCGGGTCTTCTTACTAGCGTGCTTTCTTCCTCACCAGAAGATATGCCTTTATCCCGTTTTCGGCTTGCCTCTTAGAGGTCCTTTTGTTAGATCACCTCATACCACTGAGGTAGGTGCTGCACAATAACCGGCCGAATTATTCCCATACATGAGTTACCTTATACGTGTGCAGCTTGTAAGTGCTGCTTTTGTGACCATATGATGGACGGGTTTATGGAATTGTAAAAAGTCCTTCTATATTTGCTGTATATGTTCCAAGAGTGAATAAAGTTGAAACCTTTGTTAGACTTGTCTTGAGTCTTGATCTCTTTGAGACTTTTCTTGGTGGTTAATCTTAATTAAATTTTCTCTTAGTCTCATATTCGTGCATCTTGTGAAATTACCCCCAGTTTGCGAGATGAGGACATCTCACATTTTTCAAGTGGGAGAGAATGTACGATTCCTCACCAGCCTCTCAAAATGTCCAGCATCTTCCCCCTGTATAATCAATCCCTCTTTAGAAATATAAAAGACCTTGTTTCTAACTATTTTAACCTAGAAAGAGAAAATACTCTAGAGAGAGAATATTCAGATTTTTAACATTTTTTGATAAAAAATTATTTCATCTTATTAAAATAAGTTCCCCTGAAACAGAAATTCAAAAAGAACTTTCCAATGTGCAATTGGAATTAATTGGAAATGGGTATAAAGAACCTTAGTCTAAGGGTCTAGATTTTCAGAAATCTTTGGATTATGGTCCAATTAAGGTTCCTGTGAGCCAATAGGATCAATCCATGTGTGGGAAGGAGATAAATCCAATTTTGTAAAAGAAGATATCCAAAAATGAGTAAATGCTCACATAAGATGAAGAGTTGACTATGTACAAAGTTTATTAGTAAGAAACTATGAGTAATTTTAATAGTATGAGATATTTGGGTATAATGATTTCATTTTGACACATATGTAAGGAAGGGGAGTCCCTTCAATACTCACATAAGACGAAGAGTTGACTATGTACAAAGTTTATTAGTAAAAAACTATGAGCAATATTAAAAATATGAGATATTTTGGGTGTCCAAAAATGAGTAAATGCTCACATAAGATGAAGAGTTGAAAATGTACAAGGTTTATTAGTAAAAAACTATAAGCAATATAAAAAATATGAGATATTTTGGGTATAATCATTCCATTTTGATACATATGTAAGGAAGGGGAGTCCATTAAAGAGGGTGCATATTTCACATGCTTTAATGAGTTTTAACTCAAAGATAATGGGATATTTTTATCTCTCCTCTCTCTTGAACCAAACCAAATCAAAAACGAACGAAACTGAATAAAAAAAAGTAACCAAACTAGGTCCAAATTCAACCAAACTGAATCTGGAAAATTCTAGAAATCAGTTAGCCTTGGTTAGAGCCTCCCTCTCCTATAAAAAGAACATGGGTCCTTTGAAAAAAGGAGGAGAATTTTACTATTCTAGAACTATGCTGAAATAATGCTAATTTTTACTATTCTCTAAAATTATCTCCAATTTGTAAGAAATTGGAGCTTCCCTCTTTCTTCAATCCCCATTGGTGGCTCCATCAACATACTAAACCAATTGATTGGTTGGGGGTCTCTACCATGAATAAAGAATCAAGCAATTTGTAAAGTAAGTGGTGAATTTTGATCTTTTCTATAATTTCTCAATGTTTCTCTCTTCTCAACCCCTCTCAAGCTTGAGAAGCTTAATTGGAATGGTTTTTGAATGCTATTGAAGTAATTAATGAATGATAGTAAAGAATTACATAAATTTCCATTTATGCTTAATTCTAATGGTTTTTATGTAATATCTCTCTCTCACTCAAGAAATGGTCATACTCATGACCTATTCTCAATCCAAATGAAGCTTTTCATAAAGATTTTCCTTAATCCAAGATTAATCTATGCTTAAGACCAAATTAATGGCTTTCCCTATGCTTTTAGTTTATGTATTTCATGAATTTTGATGATTCAATCCATTATGGGTTAATGATCCAATTAGGGATCATTCTAATCATTCTCTTAATGATAAGCTTATCTTTTAAAGATAATTGAGATTTATCAATCATAGCAGCGGAGCTATGGTAAAGTTTTTATAAAAATTACACATAAAATAATTTCATTCAAAGCATGAAAAGAGGAGTTCCTACCATATTCTAGGAATTATCATCCTAGATTAATTCAAAGAATTTTATTGTATGCATGGAGATGTGGATGTTTGCATGTAGATGTAGATGTATGGATGTGAGAGTGAATGTGGATGTGGATGTATACATGGAGATGTGTATGTATGCATGTAGATGTAGATGTATGGATGTGAATGTGAATGTGGATATGGATGTATGCATGGAGATGTGGATGTATGCATGTGGATGTGGATGTGGATGTATGCATGTAGATGTAGATGTATGGATGTGAGAGTGAATGTGGATGTGGATGTATGCATGGAGATGTGGATGTGGATGTATGCATGTAGATGTAGATGTATGGATGTGAATGTGAATGTGGATGTAGATGTATAGATGTGGATGTGAATGTGGAGGTGGATGTATGCATGTAGATGTAGATGTATGGATGTGAATGTGAATGTGGATGTGGATGTATGCATGGAGATGTGGATGTATGCATGTAGATGTAGATGTATGGATGTGAGAGTGAATGTGGATGTGGATGAACTTGGTGCACCCTTGGCAAAATTATCAAGTTATACCAGTTAAAGTGATCGGTTGACCTGGTGGTGAGAAAGAGTTGTAGAGCTATGGCCGGCATGATAAGATCCTCTTGAGTAATATTGGCCCATTCCACACCATCCCATTTGGGCCTTGCCCTGTACAGTTCCCTAGTCAGCTTGGGTGTGTTGGTAAGCTTAACATATAGGTGGTTCATGTGGGGGAGTGCTAATGCATTTCTCATCAGTTTGACATTGAGTTGAACCCTGTGTCTCTTGCCCTCATTATCCAAAATCTCACCAATATGTTGATTGGCATCATTGGTTTTTGTAAAGTATAAACTATTATAAAGATTGGGCCCCCATGGCTCCAAAGTTGGTAGTCTTCCCAGGCCAAAGCTGCTCGAGCTTCTTGTTGAAATTTGAGCAAAATGATGAGCTATGGTGGATCAAACACTAGAATCAACATAATTAACAAAGTGATTAGCAAGTGATTAAGACGTAATTAGTGAATAATTAGCACATAGATTAATGTAGGCATGGATACTCAAAAACCAGCAAATTCTCATTAGGGCTATGCCTCAATTTATAGAGTTTACATCAAGCATCAAATCCCATTGATTTCTCCATGATTCACTCCCAGAATATCTCCACCTCTTGCCTGATTCTCTCCACCTCTTCTCTTTTCTTAGATTATCTCCCAGAATATCTCCACATTTCCGTCCTGATATGCAGCCCCTCGCCGCTCTCTGCTCTCTCCATTTTCTCATGTAACCAATCAACATGGATATCATTCGAAAGTGTTGCTAGATGCTTAGGGTATGCCTTACGAGAGCCATATTGCCTCCAAAAGAGAGCTCTTTCTGCTTGCCTTTTTGTCTTTGCATCCTCATATCTTGTAACCCATCTGCTCATCCAATCACTATTAAGGATGCAAGTGAAATTGAGATCATCAATCAATGTTCCGTTAATTACTTTACTCTCTCCTTTTCCTTGAGGCACAATAGAGGTCATCCTCAAGTCCTCTTCATTGCTCCATAGTTGTGGCAAAGAGCTGTCCACCTGACCAAGAAATTTATGAAATATATACAAGAGACTCTTGTATCAACCAATCCTCGGCCATGCTTCCTTCGGGCCTTGCACTTTTCCTCACAAAGTCTTTTAAGGTCTTCATGAAGCGCTCTAGGAAGAACATCCAACGTGCACAGTGCCACATAAAGCAATTTTGTCCACTAAATGCACAATGAGATGTAGTTGACTTGTGAGAATGGCTCGCGAAAAAGTCTCTACCAAACAAACCACCTCCACTGCCATAACATGCGCATCATCCAACGTGGCTGGATCAATTGCTTTGGAACTAACATATCTGAAAAATAAATGAATAGTACGTTATACCTCATGCACGTTCATTTTCCAAGGTATAATGAAGGGTGATTTGACATGGGTTTTACATACCTCACAAGCTCGCCCATCTTATAAATACATTTTTTCAAACTCTTATTTGCACAATGGTCGATGCTAGTAGGTAGTATGAACTGCGCACATAAGAGCACATGTATGTATGGTTTATGGCATTACAAAATTTAATTTCAACGTACAAGACTTGGAAAACACTTACTTGGAGCATCTTGTGCCAATCGTGGGACTTCAACCCATATAGTTGCTCAACGCCTCTTTTCTTAATGGTTGTAAAGGCTCCCTTCAATGATTTCATGCATCGAGTGGGAGTACGCAAAGTGGTGATGGCCTGCTTTACTTGCTTCTCCTCTTTCTTTGATATAATCCATGGTGCAGGCGAAAGACGAACGTGCCCACCCTCCTCTCATGGCCAAGCTTGACGCATATGTCCTGCGACCCGCAAGTCCTCCTGTACGCTAACATTGTCTCGTTTACCAATAACATGTTCCCAAATACCAGATCCCACATTCTTGAAGATTTGCATGGGATCAAGAAGATGGTTGATCTTAGAATGGGTCCAATATGGTAGCCAAAAAAAATGGAGTACCTACACAAGGGATTGCTCTATGTGATCTTTAATCCAATTAGAGACTACACAAAACAAGATTGAAAAACATTACTATACCTATTCATGCCATCTGGAGGAAGAATATTTGTAGACTCCCAAATACGCTTCCACCAATCTTTTGCATGAAGTGTTTGTGGAGGAATGTTACCCTTACTAGCAACATATTTAGGATGATCTGACGGGAGAAATCGATGATGATTATCGAATATGGTCTTACACAATTCGTCAGCATACTCATGTACTAACGAACGGCCACAAACGGGTCTCATTAACTCGGCCTATCAACCCTAAAGGGGTACAAATATTCATGGGACATTGTGGCTATTATTGTCGATTCATCTACATGTACGCTGTCCTAGCCAGACCATTATATGCTCTTCTTGTAAAGTTTAATTGGACTGACGAGTGTGAGGAATCCTTTGAAAAGTTGAAGCAAGCATTAGTGTCTGCACCCATCTTACGGGCACCAGATTGGAATCCTTTGAAAAGTTGAAGCAAGCATTAGTATCTGCACCCATCTTACGGGCACCAGATTGGAATCAAATCTTTCATGTCCATATTGATGCTTCAAACTTTGCAACTGGATGTATTTTGGCTCAATCGGGAGAACATAATAAGGATTTCCCAATCTCATATGCTAGTCGACAGTTGAACAATGCTGAGAAGAATTATACCACAACACAAAGAGAAGTTTTGTCCATGATATATGCAATGAAAAAGTTTCGCCTGGCAAACAAATTTATATTTTTTTGTGGACCATCAACCACTGCTATATTTGGTGAATAAGCCTTGTGCAACTGGAAGGATTGTGAGGTGGTTTGTCATCCTTCTTGAGTTTGATTTTGAACTGGCAGTCCGAAAAGGAACAACTCATCTTAGGGCAGATCATTTGTCTCGAATCACCTCTGGAGAAGCTCCTGTGGGGGTGTGGATGATGATATGTTAGATTCAACACTTTTCCTTGTAGAGACAGCTCCTAAATGGTCTGAAACCATCTTAGAAATTTTGACAAGTGGGCAGATACAACTAGCGGGTCCTAATGTGGACCTATGGCGACCATTCACGTTAATCTCACGGAGATTATATCCTTAGGGTAATGATGGAGTGTTGTAGCTTATACCTAACCTTGACCAATATGAGGAGATCTTGGAATTGGCACATGAGGGTATTGGTGGAATCCATGCAACAGCTCTACTACCTGTGTGCGACGTATAACTCACGATGGGCAATGGTGGCCTACCATGCATGCGGATGCTGAAAAATTTGTTCGTAACTATGCTTCATGTCAAATTCAACAATAATTACTTTGTGAATGAAGTCATATAGTTTTTACTTCAAGAATTTATGGTAATTCACAAGCATTCTGCACCCTATCATCCCCAGACCAATGGTCAAGCTGAGAGTACTAACAAGATTCTCTGCATAGCACTCACAAAGATTGTTGAGGGACATAGGACTGATTGGGAGCAAAAGTTGCACTCAGTTCTTTAGGCATATAGAATAGCCTATAAAACATTTGTGGGACACAACCCCATTTGACCTTGCTTTTGGGCTAGATGCAATTCTTCCCATTGAATTTCGTGTACCTACTGTACGAGTTGCTAAACAATTGGACTAGACTGGACATGAGCTTTCTCAACGCATTGATGAATTGGAAAAGCTTGATGAGACCCGCTTATTGGCAGTAATGGGGATGTATGCTGAGAAGAGGAGACAAAAGCAATGGTATGATCGAAATGTAACACAACTGGCCGATCAAAAAAGGGGACCTTGTGCTCTTGTACACACTTAAGAAGCATAAGCGAAAGCTCAAGAAACGTGGCCTAGGACCGTTTGTGATAAATGAGCTTACTCCTAGTGGTGCAGTGCGTTTAGAGACACTAGAAGGTGAGCAAATGCCTAACTTCATTAATGGAAGTCCTCTTAAGAAATATAATGAACCATTAACTGAAGCCATGCTTCAACAAATGCATGCTGCCCACACACAGAAAGAAGCACATGACCTGCTTAAACGTTAGGCTCAAAAAGAAGCTAAAGCTAGGGTTGCAAAAGCCAAGGAGCGTCGCAAGGCTTCTGTGTTGACCTTACAGTTCGCTACTGATGAACAATATGTCGATCCTTTCAATATTCACGTGTGTATTCATCTTCATGAGACTACCTACTTTGTCTCTACCTTAATTGACTCTAGTGCAGATTATAATGTTCTCTCATTTGACACATGGGTAGCCTTGGGACAACCAACACTTGTGCACATTCCTATTAACATACGAAGCTTCTCGGGTGAAGATAACCCTATAGAGGAAAAATGTGTCATTATGATGTCCATTTAGGATCACCAGATGCCAGTTCCTTTTATGTGGCTAGTAAGTCCAAGGCAGTGGTAGAGGTTGTTCTTGGTCGATCATGGTTAAGTGCTACCAAACAATTGTTCATTAGATTGGAAGAATAGACAATACAAATTGCAAATGTGTCATTATGATGTCCATTTAGGATCACCAGATGTCAGTTCCCTTTTATGTGGCTAGTAAGTCCAAGGCAGTGGTAGAGGTTGTTCTTGGTCGATCATGGTTAAGTGCTACCAAACAATTGTTCATTAGATTGGAAGAATAGACAATACAAATTGCAAATTGATTCTGATTGCATCTTGGGATTTGCTGCTCCACGAGTTTTATCATGTCAAAAGGGTGGTAGTTCTACCTTACACAACCCACCTTCAACATCTACTCTTCAAGCTCCAAGACAAATGATGTGGATAATCGATGAGTCCTCAAAATGAGGGCCATGGCTGGCATGTTCCAACTACTCTAGTCACTGCTCAAAGAAGGCCAGGCAAGAAGGAATTGTCAATTTGGCTACCCAAAGATGCGTACAAACTTGTACCATCTAGCCTAGTTGCTAAACCTCCTAAAAAGCATATCTTTTCCAAGCCTAAACCTCATATTGTTACTCATTAGGTCCCAAAGCATGTTCTTAAAGCACAAGGCTATTATGAGGGTACAACAGCACTTTGGCTTCCCAAATGCCATGGTTTGCTAGAGCCAGAAGAGTGTATCAATAAGATTCCAAAAGCCACTCTTGGTTTTTCATATCAGTGGGTGCAAAGGAAATCAACACAACCTCTTCAAGATAGGATAGGTGGTTGTGATAGCACCTACAAATCTCCTTGTGTTGACATGTATTGAATCACCAGTTGTCCCAACTTCCCCTTGTTACACACTTCCACCATCAACTTGTGTACCTAAGACAAATCCAACTTTACATGAGTCTCCTTTGAGCATAGATTCTAGCACTTCACTGCCTAAATCCTCTTATCTTGCTCAAATTCCTCGACAATTGCTATCCTTCCCACCTTTTAAGAAGGACATACCCAAAACAAAAGGTAAGGAATTAACACTAAAATTGAAGCTCTTTGGTAGATCAGTGTTTGAATAGTCTCACTTTTACTAATGTGGTTCCTTCTGCCTTTATAGGATTGTGTTCTTTTTGAGATGATCTTAACTACATTGTTTCTGATAGGGATTGTAATGATGGATATGAGTGTATAAAGTTTTAAGTTTCTAAATTTCATTGTTCTACGCCCAGATACCTCCTGATGGATACTTGGCGAGATACATGTCCACCATGCATTGACCCTGATAGTACTCAATTTGAACATCGCGGGGATTATAGTGCTCCTCCTTTTCAAACTCATTCTAGGTACTTTTATGCTACCTTAGGTGAAATTTGTTGTGGGCATCACTTTGTCACTTTATTCTATCAACAGCATCATCCATTTCCACATTGTCAAGAATGTGCATGACTCGTATTAGGGGAAGCTTCACACATTTGTTGGCTATGTCGCTCTTACTTTCGACGATATGGCACGGGCTTAATGAAACAAATTGTGGGAATTACACCCCAATGCCATAACCTTCTTGATGTGAGAGTACCAGACCGAGGACCAAATCAACGTAGATTACCTGAGGAGGTTCAAGCACAACAATGGAGGGATACATGCATAAATTACTTGCAACCACCTATCTTACAAGCCCTTCTTCCCCAGCCTCAAGATGTCAATTTCGGATCACTATGAGCACCTATATTGAGCAATTCCAAAATCAAAATTGTCTGCTTAACCTTCCCATAGAACCAATGCCATATTTTAGCGAGAAGGAAGCACTTCTTCCTCTACCACCTTCTCTAGAGGCCAGCTTTTGTACAGGGTTGTCCTTGCATCCTGAAGTGATTGATACAATCTTTCCAGCAGAAGTGGACATGGATCCACCGCGCCAGTGCAAGGATAAGCTCATCAACTCCACAATAAGATCAACAAGCCAGGGCACTGTTCTCCCACTGGGTTTTTCCCCTGGGCTATATTCGGTGATTGGCACCAATAACAAATTTTATTCTTTTCTTTTATTGTTTGTTAAATAAGACATTTTGCAGAGATCTCAGCTAAACAAGAGCATACAAACAAGCTCCAACAGTCCACCTACCGTGCACGCAAATTAGGAAGAGAGGAGACATGCAATGCCTACAAAGAGCAAAAGAAGCAATCTGCACATCAGCAATGCATCAAGACAAACGGACCACATCAACGAGCACTACAACAGGTGTATTCAAATCATAATCTTTTGTTCTTTATGTGCTTTTCACTTTTGCATATATTGTTTGCATGCTCACAAACAATTGGCTGGTTTAAGTTTTAAATTAGTTGTTACTATGTGGCGAGTGATTTGTAGATTCTTAGAGGACTTAGTAGAAGGTATTTCTTTTTGAAGACGGTATAAGAAATATACCAATGGATTATGCCAAGTTCTTATGCTCTAGAAGTATATTAGTTATCCCTAGTGGTAGCTACCTCGGTATGGGCTAGGTGCTACGATAAACAAAAATTTACGAAACACATGCCCTAAAAAATATATAGAAGTGACTTGAGACATGACGTGTCTAGGGCCATGTGGAATGCTTGGTAGGACCTTGGGTTGTTTTAGCACCTTGGGGCCAATGCCTTGGTTTCCATGGGGTGAACACTGACCTCTAAAAGATTAAGAAGAAGACCTACAAGGACTCTATCGCCTTGATAGATGCTGGTAGGACTCTTAGGTACATTATGGGCCCTCAAGACCGATTCCCTCATCTTCATGGGGTACTCCTTATGTCAAAAAGAAAGTAAAGGGTCTGTCTCCCTTGAGATACTTAGCGGCCTTTAGATTCTCTTGGCCGAGGTCTCTTGGCCATTGCTTGGGTCTCATTGGGATGGAACCTTTCTTTTTATCAAGCTAAAAATAATAATTCTCTTTAATCTTCTGCTCTTTACACAAAAAAGAAAAAAAAAGAAAAAAAAAGAAAAAAAAAAGAAAAAAAGAAAAAAAAAGTAGAAGACGGGTCCAATCACCATAACTTATATTTAGGAGTAGGGTTGCCACTTAGGAATAACTTAAACACTTGTAGGACATTGAGACTGCGGTCATAACCTGCGGTGTACAAGCACACTTGCCTTTGCATAGCACTATCTACCACTTAGTCTCACTTTGACTAGTCTTTACTCACTTCTTTTAGCACTCTTTAAAACTCTAATCGGCCTTTCACTTGCATGCTCACGTGTGCGATTGTCATTGCTGGTTTTTTTTCAATAAAAGGCTTTACTTGCCTTCCATTGTTTTTTGTAGCTTTTGTTTCTACCGAACCCGAGGACGTGCGCGATTTAGGAAGGGAAGAATGTTCCACGAGAACACTCACGAGAACACGGATTATGGAAGGAGGAAGCAATTAATGCAAGAGAGCGGGATTGTAGCCACGGGAACATAAAGACGCACATAATTTTTCCATATTTTTGTGCCGAAGTACAATGTAAATTGTTTTAGGCCAATGTGGGTTCTAAATGAGAGTTCTAAGTGTATTAAGCAAGGCTCACTTATGGGGTTGTCCGCCCATGTGTGAAAGAGGCCTAGGGTTAGGGTTAGTGACATCTCTATAAAAGAGATGTTAGCTAAAGAAAGGGTACGTTTTTGGCCATTCTCATAAGCTATTGAGTGAAGCTCTTGAGCTCTCAAGCTATGGCAACTCTCTAACTCTCTCTATTGTACTCTAATGAGCATCAAGCTCCAATGATTACAGCTTCACTTCTTTCTCTTAATCTGTTTTAGCATCATTGAAGTAGATTAATCTATGATTAGTTGAATGCTTCTTTCTTTCTCTTGTGTATGCATGCTTGTAATGTGTGTGTGTGTAGTCTCCATTGATGCAAGCTCTTGCCCACTTCATTGGCAATGAGTTATTCATGGATAGACTCTCTCTATGAGCTTGTGGGTTTGTGAATGTTACATTCTATGCTTGCTTAAGCTTTTGGGTTAGTAGATGCATGCTTATGGATTCTCCTTTTGTTCTTGTTTTTAAGCACAATAAAAAATTTAAATAAGAATATTATTTGATATCCATTGAGTTTTTTGAGGGTTTCTTAATGTTCTTTAATATCCAATGGCCTTGAACGTACCCATATTCTGTTCCATGATCTATGCACACAATTTCTCAAAACTTAGAGGAAAAACACATCATACTTAAAAAAACAAAGATATTTTAAATAAACCATAATCGTTGACAATATAAAGTAACAATAATAATCGCCAAATAAAAAATCTCAAGAATCACCAACAAAAAGATCTAGCCAATCCAGGGCTTTTCTCCGACGCCTGTCCACCCAATCACCACACTAGATGGGGTGGCTATCTCGGGTATGTCTCTTCTAAATCTTGTCCACTTAGGGTTCTACCAAATGCCCCCCACCAGATGGCATAAATCACGTTCTTTGTCCAGCGTTCCCTGTCTAAGCATGGCTGGTGCGAATCTCAAAATCTCTCTCTCTCTATCTTCTTGCACAGAAATCACCTCAAGGCTCTGGAAGAAGCCAAAAACAACAGCCCATGAGAACTAGTAGATTATCATACACAAAAAAGTTAGACATAAATCCTTTCTAAAAACATGACCTTGAACCAAATTAGAGATGATACATTATCATTAAAAAGTGGAGTCGGATTCATTTCGCAAATACCGGCCACCCCATGTGGAATCTTCCAATTATCCGAACACGGACTTTGTTCTACTTGTGATGAACTAACTTTCTTTAATACATCTCTCTTACAAATAAAGTTATCTACCCCCTCATGTGAGGCCATTACTGATAATTAAGGGTCAATTTGGTGTCTGGGCCCTGTTCCGAGCGCCCACTGCAATTATATCTACTTTGTAAATCCCCATATGAGTTTAGGCTAAAATACTCATTATGATCCTCTTATACATTATCTAATATAGTTAAGTACATAATAGAAATCGCTTACAAATGACACCACAAAACATACATAAGAAGTCCCAAAACTGACAATGACATCTCTAAAATTACTAAATTTGTGACCAAACTTAATATTTTATGTACTAAGCCTTTCCTATATCATTGTCTATGATGCGAATCTGATGATAACGAGATCGTAGGTCAATTTTAGAAAATATGAAACTCCCTGCAAGAAGCTGATCAGAAAGCTCTCCCATGCAATGTGTACTTATTCTTAATCTTTATATTATTATTGAGCCCTCTGTATTCAACCAGCCACATAGTCCCATGCTACTTCTTTAGGAAGAGAATAGGAGCACCCAATGGCGACACACTAGGCCTAATAAATCCGTGCTCAAGCAATTTCTATAATTACATTTTTAGCTCTGGACTTTCCTCCACAGATAAACGATAAGGAGCTCTACATAGAGGTTCTGTACCAGGTATGAGCTCTATTTTGTGATCTACAAATCTATGTAGAGGCAATTCAATCAAGTCATCACGAAATAAATTCTGAAACTCTTGAAGCATAGGATGATCATCACCATTTTTATGTTCCTTAAGACTTTTTGTCAGCAATTCCATGACATATTCATGAATGACAACCTTTTCTTGCTGCTTTAAAAGTTGTATAGCAAACATCATTCTAAATTCTACATCACATATTTAATCCTGTAAGCAAGAATCTTTACGATCATCTCCAATCATGCAAACCTGCTTCTCATGACACAATATTCTAGCCTTTGTCGGCACTAACCAATCCATCCCTAAAATTGCATCATACCTCCCTAAAGAAAACACATGGAAACCTGCTTTTGACTTGAGGTCACCTATGACGAAAGGTATTTTTTTAACATAATCCTTACATGTCTGTTTCTTTCCCGAAGCAAGCTCTACCACATCAGCTTTTTTTGATAAAATTCAATTATTCCTAGCTATTTTGTCACTTGAGGTGATAGAAAACTATGGGTGCTTCCTGAGTCAATCAACACTTAAAATACATTATTCGCAATCTTGATAGGAATTTTTATAATTGAGGTTTTTGGCCTTACCTTCATGAACAGTAGCATTGACATGTGCATATTCTTCAATCTCCTCAGGCAGAGTTGTAGCAGCTTTTCCTCTTGCTCCATGAGCATTGTCATTACTTGAAAATCCATGTATATTCTCTTGCACATTTTGCCTTGTTTTCTGATCTCTTGTAAATAATCCCTCACGTGATGCTTCTTTGTTTTTGCACTCATCTTTGCGCATGGTTATTAGAAACTAGTCATGTGGGTACTTAAAATTACGAGAACATGTGCGATCTACAACCCTACGTCGAAAGAACCGCCAAAATCTGAAAAGGGACTTTGTTCTTCTTGTGATGAACTAACTTTCTTTAATACCTCTCTCTGACAAATAAAGTTACCTACCCCCTCATGCGAGGCCGTTCTGAACATTAAGGGTCAATTTGGTGTCCGGGCTCTGTTTTGTGGGTGCCTGTTTTGCAGTTATATCTACTATGTAAACCCCCATATGGGTTTCCTTTAGGCTAAAATACTCACTATGACCCTCTTATATATTATCTAACAGTGCTAAGTACAAAATACATATCGCTTACAAATGACACCACAAAACATGCATAAAAAGTCTCCAAATTGACAAAAAATCAACATCTCTAAAATTACTTAATTTGTGACCAAACTTATTCTTTTATGTCCTCTTAGTATTTTTTACTTTTCAACATTAAATGTATATGCTAAAAATCACCGAGTTAAATGGACCCAAAAATACGTACATATGAGTACGTTACAGGCCTAGTATACAATATAGAGACTCTCTCTCTCTCTCTCTCTCTCTCTCTCTCTCTCTCTCTCTCTCTCTCTCTCTCTCTCTCTCTCTCTCTCTGTGCACAATACCTTTTGCAACTTTCGGTGTTTTGTCTTCTTGAAATTTACAAATGCTTCTAGGTCTCTCCGTCACAAGTCTTAGAGGCTCTTGCACTCGTTTAATTAACATATGTGGAGCTTCTAAAGAAATTTGTAAAATAGGTTTTTTAAGGGTTCAATTTAAGTTTTCCCTTAAAAAACCTTTCCAATTTCAAACAAAGAAAAAAGTTAAGCCCAAAATTTGAAAAAAACCTTTCTAAATTTCTACGGTGAAGGTTTCATGGAATGAAAAACTGAAATCTGAATTTCATTGGTTGGAGTTTAATAGAGAGATAAGAAAAATGCTTTGTGCCTTGTGTAAATTAGACAAGAAGATCAAAAATGAGTTTGGAACACAAGGGGTGATAAACATTCAACATACGACCCTTGTGTCACATGTGCAATAAAAGGGTCATTAATTAATGATTTGGGCAACTCATCATAGGAAAAAAAACTGTGTGGAAGGATTACAATGTCAATATGATGAGAATAAAGATGGCATGACAAGTTTATTCAGAGTTCATTATTTTGTTAAAAAAATTGATTTATTTTTTCACAAGAATGTTCCTACTCTTCAATTGTTGAGATCTTGCAAAGTAGATAATGTCCTAGAACAAATGTACAATTATGATAAAGCTTGTGCAACCTTTGTTCACTATATAGTCAAGTCTTTATAAGTTTCTCATGTGGCTGAAATAAAAAAGACACCATGTTATGGTATGATGATTATAGAGCAGTTCTCTCTACCGTGCAATATAGTGCTCATAGAGTACTACCGATCAACAAATGTGTTAAGAAACACAATGTCAATCCAAGGACTCGACCCGATTAGTGCATGAAGGCTTATCCCATGAGGGAGAGCTCAGAGAACAAGCAATGCATGGCAATCTCTTAATCTCATTCAAACATTGATTAAATCTTAGCTTTCCCTAATGCGCCTGCAAACCCATAAGCGTGCATCTACTAACCCACAAGCTTAAGCAAGCATAGAATGCAACATTCACAAACCCACAAGCTCATAGAGAGAGTCTATCCATGAATAACTCATTGCCAAAATGAAGTGGGCAAGAGCTTGCATCAATGGAGACTATACACACACACACACACTACAAGCATGCAGCATACGCAAGAGAAAGAAAGAAGCATTCAACTAATCATAGATTAACCTACTTCAATGATGCTAAAACAAATTCAGAGAATGAAGTGGAGCGATACTCATTGGAGCTTGATGCTCATTAGAGTACAATAGAGAGAGAGTTTGAGAGTTGCCATAGCTTGAGAGCTCAAGAGCTTCACTCAATAGCTTATGAGAATGGCCAAAAAACGTCCACTTTCTTTAGCTAACATCTCTTTTGTAGAGATGTCACTAACCCTAACCTTAGGCCTCTTTCACACATGGGCGGACAACCCCATAAGTGAGCCTTGCTTAATACACTTAGAACTCTCATTTAGAACCCACATTGGCCTAAAACGATTTACATTGCACTTCGGCACAAAAATATGGAAAAATTATGTGCATCTTTATGTTTCCATGGCTACAATCCCGCTCTCTCGCATTAATTGCTTCCGGCCTCCTTCCATAATCCGTGTTCCCGTGGAACATTCCCCCCTTCCTAAATTGCGCACGTCCTCGGGCGTGGTAGAAGCAAAAGCAAAAGCTGCAAAAACAATGGAAGACAAGTAAAGCCTTTTATTGAAAAAAAACCAGCAATGACAATCTCACAGGTGAGTATGCAAGTGAAAGGCCGATTAGAGTTTTAAAGAGTGCTAAAAGAAGTGAGTAAAGATTAGTCAAAGTGAGACTAAGTGGTAGATAGTGCTATGCAAAGGCAAGTGTGCTTGTACACCGCAGGTTATGATCGCAATCTCAATGTCCTACAAGTGTGTAAGTTATTCCTAAGTGGCAACCCTACTCCTAAATATGAGCAATGGTGATTGGACCTTTCTTTCTTTATTTCTTTTCTCTCTCTCTTTTTTTTTGTGTGTGTGTGTGTGTGTGTAAAAGATGATAAAGAGGAAGGTTCCATCCCAATGAGACCCAAGCAATGGCCAAGAGACCTCCGCCAAGAGAATCTAAAGGCCGCTAAGTATCTCAAGGGTGACAGACCCTTTTCTTTCTTTTTGACATAAGGAGTACCCCATGAAGATGAGGGCATCGGCGGTCTCGACGAGGGCCCATAATGTACCCAGAGTCCTACCAGCATCTATCAAGGCGATAGAGTCCTTGAAGGTCTTCTTCTTAATCTCTTAGACGTTAGTGTTCACCCCATGGAAACCAAGGCATCGGCCTCAAGGTGCTAAGACAACCCAAGGTCCTACCAAGCATTCCACATGGTTGTAGACACGTCATGTCTCGATTCACTTGTATATATTTTTTAGGGCATGATTTTCGTAAATTTTTTATTAATCGCAGCACCTAGCCCATACCTAAGAGGTAGCTACCAGTAGGGATAACTAATATACTTTTAGAGCTTAAGAACTTGGCATACTCCGTTGGTATATGTCTTACACCGTCTTCAAATAGAAATACCTTCTATTATGTTCTCTAAGAATCTAGAAATCACTCAACCACATGGTAACAACTAATTTAAAACTTAAACCAGCCAACTGTGTGTGAACATGCAAACAATATATGCAAAAGTGAAAAGCACATAAAGAACAAAAGATTATGATTTGAATACACCTGTTGTATTGCTCGTCGTTGATGTTGTGCGTTCGCATTGATGCATTGCTGATGTTGTGCAGATTGCTTCTCTTTGCTCTTTGTAGGCATTGCATGTCTCCCCTCTTCCTAATTTGTGTGCACGGTAGGTGGACTGTTGGAGCGTGTTTGTATGCTCTTGTTTTGCTGAGATCTCTACAAAATGTCTTATTAACAAACAAGAAAAGAAAAGAATAAAATTTGTTATTGGTGCCAATCATCGAATATAGCCGAGGGGGAAAACCCAGTGGGAGAAAAGTGCACTGGCTTGTTGATCTTATTGTGGAGTTGATAAGCTTACCCTTGGTGGTGGATCCATGTCCACTTCTGCTGGAAAGATGGTATCAATCACTTCAGGATGCAAGGACAACCCTGTACAAAAGCCGGCCTCTGGAGAAGGTGGTAGAGGAAGGAGTGCTTCCTCGCTAAAATATGCGATTGGTTCTATGGGAAGGTTAAGCAGACAATTTCGATTTTGGAATTGCTCAATATAGGTACTCATAGTAGTGATCCAAAATTGACATGTTGTGTGGCTGGGGGAAGGAGGGCTTGCAAGATAGGTGGTTGCAAGTCATTTATGCATGTATCCCTCCATTGTTGTGCTTGAACCTCCTTAGGTAATCTACGTTTATTTGGTCCTCGGTCTGGTACTCTCACATCAAGAAGGTTATGGCGTTGGGGTGTAATTCCCACAATTGGTTTCAATAAGCCCGTGCCATATCGTCGAAAGTATGAGTGGCATAGCCAACAAATGTGTGAAGCTTCTCCTAATACGAGTAGTGCACACTCTTGACAATGTGGAAATGGGTGATGTTGTTGATAGAATAAAGTGACAAAGTGATGCCCACAGCAAATTTCACCTAAGGGAGCATAAAAGTACCTAGAATGAGTTTGAAAAGGAGGAGCACTATAACCCCCGCGATGTTCAGTTTGAGTACTATCACGGTCAATGCATGGTGGACATGTATCTCGCCAAGTATCCATCATTGTCTATTCTTCCAATCTAATGAATAATTGGTAGCACTTAACCACGATCGACCAAGAATAGCCTCTACCACTGCCTTGGCCTTACTAGCCACATAAAAGGGAACTGATATCTGGTGATCCTGAATGGACATCATAATGACACATTTTCCCTCTATAGGGTTATCTTTACCTGAGAAGCTTTGTAAGTCAATAGGAATGTGCATAAGTGTTGGTTGTCCAAGGCTACCCATGTGTCAAATGAGAGAACATTATAATCTGCACCAGAGTCAATTAAGGAAGAGACAAAGTAGGTAGTCTCATGAAGATGAAGGCACATGTGAATATTGAAAGGATCGACATATTGTTCATCAGTAGCCAACTGTAAGGTCAACACAGAAACCTTGCGATGCTCCTTGGCTTTTGCAACTCTAGCTTTAGCTTCTTCTTGAGCTTGATGTTTAAGTAGGTCATGTGCTTCTTTCCGTGTGTGAGCAGCATGCATTTGTTGAAGCATGACTTCAGTTAATGGTTCATTGTATTTCTTGAGACGACTTCCATTAATGAAGTTAGGCATTTGCTCACCTTCTAGTGTCTCTAAACGCACTGCACCACTTGCAGTAAGCTCATTAATCACAAACGGTCCTAAGCCATGTTTCTTGAGCTTTTGCTTATGCTTCTTAAGTGTGTACAAGAGTACAAGGTCCCCTTTTTTGAATCGGCCAGTTGTTACACTTCGATCATACCATTGCTTTTGTCTCCTCTTCTCGGCATACATCCCCATTACCACACCAACAAGCGGGTCTAATCAAGATTTTCCAATTCATCAATGCATTGAGAAATCTCATGACCAGTCCAGTCCAATTGTTTAGCAACTTGTAGAGTAGGTACAAGAAATTCAATGGGAAGAATTGCATCTAGCCCAAAAGCAAGCTCAAATGGGGTTGTGCCCACAGATGTTTTATAGGCTGTTCTATATACCCAAAGAACTGAGTGCAACTTTTGCTCCCAATCAGTCCTATGTTCCTCAACAATCTTTGTGAGTGCTGTGCAGAGAATCTTGTTAGTACTCTCAGCTTGACCATTGGTCTATGGATGATAGGGTGTAGAACGCTTGTGAATTACCATAAATTCTTGAAGTAAAAACTCTATGACCTCATTCACAAAGTGCACACCGTGATCACTAACAATTTCAATAGGTAAGCCATAGCATGTAAACACGTACTCATACAAGAACTTGGCTATGGTTCTGGCAGCATCAATTTTTATTGTAGCCTTTGCTTCTACCCATTTGGTCAAATAGTCAGTTGCGACTATAATATATTCGGCATGTCTGTGAACGAGCTGGAGGTTTAATGGGACCGACAAAATCAATACCCCATTTGGCAAACGCACGTGTGCTTAACATAGGTCGCAATGGCATATTGTCCTTTGTGATGGGAGGTTTGGTCCTTTGACAATCGTCACAACGTTTCACATATTCTTCGGCATCCATTTTTAAGGTTGGCCACCAAAGCCCAGACCACCTAATCAACTTAGCTGTAGTATTGCCCAAAAAGTGTCCACCCCCAATACCTGCATGTGCATGAGTCAAGATTTTCAAGTAGTCAGCTTCACATACACACATGCGCAAGTTGCCATCCTTGCCCCTCTTGTAGAGTTGGCCCTCTATCAGCATATAGTTGGCCGCTTCAACTTCAATAGCATGCTTTCGATGTTTAGGAATTGCTCGATCAGTATGACCATGCTTAAGATAGTCCACAATATACTTACTCCAACTTGGTGTAGTTGAAATTTGGAATAATGTGACATTATAAATTGGTTGTTGAATATGACATGAAGCACAGTTACGAACAAATTTTTCAGCATCCGCATGCATGGTAGGCCACCATTGCCCAGCCTGAGTTATACGTCGCACAGAAGTAGTAGGCTGATGCATGGATTCCACCGATACCCTCATGTGCCCATTCCAAGATCTCCTCATATTGGTCAGGGTTAGGTATAAGCCACAACACTCCATCATTACCCTGACGATATAATCTCCCTGATATTAACTTGAATGGTCACCATAGGTCCACATTAGGACCCGCTAGTTACTTGTCAAAATTTCTAAGATGGGTTCAGACCATTTAGGAGCTGTCTCTACAAGGAAAAGTGTTGAATCTAACATATCATCATCCACACCCACAGGAGCTTCTCCAGAGGTGATTCAAGACAAATGATCTACCCTTAGATGAGTTGTTCCTTTTCGGACTGCCACTTCAAAATCAAACTCAAGAAGGATGACAAACCACCTCACAATCCTTCCAGTTGCACAAGGCTTATTCACCAAATATAGCAATGCTTGATGGTCCACAAAAAATATAAATTTGTTTGCCAAAAGGTAATGGCGAAACTTTTTCACTGCATATATCATGGACAAACCTTCTCTTTCTGTTGTGGTATAATTCTTCTCAGCATTGTTCAACTGTCGACTAGCATATGAGATTGGAAAATCCTTATAATGTTCTCCCAATTGAGCCAAAATACATCCAATTGCAAAGTTTGAAGCATCAATATGGACATGAAAGATTTGGTTCCAATCTGGTGCCCGTAAGATGGGTGCAGACACTAATGCTTGCTTCAACTTTTCAAAGGATTCCTCACACTCGTCAGTCCAATTAAACTTTACAAGAAGAGCATATAATGGTCCGGCTAGGACAATGTACATGTAGATGAATCGACGATAATAGCCACAATGTCCCATGAATATTTGTATCCCTTTAGGGTTGATAGGCTAAAGTAATGAGACAATGACATCAATTTTATCCATATCTGTTGAAATCCCATTGCGAGAAACAATATGGCCCAAAATTTTCCCTTGTCTTACCATGAATTTGCACTTGTCTTAGGATTCAAACATTTACGATAAACTTGACACTTTTGAAACACAAGTCTGAGGTTTTCTATATGATCATCACGCTCTTGTGAGTGAACACATAAATCATCCATGAAGATCTCAAGAAATAGCCTAAGGTACTCCTTGAATACATGACTCATTAACCGCTAGGTTGCAGCAGGTGCATTTGTTAGACCAAATGGCATAACACAATAGGCAAAGATGCCATCTTCAGTAGCAAAGGTTGTCTTGTGTTGATCCTTTGGATCAATCGACACTTGATTGTAACTAGAGAATCCATCCAAGAAACTATATGCCTTTTTCCCTGTAACTCCTTCCAAAACATGATCCGTGATTGGAAGTGGGTAATGATCACGTACAGTAGCTGCATTTACCTTCTTGAGGTTTACACATACTCGAAGTTTTCCATTTTTCTTGGGCACCACTACAATAGGGGAGACCCATTCAGTGTGTTCAATCTCATAGATAAATTTTACCTCTAAGAGCTTGTCTATTTCTTCTTTTATCTTTCGTGCAAAATTCTCATTGTAAGTATAAGGATGTTGCTTGGAAGGCTTTGCATCCTCTCGCAATGGAATTGTATGCTGACATATGCTTGGATCAACTCCTTTGAGGTCTTTATAACTCCAAGAAAAAACATCGCGATACTCCTTTATTGTTTGAATTAATAACTTCTCCTCATCTAAGGACAAGTCTGTGGCAATCCACACATAGCGAGGCTCTTCTCCTGGCTTAGCGATATAAATTTTTTTTGCATCTTCTGGACCATCATATGAAACCCCTGGCATGCTTGGCTTTTGTCACATGGGCTGTTGAAGAACAATCTTCCGATGTTGAAGAGTGTACTGTGTGAAGTTGGGGGAAACATTGAGACCTTGTTCTTGTCCACTTGAGTCATCACTAACATGCGATTTTGAGCTTTTGCAATCTTGCATCAGAGTTTTTTGTTCAACCGTTATCTTTGCACTTCCGACATTCTCTTTTGAATTGGTTTGAGACTTGAGTTTTTATTTTGGTCTTTTTATTTTTTTTACAGTTTTTGCTAACAGTTTTTAGCTTTTCTCCTGGTTGGAATCCATCTGATCGTTTTACTTGGTCTTTGATACTATCTTGTGCTTGGACATAGTATAGATATCCATTCTTTCCTGAGAAGTGAGGTGGTGGTAGAGAGTGTTCATTCTTAGACTCCTCGTTTTCTTTTTGTATTCTCTCATGTCTTTCCCTCTCATCTTGTTTACGGATTCTCTTATGGCTCTTACAGCATTTACATTTGGGTCGGCTTCGAGTGATCTCTATTTGAACCTCCCTTCCTCTCAAGAGTAGGCGTGCCTTTCGTAACTCTTCCTCGGGGATTATCACATCATCATCAAAATGAGAGTCCCATCCGTCTTCCTTATCAGCATCATTAACCTATTCGAGTGTTAAATCCTCCACTGAGACTTCCTCTACATGCAGTGCTATTGTGGATGCATCCCCATAGTACAAATCATCTAGAAGGTCACGTGGTTGTACCATTCGTATAGGAATAATGTCATATCCATCTGAGTCACAAAATTGAATTGGCTTAGGTAAAGCACATGTCGATAATGTTGCAAGGACATGACTCCATTCTAGGGGATCAATTAAGTGCTCAGGGAAGGGTTGTGGAATGTATGCCTCATCTGATACACTTCGATTACCCCCTTAAGTCTCTCAGTGCTGAAATCCTTACATGAGGCTCCACACATCCACAGATCTTCTCACCCATCTGACAATGTAACTCTTGAGCCCTCAGATGAAGCAAAATCAAACTCATCTATTGGAGACCTTGTTACATCACGATATGAGTGATTCTTCAGGTTGACCCTTGTGATGATAGAATCATGTCGGAGGTACAAATAATTGTATCCCCAATCTTGAATCATTTGAAATTGTCGCATGAATCGTCTACCCAATATCACTTCATAGTTTGGATGCTTTCCAAAATCCACTACTGCAAATGTGTGCTCATATTCAATCCCACATGTGGTGACCAATATGTTCTCTAGCAGCCCAATGGGATGTTCTAAGCTGCAAGCACATTCTGGTACTCCTAATAGCTGGTTTGCCCCACTTTTTCCAAATGGACCTTGTCACAATGCCCACTCCTACACCACTGTCAAGTATTGCAGTTGAAGCTACTTTTTGCACTTCTGATGGGAGGGTAGCGTTTCCCTGATCATCCTCACAAAATTTTCCTACTTTGTTGATAGGAACTGACATAACATGCTTTGTCTCAGGGTGTATAGTACAATGATGGTGACCCTTTTGTAGCAATACCTGCTCTGACAAACATGTGGCAATATCATTCCACAACTCAGGTCAAAGCTTTATCAAATCAAGCAAAGGTAAGGTACAAGCCATTGGTGCTGACAAAATTGCTTACACGATACCATATCCATCTCCTTTGTCAACCTTCTATACATGGAGGGTATCCTCAAGGTTTGAGAATAATTCTCATATTCTCCCAAATAAGATGGTAAGGTTTTCATTGTATGCTTACTTCTAGGAGAAACAATTGTTTGAACTTCCTCTCCTGGGTGCCTGGGTATCTAAAGTTGTTTTCTGTGCCCCTCGTAAAATCCACTTCAGAGAATGGAGGTGAAATAATAGAGGACATATTCTCATTAACTTTCTCATGAACTGCTGTCCACATCTCATTTGCCATGTCCTCGTTAGCATCAATAACTTCATCATTGCATGGAAAGACAAGACTAGGTGGTGGCAGAGTACCTTCTTTCAATGGGGTGTCAATTGGTGCAGACTTCTCGCTCTATGAGCTTGTGAGATCAGCTCACTTTTCATTTCCCAACTTGATGACACTTCTGGTATGGTTTCTAATGTTGGCTTAAGAGAGGTTGGGCCCCGAGAGATAGGTGGAGGTGGGCCCTCAAGTATTGATTTGAGCTTCCCTAATGAGTTGCTGATGTAGAGCTAGATTGATCTTCTCCTCACGAGGGTTTGGGTATTCTTGAAGCTTCTTGGGTACCTCAGATAAAGCTGCAATGCGACTTCTATAAGCATCAATGATGGCATCTAGAGTCTCGTTCACCTTATCCACAAAAACAGAACCCCCAGAACTATCCTCGGTTGTTGTACTAGCCTCATCTTGTTTAGCACTAGGCCCAGGTTGAGGCTGGTGCTCCTCATGCACTTCTTGGGATGTAAAAGCTTGATCCTTCTTGTTTTGTTTAGAGACTTTTTCAGAACTAGTGGATGCACTCTTTTTCAGAACTAGTGGATGTAAAAGCTTGATCCTTCATGTTTTGTTTGATCCTTCAGAACTAGTGGATGTAAAAGCTTGATCCTTCAGAACTAGTGGATGCACTCTTTTTCAGAACTAGTGGATGCACTCTTAGTTTGCTTGTTGCGGTTCTTTTTCCTCCTAGTGGTCCTTTTTCTATTGGAATGTAGGGTCTTGTCCACTAGACTTGCCTTTGCATCCCTAGTTCGAGGTGTCTCATCAGTCTGCATTTCGGCATTTCGTGTCTGTGATCTAGTCATGACTCTAAGTGGCACGACATTCTCATTCTCTGATGAAGGTGGCGATGGAACTACCTCTACAAAGTTGAGTGAGACCTTTGGTTGAGAGGTGCCTTCCTTATGTGGTTTCAGCAAACAATCCTTTGGAAAGTGTTCTACACAACACCCTAGACAATATCTTTCAATTGGAAGCTATGGTACTGTTGTATTGGATCGAGCTGCTTGCCTTGGGCGATGTGGACAATCACGAGCCCAATGGGGTTCTCCGCACTCATAACAAGGGCCCATTAGTTTGGCTTCTACTTTTCTTTACTGTCATTGACCTGAGGGGCCTGGAGTCCTAGGTTGGTAGCCGCCTAGCAACATCAAAGAATTTTGTTCCCCCGGCCAGTGCTTGGCTTGGATATGCAGGACGTGAGACTTCAATATGTCTACACGAATGCTCAAGGAGCTGAGATATTTAGGGATCCACAACAACGATATCTCGTTAAGATCGCAGACTTTTTCTCAGAGCTTGATAGAGCACCTCTAGTCAATGACCAGGGTAACATGTACATGGGTGGAGATGGTGTTCGCTATGAAGTCACCTATCATCCAGAGAATGTAGACAAATTAGGGGACAAAAGTGAGTTCTTAGACTTATCAAAGCCTTTCCACAGCAAGGGAGTCTGGAGATGATTGGCTCAGTGAGCCGGACATGCCTGGACCATCCAATGCCCATTCCTTAAAGCCATCCATAGATGATTTACTTTTTGTAGATCTAAATTTGGAAAGGGACAGGAAAGGCAAGAGAAAAATGGATCAGGGGGCTGAGAACCAATGGGAGTTTGTACGACAAATTCCAGTGACAAAGGTCTTTCAGGATGACCCACTTCAAGAGGTCTATAAGGACTCTTTAGAAGGATATTATGCCACAACTAGATTGCCAGAGCTACATCTTCCTCCAGCACTTGTGGTGGTAGTCAAGAAGCTTGCAGGATACAAGAACCGAATCGTTGATAAATGGGCCCGAACCTTAGATTGGAAGGAGATTCGTGAGCTCACGTGGAGAGGACAACCATTATTCATGGAAGTGTTCTCAACTAATACAGCTAAACCAGGAGAGACAACCTTTCTTGGAGAAACTCTTGCTCCTCCCCTAAGAGAGTTCACTAGAGAGGGACCCTCCACATCAAAGTGGACCACTGCAAAGTAGCCCAACTCTAGCACCAAGATATTATCCTACACCAAAAGTGCGACCACAGATCACACCACAACAACGTTTCTCTCACTATGACAATCTGAGGGTAGGGGAGCCAACTCGGCCTCCCATAAATGTACCTCTTGAAATGCGGGTATCAAGATCTTTGGAGGGGGTTGGTGAGGCAGGTAATAGGGGACCCACACCAATTTGGGATGCATGTGGACCATCTTACCAAAGAGAGGAACAGTTCCCACTAAGAGTGAGAGGCCGTAGGCCCGATGATGAGTATTCAAGACGAGTAAGGCCATCAACTCTTCAAAAAGTGGTAAAGAAGTATGAAGGGTCGGGAGATCCATATGACCATGTAGCAGCATTTAGGCAAGCAGTTCGAGCTGAGCAAGTGACTGACAAGCATACGCAAATTGAAGGATTTGGGCTCACTCTTGAGGGAAAGGCCCTTGCTTGGTTTCAGGCACTAGAGGCTTCCGACAAATCTTCTTTACGAGTTTTGGAAGAGAAATTCATTACGGCTTTTTCCTTGATGGGGATTCAGCATGACATAGTAGCAAACATCTACTCTTTCAAGCAAGGCGAGACTGAGAGTGTTAGAGACTGTGTAAATAGGATGAAGCAGTACATTAATCGTTGCCCAGAAGATGAGAAACCCACCCAGAGTCGATTAATCTCTCTCTTCTTAAAAGGACTCAAAAATTCAACACTGCACACACATCTCTATGCAAAGAAGCATAAAAATTTCAATGAGTGTTGCCATGATGCTATGGATTTCACAGATAAATTCAAATTCCAAGATGGTACTGGCCCTGAGTTGCAACTGTCAGGCTAAAATCTGAGAGGGTTTTTTGGTCAGTGTACATATGGTGCGTGTGGTGTGTGAATAAAATTTGCCCTGAATGCCCTGGCAAGTGTACAGGCCGAGTGATTTTGTTGTGAGCTGGTATTTGCACGTGTTTGTTCCGGAGAAGATGATGGTGATCTGGGAGTTTTATTACATCAGTGTGGTGTGCGGGTGGTTACTAAGCAGAGCACCGGCTGGAAGTGGTCATGATTAGTAAGTGGATGCTGATGAAGACGGCGGATAGCTCTCGCTCTTGTTTTGGAAAAGTATAAGGAAAAGGGGCTCTTGTAATAGTAGTGGGTGGCCATCATATAGCTATTTTGAGGTTTTAATTAAAAAATATAAATATATATCCATATGGCCAAATTAGAAGGCCACATGGAAGGGAAAGGTGGCGGCCAGCTTGCTTCGAGAAGCTTGTGGAGAGCTGGAGAGCGTGAAGCAAGGAGGCGGCCGTTTTGAGGAGGTTCTCGGGCGAAGAGAGCTGCAGGCAAGAGAAGAGAGAGTCGCCTTGCGAGTGGGCTGCAACGGAGGGGGGGGTCCAAAGGTGGACGCTTGCTGGAGTGCTGACCACAGAGGGTAGCCGCCTAATTGGGTGAAGAGCTGGGGTCCTCAGGTGTGTGTGCAGCGAGGAGCGCAGAGAGGCTGGTGGACAACGTGTGTGGAGCCTCCCCTTGTCAAGTGCAGACAGCGCAGAGTTGAAGGTGAAGCTGCTATGGTGACTGGGTGGCGACTGCTGGAGCGCACGCGTGGGCTGACGTGTGTGAAGTGCCACAGGCGCAGAAGGTTGGAGATGAGAGTAGCCGAAGGTGGTCGCCAGAGTAGCCGAAGGTGAGTCGGCAGTTAGCAAAAAGGAGAAGGTCACCATGTGCTGCAGAGAGAGCAGAGAAAAGGTGGCCAACAGCAAGTGAAGGTGTGAGTCGTGTGGTTGCCAGGCGAGTCGGCAGTCAGGAGAAGAAACCAAAGGACCGAGAGAAGGGCTGGAGTACAGCCGGGTAAACAAGAGAAAGAGGCTGCAGGTCTCTTGGGTGATGTCTAGTGTGGGCATCTGATTGGAGCAGTATATAGGGCTGCTGTGAGGAAGGGTACATGAGATGTGGCTTGGGCTAGGTATCTGGGATGCTGCGGTGAACAGTGGGTTCGTGGTGAAGAGGTTTTGCAGAGGCTCTGGGGTTAGTGAGCTGCTGGTCACGACATACAGAGAGTGGGAGCTACTGAGTGAAGGTTAGCTGGTGTGGGCGCCTTCTGGTGAGAGTAGCTGGTCTTGTGTGGGCGATGATTGCAGGCAGTGCGCGGATGCTGACCAGAGAGGGAGCCTTGGATTTTGGTGTGTGTTGGATGCAGAAGTGGTGCTGATGTGTGGGCTGGAGACAGTGGGGCTCGCCTACGACAATTGGCAGATAGCAGCAGACAGAGAGTAGCCAGGCTACATAGAAAGTGAAGAAGGGTTGCTGGTGTGGGCGCCCTCTGGAGATTACAGGTACCGGGAAACAGAGGCTTGGTCGTCAGACGCAAGGGTGTATTCCCTTGGCAGTAAATCCTGGCCAGAGTCCTGGTCTTTGGTGTATTTGCTGAGTTTGTACATGGTTGATGCTGTATATGTTTTTTGTTGAATGATCATCTGTCCGTTGTGGTTTTGAGCTGTCTTATGGTGTGGGTGGGTGGCGAATGTTTGAGAGAGTGTTCCAGCCGGTGGCTGGTGGTGCCCCGTTTGTGGTAGTGTTTCCAAGTTTGGGAGGTGGAAGAGCTATAGAGGCAGGTTCTTTCTTCTTTTTTTCACCTCACATCCTTCTGGTGCCCCCACTGAGGATTTCTCAAGGATTGTGTGACTGAGGAGTGGCTCTTTCTGGTATAGTTTGACTGAGGAGTTGCTCATTGACTGAGGATAGTTCAGGGATTTCTCTTACGAGGGTGTATGCCCCAGAGTGAGAGATTGAAGGAAGGTGTTTTTGGGTTTTTACTTGGGATTGGAAGTGAAGTTTGGGGGTCTAGATGATGTCTTACCCAGAGTTTTATGGTGGTCCGAATGAGGATGTGGCAGATTTCTTGGAAAGGATGGAGGTTGCATGCATAAGCAACCATATTAGTGAACAGATACAGGTGTTGCGGCTATTGAGCATTTGTTTGAAGGGAGATGCAAGGACCTGGTACAGGGCTTATGAGGAGTCATTGAGGGATGCTGTTCCACACATTGAGATGACTGAGGATGGACTGAAGACAGCACTAAGAAACAGGTTCAAGAAGGTAGAAGACCCCGATAAGGTTTGGCATGAGGTGCAAGCTCTGACACAAGGTGAGTTTGAATCAATAGATGATTATATGAAGAAATTTTATTTGCTATGGGAGACTCTATGCAGGGCTTTGGGAGAAGACCAGGTACCGCCTGATATGATGAAAAAGAACAAGTTTGTAGCTGGACTTAAGAGGAGTATTCGCTGGAAAGTGGAATTGAAGAAGCCCAGGTCTTTTGAGGATGCGGTGGAGATTGCTAAGTCAAAAGATTGGAAACTGCAGCGAATGAATCAGTTGGGGATGATTCCAGTTGTAGCACAACCAGAGATTCGTAGAGTGGAGGCTACACCTATGAATGCAGTGACGGAGAGGATGAAGCCCACTGAAGCCCAAGCTATGCAGATGGTGCCTCAAGCTATGCAGATGGTGCCTCAAGCTAGTCAGGGAGTACCTATGGTTCCTACAGGTTCTGATGAGGGATTGCGACAGGATATGAAGCAGATGGTTGATCTTATGAAGAATTTGAGCTTAAATTTAATGGGAAGTACAGGTGGTGGACGTGGTAGAGGCCGTGGCAATAATTATGAAGGGGGAGATGGACAAGCAGGATATGGACGTGGTCGCGGTAGGGGCCGTCATTTCATCCCTACATGCTGGAATTGTGGTGAACTTGGTCATCTGAGTACAGATTGTGATAAGCCTCAGCGTATGGGTGGTGATATGTACCCACTACCTTCACAGCTACCGGATAGGTCGAATGATTATGGTATTGATATCAGGGATCAAGCAGGTCCCAGTGGAATCACAGCTGAAGAGAAAGGAAAAACTAAAGTGATAGATGTGGTCACCCTTGAGAGGACGAAGGAGGCAGAAGCTGATGTGATGCCTTTGGGGAAACGGATGCCACAGGAAAGAGAAGGCAAGGATACTACAGGGCCCAGTAAGAAGAAAGGAAAAGTAAAGGAAGGAGAGGATGTGAAAGTCAAGCAGAAGAGGAAGCCTCGTAGGAAATTTCAGGTAACTGATTTTCCACTAGGGGGTGGGCAGGATAGCTATAATTTGCAGGAGGATATGGCTGGAAGGAAGGCTAACATTACTTTTGGGCAATTGATAGAGTTAGCTCCTAATTTGAAGCGTCAGTGGAAAAGACTTGTGAACCCGAGAGAGAAGGAGCATGCCAAAGGGATAGTGACTGTTCTATCTGTTCAGGAGTTGCCTGATATATGTCCTGTGGTGAATGTGTGGTATAAAGGGAAGAATCTGGGAGAGGCATACATAGATGGTGGAGCACAGATTTGTGTGATCACATTAGCTGCTGTGGAGAGGCTTGGTCTTGATTTTACTGAAGCGTCTGGATTTCGTATTCGGCTGGCAAATCATCAAAAGGTCAAATGCTTAGGTATGGTTAAGGAATTGGAATTGCAAGCTTTTGATGTGAAGGTGCTTGTGGATTGCCATGTTATGCCTGCAGGAATGGGTGCATTCCCCATCATTTTGGGAAGACCATGGCTGAGAGCAGTGAAGGCTGTGCAGGATTGGAGGAAAGGGGTCATTACTCTGTATGACAGGAGAGGTGATAAGAAGCAATTTAATATGAATAACCAGAAGCCTGTCAATGATGAAGAGGAAAGTGAAGCCGATTCGAGTGATGACACGACCAGTAGCACCACTACTAGTGAAGGAACAGAGGATACTTCATCGAGTGAGGAGGATGCAGAGATGGATGCTGTGGTTATTGATGAAGAAGTGCTTAGTGATGAGATTGCTGAACAGGAAGAGGCCATACATGAGGAATGCGAGGAGGTACAAATGAATCCTGAGCAAAGGTATGCATGTGATGTGAAAGAGCTTGCTTTTAAGTCTTTGGATAATGAACCTGTGTGGGATGAGTGGGAAATAGACAGTCTACAAGATGATGAGCCTGAGTTGGAGCTGGATGATGAGATGTGCATGAATGTTAAAAAAGCCATGATCAGAATTGAGGCTATGAAAAAAGAGAAACACCAGAAGACTTTGAATGATGATGCTGCTATAGATGAGTCTATGGATGCTGTAATAGGTGAATTTCTTGGTGGCCTTAATGAAGATGAGCATACAGGAACTGAGATGGATGCTTTGGGAATGGTGCCTGTTGAAGAGGAGTTTGTTTTGCCTGTGGTGGCTGGCTTTGATGGTGATGTCTCTTATATGGATGGACAGGGAAGTGTTATGGCACAGCAGGTTTTTTTTGATGAGGCTTTCATCAATTTTTACCCTCAGCAGGAGCTGCTGCACTGGTTCTCCGATATTGGTGCTAATCGTATCAGGGATTTTGGAATTGAGATGAGACGGGATGGTGTCTATGTCAGGAGCTTTGTCTCGAGAGGTTCTGGTGTTACGTTGTGGGATATGGGATGGAAAATTATGCCGGTGGAGGATGACAGAGTTTCTTGGATCACCTGGAACAGAGATGTGCTAGTTACACCGTATGATGCTCAGAGGATTGATGGAGGGAAACGTGGTCATCGGAGGAAAACATGGTTATATGCTTTCTGCTGATCATGAATGATTCAGCAGGCTAGGGGTTGGGCAAAGTATGTCAGGCTAAAATCTGAGAGGGTTTTTTGGTCAGTGTACATATGGTGCGTGTGGTGTGTGAATAAAATTTGCCCTGAATGCCCTGGCAAGTGTACAGGCCGAGTGATTTTGTTGTGAGCTGGTATTTGCACGTGTTTGTTCCGGAGAAGATGATGGTGATCTGGGAGTTTTATTACATCAGTGTGGTGTGCGGGTGGTTACTAAGCAGAGCACCGGCTGGAAGTGGTCATGATTAGTAAGTGGATGCTGATGAAGACGGCGGATAGCTCTCGCTCTTGTTTTGGAAAAGTATAAGGAAAAGGGGCTCTTGTAATAGTAGTGGGTGGCCATCATATAGCTATTTTGAGGTTTTAATTAAAAAATATAAATATATATCCATATGGCCAAATTAGAAGGCCACATGGAAGGGAAAGGTGGCGGCCAGCTTGCTTCGAGAAGCTTGTGGAGAGCTGGAGAGCGTGAAGCAAGGAGGCGGCCGTTTTGAGGAGGTTCTCGGGCGAAGAGAGCTGCAGGCAAGAGAAGAGAGAGTCGCCTTGCGAGTGGGCTGCAACGGAGGGGGGGGTCCAAAGGTGGACGCTTGCTGGAGTGCTGACCACAGAGGGTAGCCGCCTAATTGGGTGAAGAGCTGGGGTCCTCAGGTGTGTGTGCAGCGAGGAGCGCAGAGAGGCTGGTGGACAACGTGTGTGGAGCCTCCCCTTGTCAAGTGCAGACAGCGCAGAGTTGAAGGTGAAGCTGCTATGGTGACTGGGTGGCGGCTGCTGGAGCGCACGCGTGGGCTGACGTGTGTGAAGTGCCACAGGCGCAGAAGGCTGGAGATGAGAGTAGCCGAAGGTGGTCGCCAGAGTAGCCGAAGGTGAGTCGGCAGTTAGCAAAAAGGAGAAGGTCACCGTGTGCTGCAGAGAGAGCAGAGAAAAGGTGGCCAACAGCAAGTGAAGGTGTGAGTCGTGTGGTTGCCAGGCGAGTCGGCAGTCAGGAGAAGACACCAAAGGACCGAGAGAAGGGCTGGAGTACAGCCGGGTAAACAAGAGAAAGAGGCTGCAGGTCTCTTGGGTGATGTCTAGTGTGGGCATCTGATTGGAGCAGTATATAGGGCTGCTGTGAGGAAGGGTACATGAGATGTGGCTTGGGCTAGGTATCTGGGATGCTGCGGTGAACAGTGGGTTCGTGGTGAAGAGGTTTTGCAGAGGCTCTGGGGTTAGTGAGCTGCTGGTCACGACATACAGAGAGTGGGAGCTAGTGAGTGAAGGTTAGCTGGTGTGGGCGCCTTCTGGTGAGAGTAGCTGGTCTTGTGTGGGCGATGATTGCAGGCAGTGCGCGGATGCTGACCAGAGAGGGAGCCTTGGATTTTGGTGTGTGTTGGATGCAGAAGTGGTGCTGATGTGTGGGCTGGAGACAGTGGGGCTCGCCTACGACAATTGGCAGATAGCAGCAGACAGAGAGTAGCCAGGCTACATAGAAAGTGAAGAAGGGTTGCTGGTGTGGGCGCCCTCTGGAGATTACAGGTACCGGGAAACAGAGGCTTGGTCGTCAGACACAAGGGTGTATTCCCTTGGCAGTAAATCCTGGCCAGAGTCCTGGTCTTTGGTGTATTTGCTGAGTTTGTACATGGTTGATGCTGTATATGTTTTTTGTTGAATGATCATCTGTCCGTTGTGGTTTTGAGCTGTCTTATGGTGTGGGTGGGTGGCGAATGTTTGAGAGAGTGTTCCAGCCGGTGGCTGGTGGTGCCCCGTTCGTGGTAGTGTTTCCAAGTTTGGGAGGTGGAAGAGCTATAGAGGCAGGTTCTTTCTTTTTTTTTTCACCTCACAGCAACCTAGAGATGTGGGGTGATGACCAAAGTTCAGGGTCTAGCGCACTAGTAAATCCAGACCAGATAGCTAACCTAGTACTAAGGAGATTGGGACAAACCTATCGCCCACCCATGCAGCCACAACAACAGCAGCAGTGAATGAGGAGTGTACTACCTACTACAGGTCCTCATCTTTGTGGAGCATGTGGCGGTAACCATAAAACCGAAGAATGTAATACCTTTTCTCCTCTAGTCACAAACCAACCCACAAAGAAGTGGTGCCAGGCCTGTGCTTGGAATTATACCCACACCACATAGGAATGTACTCGCATTGCAAGAATGAGACAAGAACGTGAGCTGCAAAGGGGTGTAGTGGCTCCACAAATGCATCAACAGTACACTAATTTTGAACGTAAGCCCCATGGTGTCAGCTTCAAATGGATTAAAAGATCTTGTGGGTGTCCTATTTGGGGCTAAGGGATGACTATTTGATGGCCCTAGATTGTCCATAGACAATGAGCTAGTTGTCCTGGAAAGGGTATCAGATTGGGATTCAAAAAAGATTTCAACAATATTTGCCAAATTTCCTACCGATTGGGTCCCACTTTCCTGCGTAGGTACTCTAGAAGGTGCCCTAGGCCCTATGGTAGTTTCTATATGATGTCCCGACTGCAAGTGCATAAGGTCAAATTTTAAGGTTTTTTTAAATTTTTTAATTTTTTTTCCAAAAAAATCCAAAAATTTTCAAGTTGGCTCAAACTTTGCTAGAACCCATTTTGAACCCCCTCAAACACATTAGGCCAAAAAAATAGCTTATTTTTTCGAATCAAAAATCGCCTAAAATTTACCAGTTTCGCATACTGACTCACTATGGGAAAATGGTTCCGGGACCGAAATTTCGACGATGGGTGTTTTCTAACTCCTCTCGAAAAGTTAGATAACCTCCCAAATTTTTGCGGCAAAAAATGATATTTTTTTTATTTTTCTTTTTTTGCACCCCCTTATCCGGTGCAGCAGTGGGGGTGGTCTTTATGGTGCGGTGTGTGGGTCTCTCCTCGCAGTGCGCTGTTCACGCACAGCTGCCTTCTTTTATTATTTTTTCTTTTTTGAAGTGCGTGTGTAGTGAACTCAATGCATGTGCAGTAGTCAGATTTGCAACGAATTCAATGCGTGTGCAGGGAACTCAATGTGTGTGCAGCTGTGAGATTTGCAGCAAATTCGAAATGTTCAGTCTTCATGTGTGTGTACAGATTTCAGTTTCTCTACAGGTGCAGATTTAACATAGAACTAAAATGCAGGTTTAACAGAGAACTAAAATGCACAAAATTAAAGATGCAGAAAACTAAACTAAGCTAAGAACAGAAAATAAAACGAACATGCAAAAAATTGAAACTGTAAAAATTAACCTCAGACATCAAAAATTATCCTCAAAAAGAATGACAAAAATGCAAAAACAGGCCTCTCTCTTTCGCACACAAATTGAAATTTGCAGGTTTAGCGCCTACCTCCAATCCTTCCCGTCCAATCCTTCCCGTGTGTTGAATCCTTGTCCTGACCTCAAGGGAGAAGCGTAGCTAGCCAATCACACTCAAATTGCAAGACAAATAAAGAGAATTTATCAACAGATTAGTCTTAGATAAATACCAAAATTAGTCCCAAAGCCTGCTCTCCTATCCAACAGTTTTGCAACCGATTGGAGCTTAACAAGGAGTGGTAGTCTGTGTATGGTGCTCAACTAATGTAGGCACTTGTTCCCCGGCAGCGGCGCCATTGTAGAGCGGTTCTCTCTACCGTGCAATATAGTGCTCATAGAGTACTACCGATCAACAAATGTGTTAAGAAATACAATGTCAATCCGAGGACTCAACCCGATTAGTGCATGAAGGCTTATCCCATGAGGGAGAGCTCACATACACAAACCACCACTTGACGATTCAACCATTCAGCACCTCAATCAATCTCTCAATCCCTTAAACCCACTACACTAATCAAGAGAACAAGCAATGCATGGCAATCTCTTAATCTCATTCAAACGTTGATTAAATCTTAGCTTTCCCTAATGCCTGCAAATCCATAAGCGTGCATCTACTAACCCACAAGCTTAAGCAAGCATAGAATGCAACATTCACAAACCCACAAGCTCATAGAGAGAGTCTATCCATGAATAACTCATTGCCAAAATGAAGTGGGCAAGAGCTTGCATCAATGGAGACTATACACACACACACACTACAAGCATGCAGCATACACAAGAGAAAGAAAGAAGCATTCAACTAATCATAGATTAATCTACTTCAATGATGCTAAAACAGATTCAGAGAATGAAGTGGAGCGATACTCATTGGAGCTTGATGCTCATTAGAGTACAATAGAGAGAGAGTTTGAGAGTTGCCATAGCTTGAGAGCTCAAGAGCTTCACTCAATAGCTTATGAGAATGGCCAAAAAACGTCCACTTTCTTTAGCTAACATCTCTTTTGTAGAGATGTCACTAACCCTAACCCTAGGCCTCTTTCACACATGGGCGGGCAACCCCATAAGTGAGCCTTGCTTAATACACTTAGAACTCTCATTTAGAACCCACATTGGCCTAAAATGATTTACATTGCACTTCGGCACAAAAATATGGAAAAATTATGTGCGTCTTTATGTTCCCATGGCTACAATCCCGCTCTCTCGCATTAATTGCTTCTGGCCTCCTTCCATAATCCGTGTTCTCGTGAGTGTTCCCGTGGAACAATGATTGATGGGTCCATTGATATATCCACCTGATTCTGTCCTAGAGTTGATTTTTTAGGTCTTTTGGATGTTAAGGATCATGCTTTTGAAATTATTAATGACCATGGGGTGAAAGAAAGAAAGCTTGTGAGTTTTTGTTCTGAGAGAGCCTCAATAATCATTAGGAACTCAATGGAGTCTTCTTGGGCCCTTTAATTTGCCATGAGGTTATGGAAACGTTTAACTTTTTGACAAATAGGAGCCCGCCATGTAAGCAAAAACCATTGGTTTGTAAGAGAGGTGTAAGAGTGGTCAAAGGGTGCACTTTTTCCCCCGAAAAGGGGGGGGGCAATTTTACAATTTTCGGACCTCCATAACTTCTACATACAAGCTCCGATCTGAGCGAAGATTACAGATCCGTGATCTACGCATCAAGAGCTTTCCATAGATATGTTACATGATATGGTTTTATCCGCTAGATTTTAAATTCCATTTTCCCCCCCAAATTCAAATTCGAATAAAGTAGCCGTTTTGAAGCTTCAAATTAGAAAACGTTTCTTCTTAAGAGAAAAGGTTTGACTCCCTTAAACTGCCAAATAAAAGGGCCCAAGAAGACTCCATTGAGTTCCTAATGGATAGGTAACAAGATAGGTGTGGCAAAAAGATTAAAGAAACTCCGTCCATTCATAACATCTATACATTTTATAGCACATCGCACAAATCTATGTGCACGTAAAATAGTTGATAAATTTCAAAATGAACAATTAATGAAGTCACTAGTTTCTTAAAAACATTGTGATATGCGTGGAAAAATTAAAACATTTGCAAGAACATTTTAATATCTCAATTTAAAAGCTTCAAAAGATTCACAAGATTTGTTGTTTGAGAAGGCATAAAGTGTTCTTGAAATATTGTGAGTCACTAGAGCCCCTTTTGGAGTTTTTTTGCACTCAAACTATAACAACATTGGAGAGAATATTTAATGCAATAATATTTGAGAGAATATTTTTCTTTGAGTTCCTTTTCTTGGGAATTTGTTTCAAAACCCTGATAAGCTTTGTAAAGGTCTTCAAAGGATTATGTAGATGTTACTTCATTTCCTTGTTTGGTTAGTGCTGAAATCTATGCTTTGGAGATGGAGTTTATAATAGATCCTGCTATAGATATTAATGCAAGTAAGGAAGATAGTAAAGGGTTTCCTATTATTCTAGATGTTTAGAAGTATGAAGATTAGACTTCTTCTTGATGGTTTAGATCATGACCACGCTCTCAATTTTCAAAAATTGTTCACAACATATATTATCAAAGATTTGTGGAATATGATTTAATTTTGGCTTCCTTGAAAGTGCTATCTCCCTCTTGCTATCCTTCAGTTCCTAAACTGAAGGAGAATTTTTGAGTTGAAGAGCTAGATACTTTGATATCATTCTGTGGTCAAAGTAAGACAATACTAGATGGAGGAGTTTCACGTGAGAGCTTATTGGATCCAAGAATATTGTGGAATGATTTTCAAATATTCAAAATTCAAGCGGTCATTGATTGGAGAGGTTGGAATATGAGAGATACATGGTCGTTGATTAGTAATAATGAAACATTACAAGAAAAGTATGGGTCCTTGCTTAAGTTGGCACAAGTGGATTTATTACAATGTTGTAGCACAACAATTTATGAGCATGGTTGTAGTATTCAGAATATCGTTAAGTTTCATCTTAGAAATCAAATGAATATAGAGACTACAACTACATTCATGGGGATATCAATTGAAGGTCCATAGGACTCCTACTGCAGCCATACATGATATAATGCCAAAGGATAAGTTTACTGGCAAGAAACCTCATTTGTCTCACTTGAAAGTATTTGGATGTATTGCATATGTGCATGTGCCAGATGAGTTGCATACTAAACTGGGTTCAAAGGCATAAAAATGTGTGTTTATTGGGTATTCCCTTGAGAAAAAGGGATATAGATGCTATAATCCTACTACATGTGCAAGTGCCAGATGAGTTGCGTACTAAGCTGGATTCAAAGGCATAAAAATGTGTGTTTATTGGGTATTCCTTTGAGAAAAAGGGATATAGATGCTATAATCCTGCTACATGTTGGAGATGTGCCATTATCTTTGCAGGATGGTAAGGTGAAGTACCTTGTAGATGTACTTCCTGTTCCAAACATTACAAAGAATCTGGTTTTAGTTGACAAGATAATTGAGGAGAGTTTGCAAGTTTGGTTTAACCTTGATGGCTGTTATGTAGATGACTTTAAAGGTAAGTGTAGGTTGGTTACAAAAGGCAATAGAGTGGGTAGAATGTTTACATTAAATGTAAATATGATTGAAGTGAGTGCTGTAATGTTTGTAACTGGTTCAAGAGTTGTTGCAGATACAAACATTTTCCATAAAAGAATTGGGCATGTAAATGTGCAAATAATGAAGCCTATGTAGACTAAAGAAATTGTGATAGGATCGCCTAATTTTAAGATTGAAGGTATGTAGAAAGTATGGTAAGCATGTCAATTTAGAAAGTAAAAAAAAACATGTATTTCCACATGACAAAAATGTGAGCAAGAATGTACTAGATGTTGTGCATTCAGATGTATGGGTTTCTGCAAAAACTATGTCTATGGGTGGCTACAGGTATTACATAACATTAATTGATGACCACACGAGGAAAGTGTGGGTGTATTTCATGAAGGAGAAGAGTGAAGTGCACTCATTTTTCAGAATTTTAAAGTGATGGCTAAAAACTAGACAAGAAAGCATGTGAAGTTCCTAAGGTCAGATGGAGGGGGAGAATACTTCTCCAATGAATTCTCTGAATTCTTGCAAAAGAATGGCATTTAGAGACAATTTACGAGACAATTTACATGTACATATACTCCGCAGGAAAATGAAGTTGCTGAGCAAAAAAAAAGGCACATTGTAGAGATAGCATGAGCATTGATGGAAAAGAAGAATATGTAGCATAGCTATTGGGCTGAAGCTATGTCTATAGTAGTTTATAACATGAATAGGACTCCTACTACAGCCATACATGATATAATGCCAAAGGATAAGTTTACTAGCAAGAAACCTCATTTGTCTCACTTGAAAGTTTTTGGATGTATTGCATATGTGCATGTGCCAGATGAGTTGCATACTAAGCTGGATTCAAAGGCATAAAAATGTGTGTTTATTGCGTATTCCCTTGAGAAAAAGGAATATAGATGGTATAATCTTACTACATGGTAAGTAGGGATGTTTTATTTGATGAGATGCGTAACTAGTATATGCTACTAAAAAAAGATGTTGTTGGGGCTGATGTAAGTGAAAATGTGGTTGCACAAAATGTAAGTCAGCAATCATAGTTATTGAGTCGACCAAGAGAGTCCTTATCTACTAGCGGTTTTGTTGATAGACCATGGACTGACAGGCTGCATCATAATACCAATCCTTGAAATGTAGTTGGTACATCACATAAAGGCAAAGAGAAAGTGGTTGAGCCCCTTGGTATGCCTGATAATTTTGTAGGGCATTCTCATGTTGATGGAGAGTCTAGTGGCTTGGAGATGAGCCTTGATGAGGAGCTTGGGATTCTAGCAAATGACGACACCTGGTGTGTGAAGAAGTCTATGGAAGCCATGAATGCAAAGTTATAAAGATCTGGAAGAGTCAAAAACCCATGCAAAGGTTGACTTATGATGGTTATGTGGCACATCACTATGCTTATATGGCAAAAGTTGTGCAGGTTGTAGAACCCACATGTTTTGATGAGGATATTGAAAATGTGTGTTGGGAGAAAGCTATGGATCAGGAGGGAGATGAATGCATTGTATGGAAGTGAGACTTGGGATTTGATGCCATTTCCTGAAGGCAAGAAAGCTATTGGTTGTAAGTGGGTGTATAAGGTGAAACATAACAGTGATGGTAGCATAAGCAAGTACAAGGCTAGATTGGTAGCCAAAGGATATACACAGACACATGTAATTTATTATGAGGAGACATTTACCCTATTTCTAAAGATGACAACTATGAGAGTTGTGATTGCAGTGGCTACAACTAAAGGCTAGTTTTTACATCAGATGGATGTAAAAAATGTGTTCTTGCAAGAAGAAGTGGATATGGATCAGCCACCTTGTTTTAAGGATACAGGTCACCCGAATTATGTATGTAAGCTTCTTAAGGCTTTATATGGTTTGAAGCAAGCTCCACGAGCATGGCATGGCCAAATTGTTGAGTATTTTGTCACTAATGGTTTTCATGTGGAAAATGTAGATCACTCTTTGTATATGTGTGGCAAGAGTGATAAGGGTATTGTGATCATCACCATCTATGTAGATGATCTTGTTGTTGGCAGTGACAACTTGGAAGAGATTATGTCAAAAGTCTTCTCAAAAGGAAGTTTGAGATGAAGGATTTGGGAGATCTACGTTACTTTTTGGGAATTGAGGTCATTTGCACACCTGATGGTATTTGGCTATCACAGAGATAGTATGTATTGGACACGTTGCCCAAGTATGGGATGGCTAATTGTAAGTCAATCTCAGTGCCATTAGATCAAAATGGCAAGCTTAGTGTGGATTCAGGTGATGTGGGAACAATGTGGAAAGACGAGAGTTCATTATTTGTGACCTATTTATAAATGACTGTTTTATATCAAGAATGTTGGGGAAGCATTTTGACCGTCTTGTGAATAAAGTCGTGGAGACCTAACTGATAAAGTTGCAACAGCTGAACGAGAGTCAACGGAGGACGTCTCGCGTAGCAAGGTCGGTCGAGGTCTTGACCAGCCTCAGTTCAATTTAAATGGTGAGCTTCCTGTACAGTGGATGAGGAACCAAGGAAGCGGTCTATGAGTGAAGCGCTAGGTGACCTGCAAAGGATCCTAGAGGGTGCTGACCATAAGGGTGCTCAGGCTCTGGGTTGCGGAAGATACCCACATGTGCATCGTGAAAGATATTGGAACAAGGAGTAAGAGTTGTTTTCCAAAACCGGGCATGGATCTAGTTGATTGACCTTGCTCGTCCTCAACGGATGAGAAGTACATCTACAAGGTACTTCACCTTACCATCTTGCATAGACAATGGCACATCTCCAACATGGGCAATCTGATGAGCAATGCCATCCCCTATTTCAACAAAACCTGGTCTTTTAAGACTCTTCATTTCCTTGAACCACTCACCATGACTTGCCGTGTGGTTCAAAGCACCTGAATCAATATACCATACACTATCCTTACATGCTGCTACATCATTTCTAGACACACCATTCACTACATGTTGCATAACCAAAAACCTCTCATTATCCTCATTATTTATACTAGAGGATGCATAGTTATTTTGTTACACTTTTTCATTTCACATGTCACTCTGTTTCTTATAGCAATTCACTTGCACAAGTCCGGGCTTACCATAGTTAAAACAGCCCGGCGTATCATTATGTTGTCTTTGCCAATTACCACCACCCATGACCTCGTTGACTCCCTTTGCCTCTAAGCTGGCCTCTTCCACCTGTGTGTTTGTAAGGTCCCTCTTCAGCCTTAAAAGATGTATAAGCTCTCCTCTCAGCCCCTTGTAATCATCCCCTATTTCAGAATGCAAGAAGACATTGTTTTCCTTGTTTTTGGTCTAGAGAGAGAAAATATTATAGAGAGAGATAATACAGTTTTGAGATATTTTTGGATATAAAGTTATCCCTTTTATTTAAGGTAAATTCCCCTCAATAGAAGTTTCAAAAAGAGTTTTCTAATATTCATTAGAAATTAATTGAATATGTGTATTAGACACCTTAGCCTAAGGATCCACTTTTTCAGAAATTTTTGATTAAGGTTCAAAGAGTATTCTAAAGGGCCAATAGGATTAATCCAAGTGTTTCAATAAGAAAAATGCAAAGAATAAAAGAAAATCCCCCAAAAATGAGTGAATTCTCACATAAGATGAAGAGCTGACTAAGTACTAGGTTTATTAGTTTAGAAAATGAGGTTTATTAGTAAAAAAATAAAATTTTGACACCTCAATAAGGAGGGAGAGGGATCATGAAGGAGGCACCTATTTATCACCATTACTTTATATTTTTAATTTTAAAAAAAAGATATTCTCATCTCTCCTCTCTCCTCTTTCAAACTGGATCAAAAAGTGAACCAAACTGGTCCAAAACTTGTCAAAAACGGATCAAACTGAAGCTGGAAGCCTCTAGATCCCAGTTGGAATTGGTTGGTGGCCTCTCTCACCTATAATTAAACCCTCATTCCTTTGTATTTTCATCTTTGTGTATTTACCTGCCATTTTAATCTTCAAATTAGTGTAATTTTATTATCCCTCTTCTTGGGAAGCTTTGTAGCTTCACTAATCTTCATCCTCTCTTGGAGATTACCCTCTTTATCTTGGTGGCCAAGATTTCTCTTGTGGGCATCACTTCTCTCTCATCAATGATTTTTTCTTAAAACCAAGCTTTTAGTGATTCATATTGTTTAAATGGATTAATGCTAATCTTTTATGTTTAAATATAATGTTTGTGACTAGTAAATCTCTCTTTTTGTAAGAATACTCACCTTTATGGATGAATCCTTCTTGGAAAAATGGATCTTAGTATTGATCTCATTTTATTAACCAAAACTCTAGGCTTAACAAGCTAGAGATAGAGATTAAGCATTTTTATGATTTTTATTCTAATTAAAATGAGGATTAATTCATTCAAGCTTTTTTTATGATTAGAAAATTCATAATTATTCATTTTAAGTTGAAAGAGAGTTTATGCTAACATTTTTGTAATTATTTTCATATGGGAATGATAATGGGATATTTTTAAAAATAAACAAGAGGTTTAAGTGTAATTATGCTTAGGTATGCATAATGAATTTTTAGATTAAAAGAGGGATGAGAAGATGGATGCACTATATGGATGAGCAGATGAGCAGATGGATGCACTATAAGGAAATGAGACTTGGGATTTAGTGCAATTGCCTGAAGGCAAGAAAGCCATTGGATGCAAGTGGGTGTACAAAGTAAAACATAGCAATGATGGAAGCATAAGCAGGTACAAGGTTAGATTGGTAGCCAAAGGATATGCGCAAGCATATGGCATTGATTATGAGAAAAATTTCAGCCCAATTGCCAAGATGGCAACAATGAGAGTTGTGATAGCACTGGCTGCGTCAAAGAAATGGTCTTTATATCAAATGGATGTAAAGAATGCATTCTTGCATGGGGATTTGCAGGAAGAGGTGTATCTGTTTTGCAACCACCTGGTTATGAGGATGTGAGTCACCCCGAGCATGTTTGTAGGTTGAGGAAAGCATTGTATGGCTTAAAACAAGCACCAAGAGCATGGTCTGACAAGATTTTTGAATATCTTATCACTACTGGCTTTCATGTAGCCAATGCAAATTTCTCGCTGTATGTGAGACACAGTGATAGAGGGGTTGTGCTTGTTGTCATCTATGTAGATGACTTGATCATTTACGGGGGATCATGATGTAAAGATCTTACTTCGACAGAAGTTTGAGATGAAGGATCTAGGGGAGCTCAGATATTTCTTGGGCATTGAGGTGATTAGTTCACCACTTGGTATTGGCAGAGACAGTATGGCTTGGACATGTTGTCACCACATGGTATTGGATTACTGCAGAGACAGTATGGCTTGGACATATTGTCCAAGTATGGTATGACAAGATGTAAGCCTATCTCAGTGCCATTAGATCAGAATGGCAAGTTGAGTGCAGATTGAGGAGAGATTTTGGAGGATCCTACTATGTAATACACGTGCATAGTAGGAAGCTTGATCTACATGACGATCACCAAGCCAGATTTGAGTTATGTTGTTTGTTGAGATTCAAGCTCGATGTCAGTGTGTGCCAGTTGTGCTATGTGCTGGCATGTTAGGTAGCAGCATGTGTGAGACATAAATGACCGCGTCCAGCTAGTCATAGTGTGTGGACATTACCTAGGGTTAGATGTGTGTGGACACAACTCATAGTGTGTCTAGTGTATTATGGATTATGGCTTTATGCATTGTGTGAGAAGGGATATGGCTTCTCTCTATGGTTAGGGTTTTCAATATACATTAGGGTTTGCTCCTGTGTGTATGTCTCCTCTCCCTTTACCTATTTTTCAACCTATTTTTCAACATGGTATGAGAGCCTGGTGCTCTCTATTAGGGTTTATGAGTGAGTGAGAGAAGAGGGAGAAGAAGCTGTGAAGAAAAGCTGTGAAGCTTGCCATTGATGTTGTGAAGCTTGGAGCTGTGAGGTCCCCCTGTTCCCACCGAGCAACGGATTCGGGTACTAGCAGCGGAAGTAGCACTTCTCGCGCAGGACAGGGGTCCCACATTCGGGGCCTCGTCCACGGATATCCGGACAAGAGACTAATCCGTCGGTTTTTCCAAAACCGAACCCGGAAACAACTTCCCTTACCGGAAAGCACGGGCGATTCCACCAGGATAATTTTTTTTCTCTAACGAAGACAAGATCATTTCTGATCAAGCTGATCCAATTGTATCTTCAAGATACTAGATCAGATCAAGGAAGAAACTTGCACTTGGATCATTGGGATCAACGCTTTTTTCCCCATTCAAGAGGCACAGCCGTTGATTCCTATCCATAGAACAATTACTGTCCGGGATTTACTTTATCTATCGTATTAACAAAAGTTGAGTCTCGATTTACGGATCCATCAGTCCAGCCTAACCCCATCCGATCCCATGGGTTAGCCAACCGCCCAACCACTGTAGTGATGGGATCCAATTTGGAATTTGGTTAGGTTTTGTCCCGGGTACCAAGGAAAAGAGTTCCAAGGCCCCCTAGCCGGAAGTTCATGCAAACATAAAATTAGGCACGCCACTTACACACCCAATATGAAATTGCCTTATTCTTAGCATCAGCTAACTTTAAAACAATCCTTTAATGAAACCATAGTACCACTGATCACAGTCTTCCAAATTATCCGGTTGATTCTCAATTTTCCCATCATTCCTTCATCATCAGAGTATCTATGGCATCATTGGCAACTAGAACGCTCACCACCTGTCCACTCAGAGGCCGTTTCCATAGTTCCTAGCCCATAATACTCGGCAATATAATCATTTATCAAGATGGACTCTCGTTGAAGATCAGCAAGATCAACCAACAGATCCATATAAAAGAGCCATGGACTCATCCGTTGAGGACCAGCAAGGTCAGTCAACCAGATCCATGCCCGGTTTCACAAAACAACTCTTACTCCTTGTTCTAATATCTTCCTCGACGCACGCGTGGGTATCCTAGGCGACCCAGAGCCCGAGCACCGTATGGTCAGCACCCTCTAGGATCCTTCGCAGGTGACCTAGCGCTTCACTCATAGGCCGCTTCCTTGGTCCCTCATCCACCGTACCGGAAGCTCACCATTTTAATCGAACCGAGGCTGGTCAAGACCTCGGTCGACCTTGCTACGCGAGACGTCCTCCATTGACTCTCCGTCAGCAGTTGCAACTTTATCAGTTAGGTCTCCACGACCTTAATCACAAGACGGTCAAAATGCTTCCCCAGCATTCTTGACATAAAACAGTCATTTACAAACAGCATTTACAAACAGTTTACAAATACAGTTTCTATATTAACTCTCATTTTTCCACATTGTTCCTCATTAATCCACATTACTTATTCCACATTCCATTTATATGTGTACTCATCCAATCACCTCATTTTCCATCTCTTCACTTCAAATTCCTTCACATCACATATCATATATTCACATCCATATCCACATCCATACATCCACATCCATATCCACATTCACATCCATACATCCACATCTACATGCTTATCTCCATTTTCACATCTTCATTTATACGTCCACATCCCATATCCACATTCATACATACACATCCATATCCACATCCATACATCCACATCCACATCCACATTCACATCCATACATCCACATCTACATGCTTACCTCCATTTTCACATCCTCATTTATACATCCACATCCCATATCCACATTCATACATACACATCCATACATCCACATCTACATCCACATACATACATACATCCACATCCACATTCACATTCACATACATCCACATCCACATTCCCATACATCCACATTCCACATTCACATCTATACATCCACATCTACATTCACATTCACATACATCCACATCCCCATTCCCATTCACATCTATACATCCACATCTACATCCACATACATACATACATCCACATCCACATTCCACATTCACATCTATACATCCACATTCACATACATCCACATCCACATTCCCATTCACATTTATACATCCACATCCATTCACATCTATACATCCACATCTACATCCACATTCACATCTATGCATATATATCTTCATGCATATATCCATTTTCACGTTCATACATCCACACTCCCATCTCCACATCCACACATCCACATACATACATCCATTTCCACATTCCCATTTATATAACCCCATATACCTTCACATCTAATCTTTTACATCACATCCATTCTCGCCCTATCACAACCCATATACATCTTATCCTATCACATACACTTCTTACCTCATCCCCCCATACACATCTTAATTCATCTTATCACCTCCTAACTTATTTCATAAGCATCTTATCACCTCTTATCACACCTCTTATCACATCTCTTATCACCTCCTAACTTATTTCATAAGCATCTTATCACACCTCTTATCACATCCTATCACATCTCTTATCTATTTATAGAATACAAGAGAATTCTTACATTTGATATAAGATTTCTTTACACATTTATTTATGAATAAATTCTATTTAAGGAGATTAATACTTTCAAAGTAAAAATCAATCTTTTATGCATCTTCCTATGCATAAATTCATTTTTAATGAAAATGACACTTTTGAATTAAATTTTAATCTTTTATGCATTTTTCTATACATAAATTCAATTTAGATGAGAATGACACTTTTGAATTAAAAAATCAATCTTTTATGCATCTTCTTATGCATAAATTCAATTTGGTAGGAATTACACTTTTAGAATAAAAAAAATTTCTCTTATGCATCTAAGTTAAGCATAAAATCCATTTATGAGGAAAATCACACTTTTAGTATAAAAAGAATATCTTTTATGCATACCTATATGCATGAAATTCAATTATGATAAAAGTCACACTTTTATAATAAAATAATCAACTTTTATGCATACCTCTATACATGAAATCCAATATGATAAAAGTAACACTTTTGATATAAAATTTTTTCCATTATGCATACTTCTATGCATGAAGTAAAAATGGTAAAAATAACACTTTTGATATAAAAATTTATCCATTATGCATACTTCTATGCATGAAATAAAAATGGTAAAAATAACACTTTTGATATAAAAATTTATCCATTATGCCTAATATTAAAATTCAATTTCTCCATGATTGTAATGAAATTCTTTCAATTAATCTAGGATGATAATTCCTAGAATATGGTAGGAAGTCCTCTTTTTATGCTTTGAATGAGATTATTTTATGCATAATTTTTATAAAAATTTTGCCATAGCTCCGCTGCTATGACTGATAAATCTCAATTTTTCTAAGGGATAATGCTTATCATTAAGGAAATAATTAAAATGATCTCTAATTGGATTATTAATCCATAATGGATTGAATCATCAATATTCATAAACTAAAAGCATAGAAAAAAGCCATTAATTTGGCCTCAAGCATAGCTTAATCTTGGGTTAAGGAAAAGCTTTATGAAAAGCTTGATTTGGATTGAGAACGGGTCATGAGAATGACCATTTCTTGAGTGAGAGAGAGAATTTACATAAGAATCATTAGAATTTAAACATAAATGAAAATTAACTTCAATAGCATTTATTAAATTATGTAACTCTTCACTACTATTCAAACTTCAATAGCATTTAAAAAAAAAACCATACCAATTAAACTTCTCAAGCTTGAGAGGGGTTGAGAAGAGAGAAACATTGAGAAATTATAGAAAGATCAATATTCACTAATTACCTTACAACTTGCTTGATTCTTTGTTCACGGTAGAGGCCCCCAACCAATCAATTGGTTAAGTATGCTGATGGAGCCACTAATGGGGATTGAAGAAAGAGGGAAGCTCCAAAAACTAGTGAATTATTAAATGAATTCACAGTTCTTGGCTTAGGTGGAGTAGAGTAACGATGTATAAACACTATATATTTTTCAACAAGGGGGAGGCTTCTATTTATAGGAAAAATTGAGCTCCTAACCAAACAAACTGATTCTAGAATTTTCTAAATCAGTTTGGTCAATATTTGACCATTTTTAGGTCAGTTAAGCTAACTTTTTGGAACTAGACTTAAATGAGGAGAGAGGAGAGATGAAATATCTCAATTTTTATGAGTTTAAAATTCATTCAAGCATGTGAAGTATGCACCTCCTTTAAAGAACTCCCCTTCCTTACATATGTCATATTTTTAATATTGCTCATAGTTTTTTACTAATAAACCTTGTACATTTTCAACTCTTCATCTTATGTGAAATATGCACCTCCTTTAAAGAACTCCCCTTCCTTACATATGTCATACTTTTAATATTGCTCATAATTTTCTACTAATAAACCTTGTACATTTTCAACTCTTCATCTTATGTGAAATATGCACCTCCTTTAAAGAACTCCTCTTCCTTACATATGTCATACTTTTAATATTGCTCATAATTTTTTACTAATAAACCTTGTACATTTTCAACTCTTCATCTTATGTGAGCATTTACTCATTTTTGGGTATCTTCTTTTTCAAATTGGATTTATCTCCTCCCTACACATGGATTGATGCTATTGGCCCATAGGAACCTTAATTGGACCATAATCCAAAAATTTCTGAAAATCTAGACTCTTAGACTAAGGTCCTTTATACACATTTCTAATTAATTCCAATTGCACATTGGAAAGTTCTTTTTTGAATTTCTGTTTCAGAGGAACTTATTTTAATAAGATGAGATAATTTTCTATCTAAAAATATTAAAAATCTGAATATTCTCTCTCTAGAATATTTTCTCTCTCTAGGTTAAAACAGTTAGAAACAAGTCTTTTATATTTCTGAAGAGGGATTGATTATAGAAGAAGATACTAGACATCAAAAAGGGGTTTGGGGGAGGAATCTTACATTCTACCCCACTTAAAAAACGCGAGATGTCCTCATCTCGCAACTGGGATAATTTCGCAAGATGCACAAATTATGAGACTTAGAGAAAAATTTAAATCAGGATTAACCACCAAGAAAAAGTCTCAAAGAGAGCAAGATTCAAGATAAGAACAAGATTTAAACTTTATTCATCCTCGGAACTTATACAGTAAAGATAGAAGAACTCTTTACACTTCCATAAGCCCGTCCATCATATGATCACAAAAGCAGCACTCACAAGCTGCACAAGTATAGGGTAACTCATCTATGGGAATGATTCTGCTGGTTATTGCCGCACCTATCTCAGTGGTATGAGGTGATCTAACAAAAGGACCTCTGAGAGGCAAGCCAAAAATGGGGTAAAGGCATATCTTCTCATGAGGAAGAAAACACGCCAATAAGAAGACCCGCTCAGAAAACCCAGGATGCCTTGATCTCATGACGCAGTAGTATCGGGGACCCAAACCCAAGGCTTCAATAACCATGGCCAAGCGGACATTGTTGCGAAAGTGCTGCTGACCCCAGGGTGTTACCCTAGTTATGTCTTGATAGGTCCGCCATTTGGTCTGCGCTACAGAAGTTCCCAAGTGAGGGAAAAGTGAGCGCTCATACTGTTCTATAAAATCCTTCTTCACAGACTCACTTGCGTCTTGAAGGTGAGGAATCATTATGGATAAAACTAATTCTTGTTGCCAAGCCATGAAGGAGATTAGGAAGAAAGGAGATCGATGGGAGTAAGATTACTGTGAGCGACAAGTAAAAGTTACGACTTATACAAAGGAAGGAGCTAGCGTAACTTAGAAGCCAACGGTAGCTTGCCACTGAAGTTTTACCGTCTTTCCATGATTTGGGTTTGGCGCAATTTTCTATAGAAGGCATTAAGAACTTTGAGATGAGGAGATAAAAGAAGTTCGTAAGTTAAATCACCTACTTTCTTTGGTCCACAATATCTGGGAGATAACTTCTTATACTTCCCAAGAGATAAAGAACTTCTTTTGGGTCGTACTCGAGACCAAAACCTTGATATCCAAAACATCGATTCTCACTTCTGAACTCGTTGTTCTGAATCAGGTGGGACTCTTGAGAAGTATTCAGGAAAAAGGTTCTTCCTTTTTTAAACAGAATCTTTCTTTTATTTTAGAGAGGGAATAATTATAAGATCAAAAAGGGAGATTCTTACTCCTGTATACCTCGAAGGCTGGGGGAGAATCTTACATTCTACCCCACTTAAAAAGTGCGAGATGTCCTCATCTCATAAAGTAGAGGACAACTCTTTTTCTTAAGATCCAATTTTATTCTGGGGTTCCTTATATTCTGGTCAACCCAACAGAATACTGGGATAAATATCCCTTAGAACTCATCATTAAATAACAATTCATTCAGATCATATCATTCATATCTTTAACATGATAAAGGTCCATTAGACCGAAAAATTTCCTTCTGAGCATTCCTCCACGGGAATTTCAGTCAAGTAAGTTCTCAATTTGTTATCCCTTAACTTGATCTAACGGTCAAGTGTTAACAGTAGCAATTTGACAGCACAATCCACTAATCTCATAGTGATTTACTGAATCATTTTCATCATTTATCATTACAGGGACTCGTCCCAATCATCCACCTTGTGGTTTCGCTCAGCTTATTACATTTCAATCCATTTTCAGGGATCATCATTTTTCAATCAGAATCCAAATCAATTCATCGGTTTCCAAACAGAACTAAAAATCATATCAACCACATTCGAAATCATCATCTGGATAGCATTAACGCTTATAATTTCAAGTCTTAGATTTACTCGTATATACTGTCAGTAAAGAGCTGCAGTTATACTCTCGGTATATACGGTAGTCACGGCCCTTGGAATTATAAGGTAAATACCATCATGTCTAGGCCTCAAGCAAGTCAAGGATTCTATATAATTGCGGTACTTCCATCTGAAGACCCAATTACCAATTTACGAATTTCAGTTTGAATATCAAATTGTATGAATTATATCACACAATTACAACCTTTTTTGTGCTTCTTGATAAATTTTTGACATATTTGATTTCTCAGTTGATCTTTATTAGCCAAATGCTCTGATACCAACTGTGAGGTCCCCCTGTTCCCACCGAGCAACGGATTCGGGTACTAGCAGCGGAAGTAGCACTTCTCGCGCAGGACAGGGGTCCCACATTCGGGGCCTCGTCCACGGATATCCGGACAAGAGACTAATCCGTCGGTTTTTCCAAAACCGAACCCGGAAACAACTTCCCTTACCGGAAAGCACGGGCGATTCCACCAGGATAATTTTTTTTCTCTAACGAAGACAAGATCATTTCTGATCAAGCTGATCCAATTGTATCTTCAAGATACTAGATCAGATCAAGGAAGAAACTTGCACTTGGATCATTGGGATCAACGCTTTTTTCCCCATTCAAGAGGCACAGCCGTTGATTCCTATCCATAGAACAATTACTGTCCGGGATTTACTTTATCTATCGTATTAACAAAAGTTGAGTCTCGATTTACGGATCCATCAGTCCAGCCTAACCCCATCCGATCCCATGGGTTAGCCAACCGCCCAACCACTGTAGTGATGGGATCCAATTTGGAATTTGGTTAGGTTTTGTCCCGGGTACCAAGGAAAAGAGTTCCAAGGCCCCCTAGCCGGAAGTTCATGCAAACATAAAATTAGGCACACCACTTACACACCCAATATGAAATTGCCTTATTCTTAGCATCAGCTAACTTTAAAACAATCCTTTAATGAAACCATAGTACCACTGATCACAGTCTTCCAAATTATCCGGTTGATTCTCAATTTTCCCATCATTCCTTCATCATCAGAGTATCTATGGCATCATTGGCAACTAGAACGCTCACCACCTGTCCACTCAGAGGCCGTTTCCATAGTTCCTAGCCCATAATACTCGGCAATATAATCATTTATCAAGATGGACTCTCGTTGAAGATCAGCAAGATCAACCAACAGATCCATATAAAAGAGCCATGGACTCATCCGTTGAGGACCAGCAAGGTCAGTCAACCAGATCCATGCCCGGTTTCACAAAACAACTCTTACTCCTTGTTCTAATATCTTCCTCGACGCACGCGTGGGTATCCTAGGCGACCCAGAGCCCGAGCACCGTATGGTCAGCACCCTCTAGGATCCTTCGCAGGTGACCTAGCGCTTCACTCATAGGCCGCTTCCTTGGTCCCTCATCCACCGTACCGGAAGCTCACCATTTTAATCGAACCGAGGCTGGTCAAGACCTCGGTCGACCTTGCTACGCGAGACGTCCTCCATTGACTCTCCGTCAGCAGTTGCAACTTTATCAGTTAGGTCTCCACGACCTTAATCACAAGACGGTCAAAATGCTTCCCCAGCATTCTTGACATAAAACAGTCATTTACAAACAGCATTTACAAACAGTTTACAAATACAGTTTCTATATTAACTCTCATTTTTCCACATTGTTCCTCATTAATCCACATTACTTATTCCACATTCCATTTATATGTGTACTCATCCAATCACCTCATTTTCCATCTCTTCACTTCAAATTCCTTCACATCACATATCATATATTCACATCCATATCCACATCCATACATCCACATCCATATCCACATTCACATCCATACATCCACATCTACATGCTTATCTCCATTTTCACATCTTCATTTATACGTCCACATCCCATATCCACATTCATACATACACATCCATATCCACATCCATACATCCACATCCACATCCACATTCACATCCATACATCCACATCTACATGCTTACCTCCATTTTCACATCCTCATTTATACATCCACATCCCATATCCACATTCATACATACACATCCATACATCCACATCTACATCCACATACATACATACATCCACATCCACATTCACATTCACATACATCCACATCCACATTCCCATACATCCACATTCCACATTCACATCTATACATCCACATCTACATTCACATTCACATACATCCACATCCCCATTCCCATTCACATCTATACATCCACATCTACATCCACATACATACATACATCCACATCCACATTCCACATTCACATCTATACATCCACATTCACATACATCCACATCCACATTCCCATTCACATTTATACATCCACATCCATTCACATCTATACATCCACATCTACATCCACATTCACATCTATACATATATATCTTCATGCATATATCCATTTTCACGTTCATACATCCACACTCCCATCTCCACATCCACACATCCACATACATACATCCATTTCCACATTCCCATTTATATAACCCCATATACCTTCACATCTAATCTTTTACATCACATCCATTCTCGCCCTATCACAACCCATATACATCTTATCCTATCACATACACTTCTTACCTCATCCCCCCATACACATCTTAATTCATCTTATCACCTCCTAACTTATTTCATAAGCATCTTATCACCTCTTTTCACACCTCTTATCACATCTCTTATCATCTCCTAACTTATTTCATAAGCATCTTATCACACCTCTTATCACATCCTATCACATCTCTTATCTATTTATAGAATACAAGAGAATTCTTACATTTGATATAAGATTTCTTTACACATTTATTTATGAATAAATTCTATTTAAGGAGATTAATACTTTCAAAGTAAAAATCAATCTTTTATGCATCTTCCTATGCATAAATTCATTTTTAATGAAAATGACACTTTTGAATTAAATTTTAATCTTTTATGCATTTTTCTATACATAAATTCAATTTAGATGAGAATGACACTTTTGAATTAAAAAATCAATCTTTTATGCATCTTCTTATGCATAAATTCAATTTGGTAGGAATTACACTTTTAGAATAAAAAAAATTTCTCTTATGCATCTAAGTTAAGCATAAAATCCATTTATGAGGAAAATCACACTTTTAGTATAAAAAGAATATCTTTTATGCATACCTATATGCATGAAATTCAATTATGATAAAAGTCACACTTTTATAATAAAATAATCAACTTTTATGCATACCTCTATACATGAAATCCAATATGATAAAAGTAACACTTTTGATATAAAAATTTTTCCATTATGCATACTTCTATGCATGAAGTAAAAATGGTAAAAATAACACTTTTGATATAAAAATTTATCCATTATGCATACTTCTATGCATGAAATAAAAATGGTAAAAATAACACTTTTGATATAAAAATTTATCCATTATGCCTAATATTAAAATTCAATTTCTCCATGATTGTAATGAAATTCTTTCAATTAATCTAGGATGATAATTCCTAGAATATGGTAGGAAGTCCTCTTTTTATGCTTTGAATGAGATTATTTTATGCATAATTTTTATAAAAATTTTGCCATAGCTCCGCTGCTATGACTGATAAATCTCAATTTTTCTAAGGGATAATGCTTATCATTAAGGAAATAATTAAAATGATCTCTAATTGGATTATTAATCCATAATGGATTGAATCATCAATATTCATAAACTAAAAGCATAGAAAAAAGCCATTAATTTGGCCTCAAGCATAGCTTAATCTTGGGTTAAGGAAAAGCTTTATGAAAAGCTTGATTTGGATTGAGAACGGGTCATGAGAATGACCATTTCTTGAGTGAGAGAGAGAATTTACATAAGAATCATTAGAATTTAAACATAAATGAAAATTAACTTCAATAGCATTTATTAAATTATGTAACTCTTCACTACTATTCAAACTTCAATAGCATTTAAAAAAAAAACCATACCAATTAAACTTCTCAAGCTTGAGAGGGGTTGAGAAGAGAGAAACATTGAGAAATTATAGAAAGATCAATATTCACTAATTACCTTACAACTTGCTTGATTCTTTGTTCATGGTAGAGGCCCCCAACCAATCAATTGGTTAAGTATGCTGATGGAGCCACTAATGGGGATTGAAGAAAGAGGGAAGCTCCAAAAACTAGTGAATTATTAAATGAATTCACAGTTCTTGGCTTAGGTGGAGTAGAGTAACGATGCATAAACACTATATATTTTTCAACAAGGGGGAGGCTTCTATTTATAGGAAAAATTGAGCTCCTAACCAAACAAACTGATTCTAGAATTTTCTAAATCAGTTTGGTCAATATTTGACCATTTTTAGGTCAGTTAAGCTAACTTTTTGGAACTAGACTTAAATGAGGAGAGAGGAGAGATGAAATATCTCAATTTTTATGAGTTTAAAATTCATTCAAGCATGTGAAGTATGCACCTCCTTTAAAGAACTCCCCTTCCTTACATATGTCATATTTTTAATATTGCTCATAGTTTTTTACTAATAAACCTTGTACATTTTCAACTCTTCATCTTATGTGAAATATGCACCTCCTTTAAAGAACTCCCCTTCCTTACATATGTCATACTTTTAATATTGCTCATAATTTTTTACTAATAAACCTTGTACATTTTCAACTCTTCATCTTATGTGAAATATGCACCTCCTTTAAAGAACTCCTCTTCCTTACATATGTCATACTTTTAATATTGCTCATAATTTTTTACTAATAAACCTTGTACATTTTCAACTCTTCATCTTATGTGAGCATTTACTCATTTTTGGGTATCTTCTTTTTCAAATTGGATTTATCTCCTCCCTACACATGGATTGATGCTATTGGCCCATAGGAACCTTAATTGGACCATAATCCAAAAATTTCTGAAAATCTAGACTCTTAGACTAAGGTCCTTTATACACATTTCTAATTAATTCCAATTGCACATTGGAAAGTTCTTTTTTGAATTTCTGTTTCAGAGGAACTTATTTTAATAAGATGAGATAATTTTCTATCTAAAAATATTAAAAATCTGAATATTCTCTCTCTAGAATATTTTCTCTCTCTAGGTTAAAACAGTTAGAAACAAGTCTTTTATATTTCTGAAGAGGGATTGATTATAGAAGAAGATACTAGACATCAAAAAGGGGTTTGGGGGAGGAATCTTACAGGAGCACACCGATTTCCATCAGATCTGAGAGCTTGGCCTATCGGGTAAGGTATTCTAAGCATCCTTGAGTGGATTACAGGTGATTCAAGCAGAAACAAAGCAAATTAGGGTTGCCCAAAGCAAAGGAAAATTCTGGTTTTTTGGAAGCTTTCCATTGAAGCTTGGAAGCGGTGATGTATGGTGAAATAAATGCAAATCTGGTAAAGAAACATGTATGTTACAAGGATGAATGTATTGGCAACTCATGTGCAAGCCCTACACTGATTTTGGAGCAAATATGTTGTAGTGAAAATTACTGGTTTTGAGCTCTCACGAAACAGAGAAAAAGAGGTCAAATTTCGATGAAATCCAAAAGCCCTCAGGAGCAGGCAGCGCAGGTTGGTATGTAGAAACAGAGCATCTTTTCAACTATTTGATAAGTGGAGGCCATAAATCAACCCTTGTGCTTGATAATTTTCAAAATTCGTTTAGCAATTAGTTGGTACATACACCTAAAAAGGAGGCTATATGATTGGATTGAGCAATTATGATCTATGGAGCTGGAAATGAGCTGATTAAACATGCTGTCTACTGGTTGCAGTGAAACAGAGTGTGATTAATCGACTAATTACTCTCTCGTCTTAAACAATTGGTCTAATTCCTTTTACATGGAGTTAGTGGACATCATTGCTAAGCTAATGAATGCCTGGTTGCTCAATTTGGACAAATATTGAAGAAATTAGAGCAAATTTACTACTGGTTTTTCTCAAAACAGAGAAGGGGGTTTAACAAAATTGGTATGTACACACCTCGGATGGTGTTGATATTCAACATTGGGGTTGTTTAGGTGTCAATGCAAGTGCACACTTTCTTGAACCACTACATTACAATTTGGAGCCTTGGAAAGCGCATCAAAGCAGGGTATCTTGGACTGTGTAAACCAGTTCATTTTGGATGCATACAGTTTGATTTTCTACATCAAAATTGAAGTTTATTGACTACTTTGGAGTGTCTCGAACACTCATTAGAGTGTGGTTGAGCTGAGGAAGGCTCGTTTAAAGATTTGGAATTGTGCAAAAGGTGCATTTACATTGAGCAAATATGTCGGATAATCCAGTACAAATTATGGGTGAAAAGCTGGATAGGAAGAACTTCTAGGCATGGAAGTATAGGATCAAAATTTTTCTGAAGGGAAAAGGTTTTTGGAATCTCATTACAGGTCTTGAGCCAGAGCCAGAACTACCCTGACAACCTACACAGCAACAACATGTTATTGCTCACAAAAGCAATGGTCAGAAAGAGCATACAAAGTGTTGCATTATCTGTCTATATGTATTTCGGATGCTATTCTCATACACATACATGATGCTGAGAATCCCAAGGATGCATGGGATACATTTGTAAAGTTGTTTGATACAGACACTAGTGCTCACGAGTCTCAATTGCGACAATAGATTCATAATGTGAAGCGGAATAGAAGGAGCATCCATGATTATGTACAATAGATAAAGAAGTATGCAGATGCATTGGCAACAATCAATGCCCCTATGCCTAATGATGATTTGGTAGACATTACCTTGCGTGGTCTTGGCAAGGAGTATAAATCTTTTGATACATCCATCTCGGTTCGGAGGACAGGTTTACCAGACTTTGATGAGTTGGTTTCACTCTTGCTTGTTGAGGAAATCAAACTCAGTGACACTTTTCATGATGCATCTACTAGCCATGATGATAATGGCAAAAATCAGGCTTTCTACTCACAAAGAAGATCTAGAGGCAGGGGGAGATTTGCATCACGTGGTAGTGGTAATGGTCGTGGATGGTAGGACAAGTCATCACAACATAATTTTCAGCCTACATATGGTGCTCGAGGTGGTCGTGGATATACACCTGAGAGAGGCAGAGGTAATCCTCATGGTAGAGGACATTGGCAAGGCCAACAAACATCTATGCAAGATGTGGAATGCCATTATTGTGGGAAATTTGGTCATATGGCACCTGATTGTTTCCGCAAACAAAATGATTTGAGAGGGGGTAGAGCACAACATCGTGGACATTATGCACAATATGGTGGTGGAAATTATGCATCAAGCAGTAATGATGGCAGCGCAAATCACTTGTTTGCCATGAAACATGTTGTGGGATCTATGATGATAAATGCTGAAAATGATGACACTTGGTATATGGACTCTGGAGCATCAAACCAAATGACTTGTCATGGTGAATGGTTTGAGCATATGAAGCCTATGGATGTGAAAGACTATGTGGAGACAGGAGATGATACCAGCATGCCATTACACATGTTGGAAGTGTACCATTGGTTATGCACAATGGTCAAACAAAATCTGTCAAATGTATTATATGTGCCTTCTATTACAAAAAGCTTGGCCTCAGTTGGTCAAATGGTGGAACAGGGATTAAAGGTTCGTTTCAACGAGCATGGTTGCTTCGTTGAGGAGTTAAAAAATGGATGTAGAGTCATTGCCAAAGGAAAGAAAGAAGGTAGGTTGTTTAAGCTGGATGCTAGAATTCCTGAGTTGAAATCAACCATGTTCTCTAAAAGCCAAAATGTGGTATAGGACATTGACATGTGGCATAAGAGGATTGGACATGTGTTAAAGAACATGTCAAATGTATTATATGTGCCTTCTATTACAAAAAGCTTGGCCTCAGTTGGTCAAATGGTGGAATAGGGATTAAAGGTTCGTTTCAACGAGCATGGTTGCTTCGTTGAGGAGTTAAAAAATGGATGTAGAGTCATTGCCAAAGGAAAGAAAGAAGGTAGGTTGTTTAAGCTGGATGCTAGAATTCCTGAGTTGAAATCAACCATGTTCTCTAAAAGCCAAAATGTGGTATAGGACATTGACATGTGGCACAAGAGGATTGGACATGTGTTAAAGAACATGCAGGCAAGAGGCATTGTTAGTGGGCTGCCTAGATTCAAGTATGATGGGAATATGCATGTTTGTGAAGCCTGTCAGTTTGGAAAGCAGGCGAGGTTGCGGTTTCCTAGAGAAGGCAACATGAGTAGAGGCCACTTGAGATAGTACATAGCGATGTATGGGGTCCTGCACAAAACCCATCCAGTAAAGGCAGTTTATACTATGTGACGTTCATTGATGATTCCAGCAGAATGACATGGATTTACTTTCTCAGAGAGAAAAGTGAAGTGTTGGAAAAGTTTATGGATTTTAAAGCTTTTGCAGAGAAGCAATATGGCTATTGGATTAAATGTTTGAGGATAGATGGAGGTGGTGAATACACCTCACATGCTTTTGAGCATTTCTTGAGAAAGCATGGTATAAGAAGGAAATTGACTTGCAGGTATACACCTCAGCAAAATGGTGTTGCTGAGAGAAAGAATAGAGTCATTTGTGAAGTGGCCAGGGCAATGCTCAATGAAAAGAGCATGCCAGATTATTATTGGGCAAAAGCATGTGCTACTGCAGTGTATATACTTAATAAGACACCTACAGCAGCCATACATGGAAGTACGCCAGAGATGCGGCTTACAGGTTTTAGGCCAGACATTGGACACCTCAAAGTATTTGGTTGCATAGCTTATGTACATGTGCCTGATGAGAGAAGGAGGAAGTTGGATCCTAAGGTAGAAAAGTGTGTGTTTGTTGGATATGCACAGGATCGTAAGGCATACAAATGTTACAATCCACAAACTAGGCAAGTGGTTATCTCACGAGATGTGGTGTTTGATGAACTTGCTAGTTGGTACAAAGCAAAGGATGAGGGTGTCATTGATTCACTTGATGCTGATGTGCATGTGAACTTGCCACAAGCAAGTTCTAGTTCTACTTCTATGTCTGGGGGCCAGCAGAGGTTGAGAGTAGCACTGTACGTCCATGGTCAGGACGCTTGAGACATGAGAGTGTGAGCATTGGGAATAGTGTTGTGGATAAAGGAAAGAAAAAGGTTGAAGGAATTGGAATTATAGGTTATGGGTCGTCAAGTTCAGAGAGTTTGGATGAGGAGCTTGGCATACCTGTTTTACGCACACCTGGTGCAAGGGAGGATAGATATGTGCCACCACATGCTAGAGTGACAGGTGTTCAGAGTGATCCGCATCCATTTGCGGAGATCCCAAAGGGTCAGATATCTGACAGGTTGACATATCGTGATTTTGCTATGCATTATGCATATATGACTTCTTTGGTGAAGCATGTGGAACCTACATGCTATACAGAAGCTATTGGAAAGCATGTATGGGAGAAAGGCAATGGATGTTGAGATGGACGCATTGGTTCATAACGACACATGGGATTTGGTTGTATTACCACAAAACTTTATAAGTTAACTTAACATAGTAAACCTTAACATATTAAGCACACCAATTAAAGCATAACAACATATTAAATCATAATATTAAGCACACCAATTAAAGCATAACATCAAGATTGACTATAAAACATTTTATGAAATTTAATATAAAAATTTACATAACATTAAATCATGTCAGTAAAGTAGAGTATAATATTAAACTTAAATATTGTACCATTACATTAAACATTAATTGAAAAGAAAACTATATTAGGAAACCATAAGAAGATATCAAAACATAAAAAAGACCAAACCTTCATAGCTTTCTTCTCCTTTGAAGTTGTAGCACAATGGATATCTCTGAATAAAAATCTTAATAAAGGAAAAGCTAAGTTTTTGGTTCCAACCGAATGGCACCAAAAAATCAACACCCTTCATCATCAATCTTGATCTCTACATCATGTTTTCTACTTAGTATCATGCTTAAGAAGATTAGTACCATAAATGTGGGAATGCAGGGAAAGGAACAGATGTTCAAAAAAATAGAGGCAAGCTACACAATTTGAAGGCCTTACAGAGAGATTCAAATTTCTCCTCTACAAAGGAGGGAAACTTGAAACAATACCCTAATCCCTCATAGCTCTACAAAAAAGAACCTTTAAAACATAATGGTTAACTAAAGACATATAGACTAAGTCTCGAAATAAAAATTCGGCTACCCTATTTCCTTGTTGAGGGGTAGTTGCTACTTCTTCTATTGGCCTTTGTGGGGGCGATTGGTGTGGGATCTCGCTAGAATAAACCTGAGCTTCTTTAGTAGGTCTCATGTTGGAGACCAATGGACATGGCTCAAGGAAAGCAGTAGGAGGCTTATCTTCTATTTGTGCTGCAATCCCTGACAAATTCTTGGGTTGCCAATAATATTTCTTTTTCCTCTATGGGATTAGGATATTCGAAAAGTATTTTTGGGAGCTCATTTTAGCATCAATCAGTTCGTGGGATCGGGTGGCTAAGCATAGCAGATCTTCCTCTTCTAACGAAGAGGTTGATGCATGTGTTGTCATGCATCTTTCGAACCACTTTTGATGTGACTAACCGGTTGTCTCGCTTGCCGATCTTTGTGGTTTTATTTCTTGAGCGTCTAGTTGCTCGTGCTTACTCAAGGAAATTATTTGAGGATAAGACCTTTGCTTGTCCCTAGTCTTGTGAGGTAGATGCCTCTGACAGGATGAACTATGGCTCTTTTTCTATTTTGTAATTGGGTTCCGGCATTGAGAGGGACCATGTGGATGAAGTCGTCTCTGACACAACAGGTTAATGCTAGTGTTGGGCTTAGCTTCATGAGCCTTCCCCATTGTTCTAGGTCTCAGCACAACAGATAATATTTATACATATGGTCAATTCCACACCCAATGCATAAGGGGGTTAAGGCAAGAGCACCTACAAAGGTACTCACCATCCGTATCTTGATAGGACACTCAGCCACTCGGTGAGGTCCTACACAATGGTAGCATTTCATAGGTGATCATTTAAGCATCGTATTCATGGCTTTGCCTTGGTTACGTGGACATATCAGGCACCATACAAGCTCCCTCTTTGGATAGAGATGGGGTTGGCCAACCCGATCCTAGCCTTGGTTTGTTCTCCACCAATGTTGGGCCATTTGTTGCATCATTGCAGCAACCAACTGCTCAACTTGTTGTCCATATATGAACTCTTTCCATTAGATTTAGTGCTGGTGGTCTTGAATGAGGCTTTTGATGTACCCTCGTGAAGTTCTCGAGAATGTGTTCCCTTGAAGTTGTCCCCCTCAAAGTCCATAGCACTTCTACATCATTGCTCAAAGGAGGTATGATACAATAAATTGTGCAAGGTTACATCATCCAAACCTTCTAGGAATCTCTTGATTAGTCTCTCATTAGAGAACTTGTCACAGCGAGAATCTGACTCTATTAATATAGTCTCGAATGGTTTCACCATCCCTTTGTCTAACATTGTGCAGGTGCTCCCACTGGAGTCCATGTGGTACCTTGGTGAGAATATCCTACCTTGAAGGCCTCTTTCAAGGCTTCAAAGGTCACCTTGTCCTCATCTTTCAAGTACCTAAACCATTGGCCTTCTTTACCGTCTAGGGTGAGGCCAAATGCACTCACCTTAACTTGATCTTCTATGTGGCCAAAGGCTTCATAAATAAGGTTAAACATCTCTAAATGGGGGATGGGGTATCCACTTCCATCAAATTTAGTGATCACATTTGCAATTTTTACGGGTTTATTTCGCTCTAATCTAGGTCCTGGTTCTAGTTGCACAGGAGCTAGGGGAGTGATGCTCCTCCCTATTTCCAGGGCTAATCTTAACATTTATGGTGTTAGCGCTACCATGGCTAGAGCGGGTGTTTGTTGAGTAATGATTGGAGGAGGAGCTGAGCTGTTGGGTGGATAATATACCATTGGAGGTCCTTGTCTTATAGTCTTATAGGTGGCTTAGATTATGACCCTTGTGGTCCCATGTGGTACACCCACAGGGTAGGCTCCTTATGGTGCTCTTTATGGTGGGTACTATGGATATATAGATGGATTGGGTTCATGTGATGGGCCTGGGTCCTGGGAAGATGGACCTGGCCCCTAGGTTTTGTATAGGTCTTTGGGACCTGTAAGAAAATCAACCACTCCTGAGATGCATGGAAATGTGGAAGTATTGTGCAAAAACCCCCTGTGAAAAGTCTATTTTCTTTTGGAAATGCTATGGTCGTACGCTTTGGGATGGTACGGGCATACGCTTCTAAAGAGAATGAATGTATTCTTCTCAGGGAGAAGATGGCATGGGTGCACGCTTCTTGAAAGACACAGGCATGGCTTCAAGAAGGAACGGCATACGTTTTGAGATGGAGAAGGTGTGGGTGTGGCAAGTTTACCCATGTACGCTTTAGATGGGTCAATTGGTATGGGCGTTGTGGCACAAGTGGAATGACCATACACTTTCTAGAGCTAGGGCAAAAGAGAATGGCACATGCATGGTAAAATTGACACCACGGACATGGCAAACAAGATGAATGCTTTGGAACGAGCATACCTTTCAGGAAGGAACGGCTTTGGCACAAAAGGAACGATTGTGGTAAAAATGGAACACGTGGCACTGTCAGACTTAGAGAATTTTTTAGATTTTTTAAGGGACTTAAGGAAATTTAAGGCTGCAGGTCAGACAGCCATCCACTATATTCCTTGACAATGCAGTTGTTCCTACTTGGTTGAACTCTATTGAATGCACTTTATGCCCACTTAATGCAATTATTCTATTTATAATGCAAACTTCCACATTCAAGGTTGGAGATCTTCCCATATTTGGCCAGAGAGAATGGAACAAGCGTGGCACAAGTGCCACGCCTCGCCGTTCACTTCTCAGAATTGCTTGCATAATGTGATTTTTACCTTGATTTTCCCTCACATTCTTGCAATTTCAGGTATCTTCCCACTAGTTTTTGGAATTTTGCATTTAATAGAGAGTTAGCACTAGTCTCAAGCTATCTATCCATACCTACAATTCTTAATGAAACCTAATTAATTAAGATTAATTTATTAATTAATCTATGGTGGAATCTTGAAGAAAAAAGAACAAAAAATCAGAAATTTTTATGAATGTGAAGGAAAAAGTTTGAATACATACTTGCTTCTCCCGCGCTTGGTGAAGATCTCAATGCTCTAATGCTCAATCGACCTCCATTTCTCCATGGAATCACCATCAACAAACAAAAACAAGCTCAAAGTCAAGCAACCAACCAGTGGATTGGCACTTCAATAGGGCCAAATTAGGACTCGCGGGGGGTACACTACTAGAAAACCCTACGTATCACGTGCGTTCAAGAGGTATTTAAAAAATCCCTTAACTAAAATTTTCCCCCCAATAAAACAACTCCTCTTTACTTATGAACTAATGGATTTTTTTCTAAAGTTAAATTAAAAAACCCCTCCTGTTAATGTAATCCTGTTAATGTAATCCTGTTAATTTTTCTAAAGTTAAAGGGTGGTTGCAAGATCAGGGTGCCCAGTTTTGTCCACTCAGGCACCCTGTAAACAGTAAAAAAACAGGCATTTGTTTACCTTTAGTGGCTAATCTCTCCTAGTAAATGAAGGAAATTCGTTTCAAGTTCTTTTGTTGGAACATCATATTCAAAGTTGGAAATATAGTTGCATAATTTGATTAAGCATTAGATGGTCAAAAGTCCTCATTTTCTTAGGTACAAGGTCAATGTATACACCCTGTCCCAAATTTGAACTGATTCCATAAAATGCTAATATCTTTTACATATAAACTCATATGAGATTCCCACTTTGTACCTTAGATCTTCACATAATATGGAGCTTAACTTGATTTTTCAAGAAAATTTTAAGATATTTGTCTATTTTCTTTAAGTATTTCAAGGTCTCTAAAGTGTTATAATATACGCCTGTTTTTGTACCCACAATAGCTACCACTTAAAATCCTCAATCTTGTAGATCAAAACAGTGGGTAGATACTAAGACATTAGTAGAATGTGGTGATTAGTAAAAATTACAAATCCAATGGTTGGATTTTTAATGATCTCTTTTTCAAAATTCTTCCAGACTATCAGAAGGCCTGCAAATATTAATAATCTAATTAGTAAAATTACATTTTTGATGTGAATCATCTTAAACCTATAGGGACTAGTGTACTTGTAATGGTGCATCTATGGAAAAATAAATTGGATCACTCTAAGTATGGAAAGATCATTTGTTTATTATTTCATCATATTTTTGATTAATTTTGATTAATTAGACTAATTTATATTAATTTAAGTTATATTAGGTTAATTTAAGGGCAAGTGTATTTTTTATTATTTGCTTGATCTAATTTTAAGTACCTTGCCCCCCAAAATTTGCTCTCCAAGCTATGTCCCAGTTCTGCATAAACTGGACAAAACTGGATACCCTGATCTTGCAACAACCCTAAATTAAAAAACCCCTCTTGTTAATGTAATCCTGTTAATTTTTCTCAACGTATCCAATTAAAAAACCCCTCCTGTTGAACTCATGTGGTACACTCACATTTTTTTAGGTGAACCCCCCAAGGACTCTAGCAAATGAACAAAGTGGAGTCTGACCTTAAGCTAAATGCCATCCCTAGCAGCGGCACCTAAGATGTTAATTCTAACATACTAACTTGCACATAAGAGAGATAAAATAAGAGAAGAACATGCATGTTCAGAGAAGTGCACTTAGCCAACCTTAATGAGGGTTAACTCCTTTATGTGAAGTTGCTAGGGGCTTACTCCACCTTTACTTGTGTCACCCAAGTAGATATTCAATAGCTAGGTAGAGAGCAAGAAGGAGGGAGCTATGGAAATCTCAACCTTCACTTCATTCCACATTCATGAAAAGGAACTTGGTAGAGAGAAAATAGAGGGGAGAAAAGCAGTGAGGCTAGAGCGTCACAATCCCTATAACAAGCACACACCAATAATCAAGCATGCAAGCACAACAAGATAATTGATTGCCGTAGAATCAATTTGCTTGCAATAGAATCCCAAACTTTGTCGGCAAGAGTTTTAATAAACTCAAAACCTTGCTCGCATCGGCTTCTATTCTTGTTTGCCCCCGATTTCTCAAAGATATTTTATGTGAGAGGATGCAAGTGGAAGAGAGATTGGGGCAGATTTATACCAAGAGCATGGTGTCATTGCATTCGAGATTAGAAAGCTTTCCGAGAAGGAGATGGGGTTTCATGTTTATGAGCAAGAAATGTTGGCCATACTTCATGCAATCAAGAAATGGTATCACTGTCTTTGTGGTGCACATTTCAAGATGAAAAGTGATCATAGGGTGCTGAAAGTTTTCCTCTCCCAAGCACTATTACAGGCACATTGATTTTTGACATTTTTTCGATGGATTTGAACATGTAAAAAATCACCAAAAGCATTAATATGCACGTCGAAATACGTGTCGTTAAAACCTTCAAAAGTAACAGTGATTTTTGACTCCGATTTTGACGCTAGTTTTGATGCTGACAAACAACACTTATTGATTGGTATTGTGACATTAATAACAACCCTTTTGTGACTACTATTTTTATGATAATTTTGATGGTTATATTGATGGATATATCGATGCTGGTTTTATTTTATTTTTAAATAATGGTATACCTAGGTGCACTCCTGCACGTGGGTGTACCAGTTTTACAAATTACATCCTTGTTCTCTTCTGAAAGGTCAATAAATGAAGTTTTTTATTAAGTAAAAAAAGTTATATAGCTCATAATGGATCCAACAAAAAGTACACAAAAGAGGCATAGAGCCGATAAAAAGAAGTACGTAAAAGAGGCCCGACTTCTGTATATAGTAAAAGAGTACTCAAGGGGCAAAAAAATAGAAATGAAAAGTGAGAAAAACCTAATTTATGGGTGGAAAATGTAGAGGCTTACCATATTCACCACATCCATCCATTTCTTTGCCCTCTCACTCAAGTTGCTCGAGGAGAGCATACATCCCGTGAAACATCACTCATAGCACAATCGACCACTCATAGCTGCAGCATGAAGCATGAGTACTTATTAGAAAAATTAAATGCCCATTCTGCCAGAAAAAGCGAGTGATGCTACTATTAACACTTACAAAGTAGGTGTGAAAAGCATCCCAACCACCGCTTCCAAGATGGAAGTTCCCTATGTTCTCCATTTGTTGCGCTGCAGCCTCCTGCCATTGGTTATACCCTGGGGATTTCCATGTCGTGATTTTTACACTTCTCTTCCCAAATCTCTTGTGAGAAATTCCAAGGCTTATGTTTCCCTGATGGACCTCTTCACTACCTGGTGTGCTGGCATAAACTTACTTTTCATTTGATTCATGACTCGTTCCTTCTTGGTGCTATCAAGTGTATGCCATGCAATCATGCAATCATGCAATCATGACTAATGGCATAACTTGTAGATTCAAGACTTTATCGCGTTGCATCCAAGACCACATTTCCATCCACTACTTTTTGATAGTTGGAATGAGCTAGATTGGGGGAGAGGGATCTGTCTCAAAGCGGCGGGATGAGCATGAGCCTAGTGTCCCCTCAATGATTGGCAATCGGTGGGCTCTTGCGACACTAAGGGGAAGACGTGTCTGTGGATCTTCTACGACTGGAAGTAGTCAAGTGAGCCATGGGGGCAGGGTTTATGTGATGTGTCGTGGAGCATGCCTTGTGTAGTGGTGGGTTGTGCAAAAGTGCCAGCGCCTCCCCCAAAGTATGCCTGCACCATAGCCCTTTGCTCAGGGCTCATCAGCAACATGAAATGGTAAAATTGACTTGGGTACATTCTTTGTGGTGTAGGCAACGTGGCGAGATTGAGGCTATATGTGGGTGTGTCATTGGGTGTACGATCCATGTTCTACACAAATAAAACACATCATATTAACTACTTTTGAAGACTTATGAATCAAAATTATTAAGCTCTATACATATAGATTAATCTATGCACGCAGTTAAAAAAAGAAACATGTGATATTAGAACATTGTTGAGACCTTCTACAATCCTTCTTAGACAAGCCGCGTGGAGAATGCTCCTTTTGGATGATAGCATCTAAGGACTTTCCACACGCTCCCCCAATATTAAATTCAAAGGCAAGTTATCTTTTACAAGAGAAGGATAGTGGAAAGATCGAGGGCTCCCCGTCCACTATAACCACCTACTCGTGAATAACCACTCCTAATTTAACTTAAACAACATTCTAGATGGCCTACAATAATGCCCCATATCTCTATGCACAAGCCTAAACCCTAAAGCTGGCATGAGGTTGTAATAATCATGAGGTTGCATAAATAAGAGAGCTTACCTCAACAATGTTAACTAAAGCAGAGGATAAAAATGCAAGACCTACAAAACATAACATGAGAAAAAGTTACTAGTTACACATTTAAACTTCATGCATGCATAGCCAATGCAAAAGGCCTTCTGCATAATTCTATAAATAAGGCTTATGCATAAGCCTATTAAATAAGGGCTTCTGCATAAACCCTAAAATCTAAACCCTAAGCCTGTGCATTAAGCCGTAAGCCCTATGCTTATACATAAACCCTAAACCCTAAGACTATGCACCCTAAGCCTAAGCCTATGCATAAACCATAAACCCTAAGCCTATTGCATAAGTTCTTATCCATAATCCTATGCATAAGCCTGTTGCATAAGGGCTTACGCATAAGCCTATATGCATAAAGATTATGCATAAGCCTAAACCCTAATCCTATTGCATAAAGGCTTATGCATAAGCCTATTACATAAGGGCTTATGCAGCATCAGCCTATTTCATAAGCCTATGCATAAGCCTATTACATAAGGGCTTATGCATAAGCCTATTACATAAGGGGTTATGCTTTTGCCTATGTATAAGCCTATTGACCTTACCATAATCCCCAGCACCCAAAGCACACAAGGATGCAAAAACACAAAGAGAATAATCATAAACAAAAAATATAAAAATAGGGCTTACCTCTTCTTTGAGAAGCCGTAGGAGAGGACTTGCCTAAACCCTTGTTAGTTGTTCACTTGAATAAACCTAAAAAAAGAAACATAATAAATCAAAAAGTTAGTTCATTTTAACATGTATGCAAGAAGCATGCATAGAGCTAGATGCATTAAGCATGTATGCATAGAGCTTGCAGAGTTAAGCCTAATTAAGAGGCTTCATGCAAGCTTTCAAGAAGCCTATGCATAGAGCTTTCAAGAAGCCTTGCAAGCTCTATGCATAAGCTTCATGCAAGCTTGCAAGAGGCCTCTGCATAGCGCTTGCAAGAAAACTGTGCAATGTTGAGTCTCAGGAGTCCATTCTCCAAGCTTGCAAGAGGCCTCTGTATAGCGTTTGCAAGAAAACTATGCAAAAGGGCTTCTGCATAATTCTATAAATAAGGCTTATGCATAAGCCTATTCCATAAGGGCTTCTGCATAAATCCTAAAATCTAAACCCTAAGCCTGTGCACATAAGCCGTAAGCCCTATGCTTATACATAAACCCTAAACCCTAAGACTATGCATAAAATGTAAATGCTAAGAGGCTTATTGTATAAGGGCTCATTCAACCTATTGCATAAGGGCTTATGCATAAACCCTAAACCCTAAGCCTATGCATAAACCATAAACCCTAAGCCTATTGCATAAGTTCTTCTCCATAATCCTATGCATAAGCCTATTGCATAAGGACTTATGCATAAGCCTATTGCATAAGGGCTTACGCATAAGCATATATGCATAAAGATTATGCATAAGCCTAAACCCTAATCCTATTGCATAAAGGCTTATGCATAAGCCTATTACATAAGGGATTATGCATAAGCCTATTTCATAAGCCTATGCATAAGGGCTTATGCATAAGCCTATTACATAAGGGGTTATGCTTATGCCTATGCATAAGCCTATTGACCTTACCATAATCCCTAGCACCCAAGGATGCAAAAACACAAAGAGAATAATCATAAACAAAGAATATAAAAATAGGTCTTACCTCTTCTTTGAGAAGCCGTAGGAGAGGACTTGCCTAAACCCTTGTTAGTTGTTCACTTGAATAAACCTAAAAAAAGAAACATAATAAGTCAAAAAGTTAGCTCATTTTAACATGTATGTAAGAAGCATGCATAGAACTAGATGCATTAAGCATGTATGCATAGAGCTTGCAGAGTTAACCCTAATTACGAGGCTTCATGCAAGCTTTCAAGAAGCTTATGCATATAGCTTTCAAGAAGTCTATGCAATCTCTATGCATAAGCTTCATGCAAGCTTTCAAGAGGCCTCTGCATAGTGCTTGCAAGAAAGCTTGCAAGAGGCCTCTGCATAGCGCTTGCAAGAAAGCTTGCAAGTAGCCTAGGCATAGAGCTTGCAAGAAGCCTATGCAAGATCTATGCATGAGATTCTTGCATAAACTCTATATAAGGAAAGAAGCCTATACAACATGCTTTATCTAACCACCTTCCCATCTCGGGTCCTTTTGTATACAAGTAAAAAAAGAGAAAAAAATAAAAAAGAAGCAAGGGTTTAAATTTATACCTGGAAGTGAAGAGATTGTGTAAAGAAAGGCAAACGTGTATATAACAAAAGCAGCAAGGGTTTACGGTCCATACCTAGAAGTGAAGAGATTGTGTAAAGATAGGCAAACCTATAAATACACACAACACAAGCAAACCAACAAGCAAATCATACCATTAATAGAGCTTGGGAAGGCAAATGAAACAAAGGCTCTTGCATAAGCTTGAAGCTCAATGTCTTTGCATAAGCTTGAAGCTCAATGCATAAGCTTCAATCTCTTTACCTAAGCTTAAGCCTTATGCATAGAGCTTGAGAATAATGGTGAAGCTTATGCATAAGCCTTAAGCATAGCCTTAAGCTAGATGCATCCATGCTTAAACCTAAGCTAATTCTAAACCCCAACACCAAAGGGTGAAAATATCAAAAGCAAAGCAAAAAAAGAAACATAAACAAGAGAAAGGTGAAGGGCTACTTGGAATCTTAGCAAATTAAAAATTGCAAAACAAACACATAATTAGAAGTTGCATATTAGAGACACACACATTAAAAAAATTGAAACAAGAAAGGGATGGGAGAAGGGAGAGAAGAAAACCTACTAATTTTTGGAGAGGACGAGGAAAAATAGGTTTCGAAAACACTAATGGGATGAGGCGTCACCGTTTTATTAATGATTCCTAGCATTGAAATAGTCATCAAAATAGACGTCAATACTGGCATCAAAATAACCATTGAAAAAAGCGATGAAATACGCCTCGATAAATGTATTTTTGATGCGTATTTTTATGGTAATTTAGAAGCCCACTTAAGTTTATTTTTTAATTCCAATTCACATTCAAATTTTGTATTTTTTGGTGGCCCAACACCTTTTCATTAAAAACAAGAATATACCAACTAGGCCATGCATGAAGTATAAAAGAAGCTTCACCTCCCCCTCATTTGGACCTAAATTCACATGTGTATTCAACATACATGGAGCCCGTGAGTGCTATAAATCTTTCAAATTTTAGCAATTTAGAGAAGGAAATGTTGTACCCATGCAGTCATTGTTGCAAGTACCAAGTCGCCCGACGTCGACGAAGTTGCAATGAACATTCTAAAAAATGAGGCATATTTCTAGTAGAGCACTTGCAACATCTACTTACTGGCCTCAATGTTTACCCAAACAACAATGAACCAGTGGATATCCAACCCGAGTAGAGAAAAAAAGCAAGGGCAGAGGCAACCCTCGGGGGGGTCACTTAGTATAAAAAATGAATATCACGTGCGTTCAACAGAAGGAATTTAAAAAAATTTTTTGACTTACAGATATTTATTCACAGAAGGATTTATTTCAGAGCATATGTATGTATTTACAGAAGGTACTTTTTTATTGATAAATTTGACCAAAGGTTGTAAAGATAAGAAAGGTATAGGTGTAGTGGTTTAAGCTGCAAGAGCATAATTTTCCACACAATGGATCCAGGTTCAAATCTTGGGAAGGTTTTTTCCTGGATATAAAATTTGATTTTTATTTGGGTTGCAACGTGATGATTCTGAAATAAAAAGACATTTGATAATATTTGAATTTGCTTTTACTACACACGATTTATAGGTGCGCATTCAAAACAGGCGGGTAGTGTTGGCAGACGGGTCCCAAACTCAGGTACGCAGCTCTCTCTCTCTCTCTCTCAAGCACAAGAAAACTCAAGTACGTAGCGCTCTCTCTCTCTCTCTCTCTCTCTCTCTCTCAAGCACAAGTAAACTCAGGTTTGATTTTAACGATCAAACCTTCTCTTTTTCTTAAAAAAAATAGCCAGGCACGTAGGTGATGCGGCCCACCATGAGCACCGCGCAGTTTGATGGTCGGGTGAGGTGCTTGAGTCTGTTGCGTGGTTGATAAGAGCTACCGACGGGGTCACAACAGGCCAAAGAAGGCGACCGTTGGTGGCAGGTGTGAGGTGAAAAAAAGAAAGAAAGACCTGCCTCTATAGCTCGTCCACCTCGCAAACTTGGAATAACACTACCACGAACGGGGCACCACCAGCCACCGGGGCTGGAATACTCTCTCACCATTCGCCACCCACCCACCCACACACACCATAAGACTGCTCAGAACCACAACGAACAGATGATCATTCAACAAAAAACATATACAGCATCAACCATGTACAAACTCATCAAATACACCAAAGACCAGGACTCTGGCCAGGATTTACTGCCAAGGGAATACACCCTTGCGTCTGACAACCAAGCCTCTGTCTCCCAGTCCCCCTGTAATCTCCAGAGGGCGCCCACACCAGCAACCCTTCTTCTCTTTCTCTGTAGCCCGGCTACTCTCTGTCCCCAGCTGCTACCTGCCATTTGTCGTAGGCGAGCCCCACTGTCTCCAGCCCACACATCAGCAACCCTTCTGAATCCAACCCACACAAAAACCTAAGGCTCCCTCTCTGCCCAGCATCCACTCTCTGCCTGTAATCATCGCCCACACAAGACCAGCTACTCTCGCCGACGAAGGCGCCCACACCAGCTAACCTTCGACTCAGCAGCTCCCACTCTCCGTGTGTCGTGACCAGCAGTTTCACCAACCACCAGAGCCTTGCACAATCCTCAGTACCACGAACTACTGCTCACCGCAGCATCCTCAGATATCTAGCCCAAGCCACATCTTCTCAAGCCCTTCCAAACAGCAGCCCTCTCTGCTGCTCCAATCACCAACCCATACTAGACCATCTCCCAAGAGGCCTGCAGCCTCTTCTAATAGTTCCACGCTCGTCTCCAAGCACTTTTTTTTACTTGGTGACCCCTTCACTTTTTTTGTGCCCACCCAGTCGCCTCCATTTTAGCTACACATCAACCAGGCGGCCTTCACACCTCTCTTTCCCACTTCTCTCTCCGGCAACTTCATGTACACAGTTCTCGGCCTCCCCAGTCGCTAGGCGGCCATTACCTGCAGCGCCAGCTAACTTTCCACGTAGGGCCCCCTCACGCCTTGTAGTTGCCACTTTCTCCTCTGAACCGCGATCACCAGGTCGCCAGCCTCTGTGGCCCTCTCTGTTGCCCGCTACCTCCTAGGCGGCTCCTGCGCTCTCATACCAGGCCAGACCCACGTCCATCCGTCGCCTCTGGTCTCTGCCCTCTCCCGGCCTCAAGTCGTGGAAGCTGCCGCTACCTGCCTTCTATTACCAAGCGCCTTTCTTTTACACCAGTCAGCTGCCTCTGTCGACCAAGGCGGCTTTCACACCTCTCTTTCCCACTTCTTAACCTCTGAGCAGGGCGACGAGTCTACCGGCTCCCCCTCTCCCTGGCGTCTCTTTTTCTGCAGCTTTGTAGCTACGCCCTAGAGGGTCCCCTCGTATACGCCAGCCAGCCCTCTCTGCACTTCTTCACGCGTCTGTAGCGCACTCTTCACTTCTTTTCTCTTCTGCGCCTCTGGCTGCACATAGTCCTCTCTCTCAAGGTGGCCGCTTCCTCTCTATGCCTCTAGCCTTTTTTGCATCAAGCGCCCACGACCCTTCTTTCACGCCCTCCAGCTCTCCACCACCTTCTCGAAGCAAGCTGGCAGAATATAAGAACTCCACGTGGTCATAAAAATCATTGGCCACTTAATATATTTTTTATTTGTTTCTTTAAAACTTTATAATGGTCACCATATTGCTAAAAGACCCCTCCTTCGCCTTTCTTCAAATCATCACGCCGCACCAATGACTTTCCAATACCAGAGCTACTCCCGGCCACCCTCATCAGCATCATTATTTCCAAACCCATCCATTGCCCAGTCGGTGCTCTGCATTTAGTATCCATCTGCACACCATACTGATGCAATAAACCTCCAGATCTCCAGCGTCTGCTCTCAAAAAAAACACGTGCATATTCCAGCTCACGACAAAACCACTCGGCCTGTACACTTGCCAGGGCATTCAGGGTAAAATTTATTCACACACCACACGCACCATATGTACACTGACCAAAAAACCCTCTCAGATTTTAGCCTGACATACTTTGCCCAACCCCTAGCCTGTTGAATCATTCATGATCAGCAGAAAGCATATGACCACGTTTCCCTCCGTTAATCCTCTCTGAGCATCATACAGTGTAACCAACACATCTCTATTCCAAATGATCCAAGAAACTTTGTCATTCTCCCAAGGCATGTCTTGCCATCCCATATCCCACAACACAACACCAGAGCTTCTGGAAATAAAGCTCCTGACATACACACCATCCTGTCTCATCTCAAGCCCAAAATCCCTGATACGATCAACACCAATATCGGAGAACCAGTGTAGCAATTCCTGCTGAGGGTAAAAATTGATGAAAGCCTCATCAAAAAAAACCTGTTGTGCCATAACACTTTCCTGTCCATCAGCATTAGAAGCCTCACCATCAAAACCAGCCACTACAGGCAAAACAAACTCCTCTTCAACAGGCACCATTCCCAAAGCATCCACCTCAGTTCCTGTATGTTCATCTTCATCAAAACCACCAAGAAATTCATCCATTACAGCATCCATAGTCTCATCTATAACCGCAGCATCATTCAAAGTCTTCTGGTGTTTCTCTTTCTTCATAGCCTCAATTCTGGTCATGGCTTTTTTAACATTCATGCACATCTCATCATCCAGCTCCCCAACTCAGGCTCATCATCCTGTAGACTGTCTATTTCCCACTCATCCCACACAGGTTCATTATCCAAAGACTTAAAAGCAAGCTCTTTCACATCACATGCATACCTTTGCTCAGGATTCATTTGTACCTCCTCGCATTCCTCATGTATGGCTTCTTCCTGTTCAGCAACCTCATCACCAAGCACTTCCTCATCAATAACCAGGGCATCCATCTCTGCATCCTCCTCACTAGATGAAGTATCCTCTGTTCCCTCACTAGTAGTGGTACTACTGGTCGTGTCATCACTCGAATCAGCTTCACTCTCCTCTTCATCACGAACAGGCTTTTGGTTATCCATATTAAATTGCTTCTTATCCCCTCTCCTGTCATACAGAGTAATGACCCCTTTCCTCCAATCCTGAACAGCCTTCACTGCTCTCAGCCATGGTCTTCCCAAAATGATGGGGAATGCACCCATTCCTACAGGCATAACATGACAATCCACAAAGCACCTTTACATCAAAAGCTTCCAATTCCAATTCCTTAACCATACCTAAGCATTTGACCTTTTGATGATTTGCCAGCCGAATACGGAATCCAGACGCTTCAGTAAAATCAAGACCAAGCCTCTCCACAACAGCTAATGTGATCACACAAATCTATGCTCCACCATCTATGTATGCCTCTCCCAGATTCTTCCCTTTATACCACACATTCACCACAGGACAAATATCAGGCAACTCCTGGACAGATAGAACAGTCACTATCCCTTTGGCAGGCTCCTTCTCTCTCGGATTCACAAGTCTTTTCCACTGACGCTTCAAATTGGGAGCTAACTCTATCAATTGCCCAAAAGTAATGTTAGCCTTCCTTCCAGCCATGTCTTCCTGCAAACTGTAGCTCTCCTGCCTTCCTACGAGACCTCCTCTTCTGCTTGACCTTCACTTCCTCTGTTTCCTTCACTTTACCTTTCTTCTTGCTGGGCCCTGCAGCATCCTTGCTTTCCCTTTCCTGTGGCATCCGTTTCCCCAAAGGCATCACATAAGCTTCTGCCTCCTTCGTCTTCTCAAGGGTGACCACATCTATCACCTTAGTTTTTCCCTTCTCTTCAGCTGTGATTCCACTCGGACCTACTTGATCCCTGATATCATTTGACCTGTCAGGTAGCTGTGAAGGTAGTGGGTACATATCACCACCCATATGTTCAGGCTTATCACAATCTGTACTCAGATGACCAAGTTCACCACAGTTCGAGCATGTAGGAATGAAATGACGGCCCCTACCGCGACCACGTCCATATCCTGCTTGTCCATCTCCCCCTTCGGGAAAACTACCTCGGCCTCTACCACGTCCACCACCTGTACTTCCAATTAAATTTAAACTCAAATTCTTCATAAGATCAACCATCTGTTTCATATCCTGTCGCAATCCCTCATCAGAACCTGCAGGAACCATAGGTATTCCTTGACTAGCTTGTGGCACCATCTGCATAGCTTGGGCTTCAGTGGGCTTCATCCTCTCGATTACTGCACTCATGGGTGTAGCCTCCACTCTACGAATCTCCGGCTGTGCTACAACTGGAATCATCCCCAGCAGCTGATTCATCCGCTGCAGTTTCCAATCTTTTGACTTAGCAATCTCTACTGCATCCTCAAAAGACCTGGGCTTCTCGCGTCTCTTTTTCTGCAGCTTTGTAGCTACGCCCCAGAGGGTCCCCTCGTATACGCCAGTCAGCCCTCTCTGCACTTCTTCGCCCGTCTGTAGCGCACTCTTCACTTCTTTTCTCTTCTGCGCCTCTGGCTGCACACAGTCCTCTCTCTCAAGGCAGCCGCTTCCTCTCTATGCCTCTAGCCTTTTTTGCATCAAGCGCCCACGACCCTTCTTTCACGCCCTCCAGCTCTCCACCACCTTCTCGAAGCAAGCTGGCAGAATATAAGAACTCCACGTGGTCATAAAAATCATTGGCCACTTAAAATATTTTTTATTTGTTTCTTTAAAACTTTATAATGGTCACCATATTGCTAAAAGACCCCTCCTTCGCCTTTCTTCAAATCATCACGCCGCACCAATGACTTTCCAATACCAGAGCTACTCCCGGCCACCCTCATCAGCATCATTATTTCCAAACCCATCCATTGCCCAGTCCGGTGCTCTGCATTTAGTATCCATCTGCACACCATACTGATGCAATAAACCTCCAGATCTCCAGCGTCTGCTCCCAAAAAAAACACGTGCATATTCCAGCTCACGACAAAACCACTCGGTCTGTACACTTGCCAGGGCATTCAGGGCAAAATTTATTCACACACCACACGCACCATATGTACACTGACCAAAAAACCCTCTCAGATTTTAGCCTGACAAAACAGGCATCGCAGAACTACACACTAGCTGAGGAGCCAGCGAGGAGCAGCAGGTCTGTACGGCTTATGCTCTCTCTCTCTCTCTCTCTCTCTCTCTCTCTCTCTCTCTCTCTCTCTCTCTCTCTCTCTTGGAACATAGCCTAGCTATGTATCAATCAGACATATGCCTTATTGCAACTTCCCAGTTCACCTTCTATTTCTTTGGTGTTATACCTCTTGGGAAGAACTCAATGCATCTCCTACTATAAATTGTGCAACATTGTAGTTTCTTGGTCTCATGAGTCATTTTGGCCTCAAGTAGACGTTAAATGTAACAGGCGGATGCTTACAAACAGGATTATACTTTGATAATGAATATTCAGTGCCTTAGTTCCTGACGATTGCACAATGTAGCGGAGATAAGAGTGCGAGAGAGAGAGAGAGAGAGAGAGAGAGAGAGAGAGAGAGAGAGAGAGAGAGAGAGAGAGAGAGAGAGAGAGAGAGAGAAGAACAATAAAGACAAGATACACCCGATGGGGTCCCAAATACCCCCTAAATGACCCCCACCAAGGATTGGTGTATTTGCTTTATTGAATGATGAGAAAAAGACCGACTTCTTGATGATCTTTCTTGGCTATAAACATGCAGCCTAGCCTGAAGATGATCTGGTTCTGACCTTCAAGTTCCCTTGACTGGAGTTTTCCCTCTGGCTGTCCTGGCCCTTGGATCTCAGCACTATGTGAAATATGAGATGAGTCAGGCCTTTTGCCAATCTATGCTTTTATAGGCACAAAAGGGCTGGTTGGTTTGCTTATATAACCCTGTCAGCTTGTTTATTTATCCTCCACGACCTGTTTTTCTCGGCGCTTTAATAGGCACCTTTTCCAATATGTTGGCCGCCTATGTGCTGGCCCTCCATGGCCTGGCTAACTGGCTGTGAGGGTCTCATCGGCTGGCCAACTGGCCGCCCAGTCCGACCGCCAGTCCATGCCTACTAGGGGCTTGCCGACTTGGCCCTTGCCGGAGGCTGGCCATCAAGGCCTGGGATGGCCACAATGCTTAGAGCTTCTTGTGGGCCAATGTCATGGCCCATGGGCTGTCCTAGGTAGCCCAAGTGTGGGGCAGCATGGGTAACCCTTGCCCCCACGCTCTATGCAATTCTACATGCAACTACATATCAATGCCCATAACACCTGTCATCATTCCAGAGGGTGACTCACAATACAGATTGGCACTGCTTCATGTGCGGGACTTGCATAACTAACCCTGGACTAGCAGTACGGACTGGCATTGCTATTTCTGCCAATCTTCCGAGGTGTTTTGACCTTTCCAAGGTGCCTTTGCAGAACCACGCATTGATGCTTGCCAAATCCAACTTAGCATTCCAACCTTATGAAGCTGGGGAAGATATCTTGCACTGCATTTTGAATGAAGCAAGCAGGTTGGATAAGCTCTTCTAATATGAGAGAGAGAGAGAGAGAGAGAGAGAGAGAGAGAAATGAAATGAAATGAAATGTTGTATTAATGTCTTTAGAAGGCCAAAATGACCTATGAGACCAAAAAGATTACATCCCAATAGAATCTGATTCTCTGTCTAGAAAATAAATGAAATGAACAATATAAATTCTAAAATCTAGGCCTGCCATACATCAAGACCGGACCTTGATGAGGGTAAGAAGTTGCATGATGAGGCCCGGAGGAAAGGCTTCACTACCAACGTATTTGTCTGTACTGCCCTTGTGAGCATGTATGGCAAATGCGGGGTGATTGTTGAGAAGGGGACCGGGGCGAAGCACGCACATAGGAGAGAGAGAGAGAGAGAGAGAGAGAGAGAGAGAGAGAGACTATATGGTGGGGAGAGTACCAAAGTAGTCCACTAGTGGTACTGTGAGCCCTCCCCTTATTCACTATATGTAATGAATAAGTGTATACACATGTGGGCGCCCGGACACGGAAGACCGCCCGAACGGCACAGGGACCTTTAACCCCAACAACCTCCCACTTAAAGGCCAATGTGCCTTCAAGTGAGAACCCACTACCTACTAGCCTACAACTCGTATGTACAAGATGGACGAGATACGACGGATCTCATCCCACACCTACGGGCTCACTGTGTCGTAGTGCATCCGGCTCTCCGAGCAGACCAATGCACGGTGGAAGCCATGCAGAGATATCACCCATCTCTGCATCCTGCCTGCGAGAGCTCATGCACTCATGCAGGTATGTAGCAATGACCTGCATCTCTCCCCCCTGCTGAATGTCCGTGGAGTCAGCCACCGCACGGCTCACAACTCCCACTGCAAATGCGCCCACGGCAAATGCAAGCTCGAGTCTCGACATGAGTATCTCATACATGAGACTCCCGAACGCTGATGCTACTCTGGCTATCTCGCATAGCCTCACCATGTCAGCCATAGCTGACGAATCAGGACTGGACTCTGCCACATATGAATGTGCTAGCTCCGGGGTACTGGCCAGTGTCCCCGTATAATCCAAGTGTCCTGGAACCATGTCAGAAGCATCGTCATGCTCTGACTGTAGCATCTCGTCTGACATCAGCATGTCAAGAAATGACTGCACTACCGAAGCATCATCGGCATCTAAACCAGTCATCTCCGCCATCACACATGATGACTCGCCCTGTGCATCCATAGAGGACAGATGCTCCACATGTCCATCAATAGACATCTCATGCACTGGCTCCTGTGTCACATCTCGTGACTGCTGCCCCTGTAGTGCATCTCTAGAGCAAGCACTGCTCTCAACATGTCCCACGCTGGGACAAACCATGCACCTCAGGCTCTGTCTGTGCATCTAACAATCGCAGACCTCTCGCATGCATCTCACATGCTCGAGCATCCTGGAAGTGTACTCTCCTCGTCTCAACCTGTCCACAAGGCAAGCCAGTAAATTCTCGCCAGAAACCAGTCAAAATTATGCTCTAAATCCTTCAAATCTTGTCCAAATTCAATGATTCAACTTGCATTAGCTTCCCAACACATTGCTCCAACATATCCTAGAAGGGTTTGATCCAATTCTTCAAGGGGAATGAGAACCACCAATTTTTGTAACCTCTGGTTTTGAATTTTTCTGCACCTGTCAGGTACCACCTCTCACTAAAATTGCTCTATCTCCTTCAAATCTTCTCCAAATCCAAAACTTTTTGATTCAAAAGTTTAGCAACTCATAGGACTTTACTTTTACCAAAGGAATTAGGCCAATTTGATATACACAAAGATTAATGCCTTGATTAAAAATGCTCTGTTTCTGGACAGAATTTCTGCAAACCTGCACACCTCTGATAAATCACTTCAATGAGCTCCAAATACATGAAATGAGCTGCAACCAAGCATCACAAGGCCTTAGCAATGTCTTTGCTAAACTCTCCAAGCTTTAAAGCATTCAATTTGGTGTCCAAATGAGTGAATTAGGATGAAATCTTTGAAAACTGTCCAGAATTCTGCATCTTCATGCACCGCCTGCTCCAGAGGGCTGTAGAGAGAGGGGAAATCACAATTGAATAGATAGGCCTCTTAGCAATGACCTAATCTACCTTGGGTATGAAGGGTTTAGCTCAATTTTGCCTCTAGCTCCTGCAATTGATCCTCAACGGGGGGTATGTTTTCTGTTTTTGTGAAAAACCAGAAATTTTTGCATAAACTCACTTTCACTTGATTTTGCTCAAATCTGTATGCATCAATCTGCTTCAAGATCCTGTATGTTGTTTGTGTCCACTTTGTTAATACATTTGCAAGCCCGAATACATGTGCCTTTGTGTATACATTTGCCAAGAGTATACATTCACTTCAAGCTTTCCATGGAAGCTTTGAGAAAAAACCAGAATTTTTCACTTGCTCTATGCACTTCAATCTTCACTGAACTTGCTCTTTGATACCTGCAATCCGCAGAGGGGGTCTTGCTACACTCACCAATGGTCCTTAGCTCTCAGATCTGATGCCGGTGTGTGCTCCACAGCTTTCTTTTGCTCCACAGCTTCAATGGCTTCCTTCACAGCTTTTTCTTCTTCTTCCCTCTTCTCTCACTCACTCACACAACACAGCTAATGAGCTCTTGGCTCTGATACCATGATAAAAAACAGGAGCAGGATGTAACACACACAAGAGAAGCAAACCCTAATCCATATCCATCAACCATAAAGAAGGAGAGAAGCCATAGTCACCATCTCTCTCACACACACAAAGGAGAACACCACATAGTGTTTTGTCCACACTACAAAGTAAACCTAATGTAATGTCCACACCACACATGACCAGTTGGACGCGGTCATAAACACACCACACGATATCTATCTACCATACTGTCACTCTGTCAGCACCCATGTGCTATCCTCCAGCTGTATACGAGCTTGATATTTCAACAATCCAGCTATATGTAGATCTTGATGATGATTTGGCACATACCAGAGGATGTGCAGGTTTAGAGGGGGTGGATGTCGTGCCATGGCACGTCTATGATGTAAAACCGTGCATGTGAGTTCATCAAATACACATCCAGATGCATGGGGTTAAGTGCCATGACGAGTCATTATATGATGCCTGAGTATATATGTACATATTGTAGATAAGGTTCAATAAGATGAGCTGAGGCTGAGCCAGGTTTTGAAGCCTTTGACAGTGTGGTGTGAATTGTGGAGGATTTTTTTTATGCTTATGGAGAATTTCGGAGCTAGCAGATATCTTGTGCCTTGATAGGACTGGATTTTGCTTGTGATATTAGCACTGAGACAGAGAACTTAATGGTACATAATGGTCGGGTTTTGATCGTATGCTTTAGATGGCAAAAATCATGTGTGCAATAAGGATGCCAAATGGAGCTTCATTTGATGAGGCGTGAGAAAAACCCTTAGCAAGGTTATGGTAAAAAGGAGTTTGATTTTATATATAAATATATATGGTCAACACTCCAAAATAGAGGAAAAAGGTCACGCTCCAAAACAATGAAAAAAAGGAAATAGTAGGCGCACTGAGGAAATTTAAAATGGGTGATGCGCGATTTCAGCTGAGGGCGTGGGCGCCGACTTCCTCGCGGGAGAACCATAAAAAACCAGAGAATCGCGTGGGTGTTCATCAGAAAAAGTCTGCAACAAAAAAAAAACCAGGTGACAGAGGCGACACGACCAGAGAGATTCATTTCACGCATATATTGACTGTATATGGCGTGTTGGTGCTTGAATTAGAGAGCCGAGCAGCTTCTATCTTATGATATGCTTATTACAAATTCACAAACCCAGCTATGCGCCGGCTGTACGTTGCCTGCAGTGAAGCGTGGGAAGGTTTTTTTTTAAAAAAAAAATTCGAGAGAATCGCTTCTCCCCGCCATCAGATAAGTAAAGCTTTTTGGATAAAATCTTTTTATTTTTCCTACCTACCACTTGTAAATACAGGATGCCAACAAACCTTCAAAGGTTTTTGTTAAAAAAAAATAAAGGGTGGATTTTGATATGATGATATGTGAGGATATTCCATTAATGGACATGGAATCAAAGAGTCAGAAATACAGCAACAACTCTAGTGAGAATTGATATTGATTCTATCTTAGTGGAACTAAATGCAGGCCATGGATTTCTTTTAAAATCATATGAATATGTTAAAGTTATGCCATATATCATTTTGTGTTTGTGAGTTGTTGGAATTTTAAGCCAGATTTTCAGGTGATAAAGAACATTATGAGATGTTGGGAATGGTGACAGTGGATGTATGGAATGAAAGGGGTCACATGTATGTTGGAAATACTTAAAGGCTATGTTATGCCTACATGTGATTAACTGAAAAGTTTTGGAAGAAGAAGCCAGTGAATCTATGCTTGGAAAGGGATAAGCAATTGGAACACGAATTCGAGGATGGATTTGTCCTATGCTTTTTGGGAAATTTTGAATGTGAGTTTCCTTGTTAGGTTTGGCACCAACTCTCACAGCTAGAAGTCTCGTACTTTCCTGGCTACTCCGCACACATCATGACAACGTGTGGGTATCTTCGGCGACCCAGAGCCCGAGCATCGTACAGCACCCTCTAGGATCCTTCGCAGGTGACCTAGCACTTCACTCATAGGCCGCTTCCTTGGTCCCTCATCCACCGTACCGGAAGCTCACCATTTAAATCGAATCCAGGCTGGTCAAGACCTCAGTCGACCTTGCTACGCGAGACGTCCTCCATTGACTCTCCGTCTCAGCAGTTTTAACAATTAGGTCTTCATGACCTTAATCCACAAGACGGTCAAAATGCTTCCCCAGCATTTTGACAGCATTCTTGACATAAAACAGTCATTTACAAATAGTCACAAAATACAGTTTCTAAATCAAACTCTCGTCTTTCCACATTATCCCTCCTTAGTCCACATTACTTATTCCACATTCCATTCAATGTGTACTCATTCTCATCCATTTCCTCATATCGACGACACATTAATTCACATACACATTCACATTCACATTCACATCCATACATCCACATCTACATGCATACATCCATTTTTACATCCTCATTTATACATCCACATCCCATATCCACATTCATACATACACATCCGTATCCACATCCATACATCCACATCCACATCCACATTCACATCCATACATCCACATCTACATGCTTACCTCCATTTTCACATCCGCATTTATACATCCACATCCCATATCCACATTCATACATACACATCCATATCCACATCCATACATCCACATCCACATGCATACATCCACTATCACATCCTCATTCATACATCCATATCCACATACATACATACATCCACATCCACATTCCCATTCACATCTATACATCCACATCTACATCCACATACATACATACATCCACATCCACATTCCACATTCACATCTATACATCCACATCTACATCCACATTCACATACATCCACATCCACATTCCCATTCACATCTATACATCCACATCTACATCCACATACATACATACATCCACATCCACTTTCCACATTCACATCTATACATCCACATCTACATCCCATTCACATACATCCACATCCACATTCCCATTCACATCTATACATCCACATCTACATCCACATTCACATCTATGCATATACATCTTCATGCTGCATACATCCATTTTCACATTCATACATCCACACTCCCATCTCCACATCCACACATCCACATACATACATCCATTTCCACATTCCCATTCATATAACCCCATATGCCGTCACATCTAATCTTTTACATCACATCCATTCTCGCCCTATCACAACCCATATACATCTTATCCTATCACATACACTTCTTACCTCATCCCATACACATCTTAATTCATCTTATCACCTCCTAACTTATTTCATAAGCATCTTATCACCTCTTATCACATCTTATCACCTCTTATCACATCTTATACACCTCTTATCACATCCTATCACATCTCATATCTATTTATAGAATACAAGAGAATTCTTATATTTGATATAAGATTTCTTTACACATTTATTTATGCATAAATTCTATCTAAAGAGATTAATACTTTCGAAGTAAAAATCAATCTTTATGCATCTTCCTATGCATAAATTCATTTTAAATGAAAATGACACTTTTGAATTAAATTTTAATCTTTTATGCATTTTTCTATGCATAAATTCAATTTAGATGAGAATGACACTTTTGAATTAAAAACCAATCTTTTATGCATCTTCTTATGCATAAATTCAATTTGGTATAGGAATTACACTTTTAGAATAAAAGAATTTCTCTTATGCATCTAAGTTATGCATAAAATCCATTTATGATGAAAAATCACACTTTTAGTATAAAAAGAATATCTTTTATGCATCTAAGTTTTGCATAAAATCCATTTATGCATGAAATCCAATATGATAAAAGTAACACTTTTACAATAAAATTATCAACTTTTATACATACCTCTATGCATGAAATTCAAATATGATAAAAGTCACACTTTTATAATAAAATAATCAACTTTTATGCATACCTCTATGCATGAAATTCAATTATGATAAAAGTCACACTTTTATAATAAAATAATCATCTTTTATGCATACCTCTATGCATGAAATTCAAATATGATAAAAGTAACACTTTTATAAATAATAAAATAATCATCTTTTATGCATACCTCTATGCATGAAATTCAAATATGATAAAAGTAACACTTTTATAATAAAATTATCAACTTTTATGCATACTTCTATGCATGAAATTCAATTGTGATAAACGTAACACTTTTATAATAAAATAATCGTCTCTTATGCATACCTCTATGCATGAAATTCAATTATGCTAAAAGTAACTCTTTTATAATAAAATATTCATCTCTTATGCATACCTCTTTGCATGAATTTTAATTATGCTAAAAGTAACTCTTTTATAATAAAATATTCATCTCTTATGCATACCTCTATGCATGAAATTCAATTATGCTAAAAGTAACTCTTTTATAATAAAATATTCATCTCCTATGCATACCTCTATGCATGAAATTCAATTATGCATTAGTTGTAAGTGATTTGCTTTTAATATTTATTCACATTACTTACACAAATATTGCTTCTATTTTGGTCCAGTGCACTATGTTCAATGCTATGTGGTGTGAAGGCAAGCATTTTCGAACACAAAGAATTGATGAAAAGAGGAATACACAAGATTACGGTGTCATTAGTAGCTTTGAGGGAGCTAATGGAAAAATGGATGATTATTGTGGCACAATCCAAGACATATTTAGGCTTGACTTTCGTCGCTTCTTTGTGTATGTTTTGGATGTCAAATGGCAAATGAACGTGGTGGAAAAAGGGCCTAATGCAACGATAAAACGCCATGCAAATGGCTATGTAACTATTGACTCTACAAAGTTTTGGCAAACAAAGAAAGATAGGCTCGTATTGCCACAACAATGTGAGCAGGTATGCATTTTTTTACTAATGTGTTTCATGTAAATATATATCTAAGCTCGCGTACCCCTTGACTTTTGATATGCTAATTAATTGTTACTGTAGTGTGTGTATTTGAGTAGGTTATCTATCTGCCAATGGTGCATGACATTAAATGGTGGTATGTCATCCCTATTGCACCATGTTCCAAAGTGATGTATAATACATTCACTGATATGGAGCATATGGAGGATGTAATAAGCCGCAATGAAGATGATGTCGAACATGCCAATGAAGATGTTGTGATTGATGATCAAGAAATAAGAGATGATCATGATAATGAGGATAAGCATGACATTTCTCATGATCATGAGAATGACCCTACCATTGAGGATGATGGTGATGTTGATGAGGATGATCAGGGCATCGATACCATTATCAATGGACAGAATATTGATAGTGGAATAAATTTAATCGTAGCCTTACAAATTGATCAAATGGATATTGATGTTGATCGTTTGGCAAGGATGGATCTTATTGAAGATGAGATCGAACCCTAACCAATCCATCACTGTATCATTCTAAATTGATGACATTTCTATTGTATATGTTGTCTTTTAATTATCATCTCATGATTTATTTTTGAATATATTTCATGGTCTTGTCCACTAGATTTGCTTTTGCATCCCCAGTTCAAGGTGTCTCATCAGTCTGCATTCTGGCATTTCGTGTCTGTGATCTAGTCATGACTCTAAGTGGCACGACATCCTCATTCTCTGATGAAGGTGGCGATGAAACTGCCTCTACAAAGTTGAGTGAGACCTTTGGCTGAGAGGTGCCTTCCTCATGTGGTTTCAGCAAACAATCCTTTGGAAAGTGTTCTACACAACACCCTAGACAATATCTTTCAATTGGTGAAAACTGTGGTACTGTTGTAATGGATCGAGCTGCTTGGCTTTGGCGATGTGGACAATCCCGAGCCTAATGGGCTTCTCCGCACTCATAACAAGGGCCCATTAGTTTGGCTTCTACTTTCCTTTGCTGCCATTGACCTGAGGGGCCTGGAGTCCTAGGTTACTAGTCGCCTAGCAACATCAAAGAGTTTTGTTCCCCCGGTTGAGGCTCCAGTGCTTGGCTTGGATATGTGGGACTTTCAAAGAGATTTTCCTTGGATGAATATGATGCATATTCCTCCTCCACATAGCTTGGGTTTACCAAGTCTCTACACATATTTGAATTGTCGTAGTTAACAAACCTCACAGGAGCAGTCCCAGGAGCAGGAGGTTGAGCTCCAAGTACAGGTCATGCTTGCTCTTGTGCCATCGGTGGCTTACGTTCAAAATTAGTATACTGTTGATGCATTCGTGGAGCCACTGCACCCCTTTGCTGCTCACGCTCTTATCTCATTCTTGCAATGTGAGTACATTCCTGTGTGGTGTGGGTATAATTCCAAGCACAGCCTGGCACCACTTCTTTGTGGGTTGGTTTGTGGCTAGAGGAGAAAAGGTATTACATTCTTCGATTTTATGGTTACCCCCACATGCTCCACAAAGATGAGGACCTGTAGGTAGTACACTCCTCATTTGCTGCTGTTGTTGTGGCTGCATGGGTGGGCGATAGGTTTGTCCCAATCTCCTTAGCACTAGGTTAGCTATCTGGTCTGGATTTACTAGTGTGCCAGACCCTGAACTTTGGTCATCACCCCACTGATCTCTAGGTTGCACCTCAGGGCCAGTACCATTTTGGAACTTGAAGTTATTTGTGAAATCCATAGCATCATGGCAACACTCATTGAAATTTGTATGCTTCTTTGCGTAGAGATGTGTATGCAGTGTTGAATTTTTGAGTCCTTTTAAGAAGAGAGAAATTAATCGACTCTGGGTGGGCTTCTCATCTTCTGGGTAACGATTAATGTACTGCTTCATCGTATTTACACAGTCTCTAACACTCTCAGTCTCACCTTGCTTGAAAGAGTAGATGTTTGCTACTGTATCATGCTGAATCCCCATCAAGGAAAAAGCAGCAATGAATCTCTCTTCCAAAACTCATAAAGAAGATTTGTCTGAAGCCTCTAGTGCCTAAAACCAAGCAAGGGCCTTTCCCTCAAGGGTGAGCCCAAATCCTTCAATTTGCGTATGCTTGTCAGTCACTTGCTCAGCTCGAACTGCTTGCCTAAATGCTGCTACATGGTCATATGGATCTCCCGACCCTTCATACTTCTTTACCAGATTCTGAAGAGTTGATGGCCTTACTCATCTTGAATACTCATCATCAGGCCTACGGCCTCTCACTCTCATAGTGGTTCCTCTCTTTGGTAAGGTGGTCCATATGCATCCCAAATTGGTGTGGGTCCCCTATTACCTGCCTCACCAACCCCCTCCAAAGGTCTTGTTACCTGCATTTCAGGAGGTGCATTTATGGGAGGCCGAGTTGGCTCCCCTACCCTCAGATTGTCATAGTGAGAGAAACGTTGTTGTGGTGTGATCCGTGGTCGCACTTTTGGTGTAGGATAATATCTTGGTGCTAGAGTTGGGCTACTTTGCAGTGGTCCACTTTGATGTTGAGGGTCCCTCCCTAGTGAACTCTCGTAGGGGAGGAGCAACAGTTTCTCCAAGAAAGGCTGTCTCTCCTAGCTTAGCTGTATTAGTTGAGAACACTTCCATGAATAATGGTTGTCCTCTCCACGTGAGCTCACGGATCTCCTTCCAATCTAAGGTTCGGTATTCATTGGCCCATTTATCAACGATTCGGTTCTTGTATCCTGCAAGCTTCTTGACTACCACCACAAGTGCTAGAGGAAGATCTAGCTCTGGCAATCGCGTTGTGGCATAATATCCTTCTAAAGAGTCCTTATAGACCTCTTGAAGTGGGTCATCCTGAAAGACCTTTGTCACTGGAATTTGTCGTACAAACTCCCATTGGTTCTCAACCCCCTGATCCATTTTGCTCTTGCCTTTCCTGTCCCTTTCCAAATTTAGATCTACAAAAAGTAAATCATCTATGGATGGCTTTGAGGACTGGGCATTGGATGGTTCAGGCATGTCCGGCTCAATGAGCCAATCATCTCTAGACTCCCTTGCTCCGGAAGGCTTCGATAAGTCTAGGAGCTCACTCTTAGAGAGTCCTCCTAATTTGTCTACATTCTCTGGATGATAGGTGACTTCGTAGCGAACACCATCTCTGCCCATGTACATGTTACCCTGGTCATTGACTAGAGGTGCTCTATCAAGCTCTGAGAAAAATTCTGCAATCTTAACGAGATACCGTTGTTGTGGATCCCTAAAGATCTCAGCTCCTTGAGCATTCGTGTAGACATATTGAAGTCTCACATTGAGTGGTAACCCCATGATGTCAGCTTCAAATGGATTAAAAGATCTTGTGGGTGTCCTATTTGGGGCTAAGGGATGACTATTTGATGGCCCTAGATTGTCCATAGACAATGAGCTAGTTGTCCTGGAAAGGGTATCAGATTGGGATTCGAAAAAGGTTTCAGCAATATCTGCCAAATTTCCTACCGTTTGGGGTTCACTTTCTTGCGTAGGCACTCTAGGAGGTGCCCTAGACCCTATGGCAGTGTCTATATGACGTCCCGACTGCAAGTGCATAAGGTCAAATTTTAAGATTGGTTTTTTTAATAAATTTATTTTTTTATTTTTTATTTTTTATTTTTTCAAAAAAATCCAAAAATTTTCAAGTTGGCTCAAACTTTGCCAGAACCCATTTTGAACCCCCTCGAACACATTAGGCCAAAAAAATAGCATATTTTTCAAGATCAAAAAGTTGCCTAAAATTTACCAATTTTCCATAATGAACTCACTATGGGAAAATGGTTCCGGGACCAAAATTTCGATGATGGGTGTTTTCTAACTCCTCTCGAAAAGTTAGAAAACCTCCCAATTTTTTGCGTTAGAAAATGATTTTTTTTGGCACCCCTTTATCCGGTGCGGTGGCGGTCTTTATGGTGCGGTGTGTGGCTCTCTCCGCGCAGTGCGCTGTTCACGCACAATCGCCTTCTTTTATTATTATTTTTTTCTTTTTTTTGAAGTGCGTGCTCAAAACGTGTGCAGTGAACTCAATGCGTGTGCAGCTATGAGATTTGCAACGAATTCAATGCGTGTGACAGGGAACTCAATGAGTGTGCAGCTGTGAGATTTGCAGCAAATTCAATGCGTGTGACAGGGAACTCAATGAGTGTGCAGCTGTGAGATTTGCAGGGAATTCGAAATGCACAAATTTCAGTTTCTCTACAGGTGTGGACAGATTTCAGTTTCTCTACAAGTGCAGGTTTAACAGAGAACTAAAATGCACAAAATTAAAGATGCAGAAGACTAAGCTAAGAACAGAAAATAAAACGAACATGAAAAAAATTGAAACTGTAAAAATTAACCTCAGACAGCAAAAATTATCCTCAAACAGAATGACAAAAATGCAAATCAGGCCTCTCTCTTTCGCACACAAATTGAAATTGGCAGGTTTAGCGCCTACCTCCAATCCTTCCCGTGTGTTGAATCCTTGTCTTGACCTCAAGGGAGATGCGTAGCTAGCCAATCGCACTCAAATTGCAAGACAATAAAGAGAATTTAACAAAAGATTAGTCCTAAATAAATACCAAAATTAGTCCCAAAGCCTGCTGTCCTATCCAATGGTTTTGCAATCGATTGGAGCTTAACAAGGAGTGGTAGTGTGTGTATGCTGCTCAGCTAATGTAGGCACTCTTTCCCCGCAGAGCGGCGCCATTGAAGAGTTCTTCTCTCTACCATGCAATCTAGTGCTCATAGAGCACTACCGATCAACAAATGTGTTGAGAAACACAATGTCAATCTGAGGACTTGACCCGATTAGTGCATGAAGGCTTATCCCTTGCGGGACAGCTCACATACACGAACCACCACTTGACGATTCAACCATTCAACACCTCAATCAATCTCTCAATCCCTTAAACCCACTACACTAATCAAGAGAACAAGCAATGCATGGCAATCTCTTAATCCCATTCAAACATTGATTAAATCTTAGCTTTCCCTAATGCCAGCAAACCCATAAGCATGCATCTACTAACCCACAAGCTTAAGCAAGCATAGAATGTAACATTCACAAATCCACAAGCTCATAGAGAGAGTCTATCCATGAATAACTCATTGCCAATGAAGTGGGCAAGAGCTTGCATCAATGGAGACTACACACACACACACTACAAACATGCATACACAAGAGAAAGAAAGAAGCATTCAACTAATCAATTAATCTACTTCAATGATGCTAAAACAGATTAAGAGAAAGAAGTGGAGCTATACTCATTGGAGCTTGATGCTCATTAGAGTACAATAGAGAGAGTTAGAGAGTTGCCATAGCTTGAGAGCTCAAGAGCTTCACTCAATAGCTTATGAGAATGGCCAAAAATGTACCCTTTCTTTAGCTAACATCTCTTTTATAGAGATGTCACTAACCCTAACCCTAGGCCTCTTTCACACATGGGCAGACAACCCCATAAGTGATCCTTGCTTAATACACTTAGAACTCTCATTTAGAACCCACATTGGCCTAAAACGATTTACATTGCACTTCGGCACAAAAATATGGAAAAATTATGTGCGTCTTTATGTTCCCATGGCTACAATCCCGCTCTCTTGCATTAATTGCTTCCGGCCTCCTTCCATAATCCGTGTTCTCGTGAGTGTTCCCGTGGAACACTGTTCTCTAACAGGCCATGGTTGATCCCTACTCAAGCTAACTAACCCAACACAGACTCCACTAGAGTCACTTCTTTATTCACAACCTTACCTTCAATGGAACACTGTTCTCTAACAGGCCATGGTTGATCCCTACTCAAGCTAACTAACCCAACACAGACTCCACTAGAGTCACTTCTTTATTCACAACCTTACCTTCAATGGAAGTCCATCCAAACAACACTCATTGAACCAAAAAAAAACAAATAACTCTTCAATTCCACACCACTTGACCTTCTGTGATTTCAAGAAAATTGGTAACTCACAACACACCCTCAAAATTGGGAATTGAGCAGATGAGAAAAAAAACAACAATAGATCAACAAAAATCTCACACAAATAGCCTCAATAAAAACCAAATTTGTATTCGCAACATTATCAAGATCAATAATTAAAAATATCTATAGCAACAACTTGTAGCCTTCAGCCATCCAACACAACAGGGGAGTGTTTTGAGAAATCCTTAATCTAATCCAAGATCCAGTTGTGATGCAACCTAAGAGGGTCTAGGACACCACTTTCCACACAAAACCCTCTATCACCTCTACAATCCCTACTCTGGATAGATCTAAGTCTCCTCTAGCAGTTCCCTCATCACCTTCTTCTCAGAACAAAACCCTCTATCACCTCTACAATCCCTACTCTGGATAGATCTAAGTCTCCTCTAGCAGTTCCCTCATCACCTTCTTCTCAGAACAAAGCCAAAAAGATTCATAGTAACTTTCTAAACAAAACTAACACTCTTTCCACTCTCTTCTTCAACATACAATTGTAAGATTCCTCCCCAGCCTCTCAAAATGTCCAGCATCTTCCCCTGTAATCAATCCCCTCTTCAGAAATATAAAAGACCTTGTTTCTAACTGTTTTGACTTAGAGAGAGAATATTCTAGAGAGAGAATATTCAGATTTTGAATATTTGTAGATAGAAAAATTTCTCATCTTATTAAAATAAGTTTCCCTGAAATAGAAATTCAAAAAGAACTTTCCAATGTGCAATTGGAATTAATTGGAAATGAGTATGAAGGACCTTAGCCTAAGGGTCTAGATTTTCTGAAATTTTTGGATTATGGTCCAATTAAGGTTCCTATGGGCCAATAGCATCAATCCATGTGTAGGGAGGAGATAAATCCAATTTTGTAAAAGAAGATACCCAAAAATGAGTAAATGCTCACATAAGATGAAGAGTTGAAAATATACAAGGTTTATTAGTAAAAAACTATGAGAAATTATATTAAAAATATGAGATATTTTGGGGTATCCAAAAATGAGTAAATGCTCACACAAGATGAAGAGTTGAAAATGTACAAGGTTTATTAGTAAAAAAACTATGAGCAATATTAAAAATATAAGATATTTTGGGTATAATGATTCCATTTTGACACATATGTAAGGAAGGGGAGTTCTTTAAAGGAGGTGCATATTTCACATGCTTGAATGAGTTTTAAACTAAAAAATAATGTGATATTTTTATCTCTCCTCTCTCTTGAACCAAACCAAATTAAAATGGAACTAAACCGAATCAAAATGGAACCAAACCGAATCAAAAAGTAACCAAACTAGATCCAAATCTAGTCCAAATTCAACCAAACTGAATCTGGAAAATTCTAGAATTCAATTAGCTTTGGTTAGAGCTTCCCTCTCCTATAAATAGAACATGAGTCCTTTGAAAAAAAAAGGAAGAATTTTACTATACTAGAGTTATGTTGAAATAATGCTAGTTTCTACTATTCTCTAAAATTCTCTCCAAATTGAAGAAATTGGAGCTTCCCTCTTTCTTCAATCCCCATTGGTGGCTCCATCAACATACTTAACCAATTGATTGGTTGGGGGCCTCTACCGTGAACAAAGAATCAAGCAATTTGTAAGATAAATGGTGAATTTTGATCTTTTCTATAATTTCTCAAGGTTTCTCTCTTCTCAACCCCTCTCAAGCTTGAGAAGCTTAATTGGAATGGTTTTTAAATGCTATTGAAGTTAATTGCTGAATGGTAGTGAAGAGTTACATAATTTGATGAATGCTATTGAAGTTAATTGATTAATGATAGTTAAGAGTTACATAAATTTCCATTTACATTTAATTCAAATGGTTTTTATGTAATTTCTTTCTCTCACTCATGACCCATTCTCAATCCAAATGAAGCTTTTCATAAAGTTTATCCTTAATCCAAGATTAATCTATACTTGAGATCAAATTAATGGATTTTTTCTATGCTTTTATTTTATGTATTTCATGAATATTGATGATTCAATCCATTATGGATTAATGATCCAATTAGGGATCATTCTAATTATTTTCTTAATGATAAGCTTTATCCCTTAAAAAAATTGAGATTTATCAGTCATAGCAGCGAAGATATGGTAAAATTTTTATAAAAATTACGCATAAAATAATTTCATTCAAAGCATGAAAAGAGGACTTCCTACCATATTCTAGGAATTATCATCCTAGATTAATTGAAAGATATTCATTGTAAGCCTAGAGAAATTGATTTTTATATTATACATAATTGAAATTCATGCATAGAGGTATGCATAAGAGATGAATATTTTATTATAAAAGAGTTACTTTTAGCATAATTGAATTTCATGCATAGAGGTATGCATAAGAGATGATTATTTTATTATAAAAGTGTTACGTTTATCACAACTGAATTTCATGCATAGAAGTATGCATAAAAGTTGATTATTTTATTATAAAAGTGTTACTTTTATCATATTTGAATTTCATGCATAGAGGTATGCATAAAAGATGATTATTTTATTATAAAAGTGTTACTTTTATCATATTTGAATTTCATGCATAGAGGTATGCATAAAAGATGATTATTTTATTATAAAAGTGTGACTTTTAACATAATTGAATTTCATGCATAGAGGTATGCATAAGAGATGAATATTTTATTATAAAAGAGTTACTTTTATCATAATTCCCTCATGCTACCCATTATTCTCTCCCAATAGATTCTTCTAACCTTTTCACAGGTTCTTTCACAATTACATCTTCTCTTTTACAGCCTCTATCCAAGAGCTTGTTCCCACACACACCCTATTCACTTGTATATTTCAACAGCTTCCTCATCAACAAGCTGCAAATACTTAGAAAGATAGTACATGCACTCATGATGCAACCATCCCTCTTTCATATATCCTTCGGGCCTTGCCCTCTGATGCACAAAACCCTTCAAGACTCCCATGAGATTAAAACATCCATTGTGTGCTTATAACTCTAGCAAGCTCCACCTCCTTAATAAGGTGGATAAGCACATGGACTTGGATGTCAAAAAAGAACATAGGAAACTCTTTTTCCATCGATGAGCATAGGATCTCTATGCACTCTAGCTTTTTTTGTGGAATCTTCCGAGTGTCTATTTCCTTTGATGTGATCCACTTGGAAAGTGATAAAACACCAATCGATAAACTGACTTCAATTGCAAAGAAGAATCCTAGACACATTTTTGAAGGCGATGTACCTTCCAAGCAACCCCAAATGATATATGATATCTCAAATGCCCTCGGTTAAGCATCCATCAATTACAAGTGGCAAGATATGTTACAAATAGTTCACCTTTGTTGATGTTAGTATCAATACAAATTAACAATTGTCAAGAATAAGATAGAGCCATGGCCTACCTTTAGAAATTATGTTAGTCATGTGTCTTTAATCCAAAAACACTCTTATTGTCGAGTAAACATGTTTTTTATTGATTCACCATAGCTTATAGGTGTATGGATCGATCTCATCCTATCATTAATCGTGCTCATCCTATCATTAATCGTGCTCATCTCGTCCAGTACCCATGGTGTGTGACGATAAGTCGTCTTTCTTGTTTGATGACTTACTCTAGGCCATAAAGATGGTTTATAGTGTTGTTCCTTCAAATCTACCTTCACAGCCTCTATAGCTTTGATACCCACAAGATGTTTCCAAAGTGAGCATCCAACATTTTTTAAAATAACACCATATTAGAGAATTTGGAAAAATCCCAATTCCCATTTGCGAGATTGTAAAAAGGGGACCATGGTGAATATTTTAAAGCTTTTGCCAAAACCCCCTCATGTGACATGTTATTAGAAAGAACTTAAAGAGTAGGTTCTAAATCCACATTCTCCGACAACTATCAAGTTTGTATTCTTACGAAACACCAAAAAGTAAAATGAAAAGATAATTTCCAAAGTCTTGGGATTTTTCCAAATTCTCCAATGCAGTATTAAATATGCATGGGGTCAATAATATTTGTGATTTTCAATTATTTCCAATATTCCAAACTATACCATATTCAAAACTCAAGTGTCATCAATTTTTTCCATCTGACTTTGTGAGACAATCCTCGTCTTCCTCGTCGCTGGATCTATAATAGGTCCAATTGTCCATTTTCTATACCAATCCATAGGAGTCATTTGTCTAGGGACCTCTTCACTCTCAATCCTTTTATTGAAATGTCTTGCGAGTACTTTTGATCACAATATGTGTCCTTCCGAGAGAAATCTTCTATGTCGGAGATATATATATTCTCGTTGAGATTCTTGCTATATTTTGATTGTAGGAAATCACCACATGGTGAACATGCCTCTTGTAACCCTTTGTTGATAGACCTACTAACAATCGAAGTCTTAGTGCAATTGTTATTACACGTCACTTCAAGTCCAAACAAAGTAATTGCAATTATATACTTGAAGAATAATCATAGGCAAGATAGTCATGAGTAGCCTAGGCTAGAATGTCACGAACCTCAAAGCCTTGTTCACCTCTAGTAGGCTTGGACATGTTAAGAGCTTTTATCCCTTTCCAAAGTTGTTCTAGATCTTTTGATGAGTGTGGTGCAAGCTACATGTTGATGTCTTTGACTTGTCGTTTTCTTGCATTGAAGTGTTGTAATGAGTTAGATTTTTCAAGAAGTATAAACATATCCGGTGGATACAATTTCAGACCATGTTGCTTGTGCATGTACCTAGAATTAGTAAACTCAATATTATATTCTCATTCTTTATGGACATGAATGGTGGTAGGTTGTAATTGATCAGCACCACCGGCCAAGTTCACCACCACTTACGTGATCTATACAAAAATGGATTGATTCCATCGAGACCAACACCAAGTTTTAAGTGGTGAGGTTCTTGACTAAATTTTGGCTATGTTCTATCAATGTTCTTGTAGGCTTCATAGAGTTAGACGGAAAGCGTAGGATCCCATTTTTGCTCACATTATTTGTCGTCCAATCCATAAGCTTTAATAACTTTGGGCTCTAAAATTAGTACTCTATTCGTGAGATAATAGAAAATTTCTTAGATCCTTATATGAGGATTAAGTGTTGCTCCCTCCTTAAAACGTGAAGCACCACATTTGGGACAAAGAATGGATTTTTTATGCTCTCCTTGATATAAAATGCAATCATTGATGCATGCATAGATCATTTCGTAGTCAAGTCCAAGACTCTTCTCTTATCATCTTCCGTGCCTCGTTCCTTATTTTTGGGATGGCATCATTAGGCGGTACAATCTTACTAGAAAGTAATCTGACAACAACAACAGTTTACTAGTAAAATAAACATACCCTATCACTTAGCATCCATGTATTATTGTATATGATCCACTTACGCTAGTAATGTCATTAGTAATGTCGAAACTGATACATTGCTTCAGGAGTAGCAAGCTTGGAGATTCAAGATGAGGAAGGTCATAGATAATCTCATCATCAAAGAACCCTCATATATCTTTGTGAGTGCTTCTTCTTGAAGATATTTTTCATGAGTATCACTGTTATCTATGTTACTCTAAAACCAATCATCAAGAAATCCTATCATATCATCACATCATGCTCCACATTGTCAGGTTGCTTTGTTTAACATGTGTATTGCTCTCTCAACCTTTGAAAAGTACTAAGATCTTGTGCTCTAAGAATCCACATACACTCTACTGACAATCGAGAGTGACCTTGATAATATAAGGGCACATCCTCTGCAATTTCATATTTTGGAACCTGTGATCCAATACAAATTAGACAATCATAAAGATAAAATAATTCATAATAAGACAAGTGACAACAAAGAACAAGTAAACATATTTGCAAAGTCTCATAAAATTAAATTTTGACATCGTATGGACATGTTGTTTCAAATATACTCAAATTAATAGGACCTTTGGTGCCACAAGATATAATAAGTGAAAAATATAAGTATACTAGTAGAATGTCATGGATTGAAGCCCGTTACACAACAAGACATGTGCACTAAAAATGCTATAAATACATCTAATCTCTATGTGGAGCTGAGAGTCACCTATGCCAACCATAATTCACTAGAAAATACTCACCAGTATGCAACAATCTAATAGCATTGACTACAATATATCTAGGTACATCTCTAATCATGTGCACTAGCTCATGACAAATGTTACACTCCACAAAAATACAATTAGTTATTTCATTCCTCCCTCTCATACTGTTGATAATATATTTTCTTGAGTGTAAGGTCGGCCATCAATATACAATCTATGTAATTCATTATGGTTAATTCCTCTTGCAATGAGAGAGACAACATTAGCACATAGCCCATATGTGGTCATACTCTTGATGTAGTGAGCAAGCGGATGCCATAGACCCCATGAATAGATATCCTTACCACCATTTTTTTTTGCTTCTTCGGGTATGGCCTGGCTACAATGCACTTTCCTTTTACACATACATAAGAGTAGCAAAACGCATGGTACACATGCTTGCAAGGTAATATAAATAGACCAACAACAGATTGGTCCGCCGCTCCAAACCCGAGGCCACACCCTGGGCAACTTTCCATCACAATCAACATATTATCGTAATGCTACAGAAGAATCTTTGGCAGTTGTGGAATGATCATCGTGCTAGAGTTCTCTAACTTGACACCCATCATGAAAGTTGTACTAGCACCTGATTTCTCCACAGCCTCATTATTGTGTAAACATAGAAAAAGAGGCAATGAACATGGCATGGACTTTCTTCATATATAGAAAACAAATATACATACCTTTGCTTTTTCTAGAGCTTCTCTAGTGACACAAAGTTTATCTTGAAGCTACTGCTTTGCTTGTTCTTGTGCATCAGGGGGCATGTTATTTGATGGACGTATCATGGTGTGGTATTCAATTACACCTTCAATGTGATGCAAGCTACACTTTGCCTCCTCTACCCTTTTTGTTGTTGTACTACGAAGAGCCAACAATGCAGCTTCTTTGCTGCACTCGATATTCAGTAAAATGTCATCCACCAATGTCTGCACCTAACCTGAGACCTCCACCTTTGCCTCATACAGGCTACCCTGTGCAAACGGAGTGCATGTGTCCTGAGATAGTGTTACATCACAGCTCATAGATGACATTGATTGTACACTTTTGCCTTGCACATCCACTATTTTTTTTTTGTGTAATTACCATCGACACTTATCTTCTTAACAACCTGCTCATACGGCCCACTTCAGAGGACCGTGTAGAGCCAGTACACGTAGCCTCATGTGAATTAAAGGCCCACAAAATAGTTTGAGGGTGTAGTTTGGTAAACCTATTTATATAATGTATACAAGGGTAGGTAGTGCTCCTGCTTTGCCATTCGCAACAACATCACCTTCTTGTCTTTCTCCAAGAGCTCTGAAAACACTCTTAGCGAATTCTTTGGTGGCACCTCATTGGGAGTTAGATGCCTTGCATCCTCCCCCTCAAGATTGAGACCATACACTTTGAAAAAATCCTCTGAAGTCCTATAAAAGTTTTTCAATGGCTCTGTCTCTAACCTCGGGTGGCAAAACTTGGTGGTGCCTGCTTTTGGCATGCAGAAACATTAGTTAGATAAGCAAACACACTCTCTTTGTCTCATATATTGAACTCAAAACCACCAACATCTATGGAGCTCGATTAGCAAGTTGATGAGAGTGATGAGAGAGAGAGAGAGAGAGAGAGATAGGGGCCACATTTGTGTCTTCTCCCGCTGCTGCCCTTCGAGTTATCCATGGCCAATCCATGGCCAAAGATGCATACGTGTTCTCAAGCCACCAGCCGCCGCTATAAGTGGGGGAGAGGAAGAGAGAAGAGATATGCTGACTTTGAGTTTTTTGAATGAGACAGTGCACATAGAGAATGCATTAAAAAAAATAATTGCCCCATCACTTTCAGTTATCCCCCCACTATCTTTTCAGTTATGTACATTTTCTTTTCGTAGTTTTCAAAATATTTTCATTTTTTTTCCAATTCAAAGTTCATTTCCAAGTTGCAAACCACAACCCAAAAACCGCTATTTCTACTGGTCCAAAGTGTACCACCTTACCATTCATCCACCCCTTGTATTTGCATTTCGATGCCAAGTCATTAAAGATGCAATGCATTTGCATCTAAACATTGTTTGAATATGTGGAATGATGGGGAAGTGTTGTAAGACTTTAGCAAGGACCCTTTGTCCTTGGAATCTTGCCACACTGTGGACACTCGTGAAGAGTGGCTTACTCATGCCAAAAGAGAATACAATTAATCAGACAAGCATGGTGTGTGCTCGGGGGGGTCACTCACAAAAAAATGTAAATATCACGTGCGTTCAACAGAAGCATATTTTTAATTTATGAAACTTACAGAAATATATTTACATAAGGGTATGATTTAAATTTTTTTCAAAAAAAATTTACAGATTCATAAAGAAAAGGGGATATTATATGGATAAAAAAATTCACAGATAAAGGATTTAAAATATAGGCCTTGAACACACGCGATAGGGGTATTCTACATATAGTGACCCCCCCCGAGGGTGTGTGTTATAGTCCATCCCTATGGAGTGTAACATTTCTTTTTCTTGTGCACGATCTGAAGGCATCTCATTGTCTTCTGGTAGAATTTGATCCTTCAATAACCTATTACATAAATAGAGTGAATAGTAAAGGAGAAAGACAAGACATTCATGCAAGCATGTGAAGCATAGAGAGGGGAAGGGACACATACAATTTTGAAATGCTTGTATCAGACCACCCATATATTGATTGCAAGTTTAATATGGAGAGGCAAGTGCGAAGAACTAAAACATGTGCTCCAGGGTAAAGTGGTAGACGGGAAAGATTATGTATCTCTTTCTCCTCTTGAGAAGCATGCTCCACACGTCGTCTGATGTCTTCTACGTCTTGGAACATTGCATGCTCTAAATCATGATCATCTACTCTGTGGCTACTCTGTGGCTTGTGTCATACAGGGCATCTATCATGTCAGCCATATCATGTTCTAGAACTTGATCCGATTCTATAAACACTTGCTCGTGTTCCAATCCCATCAAGGTTGCCTCTTGGGGGGGTCACTTAGCAAAATTGCCTATATCACATGCGTTCATGGCCTATTTTATAAATCCCTATGTAACCTACACGGGCCATTTTTTAACCCTTTCTGTAACTTTTGATAAAATATATAATTCCCTTTCTGTCAATAATTTTTTTTTTATAGAATAATTTTAAAATCCCTTGTGTAAGAGATATGTAATTCATTTTAAGTCACTCTAGAAGTATTGGGGGGTTTTGAAAGTGACAAATGCAACTGTTTTGAACTATGAAAGTTGCTTCTAATGTCCACGAATGAGAGTACAACCCACAGTATCTAGCTCCATGATACCAAATTGCATAGCAAGAGAGTAGCTCTATGCATATCAATAGATCAACTAACCATGAGTTGTTTAGAACCACAAGTCAAATCCCATGACCTGTCTTGCAAAAACTCTCAATGCATATTCTCAATCAACTAGCTCAATCTAGAGCTCTCCCAGTGGATCCAAAAGTATCCACCAAGTACTTTCCCAATGTCCAAAACAAAAGCTCAAGCAAGCTCTAGGCAAAACAAATGCTAAGAGTAAACAATGCATAAGCATAAACTACTATTACTCTTATGCATTGTTTATGCTTGGCAAACAATGCCAAGCATAAACAATGCATAAGCTCAAGACAAAAACTTTTGACTATAGCTCCAATTGAAGTCTCAAAACTCCAAAAGATTACTCAATCCATGGAGCATACCATAACATACATGACCAACACGATCCTCAAAGCATTTGAATCCAAAATGTTACATACAGATGACCAAAGAAGTATCACTCCTAATCAATAAGCACAGCTTGCCAAACATTTAGGAGTCATCAAGGGCCATAAGCATTTACAATACATAGCCCCAATGTCCACTACTCAATGAGACCATGCAAGTCCCATATAAGATGCAACCAAAAATACATTCACAATGCTCCAACACTCAGCATCAACACCTGCTCAAACACTAAGTATCAACACTGCTCAAACACTGGTCCAAGACAACAATGACTTGAGATTTCCAAGCTGAGATTATACCAATCTCCCACTCCAACATCAACCATTTACTACTAACAAATCATAGTGATTACAGAGCACATTGCGTCAACATGCATCAAACATAAATTGTGGACAACAAATTGGTTGAGAAACCATGATGTTCATGACCTGTAAATGGCTGAAAATTATCAAATGTACACTTTCATTCCAACTTCTCAAGACCAACACTAATGGCCACATAAAAATGACCCCAGCCCATGTCCAAATGCAGCCCAAAAGTGACTTGAATGGCAACCACAAGCTAGAGATGAAATGACCCAGCTGTTGCCTTCGTAAAATGTGTCAGAAAGTGTGGGGCTGATTTGCTGCTCATTGCTGGCTGCAATGTCCCACATCAAGGCATGAAAATCCTTGGCCAGAAAGTGTGGGGCTGATTTGTTGCTCATTGCTGGCTGCAATGTCCCACATCAAGGCATGAAAATCCTTGGCCACTAAAAAGCCCTTGTGCAAACTCAAAGCCTCTGATCAAGTATAGGGAGAGATCTCGAGACAAACAACTCATAAGCTTTCGAGATGCAAACAAAAGTGACTCCGTTAGCCTCATGCTAAATCCATTGAAACAACCACAATACTTTCTTAAATATTATCTGAAACATCCACTTGCAGCATGGTTATAACAAAATTACCATGTTGATACATCTTGCTCAAATCCTTGCTCAAATCATACATATGGGACCTATACATCTCATACACTCTAGAATTATTTTTGCAAAAAATAAGATAGAATCTTGTGGACACATCTAGCAAAACTAATACATCTAATAGCTATACATTTTGTATAATCTGTACCGATTTTTATAGATGTACAAAAAGATAAATACACATTGTCGATGGTCACCTTCTCAAAATCTGAAGATTTCATTCCCCAATTCAAATTCCTGCATGAGACAAAGAAGATGTTGAGTCAATGAGATTCTCATATTTTGAATTATTTTTCAAACTCATACAAAGTATGTCTCATCAAACAAAGAAAAAAAAAAACAAATGCATCCTTTCTGCGTACCTAGTGATCCCTCACAAAATCATTAAAGACCTTCCAATCATTCTCATCAAGTTCATACTTGTTGCTGCCACAATCATATGTAAGGTTTGCGAGAGCGATGACGCTATCAATGCTTATCATATCAAGGTCGGTTAGGTCATACATAAAGCACCTAGTTCCTTTTGCTTTTTGATACCAACCAAGTTGAACCTCCACCCCTGACGGCCTATCTGAAAGGTTAAATCCTCGCTTATATTCCACACATGCACCACTAACCATTCTTCTCATCTTTTGAACTCGTCCCAGATACCATACACTTTTGGCTTTCTTCTTGCCTCTCCTGAAGAGCTTGGCTTACATGACCTTGTGATCTTCCCTTGTACTATTTGTTCATGAAAGAACATAGCACAATCTGAACCAATGCCAAATAAATTCTCGTTTGTCTCCATATACTTTTTTTCTTCTTTGGCATAGTACACACCTTGTCGGACCCTGGTAAGTCTATCCTTTGACAAAGTTGGATTGCCATTGAGCTGGCTGACCAATGTAGACTTGAAGAGAAACTTATTGTCTTCAACTTCAACAACCGGGTTCACCTCTTCTTTCTCATCCAAAATGGAATCTACTACATGCCTTATTTCACTTGTAGAAGCATCCTCATCTGAATCTAATGCATGGACCACCTCAGTAGGATATTCCTCATCTGTATCAGAGTCTTGTAGATTTGAATTTGCATATGTGTGAAACACTCTAATGGACCAAGGCTGCACCCACCATTTCTTGTGCTCTTTACCTTTTGGTCTCATGTGTAAGCGTTCACATAATTCTTTGGCACTTTGCAATCCTTTTTGCAAGGTAGAAATGACCTTCTCATCAGTTGAAACACAATCATAGTCACCTAAATTGGCTTCTTGCAAGTCCTCGTTAAGATTTAACTCTCTCCATATATGTTCCTGCTTCTTGTCAACTCTTATGAATGCCACACCATCCTCCTTGCATTCAAAATGGGCAAGCCTATTCAAAATGCCTATGCTGTGAAGCATGTCCATCAAGTCATAAGTACGCTCTTGCCCAACCATACTTCCGACTTTGCTGAAGAAGATTTCAGCCGCATCTGTGCCGGTGAGATATAGAGGGCACTTCAAGCTTGGGTGAAAGTCTCTGAAATACTTTATTAGCAACACCACAAAATGGCAAGAGATTTGCACATCCAAGAATGTCTCCTTGCTAATGAAGTGTGCTGATAGTGTATATGTTGGATGTTGTAATATCCAAGATCTCCAAATCTGAAAGAAAAAAGTCACTTTGGCTGCTAAATGAACTCTCCCTATGAAGCTCAAGTGTGGAGACAAGAAAATGTCAATATAGTCTCCACAAATTTCAAGGTAGGCTTGTGTCCCTACCATACTCCGCTCTTTTCTGTGCTGCCCATTGTTTGCCAACTCTCCCAAACACCATTGCACTTGTCTGCTACATATCCTTTGAGCTGCTGCCCAATTTTGACGATCATCTCGCCTCATATCGCCTTCCCTGAGCATATGCTTGTCAACAACAAAGGAATCATATACAATGGTAACATGGTTCAAGGTAACCCATACATCACCAAGAGCCAACTGACGCTTTGGTTTATCAAGAACATTGACGAGCTTCTTTCCATTGTGTACAAAGTCCTGATCATGCATACCTAAAACATCTCCGTTTGACAATTTGGCGGAAAGAGGCCATCCATCCCATCCAATCTTGAATCTAGTAGCATGTTTATCAACATAATCAGCCAGCATCAACATTCTTCGGCGACTATCTCCATGCGTGTCCAATAATCGGACCTACTTTAGACTTGAGCTTCTCATCCCATAAGCTCAAAATCTCAGCCCATTGTCTTCGAACAAAACATGCATCAAATCGATTACAAGTGCAATGAGCAACCAAAACTAAGCGTGGAAGTGCTTCATGAAGTGGGTTTGCCACAAAAACTCTTGCATAACCACCAATCACATGATTCTCAAATGCTTTAACAATTATGTCATAGCCTGTTTTTCCCGCTCCAACTTTGATTAAGCTTGACGTTCCACACTCATGGCTCTCCACCTTGTATCCATCAAATCCAACAAGCGTGTCATCTTTTGGGTTCCACCTACAATATTAAGATTGAAAACATAAAATATGTAAGAGCCACTACGATTCAACATGTCTCATCAGAACTACTTTTGCATTATACTATGTTTACCTTATCCGTTTCTTTATGGCGGTCTCATCCTCCACCAAGATGAAAGGAATTTGTGATTTGATTCCATGTTTCTTTCTTGTTTTGATATATTTCAGCAATGGCATCAAAGATATAGCCATGTATGCCCGGTAAAAATTGTGTGGCAAGTCTTTGGCCTCTTTTTGTCGTTGAGAGTGAAGGGCCATTGAGGTTGGCAGCAAGAAAATCATTGCAACCTTGGTCCACCCCACATCCTTGCAACCTCAAACAAAGCCTTAGTATTTGCACTATATCTCTTGCCTGCCTTTGGCCTCGACATGTTTGTAGCCACATCCTGTAAGAAGTCCCATAGAGCAGGTTTTCCACCAAACTTACCTAGTCTATGGGCTTCTACTATATTGTTACAAAACCTCTTTACATCCTTGCTGTTTAGGGACTCCATGCTTGCTTCCCTTAAAGTTCGTAGTCGCACCGAAAGGACAGCAATATGAGCCTTTGCTGACCATAGTTTGAGGGTGAGATCTCTTGCATGCTTCTTAGCAATGAAAGTTGTTTGCCGAAGCTCTTGTTTAGTGAGAAAGTCTAATCTTCTTCCGCAATCCGTTCCTCTAGTGCCTCTCTTCTTCTCCGCTGTCTTCTCCCTATATAATCTCATTCTAAAATCATGAAGCTTAGGTATACCCTTGCAATTGTTGCATGAGAAAGCTTCAAATGGCTGCCCATTATTGGAAACACGTGGACAACTAATATGATGAAAGCAACCATCTATGTGAAAGGTTGAAGTTCCATCATTTAGGATAGCCTTTGTGAAAGGCTATGCAAACCAAAGCTTCCCACCACACTGATCATCTAGCAAAGGTTTCACACTAATATTCTTGTTGTTCACTTTGATTTCGTGAATCCATAAACCCCAACATAAAAAATTTAAACCTATTGAAAATTTCCCACTTTCTTCATTGTTAGAGTGAAGGAGAATCACCATGAGCTGATCTTTCGAACTTTGTAGAAACCACAAACTTGCTGAGAGATGTTTGCATTGGATCATGCTCCGTCCCCTTTCGCGAGAGAGATTAGCTTCCGGCCATGGAAGCTTGAGAAGCTCTGTGTTGAGCTTGTGGAGAGCCTTGAGAGAGTGTAAATCTGTAGTAGATCTTGGAGTTTATCTTTCTGCCTTCCCTGTGGAGTAGAAGCAGGCGCTCTGTGTATAGAGCTGCTGCTTACAGATCTGTGAGTAGATCAGTTGATTCAGGAGAAAATCAAGAGTTTTCTCTCTCTTCTGTGTGTGGATCTTCGTGCTGTGCAATTCACAAGTGTACAGGTTTTACAGATCTGGTGGTGTGCTTCCTGGCATCGTAGGGCTGGTACAGGTGTGCGTCTTACTGTTGTGCTCTGTGGAGCGTAGGTTTGGGTTGTGCAGGACTCCATGTGTGTATGCAAGTACAGGACAGCAGTGTCCTGTTGAGAGGCTCTTTACTTGGCTGTGTGGCCAAGGTGTTGTCCACAAATCAGGTACTGTGTGGGCAAATCGCGAGCAGCATCTATGCCAGGCAGCAACAAATTGACCAGCCACAATAAGGTCAGTGTTGGCAGATGCGGTGAGTAGTGTGTCCCTATTGTGCTACCATGAAGTCCAAGCATCAGTTTCCGTCAACGCAGGAAAGCTGCCAAGTGTTGGAAGATTGATGCGCAGGGTCTCAATAGGCGATCAACAGGGCAGAAGCATAGGGACTTGTGTTGCCGTGTGTGGGTCTGATTCGCCACCCTACATAAGCGTCAAAAATTTCGGTGTCCTGTGTGTGTACAGGGTAGAGTCGCGAGGTGTGTTGAAAGCAGGCAAAAGATGTTGCAGGGCCTGAGGCGATTGGACCGGTTTGATATCTTCAGCCTTGGCAAGACACGTAGGGAGGTCAGTGCAGTATTGGGCAAGAGCCATGTGGGCATTGTTGTTGGCAGGCAGGCAGAGCACTGTTAGGTGCAGTTTTTTGGCTGTGACAAAGTATGGGTAGGTCAACAGTTGCTGAACAGGCTCGGCAGAGCTAGCAACCTAGGACCTTTGTGTGTGTATGGCGAGATTCGGGCAATAGCTTCTTTGCAACGTGTGCAGGTGTGACCGGGATCTGTAACTAGTGAAAGGTGCTTGCACTTTGTATGCTGTGAGCTTCGACATCTTGTACAAAAGGTGTGAATCAAGCCAGTGACCATAAGGTCTTGTGTATAAGGTAGGTCATTTGCAAAATATGATGCTGGTTTTGCATCATTGAATGCCCTCTTGATAGAGGTGTTTGATCCTCATCTGATGCCCTTGTTTGGATACTTGCTTGGATGCCCGGTTTATGCTCATTGTAGAGGTACTTGATCCTCTTGTACACCCTTGTCAGATAATCGTATGCCCAGTGTATGCCAGTTGTGTTGAAGACTCATATAGCTCTTGTTGCGTGAGCTACGTTTACGAGTTGCTCGAAAAGGTCTCTGGGTACCGAGTGCGGTGTGGACATCCACATGTGCTTGTGAGATGTCATTGATGCCCGTGCTTGGATGCCCGTTTTGAGACCTTGTACCGATTCATTTATGCTCCTCGTGTACGTCGAGTGTGAGCGGCAGTTGATGCCTCATGTATGCACTTTGGAGCTGATTTGAGTCCATAAGTTTATGCCCGTTTGAAGCATTGTGTGTGCTTGTGTGAGCACTTGTATGCTTCTTGGAGATGCCATATTGATTAGATGGATGCTCAGTTAATCTTTGGTTAGTGGTTGAGAGATTCCGGTTGAATCCGTGCTTGTGTGTTTGATGCTTAGTTGCTAGCGTGTAACTGAGCATCTTGCAGTGTTGGATTGCGTATTATGCATCCAGTTTCTCTCAGACTTGGACGATCTTGTTCGAGTGGGAGAATTTTTGACAGCCACACTCCTCTCAGATAGGAGAGTATTTTGTACTGTACCTTCGAGCAGTGTTGCAGTTTGCCATTGCTACAGTGCCTTGAGGATTTGGCACTTGGTTTTCAGCTTGTTGGATCATCTTGTGGACAGTCATGGCTTCGGAGAGTGCCCACCATGATGCAGTCAGTGTAGATGGTATAGCTGAGAGTAGAGGTACATGTATGGCTGTTGTTGAGACACATCGTGTGAGAGGTAGTCGGACTCGATCTCGTAGAGACATGGTCTGTTGGCATTGTGGCAGACGTGGCCACATCAGACAGGGATGCTTCCGTCGTATGAGATAGCAGAAGAAGCGACAGCTTCTTGATTCACGGATGGCAGATGTTTCTAGCAGAGAGGTTGTACGGGATACCTCTTGTGCAGTCACTACAAGTCCTTGCATATTGTCTCAGAGATTTTTGTTGGATATGGATGCCTTGTGCCATGTTGTCCCACATAGGGATTGGTTTAGCTTCAGCTGCTGGGAGACATGGGTGTGCTAAGATGGACAGGCTTGGATAGTGATGTTGCAGGTGTTGGAGATATACACCTCGTATTTGCCACTGGTGGTTGTTTGCTGCTGCGCAACGTGAGACATGTGCCGAGTATGACACAGTGCTTAGTGTCTGTGGCACAGTTACGAGACGAGGGGTATGCTTTTACGCATACAGAGCATGCCTGGAAGCTACATAGGGCTTCGCTTGTGATAGCGAGAGGTGCCATGTCAGGCACAAAGTTCCCTTTGTACTTCATGTACTCTCGTGATGGTAGAGTCTGTGTGACTATCCCGAATACAGATCACCCATAGAGTATATAGCTTTCCCTGCAAATGCTTCTGCAAACTCATCCACAATTGGACCTGCTCCCACATTCCTGATTGTGACTTTGTTTACAGGTTGCATGTCTTGAATAAAGCGCAATGTCCCATTTTTCTTTGGTACAGTAAACCATCTGTTGGAATATGGGGCACATGAAGGCTCTAAGATTCCCATCCTGATCTTTTCCTTTAGTAATTCCATCAACTTTGGCAAGAGAGCCTTTGGTACTGGAATTGGCCGCCGCAGGTTCCAGGGCACATGTGGAACAGTAAAGATCACCATTGGTGCTGTTACACTTGGATCAACACAGCCTCTCTCATGCGGCTGAAAGGCAAAAGCTTTCCCATGTTTTACAAGCATCTCCTCAAAGCATTCCCTTTCAACTGGCAACAGAAAATCCTTCTCACCAATCTTCAGCTCTTTCAGAATTTCTTGAGTAAATTTATGCCCAATTTTCTTCGGATCTCTAAGATTTGGCTGCATAGAAGCTTCATCTATCTTCTCCTTGCTTCTCGGTGGCAAGGGCAAGGCAACTGGTTTCACCTTCTTTGCAACCGTTTTGTACTTTGTATCAACATGAGCATCCATCTCACAATTCATGTTTTTACATTCCACCCCCTCAAATTCCTGGATTATATCATACATCTCCACAGATGACACCTTTATCATTTCATTTCCACCCTGTAAGCATGCTCTTCCCATATCAAAAAGCACATCCATAGTATCAATAAATGACACCTCATCAAGCACCCCTGAAATAAACTCATTCTTTCCCAAAAGACCACACTGCTCAAAACCTTTTTGTTCATTTTGTATATGTTTTTGCATGCTACGCTTCAAATCCTTGCTTTTTTCAAAAACCAGTGATCCATAGCTGGAGAATCCTTGAAAATTTGCTGAAAAACTATTTACATTGATTGAGTCCTGCGAGAACTCATTTCCCCTTGTACCATTGGAATCCCGCTTTACAATGGCACCTGGCCAAAATCCCTCATCTCTCTGTAATTCATAAACTCTCTGTTTATCTTTGGGAGTGACTGTGCCCGAAGAGACTCACGATTCCTTTCATGATTAATGCAAACTGTCAAAAACTGAACAGCTTTTTTGCCATCTTTACTCCTTATTCTTGCATATGCTGAACCATCATCCAAAACCTTTGTTTCCATCCTTACAGCTGTAATGTAGGGTTGCCCAAGAATGAGGGGATATGATGACATCTCCTGAACAAAGAAATTCTGATCATCCTTCACATCTCCTATAGTTACCCTTACATTTGGACATGCTGCATAAAGCTCACCAGATGAATTATTAGCTGCTTTAATCATCCACCCATGATCCACATCCATTGGTCACTTACATTTGTTGTAGAGATTTTTAGCCATAAGATTTATTTCAGACCCATGATCAATTAGAGCGACATATGGCTCTAATTGTTGTAGAGATTTTTAGCCATAAGATTTATTTCAGACCCATGATCAATTAGAGCGACATATGGCTCTTCCAAATCACCTATCTTCACAAGGGTTTCAGTGGTTGCTCTTGCCCAATGGCTCCTGGAGTAATGACTCTTTGTAAGAACTTCTTTTTCATCATCCTCTTCCACAAAGCGCACTTGTCGTGCCCCATCAGCAGAGTGATTACATTCCACCACATTTTCTCTCTCTTCCTTTTTCTGTACCTGTACTCCATGAGTCTTGGAAGTGCTTGCCTCCCCTTGTGATGGAATAGATTCAATTATGGACTGCCTTTTTCTTCGTATAATATCAATTATCTCATCATGAAATTCTTTCTTTGCAATTCCCAAGACTTCCCCTAGTGTGAATTCCACCCTGCTGTTTAGAATCCTTTCTTCAAGTACCTTTTTGAGATCTGTTGCAACTTCAATATCAGATTGAAGCTTGTAGAGTGGACTTTTCCCTTTACCTTTCTCCTTCATTTTTGCTGGCACTTCTTCCATTGAAACATCCTGTGGAGGTCTGCTATGCTGTGGAGGCATATGTGATGGCCCAGGATCCTTCTTTTCACTTCCACGTGTAACTCTTTTTGATGGCCCTCCTTCCTCATTTTCCCTTTTACGCTTCTCCTCTACCTGTGCCTCATTATTTTGGCATTTGGCAATATAGGCATGAATAGATAAAGAATCCACAGGCTCCTCCCAGCCAGTCTCAAGACGTATACAATCACCTGCCTCATGCAAAGCTTGCTTTGACACTTTCTTTGACGCAATTAATTCCATTGTTGATGGCCAAAAATCCTCATTCTCATAATCCTCATCATTCTCAAATCCCTGCTTTAATTGACCAACCTTTAATCCATAGGTTGCTGCCTCAACCATAGAAATGGCATGACTAGCAGCCATATCCTCTACCAGCTTTTTCATCCCTCCCTTCCCAAAGTTTGTACTCAATGGAAGACCAGTCTCTGTAAGATGGATTTTCCCATCTTTGAAAAACACAAGTTGATTTTTAAGAGCTTCTTTATAGCTAGTACAATCCTTCTTTGCATGCTCTGGATCATCACACCATATGCATCTATATGTAAACCCTTCTTTGCTTTGAGGCCTTTGCATAGAAGCCTGCCCCAATGGTAGACCCTTTTCTTCAATCCTGGACATCTTCAATTTTAAGTCACGCATACCCTTGATAAGCTCATCCATCGGCCCATCTATCTTAGGAATTGTAGCACAGCTGGTTTGGATAAATTCTCAGGGGTAACAGCAGTTATTGGGGTTGCAGAGCCCATCACCATTTTATCCCTCCTCCGCTGCCGCTTTGCTAACATAGTGACTGCATCCTCAACATCATTCCAATCACTCTTTAATCCCTGCTCTGTATTCTTATCCTCAAGGAGGATTTCCAATTTCTCCTGGAGATCTTTCCCAGCTGCTTGCAAGAAGAGCTCTGTTTTTTCTCTATCCAAAGTTGCACGCTCTATCCTTGACAACTGGGCATAACGCTTCTCAAACTCTCTTAGCAATTCTGTGGCAGAAATTCCCATTTTAGATTTTATGACCCATTCCAAGAAAGTTCGTTTGGTCACTCGCTCAGAATCCTCCATGAAATATTCATCCTTTAAAGCAAGCTTGAACTCTTCCCAATTTCTGCCACCCTGTGCTGTCTGCAATCCTTTTATGCGCTCTCTTATTTCAGGAACGCATACCAGCTCGAAACTTCGAACCATATCTTCCTCAGTCACCCTGTTTAGCTCCATCTCCTTTATATAATTGCGCAGGTACTTTGTAATGTCCTTCCCATCAAATTGATCCACCTTTTTCACAATTGATTATAATGCCTTGGTCGTGGAAATTTGTCCCCTCTCAGCAGCTTGTTGCTGTTGCATGTACATGGTAAACATTTGAAACATCTGCATAACTCCGGGGTCAAAATGAACCCCCTGACCCTCAGAATTCTCAGCCATAGCTTCCCTGTATATTTCACCACACTCTCACCCCAGCAGTTTCACGTCGGGTTCACCAAAAAGCTGTCGTGATGTGTGCGGAGTAGCCAGGAAAGTACGAGACTTCTAGCTGTGAGAGTTGGTGCCAAACCTAACAAGGAAACTCACATTCAAAATTTCCCAAAAAGCATAGGACAAATCCATCCTCGAATTCGTGTTCCAATTGCTTATCCCTTTCCAAGCATAGATTCACTGGCTTCTTCTTCCAAAACTTTTCAGTTAATCACATGTAGGCATAACATAGCCTTTAAGTATTTCCAACATACATGTGACCCCTTTCATTCCATACATCCACTGTCACCATTCCCAACATCTCATAATGTTCTTTATCACCTGAAAATCTGGCTTAAAATTCCAACAACTCACAAACACAAAATGATATATGGCATAACTTTAACATATTCATATGATTTTAAAAGAAATCCATGGCCTGCATTTAGTTCCACTAAGATAGAATCAATATCAATTCTCACTAGAGTTGTTGCTATATTTCTGACTCTTTGATTCCATGTCCATTAATGGAATATCCTCACATATCATCATATCAAAATCCACCCTTTATTTTTTTTTAACAAAAACCTTTGAAGGTTTGTTGGCATCCTGTATTTACAAGTGGTAGGTAGGAAAAATAAAAAGATTTTATCCAAAAAGCTTTACTTATCTGATGGCGGGGAGAAGCGATTCTCTCGAATTTTTTTTTAAAAAAAAAACCTTCCCACGCTTCACTGCAGGCAACGTACAGCCGGCGCATAGCTGGGTTTGTGAATTTGTAATAAGCATATCATAAGATAGAAGCTGCTCGGCTCTCTAATTCAAGCACCAACACGCCATATACAGTCAATATATGCGTGAAATGAATCTCTCTGGTCGTGTCGCCTCTGTCACCTAGTTTTTTTTTTGTTGCAGACTTTTTCTGATGAACACCCACGCGATTCTCTGGTTTTTTCTGGTTCTCCCGCGAGGAAGTCGGCGCCCACGCCCTTTTGCAGCTGAAATCGCGCATCACCCATTTTAAATTTCCTCAGTGCGCCTACTATTTCCTTTTTTTCATTGTTTTGGAGCGTGACCTTTTTCCTCTATTTTGGAGTGTTGACCATATATATTTATATATAAAATCAAACTCCTTTTTACCATAACCTTGCTAAGGGTTTTTCTCACGCCTCATCAAATGAAGCTCCATTTGGCATCCTTATTGCACACATGATTTTTGCCATCTAAAGCATACGATCAAGAACCCGACCATTATGTACCATTAAGTTCTCTGTCTCAGTGCTAATATCACAAGCAAAATCCAGTCCTATCAAGGCACAAGATATCTGCTAGCTCCGAAATTCTCCATAAGCATAAAAAAAATCCTCCACAATTCACACCACACTGTCAAAGGCTTCAAAACCTGGCTCAGCCTCAGCTCATCTTATTGAACCTTATCTACAATATGAACATATATACTCAGGCATCATATAATGACTCGTCATGGCACTTAACCCCATGCATCTGGATGTGTATTTGATGAACTCACATGCACGGTTTTACATCATAGACGTGCCATGGCACGACAACGTGCGTCGTGGAAGATATTGGAACAAGGAATAAGAGTTGTTTTCTGAAACCGGGCATGGATCTGGTTGATTGACCTTGCTGGTCCTCAACGGATGAGTCCATGGCTCTTTTATATGGATCTGTGGGTTGATCTTGCTGATCTTCCACGGAGATTCCATTCTGTTATATGAATATATTGCTGGTTACTATGAGCTAGGAACTATGAAAAAGGCCCCTGAGTGAACAGGTGGTGAGCGTTCTGGTTGCCAATGATGCCATAAGTATACCAATGAATGAATGACTGGAAATAAGGATTCAACCAGAGACTATGAGGATTGTCATCAGTGACATAATGGTTTCATTAAAGGATTGTTTTAAAGTTAGCTAATGCTAAGAAAAAGGTAATTTCATATTGGGTGTGTAAGTGGTGTGACTAGTTTTATGTTTGCATGAACTTTCGGCTAGGAGGCCTTGGAACTCTTTTCCTTGGTACCCGGGACAAAACCTAACCAAATTCTTAATTGGATCCCATCACTACAGTGGTTGCTAACCCATGGGACTGGATGGGGTTAGGCTGGACTGATGGATCCGTAAATCGAGACTCAATTTCTGTTATTATGATAGATGAAGTAAGTCCCGGTAATTGTTCTATGGATAGGAATCAACGACTGTGTCTCTTGATGGGAAAAAAAGCGTTGATCCCAATGATCCAAGTGCAAGTTTCTTCCTTGATCTCACTGAGTATCTTTATAGGTGTAGTTGGATCAATTTGATCACTAATAGTCTTGACTACGTTAGAGTAAAAAGTTATCCTGGAGGAATCGCCCGTGCTTTCCGGATAAGGGAAGTTTTTTCGAGTTCGATTTTGGAAAAACCGACGGATTAGTCTTTTGTCGGGATATCCGTGGACGAGGCCCCGAGTGTGGGACCTTACCTCGCGCCGCTAGAAGTGCTACTTCCGCTGTTAGTACCCCGAATTCGTTGCGCGGTGGGAACTGGGATCTCATAGTTGGTATCAGAGTGTTTTGGTTAATAAGGATCAACCGAGAAGCCAAATATATCAAAAATTTATCAAGAATCAAAAAGGTTGTAATTGTGTGATATAGTTCATATTCAATCTGAAAATTCATAAATTAGTAATTGGGTCTTCAAATGGAAGTACCGCAATTATATGGAACCCTGACTTGCTTGAGACCTAGACATGATGGTATTTACCTTATAGTTCCAAGTATTATGAGACGACCCTTATATACCGAGGGTATAACTGCAGCTCTTTACTGACAGTATATACAAGTAAATCCAAGACTTGAAATTATAAGCGTTAATGCTATCCAGATGATGATTTCGAATGTGGTTGATATGATTTTAATTTTGTTTGAACTGATGAATTGATTTAGATTCTGATTGAAAAATGATGATTTCTGAAATTTAGTTGAAATACAATAACCTGCGCAAAACTACAATGAGGATGAATGGGACGAGTCCCTGTGATGATAAATGATGATAATGATTTTAGCAAATCACTATGAGATTAGTGGATTGTGCTGTCAAATTGCTACTGTTAACACTTGATCGTTAGGTCAAGTTAAGGGATGACAAATTGAGAACTTACTTGACTGAAATTCCTATGGAGGAATATTCAAAAGGAAATTTTTCGGTCTAATGGACCATTATCATGTTAAAGATATGAATGATATGATCTGAATGAATTGTTATTTAATGATGAGTTCTAAGGGATATTTATCCTAGTATTCTGTTGGGTTGACCAGAATATAAGGAACCCCAGAATAAAATTGGATCTTAAGAAAAAGAGTTGTCCTCTACCTTGCGAGATGAGGACATCTCACACTTTTTTAAGTGGGGTAGAATGTAAGATTCCTCCCCAGCCTTCGAGGTATACAGGAGTAAGAATCTCCCTTTTTGATCTTATAATTATTCCCTCTCTAAAATAAAAGAAAGATTCTGTTTAAAAAAGGAAGACCCTCTCCCTAGAATACTTCTCAAGAGTCACGCATGTTTTAAGGATTCAAAACAATGAGTTCAGAAGTGAAAATCGGTGTTTTGGATACCAAGGTTTTGGTTTTCATTCGAGTACGGACCAAAAGAAGTTCTTTATCTCTTGGGGAGTATAAGAAGTTATCCCCCAGATATTGTGAGCCTTATATCTGAATTCAATGAAAGTAGGTGACTTAGCCTACAAGCTTCTTTTACCTCCTCATCTCAAAGTTCTTAATGTATTTCATAGAAATATGTGCCAAACCCAAATCATGGAAAGACGGTAAAACTTCAGTGGTGGCAAGATACCGTTGGCTTCTAAGTTACGCTAGTTCCTTCCTTTATATAAGTCGTAACTTTTACCTGTCGCTCACAGTAATCTTACTTCCATCGATCTCCCTTCTTCTTAATCTCCTTCATGGCTTGGCAACAGGAATTAGTTTTATCCATGATGATTTCTCACCTTCAAGATGCAAGCGAGTCTGTGAAGAAAGATTTTATAGAACAGTATGAGCGCTCACTTTCTCCTCACCTAGGAACTTCTGTAGCTCAGACCAAATGGCAGACCTATCAAGACATAACTAGGGTAACACCCTGGGGTCAGCACCACTTTCGTAACAATGTCCGCTTGGCCATGGTTATTGAAGCTTTGGGTTTGGGTCCTCGATACTACTGCATCATGAGATCAAGACATCTTGGGTTTTCTGAGCGGGTCTTCTTACTGGCGTGTTTTCTTCCTCATCAAAAGATATGCCTTTACCCCGTTTTTGGCTTACCTCTCAGAGGTCCTTTTGTTAGATCACCTCATACCAATGAGATTGGTGCGGCAATAACTAACAAAATTATTCCCATAGATGAGTTACCTTAAACGTGCGCAGCTTGTGAGTGCTGCTTTTGTGATCATATGATGGACGGACTTATGGAAGTGTAAAGAGTTCTTCTATCTTTACTGTATATGTTCCAAGAATGAATAAAGTTTAAATCTTGTTCTTGTCTTGACCCTTACTCTCTTTGAGACTTTTTTATTTGGTGGTTAATCTTAATTAAATTTTTCTCTAAGTCTCATGTTCGTGCATCTTGCGAAATTATCCCAAGTTTACGAGATGAGGACATCTCACATTTTTCAAGTGGGAGAGAATGTAAGATTCCTCCCCAGCCTCTCAAAATGTCCAGCATCTTCCCCTGTAATCAATCCCTTCTTCAGAAATATAAAAGACCTTGTTTCTAACTGTTTTGACTTAGAGAGAGAGAATATTCTAGAGAGAGAATATTTAGATTTTGAATATTTGTAGATAGAAAAATTTCTCATCTTATTAAAATAAGTTTCCCTGAAACAGAAATTCAAAAAGAACTTTCCAATGTGCAATTGGAATTAATTGGAAATGAGTATGAAGGACCTTAGCCTAAGGGTCTAGATTTTCAAAAAATTTTGGATTATGGTCCAATTAAGGTTCCTATGGGCCAATAGCATCAATCCATGTGTAGGGAGGAGATAAATCCAATTTTGTAAAAGAAGATACCCAAAATTGAGTAAATGCTCACATAAGATGAAGAGTTGAAAATGTACAAGGTTTATTAGTAAAAAACTATGAGAAATATTAAAAATATGAGATATTTTGGGGTATCCAAAAATGAGTAAATGCTCACATAAGATGAAGAGTTGAAAATGTACAAGGTTTATTAGTACAAAAACTATGAGCAATATTAAAAATATGAGATATTTTGGGTATAATGATTCCATTTTGACACATATGTAAGGAAGGGGAGTTCTTTAAAGGAGGTACATATTTCACATGCTTGAATGAGTTTTAAACTCAAAAGTAATGTGATATTTTTATCTCTCCTCTCTCTTGAACTAAACCAAATTAAAATGGAACCAAACCGAATCAAATAGTAACCAAACTAGATCCAAATCTAGTCCAAATTCAACCAAACTGAATCTGGAAAATTCTAGAATTCAGTTAGCTTTGGTTAGAGCTTCCCTCTCCTATAAATAGAACATGAGTCCTTTGAAAAAAAAGGAAGAATTTTACTATACTAGAGTTATGCTGAAATAATGCTAGTTTCTACTATTCTCTAAAATTCTCTCCAAATTGAAGAAATTGGAGCTTCCCTCTTTCTTCAATCCCCATTGGTGGCTCTATCAACATACTTAACCAATTGATTGGTTGGGGGCCTCTACTGTGAACAAAAAATCAATCAATTAAGGTAAATGGTAAATTTTGACCTTTTCTATAATTTCTCAAGGTTTCTCTCTTCTCAACCCCTCTCAAGCTTGAGAAGCTTAATTGGAATGGTTTTTGAATGCTATTGAAGTTAATTGATGAATGGTAGTGAAGAGTTACATAATTTGATGAATGCTATTGAAGTTAATTGATTAATGATAGTTAAGAGTTACATAAATTTCCATTTATATTTAATTCAAATGGTTTTTATATAATTTCTCTCTCTCACTCAAGAAATGGTCATACTCATGACCCATTCTCAATCCAAATGAAGGTTTTCATAAAGTTTATCCTTAATCCAAGATTAATCTATACTTGAGGTCAAATTAATGGCTTTTTACTATGCTTATAGTTTATGTATTTTATGAATATTGATGATTCAATCCATTATGGATTAATGATCCAATTAGGGATCATTCTAATTATTTCCTGAATGATAAGCTTTATCCCTTAGAAAAAATGAGATTTATCAGTCATAGCAGCGGAGCTATGGTAAAATTTTTATAAAAATTATGCATAAAATAATTTCATTCAAAGCATGAAAAGAGGACTTCCTACCATATTCTAGGAATTATCATCCTAGATTAATTCAAAGATATTCATTGTAAGCCTAGAGAAATTGATTTTTATATTATGCATAATTGAAATTCATGCATAGAGGTATGCATAAGAGATGAATATTTTATTATAAAAGAGTTACTTTTAGCATAATTGAATTTCATGCATAGAGGTATGCATAAGAGATGATTATTTTATTATAAAAGTATTACGTTTATCACAATTGAATTTCATGCATAGAAGTATGCATAAAAGTTGATTATTTTATTATAAAAGTGTTACTTTTATCATATTTGAATTTCATGCATAGAGGTATGCATAAAAGATGATTATTTTATTATAAAAGTGTTACTTTTATCATATTTGAATTTCATGCATAGAGGTATGCATAAAAGATGATTATTTTATTATAAAAGTGTTACTTTTATCATAATTGAATTTCATGCATAGAGGTATGCATAAGAGATGATTATTTTATTATAAAAGTGTGACTTTTATCATAATTGAATTTCATGCATAGAGGTATGCATAAGAGATGAATATTTTATTATAAAAGAGTTACTTTTATCATAATTGAATTTCATGCATAGAGGTATGCATAAGAGATGAATATTTTATTATAAAAGAGTTACTTTTAGCATAATTGAATTTCATGCATAGAGGTATGCATAAGAGATGAATATTTTATTATAAAAGAGTTACTTTTAGCATAATTGAAATTCATGCCTAGAGGTATGCATAAGAGATGAATATTTTATTATAAAAGAGTTACTTTTAGCATAATTGAATTTCATGCATAGAGGTATGCATAAGAGATGATTATTTTATTATAAAAGTGTTACGTTTATCACAATTGAATTTCATGCATAGAAGTATGCATAAAAGTTGATTATTTTATTATAAAAGTGTTACTTTTATCATATTTGAATTTCATGCATAGAGGTATGCATAAAAGATGATTATTTTATTATAAAAGTGTTACTTTTATCATATTTGAATTTCATGCATAGAGGTATGCATAAAAAATAATTATTTTATTATAAAAGTGTGACTTTTATCATAATTGAATTTCATGCATAGAGGTATGCATAAAAGTTGATTATTTTATTATAAAAGGGTGACTTTTATCATATTTGAATTTCATGCATAGAGGTATGCATAAAAGTTGATTATTTTATTGTAAAAGTGTTACTTTTATCATATTGGATTTCATGCATAGAGGTATGCATAAAAGATATTCTCTTTATACTAAAAGTGTGATTTTTCATCATAAATGGATTTTATGCATAACTTAGATGCATAAGAGAAATTCTTTTATTCTAAAAGTGTAATTCCTACCAAATTGAATTTATGCATAAGAAGATTCATAAAAAATTGGTTTTTAATTCAAAAGTGTCATTCTCATCTAAATTGAATTTATGCATAGGAAAATGTATAAAAGATTAAAATTTAATTCAAAAGTGTCATTTTCATTTAAAATGAATTTATGCATAGGAAGATGCATAAAAGATTATTTTTTACTTTGAAAGTATTAATCTCCTTAAATAGAATTTATGCATAAATAAATGTGTAAAGAAATCTTATATCAAATATAAGAATTCTCTTGTATTCTTTAAATAGATATGAGATGTGATAGGATGTGATAAGAGGTGTATAAGATGTGATAAGAGGTGATAAGAGGTGATAAGATGAATTAAGATGTGTATGGGATGAGGTAAGAAGTGTATGTGATGGGATAAGATGTATATGGGTTGTGATAGGGCGAGAATGGATGTGATGTAAAAGATTAGATGTGACGGCATATGGGGTTATATGAATGGGAATGTGGAAATGGATGTATGTATGTGGATGTGTGGATGTGGAGATGGGAGTGTGGATGTATAAATGTGAAAATGGATGTATGCAGCATGAAGATGTATATGCATAGATGTGAATGTGGATGTAGATGTGGATGTATAGATGTGAATGGGAATGTGGATGTGGATGTATGTGAATGGGATATAGATGTGGATGTATAGATGTGAATGTGGAAAGTGGATGTAGATGTATGTATGTATGTGGATGTAGATGTGGATGTATAGATGTGAATGGGAATGTGGATGTGGATGTATGTGAATGTGGATGTAGATGTGGATGTATAGATGTGAATGTGGAATGTGGATGTATGTATGTATGTGGATGTAGATGTGAATGGAAATGTGGATGTATGTATGTTGATGTGGATGTATAGATGTGAATGGGAATGTGAATGTGAATGTGGATGTGGATGTATGTATGTATGTGGATGTGGATGTATGAATGAGGATGTGATAGTGGATGTATGCATGTGGATGTGGATGTATGGATGTGGATATGGATGTGTATGTATGAATGTGGATATGGGATGTGGATGTATAAATGAGGATGTGAAAATGGAGGTGAGCATGTAGATGTGGATGTATGGATGCGAATGTGGATGTGGATGTGGATGTATGGATGTGGATACGGATGTGTATGTATGAATGTGGATATGGGATGTGGATGTATAAATGAGGATGTAAAAATGGATGTATGCATGTAGATGTGGATGTATGGATGTGAATGTGAATGTGAATGTGTATGTGAATTAATGTGTCGTTGATATGAGGAAATGGATGAGAATGAGTACACATTGAATGGAATGTGGAATAAGTAATGTGGACTAAGGAGGGATAATGTGGAAAGACGAGAGTTCGATTTAGAAACTGTATTTTGTGACTGTTTGTAAATGACTGTTTTATGTCAGGAATGCTATGGAAGCATTTTGACCGTCTTGTGGATTAAGGTCATGAAGACCTAATTGTTAAAGTTGCAACTGCTGAGACGGAGAGTCAATGGAGGACGTCTCGCGTAGCAAGGTAGATCGAGGTCTTGACCAGCCTCGGTTCGATTTAAATGGTGAGCTTCCGGTACGGTGGATGAGGGACCAAGGAAGCGGCCTATGAGTGAAGCGCTAGGTCACTTGCGAAGGATCCTAGAGGGTGCTGACCATTCGGTGCTCGGGCTCTGGGTCGTCGAAGATACCCACACGTGCGTCGTGGAAGATATTAGAACAAGGAATAAGAGTTGTTATCTGAAACTGGGCATGGATCTGGTTGATTGACCTTGCTAGTCCTCCAACGGATGAGTCCATGGCTCTTTTATATGGATCTGTGGGTTGATCTTGCTGATCTTCCACGGAGATTCCATTCTGTTATATGAATATATTGCCGGTTACTATGAGCTAGGAACTATGGAAAAGGCCCCTGAGTGAACAGGTGGTGAGCGTTCTGGTTGCCAATGATGCCATAAGTATACCAATGAATGAATGACTGGAAATAAGGATTCAACCAGAGACTATGAGGATTGTCATCAGTGACATAATGGTTTCATTAAAGGATTGTTTTAAAGTTAGCTGATGCTAAGAAAAAGGCAATTTCATATTGAGTGTGTAAGTGGTGTGACTAGTTTTATGTTTGCATGAACTTCCGGCTAGGGGGCCTTGGAACTCTTTTCCTTGATACCCGAGAGAAAACCTAAACCAAATTCTTAATTGGATCCCATCACTACAGTGGTTGGGCGGTTGGCTAACCCATGGGACTGGATGGGGTTAGGCTGGACTGATGGATCCGTAAATCGAGACTCAATTTCTGTTATTATGATAGATGAAGTAAGTCCCGGATAGTAATTGTTCTATGGATATGAATCAACGGGTGTGCCTCTTGATGGGGAAAAAAGCATTGATCCCAATGATCCAAGTGCAAGTTTCTTCCCTCATCTGACTAAGTATCTTTATAGGTGTAGTCGGATCAGTTTGATCACTAATGGTCTTGACTACGTTAGAGTAAAAAGTTATCCTGGAGGAATCGCCCGTGCTTTCCGGATAAGGGAAGTTTTTCCGAGTTCGGTTTTGGAAAAACCGGCAGATTAGTCTTTTGTCTGGATATCCGTGGCCGCGAGTGTGGGACCCTGCCTCGTGCTAGAAGTGCTACTTTCGCTGCTAGTACCCTGAATCCGTTGCGTGGTGGGAACAGGGATCTCACAACAATGCTCTCACACATACAAGATTTCTCTCTTTTCCCTCTTCACACAATTGTGCTCTACCTCCATGCATACCCTCAACTACTCTACCCAATATTGTCGTCAACTATTCTCGATGAAATAGTCCTCCCTTCACCTAACAACTAATACACATATATCCATGCAACAATCCCCTATTTCCTTAGGTTCCTAACCATACCCAATTTATTATTTTTCCTCTTGGGGGTGGGCACCTCCATCGAGCATCGAGCATATCCAATGGCCACAAAAATCCTATCATCCTTCCACTTTGGAAGAGTGGCAGTCTATGGAGTGTCTAACAAGAAAAATCATTGCTCTCCATGCTGAGATGAGTACATTTATGTAAAAAAACAAGAAAGCAAGTTGTTTGGCTACCAAACAAATCTATTTTTATGACTCGTTCTACGTTTCACCTACGAGAGGAGATAATTTTGGCTCTTTGCAAAATATACCACTTCCTTGCTTGTCTAATCTTGAATTGCCATGTCCTAGCTTAGACTAGATTCAAGCTTGCAAGCTTAAGATCTCAAATGATGTGCACGTTGCAAAGAAACCATCCACAAGCTTAAAAGACGTCCACTTGAGGTGGTTTTTTTCTTTTGATTGCTTTGCCTATTTTTTTGCATCTTGTGAAGAACTAAATAAAACTAAAATCACCTATGCTTGCAAAAGTCCAACTGATGGCTGGATGACACATTTCTTGGGTGATCAATGGAATACAAATAGAACTTGTGATGATGATACAATTGAGTGCAGAGTCAGAAAGGTGGATGTAACCTTCAGCTGAGTTACAATGAATATAACTAGATTGAACATGCCTGCTAAAAATATAGTTTTACTAATGTTGTTTGATGAATAAGTACTTCATTGCTCGACAAAAATTATGTAATTGTTTCAGGTATAGAAGATGGCTTCATTGTATAAGGCTCTAGGAACATAGTTGTAAGTCCTAAAAATAACCACACAACCATGAACATTCTTGTAAGCCTAATGTTATAAAGGCAAGTTTTTTTTTTCATAAGTCCAATACCACCCATTCCAAGCTTATTTTTTCATGGCTGGTATTGAGGGGGTGTTTCAAGATATAGGCCTTGGAGCCTTAGTGAATAAGGGTGTAGAAGGTGTCTGGGTGTGAATGGTCCTAAGGGAGCCACCTAATCCTAGTCCACTAGCGAGCCTATTTAAAGGCACATGCCAAAGGTATTTGTATGAAGCATGAAGCTTAGTTGTATTTTGAGCAACTTAATAAGCAAGAGTCATTCTTGTATTTTGGTTCTCTCTCCTCCACTCATTTTGAATCTAGCATAAGCATCACGTTTTCTCCCACATCGAAAAGATTCTATTCTGAATATCCCAAATCTGTCATAGACAAAAGCAAGCTAAAATAGAGGATCATACTTTTTGAGTCCATATGAGAGCTGCTCTTTCTCCATAAGAATCCCAACCTCCAAAAGACACTATCTTTGTAATACGCCATCAACCTTTTTGTGTTTTGCCACATATTCCTCAAATTCATGGGGTGAATTAAACCTGATTTTCTCAACTTGGGACAACTTTACACATTACTCATTATCATTATTATGATCCCATGCAAGAAGTTTTGCCTCTTCAACTGTGAGAGCGGCAAAGATTTTTCAATCTACAATGCTGTATAGTAAAGGACTGTTTGGAATTTCCTTTAATAGATCCCTCCTAGCTTCAGTAGAGTGTGAGCCCCCAATGCCATAATAGTTATAATTCTCACATTCTGCCATTTTGAAGCTATTTTTATTGGGACAATCTTGGGGGTCTACCAAAACAATCAATGGAATCATGGTGGCATGGGGATCTACCTTCATTTGCTTCTTAAGATTATTGACATGTAGTGTGTGAGGTTCTCTAATCTCCATTGATCTTCTACTAGATGGTGTATCAATAGGTGGTCGAGGCATCTTTTCCATTGGCAAGTTTAAAATCCAACCATTGAGCACAAGTTTCTGCTATTTATTTTCTCCCTTATTTTATTATGTTTAATTGGGAGTGCACCTATGCCAAGCTCACCACCAAGAGTGACGATGTTAGGCTCCTCTTATCATCATTTGAAGAATCAAAATCCTCCTCGCTTGACAAATTCATGTTTTTATGAGATGTCTTCTCACCTTGAGAGCTTGTAGACATAGAAGTCCTTTTAACTTCTCTCTGTCCATGAGAGTGAAGTGTAGAAGACCTTGGAACCTCTTGGGGGGTGACCTCGAAGCTAGCAACATTAGAGGCTACACTAGTCGGAGTTCAAGTCCTAAGCTCACTAACAGACTGTCTTATTTTTCCAATGCATGTCATTTGTACAAGACCATAAAGACCCACTTGAAGATTATTTTGGCTCACTAGAAACTCTCTAATGTTGTTTGTAACATCTGCTGATCGAAGGACAAAGAAGGAGACACGATACACTAAAGATAGCTCCCAAAAGTGTGTGAAAAGCACACCGAGGCTAGCTATATATAGATGAGACCTAGGATTAGGTTGGGCAAGCTATATATAGCTCCAACACCCCTGCTCAAACAAAGGTCTCTAGCTATGGACTTGGGGAGTAACAAGAAAAAAAGCCACAGCCCCGATATATGCCTGCCATTTTATTATTATATTTGAAGTGTTACAATAGAAATATTGCAAGTACAATGGTCAAAAAGATCCTTCATAACTTGTAGAGAAATAGAATGGTCTAAATAAATGTCCAATGAGATAATCTAGCAGCATCAACATCCAATACTTGTCCAAATAGATATCCAATAGAATGGTCGAAATAAATATACAATGAGATAATATACTAGTATCAACATTGAATAGTTGTCCAAATAGATGTCCAATAGAATAGTCCAAACAGATGTCCAATAGATAATATAACAGCATCAGCATCCAATAGTGGTCTAAATAAATGCATCAGCATCCAATAGTGGTCCAAATAAATGTCGAATAGAATAACATAGCAGCATAGTTGTCCAAATAGATGTCCAATAAAATGGTCCAAATAGATGTCCAATGAGATAATATAGTAGTATCAGTATCGAGTAGTTATCCAAATAGATGTCTGATAGAATATAATGGCATCAACATCCAATAGTGATCCAACTAGATATCCAATAGAATAACGTAGTAGCGTCCAATGGTCATGTTGTCTAATAGTTGTCCAAATAGATGTCGAATAGAATGGTCCAAATAGATGTCCAATGAGATAATATAGCAGCATTGAAATCCAATAGTTGTCCAATAGAATAACATAATAGCGTCCAATGGTCATGTTGTCCAATACTTGTCCAAAAAGAATGGTCCAAATAGATGTCCATCCAATAGAATGGTCCAAATACATGTCCAATGAGATACTATGGCAGCATTCATCAATAGTCATCTTGTCCAATAGTTGTCCAAATAGATGTCTAATAGAATGGTCCAAATAGATGTCCAATGAGATAATATAGCAGCATTGAAATCCAATAGTTGTCCAATAGAATAACATAATAGCGTCCAATGGTCATGTTGTCCAATACTTGTCCAAAAAGAATGGTCCAAATAGATGTCCATCCAATAGAATGGTCCAAATACATGTCCAATGAGATACTATGGCAGCATTCATCAATAGTCATCTTGTCCAATAGTTGTCCAAATAGATTTCCATCCAATAGAATGGTCCAAATACATGTCCAATGAGATACTATGGCAGCATTCATCAATAGTCATCTTGTCCAATAGTTGTCCAAATAGATGTCTAATAGAATGGGTCAAATAGATATCCAATGAGATAATATAAGAACATCACATTCAATAGTTGTCTAAATAGATGTCCAATAGAATAACATAGTAGCATCCAATAGAATATATGAATCAATCATATGTCATCTACATGATACCATTCATACCTCGTGTGTGCACCGACTTGGTAGGTTGTATCATAAGTGAGCATATAAAATGATATGCTAAATGGCATAAATTATATAGCCAAATGACTCATCAAAATCTTAAGCATAAGGCCAAACGACATAAATTATATGGCCAAAACGGCTCATCAAAATCTTAAGCATAAGGCCAAACATCATAAATTATATGGCCAAACGGCTCATCAAAATATTAAGCATAAGGCCAAACAACATAAATTATAAGGCCAAACGACTCATCAAAATCTTAAGGCCAAACGGCATAAAAGTGAACTTATCTTAAAGTCTACGTAAGGTTGTAAAATCTTTACATCAAACACAAATACCTACGCCATCCATGCAAAAAATCCATGCAAAAAAGGAAAAGCTATTACACATTATAAGATAATGTATACATGCCAAAATTATCTGTTATTTGCAAAAGGCTCAAGAGATTAGTATTTCACATTAAATCCATAGCCTATAAACATTGTAAGACAATGTATACATGCCAAAGTTCTAGTTCTAGAACTATAAAGCATGATGTGATGATGATCGAAACCCATAGCATGTGAAGAAGCTTCAATTGTACGAAAAATAGATCAAAACCATAGCATGCAAAAAAGCTGTATAGCAAGCCTATATCCAATCATAGTGCTTAAGTATCCACATGATACACAATTGTTATCACATACAAAACACACAATTATTAGCTTTAAATTTTAAGAAAGTAGTAAAATGCAAAAAAAAAGCTTCTTTACCCACATGCAACTTAGATCATTTGAAGCTTCCTTACCCACATGCAACGTAGATCAAAGTTTCTTTTTCTACATGCAACTTAGATCAAAGCTTCTTTTCCTCTCATGTAAATAACATCAAAACTTCTTTACATGCTTGCAAGTTAGATCAAAGCTTCTTTACCTGCGTGCAATTTTTCCTCTTCCTCATAATCTTGGACATGCACTTGCACTTACGAAAAGATTAACTTTCAAATTATTTCATGCAAAAGAGTGATTTGATATCTTAAATTATACATGCACACTCACAATCGGACCTTGTTATAAAATAAAAGCATAGAGGAAGCCATGAAAACTTAAGACATGTAATATCTCTAACGTAGCAATAATATCACATAGAAGTAATAATCTCCATAAAATAGATATACTATGTCAATATTGATTTTATGTGAGTACGCAATAGAAAATAATTGAATACGCTAAGAGAATAAAGAATTGAATAGGCTGAGAGTGGATAATTGATATAAGGTCCGAAAGAAAAACATGCATCCAAATCTATGATATAAAACAAAACTTGAATATGATTAGAAATAATTAGGGAAAGAGAAACATTCTTGGAAATATGTGATGGAGAACCGGAGTTGAGAACTTGAAAGAGAAGATCCACGTAGAACTCAAAGAGAAGATCCAATTTGTATACACGAAGCCATGAAGTGTACACAAGAGAGATAATCAATGCATCAATTGGTCACATCGATAAAGCGTTCTTCTATGTGATTAAAGTTGTTGTATTGCAGTATAAATTTTTTCTGTGTAGAATTTGACGAATCTGATGGGACGAGCAATCTCAGAATGCCTTAAAACCCTAAAGATGACTCTTAGATCATCGAATTTCGATATCTTCTAAAGAAGTTTTGATCGTTTTAAGTTTTTGAAGAGTGCATAATTTTCTGCACACGCAGATTTTTTTCGCATGTGCAACAGGCACGACTGCGCTATGATACCATGTTGAAGGAAAGACAAAGAAGAATACACAATACACTAAAGATAGCTCTCAAAAATTTGTGAAAAGCACACCGAGGTTATGTATGTATAGGTGAGACCTAGGGTTAGGTTGGACAAGCTATATATAGCTCCAGCATCATCAACAATAAAAGAAACAAATTATCTCTCTCTTCGCCTATATAATTCACCTTTAACACTTTTCCACAAGACTTTTGACCTCTAAGAAGATAACTCTTGCCAGAGTGCCTAGCAATGATGAAACAAAGACCACCATCGATCCCAACAAGACTCCTTTCATATTGAAGATAAGCAAGAGTTTCAATTGATGTACCTGCTGAGAGTTAAGTTCTATCTCATGGTGCATTTATGCAACCACGAGTTCTTCCTAGGGGCATATAATAAATTGTTGTATTTGTCCTAGTTGTCACTTGAATAGACATAGATTCATCCTCCTTCTCATTCTCGTCTTCATCTTCATCAACAGAGGATGGTGATGAAGTTATAAATCTCTTTTGGGTAAAGGCTTCAGTCGTAGTACCCCAAGGAGGAAAAGTGGCAATGGTCCCAAAATCTGGTTGAGTTTGAGTTTGTACTTCTTTGTCTACAATATCATCCAACATTGTGTTGGTAGGCTTGACACCTGTAGCACCATCTCTCTTCTCATGTTGTTGTGAAACCTCCACTTGTTAGAAGAGGGATCTTTTCCTAGGTAAAGTAGTAGCTTGGGCTTCCTTTTTGTAGTTTTTTTAGAATTTTCCTTTTTGGCCTTCTTTCTAGCTTGTATTTGAGGAGGTGAATCAAATTCTAGAGCCTCAACAGTAGGCGTATTAGAGGACTTCTTCATCTCATCACCCCGATTTTATAGATATAAAGAAATAGGTTTAGCAAAATAATTATTAGTTGGTTCAATCAATCAAATCCAACAAAAATCAATAAGGTGGAGCTAACCATTAAAGTGAGCCACAACAAGGCTATCACAAGCAGATCAAAACAAAAATATGCAAGTCATAAAGCAAAACAAGCTTCTATAAGACAAGAAAAGGAAATCAAAAGATATTAAAAGTAAAAGAAAAATTAATCTACGTCTATACGATAAAAGAGAAGAATTTAAGAATTAATTAGGCAATAAACTATTTTTTATAGCAAAAAGGCAACAAGAGGGAGTACATTGAAAGAGGACTTACATTGTTGTAAAGCGGCATGGAAAACCAAAGGGAGGGATGAACTTGTGGTGCTAGGTTTTGATGCACCACATCGATATGGTTGCTAAGTCATTCAGGAAAAAGGACAAGTAATAAGAATAATTATCGATATGTAAGGTAGAGATAAAGACTTTCAAGGGAAGACTAAGTGTAGATTGTTCCCAACCTTAAGTTTATGTGCGAACTCGATGCATTGCATCGCCAAGAAGATATGCATAAGAAATAAAGTGCCCAAGGAGAAATCGATCATTTTTTTGGGCTAAAGTGATTTTAGGGCTATTTTACTAGTTTAAAAAAGTCACTTTTAAATTATTATATCATGATCACCATTATGGCATGCTTACGTAAGCAAAGTTGATGCACTGCATCAACTTCTCCACACAAACTCAATGTATAACATAGAGTTTGTATGGAGAAGTTGATGCAGTGCATCAACTTTATGTAAGAAACTATGCTTTTTAAGGCCTAAAATAATAGATGTCTCACACACCCACTAAGCATGCTTTTTTGGGCTCGCGATCACTACATGAGTAGAAGTTACACTATCAGACAGGTGAAAAAAACCAATGAGGTTTTACTATAATGGCGCACTCCCTAGACCCCCTATGAAAGGGACGTGTCTCCCCCCTACCTATGCACCCTATCGGGTGCCTATAAGTTGTTGGTATGACTGCACGAGGTGATAGTGCCTCTAGATATAGCTCTTCTATGATTAGGTTTAGCAATAACTCACCACACATACATGTAACCTAACTAACATTGTCCTAGCTTAATAAAAAACCACCTCATGTGAACGCTCAAAAAAAAAAGAGTCCTTGCATTGCATCTTCTCCCTAAAAACTTGATAATGCAACTTTGAAAGTCCATACCACAAACTACCTTGCTTGCCTCCTTTTCTTCCTTTAAGCTTTCCAAGGATGCAATTTTTGAAGCTTGCATAACCATGTTTGGAATAAATTTGAGAACTTTAAGGCCACTTGAAGGAAGCCACTCTTCACCAGTAGAGAAGATCTTTCCATACAATAAAGTTTGTCCACTTTCTTCTACAGGTTTGATCAGAAAGGCATGGTGACAACTTAGATCATTCAAATGCTCTAAGCACCTCCTTTGTTCTATCCTTGGACCATTAACAAAAAACTTTAAATCCATTGTCTCCTTCAAATTCTCTACCACTAGCTTTGGTGTGTAAGCTTTCTCTACAAGTGTCATCATGGCCGCCAGAGTAAATGCATTGTGGCGAGATATTTTTTTTGAAAATGTGCTAAACAACTGATCAATATGGTCATGAGTGTGACCCACAAGTAGAAATTTCACTTTCACTTTCTTAAACACCCCTAAGGAAACGAACATGCTTAGGTATCCATGAAATATTTGATTCTTGTTCTCTCTTGCATTGTTATCTAGCTATAAATATAATATGCTTGGAAATGCATCTTGTCAATTAGAATTCACATGATGAATGATTGTCATGGTTAGATTTAGATCATTATGGATATTTGGATATGTGAAAAAAAATCTTGGGTGAACTTAAGCATTGTATACAAGGCAACCAACCAAATGCATTTACACAAAGTGTGTCTTCTATAATGTCCTTAGGCAGCCTAGCAAAGTGAGGTTGCAAAAGCAAGTTTTTTTCTAGTCCATTGCATCAATAACTAGTTCAAGATAGTTTTCTAACACTTTCCTCTATGGTCCATTGACTATCCTTAGCTCATCTAGATCACTTGCAACCTTTTTTCTTGTTTTTAGCTTTGCACACACCCACTTTAACTTTTTGTGGGATAGTCATGCTAGCAAATAAGGTTTTCCAAAGCCGGGGGGGGGGGATCAGTCTCGTAAAAAAATGTAAGTATCACGTGGGTTTAACAGAAGGACATTTTAAATATTTAAAACTTACAGAAATATATCTACAGAGGGGATTTATTTATTGTATTTTAAAAAAAAATACAGATTTGAATAGGAAAGGATACATTATATTCACTAAAAAATTCACGGATAAGGGACTTTGTAAATAGGCCTTGAACACACGTGATATAGAGGATTTACATATAGTGACCCCCTCGAGTCCAAATCCTGGTAAAATAAGAGTAGTTTGTATACTGGTCTTCTTTAGTTGTTTTAGTATATTTATACAATGAGAATACTTGTGACCTTGTAAAATTGTCAGATAAGTTAAACATGCCTGTTTGTTAGCATACATTCCGTATGATAATTAAAATAACAATGAAGCCATATTAAAACATTTTGCCGCTTTGGATCTATGAAAAATAAAGTATTTAATGGCTTTGCTCTGCCCCATTTTCTGGTCCTGTACTTCACCCTCTCAAGACAAACATTTCCAAGACTTAAAGCAACCTTAAAGGCTGTCTTACATACCAAACTAATCAAGAAAATAATGTATGCAAAGTTGATCCATTGTATCAAATTTTCCACGTAAACTTGAGGTTTTATATTGAGTTGATGCAGAACATCAAGTTTATGTAGCAAAGTTGATGCAGTGTATCAACTTGAAGAAAATTTGTTTGTGTTTCCAAAGATGATGCATTTCATCAACTTTGCCACACAAACGCAATGTTGTGCATCAACGTGATGCACAACATCTAGTTTGTGAGAGGCAAAGTTGATGCATTGCATAAACAACAAAGTTGATGCACAATATCAACTTTTTCAAACAAACTTGATGTTATGCATTGAGTTGATGCACAACATTAAAAGCTGATGGGGGAAGCAAGAGATATGTACATAGGAGCCAGACGATCAAAAGAAAGGAAAAAAAGAATTCAACATATGTGGAGTGGTGATCCACAAGACATAAATGAGGGTACCCTTGTTGCTACCCTAGCTGAGGATGATGCTTTAAAACATTTGTTTTGGATTGGCAAGGTAATAGCTACTAACAAAGATGAAATTGGTGAGCATACATTGTCACTGACAGTGCATTGGGTGAGAACAACTCATGAAAATGCATTTAGGAAATGGTAAATTTAACAAAAGGAAAGGACAAGCATAAGAGGGGAAATAACATTGCTAACACTAGTGTAGATATTTTGGTGTATGACTTTACTCTCACAAAAGTAGGTTATTTGAGAAAGTTAACCATTTCTATTTTACAAGAGAATATACCTTTCTTAAATAAATCCAAGCTCGGTACCACATCCTCAGGTGTGCTAACACGACAGCGAACCCAAGGAGTCTTAGCTTTAGGGGGTGTACACATAGAAGAAAAAAATGTCTTTGTGGATAGTGATGAAGACGATGCCTCGTCTACCTCCTAGGGGAAAGCACACCGGCTAGTAATGGTGGTGGTATAGTTAGCAGTGATGATGAGGAGCCATAACTATGCCATGGGTCGTAAGTCTAGAAAATAGCTCCTTTTAGAGTAGTATTAATTACTTCTCTGGAAGTTTAGAAAATAGCTCCTTTTAGAGTAGTATTAATTACTTCTCTCGATTGAAAATGTCAATGACAAATGGTCTCTATTTTGGTATATTTTTTAAAACTTATTGTTAGATTTTTAGGTGTAATCTCAAGAAATATGCAAAACTAAGACTTTTTTTTAAATTCCATTTTTTGTAAAAAAATACGCAGTGTCCTAAATAGTGTCATTTTTGGGCAGCATTGTAAACATGCATAGACCACTTTCCAAAAAAAGGTAAAAAAATTGGCCTTTTTTTATAGAATCTTTGAAAGATGCTAAATGTTTCTTGTTTTCAAAAAATATTACCTAGCTTGCCCACAACAATGTTTTAGATGTCTCGCTCTATAGACCGCTTTTGAATCATTAGGTATGGACTTTAATATCTTGTCCTCATACTTTATCTCTATCCTCCTATACCACCATTCGAGTAACTATTTCATGGTATTAGTTTCATGTTTTCCACCTCCATGAGCCATTACCTTTTGAAATTTGCATCAGGCTTGCCAATGTGTTCACTCCATGCCTTGTGTAGACCATATTGCCAAAATTCCCTCATGAAAAAAGTATGGACCATGAGCCTTCAAGATATGTTGCATTCCTAATCAACATATGCATACTCAAAACACTGAAAAACAAAATGTATACATTTAAAATACTATATTTTTAATGACTCTTACCATGTAATGTGTGATGCTACTTGAAGTCCAAGCTTCTACTACTAGTGAGTCATAAAATGTAGTAGCGACTCATGTAAATTCTTTTGCATCATCCGATGTGAAGGTCATCTTTTTCATCACAAAGGTGCCAATTTGTCGAGTGCAATCCACACTAACTACGTCATTCCTCCATTACTCTGATCTCAGGAACAACCATATGCAACTTCTTCCATCGATCATACTTCTCTAGTTGTCTCACTAACACTTTGGCACTTTCATTCTTTGGTGCAATAAGAAAATTTCTTGCCTTATCTCCACCAGAACATGATTTACATGGTAAATTCCCTTTTGCACCCCAGAAGTTTTCTCATCCTGCTTGATTTTTACTTGGCCTCGATGTAATCCAATCTTTGATAAAGCTTCTTCTACTTTACTACATGCAGCTTAAGCAGCTGAGCAAGTTGCATCTTGTTCCTTATAGATTTTTCTTGTGTTTCGCTTAATTTTTTTTTATATACTTGTTTATAATTATCTAATTATACATAGGTCCTTTAGTTTGCACTCTTGAAAGTACTTCTTGTAGAAAAGAGGTAGAGGCCAAAAAGGAAACGTTTCCCACTAGTATATCCCTTGTCGGTGTCAATGCAGCAGCACCCATGAGCATAATCCCATTAAAAGAGAGTCCACCTAAGGGAGCGAATAGGGGGACTTGTCACTTCCTTCTTTTCCTAGCTTTACTATGGCGGCAGACCACTGTGATTATGTGTTATTGACTGACATTATGCATCATTTTAATATTTTTGAAGACTATTGCTTGGTTGCTTTAGCAAATTATAGTAAAGAAGACATGGGGTGGGTAGAGGAAGGATTTGACAAACACCTCCTAGTTGATTTTGCAGTCCACGACTCCGAGTATCTGCCGTCGATAAGGATATATTAAGGGACATGTTCAATGAATCTAGGGAATATTAAAGCCAATTCCCTTTCAAGGAGGAGGCTACAGTAATTGCGAACTGTCTTGGTTTGACAGATATGGGTAAATATATAGTAGATACCATACATGAAGACAATAAATCTACGATCCCTTTGTGGACTAGAAACATGCTTGAAGGTGATGTCCAGGATATAGGTTTTGCATCCACCTTACCATGCATCCACCCCATGACAATATAAAAATTTAAATAAAACATAAACTAGAATGCTTGGGTAGCCTACTTCACTTCCTCTTACTGTGATAGTCTTAACCCCACCAAATCTGCAAGTCACCTCTAAATTTTCCACTTGTACTCCTACCACCTTGCAATGAATCTCCCTTGTAACATACTCAATAAGTCATTGTGGGACCTCTTGGTTAGATTCCTCCAATTAGCTTAACCATAGGTTTTGCAAGCAAGATATTCTTGTTAGTGAAGAATCTAGTTGCTATCCCCATCCTCCTAGCATGCCTTGGAAAGAACGTTGTGAAAATATAAAAAATTAAATAAAACATCAACTAGAATGTTTGGGTAGCCTTATCCGCTTGTACAAGTGCACAAGTGTGCTCGAATGAACATGAAGTCTTAATTTCTATAGCACGTCTTCTTCCTAGGCATGTCTTTCCCAAGTTTTAGTTTGCCATGTTATATCTAGAAATTGTTTGTTGAATTTTGATTGACATATCTCAAAGGCAAAGTTTGAAATTCACAAACATACAACCATGCAGTTTTACTTATAAATATATTGAATTGACCGAACAAATATGAATCTATAAACATACTTGGAAACAGTGCTAGAGGCACATCCGCCGTCTATTGATAAACAACAGCATGCAAAAAGAATAATCACAAATTGGTTAGCACCTCGGCGGGGGGTAAGGGGGTCACTCATAAATATGTAAGTGTAGCACGTGGGTTTAGCACAAGGGGTTTTTAAAATCCATTTTAACTCATTTTTTATGTATAGAAGGGTACCATTTAAAGGGAGTATTCACAACTTTAATAGAAAAAGGGTATGTTTTATTTATGGAAAATTCACAGACAAGGGATTTTTAAAATAGGATTTCAATGCACATAATACAGAGGGTTTACATATAGTGAACTGCTCCAGGTTTGCACATCTAAATCTAAGTTACATGTCGTAATTCAAGTCTTGTGCTTGTTTGTGCGAGTGAAAAAAAACCTTACATAAGTATGGCATGCAAAGTTGGCGCAATCCTCCCCAAAATTTTAGAAACATAAGGGAATGTGCCTTTCCTCCGTTTTCCAAATAACACTCGGTATCAAAAGTGGACCAAAGATACACCTTCAGTGTTTAAAGTGGCCATTAGTTTATTCGAATATATTTAAGAGAGAAAAATAGGAATACCTTTGTCAGTCTGTGATACTAAAGTCGATGATGCGACGAGTCTCGTATGATATTATTTTACGATCACTGATTAATCTAAAGCCATAACCGTTGTCAATGCGCACACAAGTTTCTTCGACCTCGTAACCGAAGCCGAAATTTACAAAAAAACATCCAGATCGGGAACAAAATTAAGATGCAAGCAAATCTTATCGTGTAATATTTCTCGAGGATGAAGATCCACTATTTGCAGTATATTTCAGAGTATGAGATATGCTAAGAGTAGGAGTTCCTATATGCTAACTACCTGCAAAAGTCTCTAGATCATTGGCACCCCACCTTCTTATGCTTCCAGCAAACTGGGGGGTTAAATGGGTTGAAGTTCTTTCTCTACTTGGGTTATCCTCTCAAGAGTAAGAAGTTACCTTACCTTCTACACCATCTACACCAATGTAACTATGATAGGCTTTTGAGCTTGAATGACTCTGTGAAAGCTTTGGAGGTGTTCGGATATCCTACCCTTCATCTTTGTAAGAATTTTCTAGTTCACGCTTTTCTATAGAAGAAGATCTAAGACCTATGGAGTTGTCCTCTATTTCCATATGACTAAATAACCTAATGACACGGTTGATAATGCAAACTAACCATTTCCTAACGAAGGTGATGCCAACAAACCCATTTCTTTCTAATGAAGATGCTCCAAATTTTTCATATTTAGGTATCCCCCTTGAATTATCAAAACACTACTAAGACTTTGATTTGGCTCATGGCGTGCATGCTTTTGGCTTGCCTTTAGATGTAGAATCAGCATGTTTGGTCTCTTTGGAGACCTGAGAAGGTAATGGGTTAGAGAAAAGTGGGGCATGGAAAAACCACATGGTTGAAGACACAGACAATCCTATACCTAAATCATAAGCATTCTTGTTGTTGTTCATATCTTGAGATAGGGGTTTCCTAGGAGAGCTTCAAGCTAAGGATTGTAATGGAGATATCCCTTTGGTTGTCATGATGAAATAATCATAAAGGACAGTCTGTAGTATGATTAGATGCAAGCATTGTTTGATTACAAATGCTTCTAGGTCTTTTCGTCATCACAAGTCTTAGAGGCTCTTGCACTCGTTTAATTAACATATGTGGAGCTTCTAAAGAAACTTGTAAAATAGGATTTTTAAGGGTTCAATTTAAGTTTTCCCTTAAAAAACCTTTCCAATTTCAAACAGAGAAAAAAGTTAAGCCCAGAATTTGGAAAAAACCTTTTAGAATTTCTAGGGTGGAAGTTTTTAAAGGTAAAAGAATATCTTTTTTTGGCACGTCGGTCGTATGAAGGCTTCAAATCTCGGTACATTCTAGATGATAGTGTTATTGCCAACAAGTAGTTCACTCACATAATGGTCATTGGTGATACTTAGATCTTAAGACCTCGGAAAAAAATTTAAAAAATGAAAAACATGTGTGAACTGCTAATGCCATGTTCATGCCAAGCGTGAGGGCAAAATGTAGGAAATGTAGAACTGCTAATGCCATGTTTTTATAGTAATTACAACTTTGGAAATTTTTGGTCAAATTTCTTAAGAAGTAAATGATTGGCTTTCCATGTGTCAGAGCAGGGCTGAGATTTTAATTTCCACATATTTTGTGGGTAGCGCAAGGGCTTGTCATCAACGTAATGCAAAGTTGCCACGTGATGAAAGCAGAACCAGTGAGAGAGAGAGAAAGAAGATCCCCCTCCCAACAAAAACACCCTACCCAAATTTTGAGAGAAACGAAACGAGAGCTGCTTAACATCAACTTATTGATCTAGAGACCAATGAGAGATTTGAACCTAGGTGGGTACATGTCATCCCAAGGGTAATTACACTATCATGCGTGCAGGCTTTGCGTGAATACAATGTCATGCGAGAGAGAGAGAGAGAGAGAGAGGGAGAATACAATGTCATGCGCGCAGGCTTCGCGTGTTGACAGGTTTAACGCGTATTCCTCTGTTAACATAAAACCAATCCTAATGGGCAGGAGGGTGCGTCTCAGATGCAAGATAAAACCACCATCCTAAGCCTCCCGGCCCCCATCCCCGCCTGCTAATTAATAAGCTTGATGCAGGCGGATTCCAACAGGAGCCCAACTAATATACTGCGGGGATAGTGCCCGCCGAGAACTTGCCTTCTTGTGATCATAATGCGCATTCTCATCATCAGTTAAAGAGTGTGAAGAAGTACAAGTTAAAGAGTGTGAAGAAGTACAGAGGCGTGAGGATGAGGAGCTGGGGAAGTGGGTTTGCGAGATATGCCTCTCCAATAGCAGAGAGAAGGTGTGACTGGGCTCCTACTCCATGCAGCAGAAGCCGCTAGAGCTTATGATGCGGCCCTTGTCAGCCTCCGCGGGCAATCCTCTTCTCTCAACTTCCCCCAACAGCCACCTCCCATCGCAAGCCACAGCTGCATTTGCAGCCTATTTCTCCACCGCCGCCTGCAACGACACAAATATAGAGCCCCCCATTAATACTCCACCAACAAGAGACCCGACGCCTTAGATGAGAGGCTGATAACCAAATGTCCTGCAAGCCCCCCTTTATTGAGTGACACAACTAATGACAATACGAAGACCAGTTCTGCTGATGAGCTTGAGGCCCAAGCTGGTTCTACTGTACTTAGCTCCTGCTCATACCCAATCATATTTCCATCGGACGTTCAACAAGAGATGCTGCCGCAGTTCCACGACTTGCCAGACCTTTGCTGGGCGGACGAGGACCACGTTCACCCCGTGCGACGATCATCTTATACCGTCCTCTCTTTGGCGATATTAGAAAACGGAATCAAACGGAATATGTCTAACTGTGCAAATACAATTTTGTCTCGAAAAATAAAACAAACAATGTCTCGCGGATTATTGAAGCCCTCCAAGGCATGGATCTGAGGGAAGCACACCCAAGACCAACAATGGGACTTAGTGATAATTTACAATCCCCTTTTGTGAAGGGGAAAATCGCTCAAGAGGGCTTCGAATTGCAGGGCCTGATTTAATTCAAACTCCAATATAGGTGATTACAATGGTGTTTTTTAATGCAAGGATATGTGAAAACTTTGTATAATGTTTAAAGGCTTTTTTAATATATGTTAAGAGCAGAAAATACGATAACCTGACATTGTTCAGTATGTATAGATATTTATAAATTCAATAAATTAGTGAGTAAGCATGCATGCAAGAATTGCTTATAGGTGTTTTCACACTTGCAAGTGGATGTGGGTTGATTTTATTGACTAACTTGTTTAGAATAAAGAGTTACTATTACACCAAATTGCTAGTGAATGAGATGGGTTATGTGGTAGTGGCACGATTGGGGATTGAATCGAAAGCCTTATGGATCAAAACATGATTTAAGTGGGAAAATGGTGGAATATGCCATCAACGTGAAAGGAATGACTTCGAACTGTGATAAAAAGAATGTAAAATTGTTTTATCCCAAATAGTGATACATCCATTAATGGTCATGTATGCTAGATCTATTATTAAGGGAGTTCATTGTATAGAAACTCTATATATCACGTGCGTTGAAGGGGTATCTTGAGAATACCTTACCTATGAGGTTTGAGTATTTAAATGACATGTTTTTCTGTATAAACTTAGAACTTTATTTTCAAATTCATTTTAAAAATTCCATATGTAAGTATGTTTCTATAAACATCCCAAAAGAGTGAATTACAAAAAGTGCATGTGTGTGTGTGACTACATGGCATATAAGAATGTGTGACTGCATGTGTGTGTGTGACTACATGGCATATAAGAATCTAGTGATAATAGGGAGTTAGCAATAGAACTTACACCGGTTGCTCAAATGGCATGTGTACTTACACTTTCAACCATTCTTTGGCTCGTACCACTAAATTTAAAATAAAAGAGTCAAGTGTCATTTAGTGATATTTTGCATGTCACAAAGAGTGTCACTAAAACAATACTATTAGTGATAATAATCTCATATAATCACAAGTTTTTACTACAGCTTAGAGTACTTTAAATTTAATTTATCACCCTCCCTTCCTTTTTTTTCCTTGGAGCTCTCTTTTCATGCATTGCATTCTCTCGAGTTTCCAGGACATCCTCTCTCTAGACTCCATTGCATGCATTGCACACACTTACATTTTCCTTTGCCCATGGATCCTAGAATACCATTTTTTTTTATTTTTTCTTACACTACAACATAATGAGGTTGTAGCAGCGAAAATAGTAACGCTTTTATAACTAGAAGGGTAGAGAGATGTCGGGCCCATTTCGCTATTACTAAAAAAACTGTTGTTTTTGCTACACAACGGGTCAGTGCTCTGATGAGAAAACGTGGTGCTCATGCTAGATCAAGTGTGTGGAGAGGAGAGACTCACAAAATACAAGAATAATATCTTGCTACATACAACTAGGCCTTGCTCTCATACAAAATGCCTCATGACCTCACCTTTAAATAGGTGAACAAGTGGACCTCAAGTCCATTCACACTCACACCCTTCTCTCACCCTTCTACTCAACCTTAGTCTCTTAATACCTCCCCTCAATACCAACTATGGAAGGATGGAATAGGTGGTATTGGACATAAGATGCCTTTATAACATTAGGCGTACAAGGCTTGAATATAGGTGTGGTTATCTAGGATTTACAAAAGTGTTCCTAGAGCCTTAGAGGCTATTACATTGATGCCATCTAAGTCTTTATTTGTTTGTCGATGAAGATGTACACCTCAATGATGGTGCACTCCACTCTTTGTGTTTGCTTCGCTTCTTGTAGATGACATGCTTGAGAGACACATGCCATTGCTTCCACCATATGCTTTCCACCTTGACCATTCTCACACAATGATCATAAGCTTTTAGATGGTCCTCCAACATGCTTTGTGCTTCCTTGAATACCATATCTCCTCCATGGGTAGTGAGGTAGATTTAAATGGGGAAGGGAAAGGGAGGGTCTTACCACTTGCCTTATGCATTGGTCAAGGGCAGTGTCTACTCCACAATTACAATAGCTTTTATGCATGTTAGCTAAACGATACTCTTTAGGATTTGAAGTTACAAGCTTAATGAGTAATTGGTTGAGGTAAATACTCAAACAAATAAGGATTATCATCTTTGGCTCAAGAAGGAGAGGACATGGCTCATTATGTTGCCAATGCCTCTTACAAAAGTAATGCCAAAAGATGCTTAAAATCATGACAACCAATAAGGTAGAGCATTTAGGGATTCTATGCTTAACCTTACGACTCATCTTATACGATGAAAAATCAGAATATGCAGCGGAATGAAATGCCTTGGGCTTGGAAAACGAGAACATATGGCTTATGGCATGCCTATGCCTCTTACAAACAAGGGCCTCAAGGGTAATATACATAAACATTGAAGATGAGTACTTAATGTACATGTGCCCAACTTTAAGAACACTCAAAATCTGAGTTTTATGATGAAAAACCATAATTGTTCCACCTCTTTAGCTTATGAGATGAAAACAATTGGTTCATGGTTGCACCATTTCTCTTTGGAAGAAGCGGTTTGTCGATGAGACTTGAATGTGGCACTTATGGTGTGTGCCTGGCCTCCATGTTGATGAAGAAGAGCCTCTGTAATGTAGATGACCTCCTCCTTTGATGGTTAAGACCACCTTAGTGTTTAAGCAACACTTTAGTTGATGATTAATATCACCATTAGTGTGTATAAAACATTATTAGTGCTAAAAAGCACATTTTTAGTATCAAATGACACTTATTTTGGTGATTAACTCACCATTAGTGTTTAATAACACTTTCCCTTTGTTGGATTAACAGAGTAACTAGTGTTAAATAACATAATTAGTGCTTAGAAGCACACTTAATCACTTTGAAAGCATAAAAATTGGTGTTGATGTTGAAGCTTGATGGACATGAGGTTTATGGCTACCTCATATGAATGAGAACTCTTCAAAAACAAGAGAGGAACTCAGCAACTAAGCATTCACACCACCATTTTAGTGTGCTTAGAAGCACACTTAATCACTTTGAAAGCATAAAAATTGGTGTTGATGTTGAAGCTTGATGGACATGAGGTTTATGGCTACCTCATATGAATGAGAACTCTTCAAAAACAAGAGAGGAACTCAGCAACTAAGCATTCACACCACCATTTTAGTGATTAAAGCAAGGGAGTGATGATTGAGCAAGAAAAACCCAAAAACAAGCTTTAATGGAAAGCTTGAGAGTGAAAGAAAGAACCCCCGCCTGGTCTTTTGGTTGCAGCAGACGCATGCGTGGATGGTTGAAGCTCAAAGTTGAGCTGTAGCATCTCCACTCACTGGGCTACAATAGCCCTAAGACACCTTGCCTAATGGTGGCTTATAGGCGCCTAATTCCTGTACGGCCAGCGCTGCAGGCGGCGAACTCAGTAAACAATGCCGCGACACGGAGAGTGGAAATTCTCAGAAATTGACTGTACGAATTAATTCGCCGGTAGCTCCTCTACATCTTTCATGAAGAAATCGGGGAGAGATGTGCCCTCTACAAGCTTGTGGAAGGCCTCCAATGGCTGGGGGTTGAGCTCCACACAAAGAAGATAAGCAAAAAATGGATATTTTTGACCTAATCTACACCACAAGTGGTTCAAATCACCTAGGCTCTAGATACCATGATGAGAAAACATGGTGCTCATGCTAGATCAAGTGTGTGGAGAGGAGAGACTCACAAAATACAAGAATAATATCTTGCTTATTAAGTTGCTTATACATACAACTAGGCCTTGCTCTCATACAAAATGCCTCATGGCCTCACCTTTAAATAGGTGAACAAGTGGACCTCAAGTCCATTCACACTCACACCCTTCTCTCACCCTTCTACTCAACCTTAGTCTCTTAATATGCTCTGCAAGCAAAATTTTGCTTGCTATTTCAGCTACTCAGCTACTTTGTAGAGCACTTCCCAGTCTACCCCAACTCTTTTTTTAAAATTAAAATAGAGTCATAATTTTGTGATATAAACATAAACATGAAAAATGTATAGATTGAGAAGAATGCAAGTGAGCCCAAAATGTATTATATTTTGCGAATTTCTAGGCCTTTGGCCATGTATAAAAATATATATCAAACAAGACATTGCTAATCGAAATCCTCATTAGATTTTAAGTGCTCATCATTATCTTAGTCCTCCTCTTTACTTCCTTCTACCGCTTCAGGCTCATAATTTGGATCTTTGTCTTTCTCTTCCCCTTCATCCTATATACATGCCATCAATAAAAGACTCTTTACTTCCTTCTACCGCTTCAGGCTCATAATTTGGATCTTTGTCTTTCTCTTCCCCTTCATCCTATATACATGCCATCAATAAAAGACAATATATAAGGTAAGTGTAATACAATAAAAGACAATTAGATATAGATAGGAGAAGGGTTGTTTCACTACTTCTCTCATCTACTTGAGTCCCAAAAATGGACTTGTCGAAGTGTACGCCTCGCATACGCATCCATGCCCACAATTGCGAACAGAGGGCTATGTAGCTATAGTCAAACTTCTCCTTTGCTGGCTCACGCACAACAACTTCTATCTACAAAAAACAATTAAAAAATATATAATTAGTTAAAGAAATTAATATAGTACAAAATAAAATGAAAGAGGAGAAGAAAATGTTAATAAAATAGATACTTACAAAATGAGCAATAAAGAAGAACATTCCTACTAAGCTAAAGTGTGAAGCCCCTCGCTTTTGTAGTTCCAAAGCACTCATTGCGCCGCTTGTTGTTGAAAAGCATGTGGGTTATTTCTCACAAAGCTACGTGTGTACCTCCACTCCTCTTGAGTGCAAACATTGGGATTTTCCAAATTGTTCTTTGCCGCTCTCGATGTTTGCTCTCCTATTAGAGAGAAAATATTCATTCTTCTCTTCATCCATGCCTCCGAGAAGCAAAGGCCCACATGTGGAAGGGGAAACTCCGACTTAAGCACGTCAATGACATATTGCTTTGAAAGCTCATCTTGTGCTTTCCACTTTTTGAAGGATATCATGAACTCTAGGTTAGCAAGTACATGCATGCGGTTCATGACTTGCTTCCCTCGTGCATCCACCATGAGGACACCATCGACATCTACGTTGTAGGGTGTGTGGCTCAAGTAGAATCGGTCTCCTAGGGGGGGCTGGTTCATAATGAGCAGATGAAGAGCCTCCCCTCATTTGAGAGACCTTGTGCTACTTTTTCCAAAGGGAAAGAAGCCTTCTTCCCCTCGCTAACATGTCTACTAGCCTCCTAGACTCCCTACATCGTCGTTGTGGTGAAGACGGATGTGAGGGAGAGGGGGTGGGTCTAGTTGAGGTAGGTGGTGTAGGCTCATCACAATCATATTGTGATGGGACTGCACCATGGACCCGCGCCACTTGAACTTGCACCTTTCTAAGGCATGGGCTGCCTCGATTGGACAACTGGGGGTAGCTTGCCCCCGTGGTGTAAACTAGTCTGATGGTAAGCCTGCATGCATATAAGATTCAACGATAAGACTTATAGAATACATAAAGTGTAAAATTTGTATATGTAAGAAGGTTTTGTTAAATCATACTAGTGTCCAAGTAAACTGTGACCAAGCATGTTGCCCATATTGTTCATTGATGATAGAGAGTAGATTTACGACATCTAGGTCTTGTGATGGGTCGATTGACATTGCATATACATACAACACAATCCAAATACATGCATAAGATTCAATTACTTGAAGTATAAAACATTCATAAAAGGGATATTCATGAAGGCCTTATGCATAAAGCTCGATGCATGGAGCCTGATGCATAAATCTATACGCATTGAGCCTTATGTATAAAGCTCTATGCATAGAGCCTATGCATAGACTCTTATTATGCATAAAGCTGTATGCATAAGGCTATATCCGTAGTATTTATGCATAGAGCTTGAAAGATCCCATGCATAAATATCTATGCAAAGAGCCTAACGAATAAAACCTTATGCATAGAGCTCTATGCATAGACTTATGCATAAACCTTATGCATAGAGCTCTATGCATAGAGCTCTATGCATAGACTCTTATTATGCATAAAGCTGTATGCATAAGGCTATATCCGTAGTATTTATGCATAGAGATTGAAAGATCCCATGCATAAATATCTATGCAAAGAGCCTAACGAATAAAACCTTATGTATAAATCCTACACATAGAGCCTTATGTATAAAGACTACACATAGAGTCATGCATAAATCTCTATGCATAGAGACTTATGCATAAAGCCTATGCATAGAGACTTATGCATAGAGCCTACGCATAGCAGCTTTTATGCATAGAGCTTGCAAGAACCTATACATAGAGCTTTATGCATAAAGACTTATGCATAGAGACTTATGCATAGAGCCTATGCATAGAAGCCTATGCATAGAAGCTTTATGCATAGAGCTTGCAAGAACCTATACATAGAATCCTATGCATAGAAGCTTTATGCATAGAGCTTGCAAGAAAACCTATACATAGAGCCTTATGCATAAATCTCTAAGACAGCCTTTAAGGTTACTTTAAGTCTTGGAAATATTTGGCTTGAGAGGGTGAAGTGTAGGACCAGAAAATGGGGCAGAGAAAAGCCATTAGATACTTTATCATCCATAGATCCAAAGGGGCAAAATGCTTTAATATGGCTTCATTGTTATTTTAAGTATCATGCGGAATGTATGCCGACAACAACAGGCATGTTTAACTTATCTGACAATTTTACAAGGTCACAGGTATTCTCATTGTATAAATATGCTATGATAACTAAAGAAGACCAGTATAAAAACTACTCTTATTTTACCAGGCTTTGGAAAACCTTGTTTGCCAACGTGACTATCCCACGAAAATTTAAAATGGGTGTGTGCAAAGTTAAAAACGAGAAGAAAGGTTGCAAGTGATCTAGATGAGCTAAGGATACTCAATGGACCATAGAGGAAAGTGTTTTGCATCTCCAAAAAATATCTTGAACTAGTTATTAATGGAATGGACCAGAAAAAAACTTGCTTGCCTCACTTTGCTAGGCTACCTAAGGACATTATAGAAGAAACACTTGTGCAAATGCATTTGGTTGGTTGCCTTGTATACAATGCTTAAGTTCACCCAAGAGTTTTTTTCACATATCCAAATATCCATAATGATCCAAATCTAATCATGACAATCAGTCATCATGTGATATCTAATTAACAAGGTGCATTGCCAAGCATATTTTATTTACAGGTAGATAGCATTGCAAGAGAGAACAAGAATCAAATAGTTCTTGGATACCTAAGCATGTTCATTTCCTTAGGGGTGTTTAAGAAAGTGAAAGTGAATTTTCTACGTGTGGGTCACATTCATGACCATATTGATCAGATGTTTAGCACATTTTTAAAAAAATTATCTCACCACAATGCATTTACTTTTCCAACCATGATGACACTTCTAGAGAAAGCTTACACACCAAAGCTAGTGGTAGAGAATTTGAAGGAGAAAATGGATTTAAAGTTTTTTGTTAATGGTCCAAGGATAGAAAAAAGGAGGTGCTTAGAGCAGTTGAATGATCTAAGTTGTCAGCATGGCTTTCTGATTAAACCTGTAGAAGAAAGTGGACAAACTTTATTGTATGGAAAGATTTTCTCTACTGGTGCAGAGTGGCTTCCTTCATGAGGCCTTAAAGTTCTCAAATTTATTCCAAACCTGGTTATGCAAGCTTAAAAAATGGCACCCTTGGAAAGCTTAAAGGAAGAAAAGGAGGCAAGAAAGGTAGTTCGTGGTATGTACTTTCAAAGGTGCATTGCAGAGAGAAGATCACTAATCGAGAATGCAAAGCTATATACATGAGAGCAACATGTAAAATGGTGGGACACGTTTTCTGAACAACAAGAAGAAATACTTGAAAGGAATATCAATAACTCATGGAATCTGGCTAGTTCTTTTTAGTGGCCAACTATTGTTGAAAAAACCACGTAGTTTATAGCACCAATTCTAGCAGAGATCGATAAACTTCTTCATGGGGAAGCAAGAGAGATGTACATAGGAGCCAGATGATCAAAAGAAAGGAAAACAAAAACTCAAGATATGTGTGGTGATCCACAAGACATAAAGGAGGGTACTCGTGTTGCTACCCTAGTTGAGGATAATTCTTTAAAACACCTAGTTTGGATTGGCAAGGTAATAGCTACTAACAAAGATAAAATTGGCGAGCATACATTGTCACTAACAGTGCATGGGTGAGAACAACTCATGAAAATGCATTTGAGAGAAAGTATAGGAAGTGGTAAATACAACAAAAGGAAAGGACAAGCACAAGAGGGGAAAGAACACTACTAGCACTAATGTACTACCACTTGATGAGGTAGATATTTTGGTGTATGACATTACTCTCACAAAAGTAGGTTATTTGAAAAAGTTAATCATTTCTATTTTACAGGAGAATATACCTTTCTTAAATAACTCCAAGCTTGGTACCACATATATCCTCAGGATTGCTAACACCACAACGAACTCAAGGAGTCTTAGCTTCAGGTTTACACAGAGAAGAAAAAGATGTCTTTGTGGACAATGATGAAGAGGATGCCTCATCTACCTCCTCAGGGGAAGGCACACCGGGTAGTAATGGTGATGGTATAGGTAGTAGTGAAGATGAGGAGCCATAACTATGCAATGAGTTGTAAATCTAGAAAATAGGTAGTATGCCATGAGTTGTAAGTCTATAAAATAGCTCCTTTTTTAGAGTAGTATTAATTACTTCTTTGGATTGAAGATGTCAATGACAAATGGTCTCTATTTTGGTATATCTTTTAAAACTTATTGTTAGATTTTTAGTTGTAATCTCAGAAAATAAGCAAAATCAATACTTTTTTTAAATTCCTTTTTTTTGTAAAAAATGCACAGTGTCCTAAATAGTGTCATTTTTGGGCAGCATTGTACACATGCATAAACCAATTTCCAAAAAAAGGTTAAAACATTGGCCTTTTTTTATAGAATCTTTGAAAGCTGCTAAATGTTTCTTGTTTTCAAGAAATATTACCTAGCTTTCCCACAACAATGTTTTAGATGTCTCGCTCTATAGAGTGCTTCTGAGTCGTTAGGCATGGACTTTAACATCTTGTCCTCATACCTTATCTCTATCCTCCTATACCACCATTCAAGTAATTGTTTCATGGGATTAGTATCATGTTTTCCACCTCGATGAGCCATTGCCTTTTGAAATCCACATCGGGCTTGCCAATGTGATCACTCCATGCCTTGTGTAGACCATATTACCAAAATTCCCTCATGAAAAAAGTATGGACCATGAGCCTTCAAGATATGTTGCATTCCCAATCAAAATATGCATACTCAAAACATTGGGAAAAAAAATGCATACATTTATAATACTAGATTTATAAATGACTTTTACCATGTAATGTGTGATGCTACTTGAAGTCCAAGCTTCTACCACTGAGTCATAAAATGTAGTAGCAACTGATGTAAATTCTTTTGCATCATCCGATGTGAAGATCATCTTCTGCATCAACGATGCCAATTTGACGAGTGCAATCCACACATTACCCTTTGCTAACTGCGTCATTCCTCCATTACTCTGATCAGGAACAACCATATGCAACTTCTTCACTTTGTGACCATTGACTCTACAAAGTTTTGGCAAGGAAAGGATGGGACTCTAGTGCTACCACAACATTGTGAACCAGTACATATAATTATTGGTAATTAAAATATATGCATTTACAGATAGTAGAGATGTAAAATTTTTTTTTATATACCTTTCTACTTGAATAATGATGTGTATCAAACCAATAATTAACAATACGAGATGAAGGCATATAATCCCAATCTCACCACGTTCAAGAGCTATTTATAGTACATTCACCCACGTTGAGCATATGGAGGAGCATGTCAACTCAACTATTGAGGGAGAAAGCTTGGAAACATTGATGATGATCGTGCCATTGGAGATGATGATCGTGCTATTGGAGATGATGATATTACCTCTCATAGTGATGATTCTAGTAGTGGGATGGATCTCTTTGTAGATTTGGATATAGGCATGGACATTGAGATAGATAATTTAGCAAGGGTTGACCTCATTGAAGATGAGGTTGAACTCTAAATCTTTCATTGTACTTTTATTATGGCTATGGTCTTCCTTTTGATTTTTTTTATTGGTGATTGATTGAGATTACATGTATAGATTCATGCCTTTTTGAGATTACATGTATAGATTTATTATGATATGTTTCTTTTCGTGGCATTACTTAATCATTCACCTTTGGACTGCTTTTCATGGAGGTTCAAGATTTTTTTCTAAAGCTTCACTTTGATGAAAAGATGTGGGGATTGAATCATTCTCCTTTGGATTGCTTTTCATGGCATTACATGATATACCTAAGCCTTTGCATGTATCTATCCCTTTCACCACATTACTCAATTTATACCTATTTATTTTCTCTTTCATTAGCATATTTTTCCTTGCAAATATGCTTTCTAGAGATTCATTTGTATATAAATGCACCAAAAAATCATATATATTATCAAAATCTTGTGCATATAGTTAAGCAAATGATATTTTTGGGATTGAAGATTTTGTTTTTCTTTGCAAGGTCCACAATTACAACTGCATAGGAAATTGTTACAGACTGCATTTATAAGCGCGTCTATACTCGCGTCTAATTTCAAAGGAACTAGACGCACTTATAGACGCTAATTATTATAGACTTTGTCTATAAGCGCGTCTATACTCGCGTCTAATTTCAAAGGAACTAGACGCGCTTATAGACGCACTTCATGTTCTCCAATAGTTGTCCAAATAAATGTCCAATAGAATGGTCCGAATAGATGTCCAATGAGAATATAGCAGCATTGACATCCAATAGTTTTCCAAATAGATGTCTAATAGAATAACATAGTATCGTCCACCACTGGTCATGTTCCACTGGTCATGTTGTCCAGTTATCCAAATATATGTCCAAATAGATATCTAATAGAATGGTCCAAATAGACTTCCAATGAGATAATATAGCAGCATCAACATCCAATATTTATCCAAATAGATGTCCAATAGAATAACATAGTAGGGTCCAATGGTCATCTCATCCAAATAGATGTCCAATGAGATAATATATCAGCATCCAATAGTCATCTTGTCCAATAGTTGTACAAATAGATGTCTAATAGAATGGTCCAAATAGATATCCAATGAGATAATATAGCAACATCAACATCCAATAGTTGTCCAATAAAATAACATAGTAGCATCCAATAGAATATATGAATCAACCATATGTCATCTCTGTATGATACCAATCATACCTTGTGTGTGCACCCACTTGGTAGGCTTGGTAGGCTGTATCATAAGTGAGCATATAAAATGATATGCTAGACGACATAAACTATATGGCCAAACGAGTCATCAAAATCTTAAGCATAAGGCCAAACATCATAAATTATATGGCCAAACAGATCATCAAAATATTAAGCATATGGCCAAACGACATAAATTATAAGGCCAAACAACTCATCAAAATCTTAAGGCCAAATGGCACAAAAGTGAACTTATCTTAAAGTCTACGCAAGGTTGTAAAATCTTTACATCAAACATAAATACCTGCGCCATCCATGTAAAAAAAGGAAAAGCTATTACACATTATAAGATAATGTATACATGCCAAAATTATCTGCTATCTCCAAAAGGCTCAAGACATTAGTATTTCACACATTAAAAACCATAGCCTAAAAACATTGTAAGGCGATGTATACATGCTAAAACTAGTTCTAGAACTATAAAGCAAGATATGATGATCAAAACCCATAGCATGTGAAGAAGCTTCAATTGTACGAAAAATAGATCAAAATCATAGCATGCCAAAAAGCTACATAATACAAAGCCTATATCCAATCATAGTGCTTAAGTATCCACATGATACACAATTTTTATCACATAAAAAACACACAATTGTAAGCCTTAAATCTTAATAAGAAAGTGGTAAAATGCAAAAAAAAAAAGCTTCTTTACCCGCATGCAACTTAGATCATTTGAAGCTTCCTTACCCGCATGCAACTTAGATCAAAGTTTCTTTTTCTACATGCAACTTAGATCAAAGTTTCTTTTCCTCTCATGTAACTAACATCAAGACTTCTTTACATGCTTGCAACTTAGATTAAAGCTTCTTTACCTGCATGCAACTTTTCCTCTTCCTCATAATCTTGGACATGCACTTGCACTCATGAAAAGATTAACTTTCAAAATTTTTCATGCACCAAGTGACTTGATATCTTATATTCTACATGCACACTCACAATCAAACCTTTTTAAAAAATAAAGGCATAGAGGAAGACATGAAAACTCAAGACATGTCATATCTCTAGCGACTAACAATAATATCACATACAAGTAATAATCTCCATAAAATAGATATACTATGTAAATATTGATTTTATGTGAGTACGCAATAGAAAAGAATTGAATAGGATAAGAGTTAATAAAGAGTTGAATAGGCTGGGAGTAGATAATAGATATAAGGGAAAGAAAAACATGCATCCAAATCTATGATATCAAACAAAACTTGAATATGATTAGAAATAATTAGGGAAAGAGAAACATTCTTGGAAATATGTGATAGAGAACCAGAGTCGAGAACTTGAAGTAAAGATCCACATAGAACTCAAAGACAATATCCAATTTGTATACCTGAAACCATGAAGCGTACACAAGAGATAATCAATGCATCAATTGGTCACATCAATTGGTCACATCAATAAATCGTTCTTCTATATGAAACTAAAGTTGCTGTATTGCTTACAAAAACATTTCTATGTAGAATTTAACAAATCTCATGTGACAAGCAGTCTTAGAACCCCTTAAAACTCTAAAACTGACTCTTAGATCATCGAGTTCCGATATCTTATGAAGAAGGTATGATCGTTTTAAGTTTTTGAAGAGTGAAAAATTTTCTACATGCACAAATTTTTTTTCTGCGTGTGCAACAGGCATGACTGCGCTTTGATACCATGTTAAAGAAATGAGAAAAAGAAGAAGACACAATACACTAAAGATAGCTCCCAAAAGTGTATGAAAAGTACACCGAGGTGGTTAGGTATTTATAGGTGAGACCTAGGGTTAGGTTGGGAAAGCTATATATATCTCCAACATCATCAACAATAAAAGAAGCAAAATCATCTCTGTCTTCCACTGTATAATCCACCTTTAACACTTTTCCACAAGACTTTTGATTTCTAAGAAGATTACCCTTGCCACAGTGCCTAGAAATGATGAAACAAAGACCACCATCGATCCGAGAAAGACTCCACTCATATTGAAGATAAGCAAGAGTTTCAATTGATGTACCTGCTGAAAGTTGAGTTCTATCTCATGGTGCATTTATAAAACCACGAGTTCTTCCTCGGGTCATATAATAAGTTGTTGTATTTGTCCTAGCTCTCATTAGAACAGACATAGGTTCATCGTCCTTCTCATTCTCTTCTTCATCTTCGTCAACAGAGGATGGTGATGAAGTTTTAAATCTCTTTTGAGTGAAGGCTTCAGTCATAGTACCCCAGGGAGGAAAAGTGGGATGGTCCCAAAATTTGGTCGAGTTTGAGTTTGTACTTCTTTGTCTACAATATCATCCAACATTGTGTTGGTAGGCTTGACACCTGCATCACCATCTCTCTTCTCATGTTGTTGTGAAGCCTCCACTTGTTGGAAGTCTCCACTTGGGCTTCCTTTGCAGTTTTTTAAGAATGTTCCTTTCTTGCCTTTTTTGTAGCTTATATTTGAGTAGGTGAATCAAATTATAGAGCCCCAATGGTGGGCATCTTAGAGGACTTCTTCATCTCATCACCCCTACTTTATAGATATGAAGAAATAGATGTAGCAAAATAATTATTAGTTGGTTCAATCAATCCAATCCAAAAAAAAATCAATAAGGTGGAGCTAACCATTAAAGTGAGCCACAACAAGGCTATCACAAGCAGATCAAAACAATAATATGCAGGTCATAAAGTAAAACAAGCTTCTATAAGATAAGAAAAGGAAATCAAAAGACATTAAAAGTAAAAGAAAAAAAAATGTACTTCTATATGATCAAAAAAGAAGAATTTAAGAATGAATTAAGCAATAAACTAATTTTTGTAGCAAAAGGCAACAAGTGGGAGTACATTGAAAGAGGACTTACATTGTTGTAAAGCGGCATGGAAAACCAAAGGGAGGGATGAGAAGGGATGAACTTGTGGAGCTAGGTTTTGATGCACCATATTGATATGGTTGCTAAGTCATTGAGGAAAAAGAAGAAGGAAAAAGCAGAAGGAATAAGAATAATTATCGATATGTAAGGTAGAGATAAAGACTTTCAGGGGAAGACTAAGTGTAGATTATTCACAACCTTAAGTTTATGTGCGAAGTCGATGCATTGCATCGAGTTCATGGTGAATTGGATGCATTATATCGGAATTAAATAAAGGAAAAACTAAGAAAGTTTGAATGGAGAAGAAGATCTTGCCTTAGATGAAGGTCGCCTTCTCTTCAGTCCACCATATTTGTGTCAACAGATTTTAGTAGTCACAACGTGGTATAGAAAATGTACAGAAGTTGCATAGCATGAAATCAAGCAAAGATATTTCCCATTGTGTCCCAAAAAGGATAGCAAGAAGATATGCACAAGGGATAAAGTGCCCAAGGAGAAAGCGAGACCCTCCCTAGTAACATACTCAACAAGTCATTGTGGGACCTCTTGGTTAGGTTCCTCCAATTAACTTAACCATAGGTTTTGCAAGCAAGATATTCTTGTTAGTGAGGAATCTAGTTGCTCATTAGGAATTTTTAGGACCCAAAGAGGGCCTCTTGGATTAACTTTTGATTAGGAATGGACAAATAGGAAGAGGGCTGGGTGCATATTTTTGACTTCTTTGATCCTAGGGGGCCTAGGCTTTGGTTTGCTAATGGGGCCTAATTACTACTCTTGTCTTCCTACCTCGTGGGCCCACACTTAGAGGTCCCCCTACCTAGAATCGCGCAGATTAAAACCCTAAAAATTGAAAATTTCTAATTTTTTTCCCAAAAGTGTGTTTTCCCTCTCAAACTTCCCCCCAACATACTCTAGGTTTGGAAAGCTCATTTTGAACCTCTTTCTTCCTCTTCTAAGCTCTCCATTGTTGTAGAAACTCCATACCTCTTGTGTGCTTTTGCTGCACAGGTCATAGCTACAGGTCGTAGCTGGGGACTTACCGAACACCGTATGCGAGCCATCAATGGCTACAAGCATACAACCAGGAAAGTAGAGTGAAAGTATGCTGGAATTCAAAAGATATAGTGTATAAATTCAAGCATGTTAGACCACAATGGATGCTGCTCTATGAGACTTAGTGTAAGGGGTCACATGAATGAGCTAGTGTAGCAAATTAACAAGAGTTTAAAATTATTGAAAGTAAATCAAGAGTTAGCAAGGTGTCAAAGATTAATCAAGGTTTATAACTGGCCTAAGTCAAGGAAAATAACCAAGCTTAATAAATAAACAGATGACCACATTGTGTCTACTCTAAGAACAAGTTAATACCGTGAGCCTAGGGACACAAGAAACATCAGATTTATAGGAGCCTTTTGCCTTTATTTTTTTATGCACGTGACATTTTTTACACATAATGGCGACCTTCCTAAGGCAAAACTAACATCGATCCTGGTACCATGTTTAACACAAGGCATTATCCAGGAATCTATTAGTTCACCTTAGGCAAGGCTACCCCCTACCAACCAAGGCATCGGTCTGGAGTAGAATACTCCTCGCCTACCAAGTATCAATAAGGTGATAGGCCAACATTAAAGCACATTATAGACTTGTATTGCCATTTATTGTAGGCTTTTTTTTTAAATTTATTTCTTTTGATCTTCGCTCCTAAACTATAATTTGTCTTGCATCCTTTCGACAAAGGGGTAAAAGCTATGTCCTAGAGGTCAACACACACATGGCCAGGTGTCAAACATTAAGATGGTTTGACCCTAGACCTAAGACAATCGTATTCCAAGGTTAACTAAAGATGTCATGCTACCTAGGAATATATCCAATAAAGTTAAGCTTATTAATGATTTACACTAGCACATCAAGCAACTTCAAAAACTAAGTAGTACATCGACAATTTCCATGTGGTCATGCATTATAGTTCATGCAATTAATTGAATAGTAAAAACGAAAGAGAGTGGGTATGGAAGAATTACACCTATATTTTGGAGATCTCCTTGATTCGATGAGAAAAATGCCTGCAATTTGATGAGATATTTATGTATGAGCGTTGCGGCTATCTCAAGACTTGAAAGCAAACCCACCTCAAACTTTTCCACCTGTACAACCAACTAACAAGCACTATACCTCGAGAGGCACATCAGTGTGAAAAATTAAAGACTCGTTTAAGGAATCCAAACTAGAAAAAACTTGAAAACACTAACCTACCTACCAGTCACCACACTACTACTGAGGATACGGTAAGAGGATGTTATAGAGTCCAGGCTCTAGCCCTAAGGCTAAGCCTCTATCCGCATCATCCAAATAAATAAAGTCAACCTTAGTAGTAGTGCCATGAGTTTCATCCGTCCATTCATCATTGTCAGATATTTCCTTTTCATTTTCCGATCCACATAAACTCATCAAGAATGTAACCATGCGAGGATAGTTATCTTGTGGAAAAGGAAAGCATTGGGCTATCGGGGATATGTTCTCGGAGTAAAGCTTTTGTTCTGTACAAGATCACTTGGGCTTTGAGATACAAACATTGCCTCTCCAATGGATGCATGCATAGCATAGAAAACTCCAGTGATGATAAGGCTTTGGAGTGGTTGTTCCTCAACATAATTAGAGGGGAAAATATCTATAGAGAGACATAAGAAAATGGAGGATCATAAGAAAATATCTACAGAGAGACATAAGAAAATGGAGGATCATAAGAAAATGGAGGATCATAAGAAAATATCTACAGAGAGACATAAGAAAACGGAGGATCATAAGAAAATTTGAAACAAAAAATCCAATATTAGCATGTTGTTAAAGCTGTGTTTATGTTACACTGACAATTAGAAATACAATGCGGTACTGACTCCGGCGAGGCCACACACATGCGGAGGGATGGAATCCTAGCTGTCGTCTCGCGAGGGCTGATGAGGCAGTGGGGTGGGGACTCTCTCGATGGCACCACCAATCACCGAGAGAAAGGAAAGGTACTCCTTCCTAAGGCCTGGGAAGCAAACAGTCAGTGGAAAGCTTGAAACGCCAACCAATGGGTTAGATGCAGGATTGAAGCCGTGTTGCCACCGAGCAAAGAAGGCTTGCACCGTAGGCAGTGCAAGGGGACTTAGCTGCATGACTCGGTCTGACGTCGGTGGCAAGTCGAACTCCACCCGGTAGTATTTGCACCCTAGAGGAGGGTGAATATCGGTGATCTTTGCAGGTTTGCCAATAAGGTTGGTCTAGAAAAGATCCCTGAGCTATCCGCGCCGCGCGGGGCGGAAATATCCATATATACAATCAAGAACTAGATTGACTTGTCATAAACCTACTGATGCTATATCTGTGTTTGCAGATATGGCAGATGCACGATCATCATACACTTCATCCACTCCCACCTTTGGTGAGAGGTATCATCTGTACCTTTCTCAGATATTTCACATGTGCTATCCTGTAATTGAAACTGAATGGGATTATATAGATGTACTAGCCAGAGAGGAAAATGTTAAGGAATTAGAATGGCTAATTCGCCTATTTACCATGACTCACCCCTTCTTTTCTCACTCATACTTTGTGGTTAAAAAACTAGGTTTATTTGGCAAGCTAGAAGAGTTCCCCAGCCCCCCTCTTAACAATCCCGAATGGCCCAAACCAGATGCTTGGACCATCTTATGCTTAAAGTTTAAGATGGTAAGTGATATCAAGACATCACTCAAGTTTTCAAAGGCATCTAGGTAAGTAGGGCTAAATTGGCTTTGTCTTTTACATGTTTTTGTGCACATGTTGAATTCCATGCCAATGCACCAAACAAAAACACTGTATATTTGTAATAAAAGGAGGTACGGTCTGACCTCATTCAAGGATTACTAGGAGAGGGTTGGGAGGTTAATGAGGGGTTACATCAAGGTGATGTGTACAAGTGCAATGTAGTAGATTCTACAGTGTCTTTCAGGTTCTTGAATGCACGCTCTATTTTGTACATGTGTTTGCACTACCAAAGATAGATGCAAAAGCACGGGACATGGATCCCACTTCAAGCCTGAGAAGAAGAAATTATGCCTATTGAGGTAGCTGTGATGATGCAAAATTGATGGATTGAGTGAGTGGCAGCAAGCAAGCATTGCAGCCTAGCAGACCTGTGTCAACACTTATGCATCATGGGCTTTGACAATGTGGAAGAGTCAAGTTTCAAGCTGATGAGAAGAAAGGTATACTTGATTCCACTACATGTCTAGAATTAATCCTTGCACTTTCTGGTTATTGTGCCACTTTCTATATTTTTACAGATTGGGAAGCATAAGGGGGGGACAACCATGGCAATTATGTATAGGAAAATATTTTGATTTTTCCTTTGATTGCAGAGGGTGGTTGAAATTGACGCATTTGCTATGAGAGGTGGTGCGGCAGGCAGAGACCAGGACAAGGTCCAGGGACATGATGCTGCGTTGGCACACTATCTTGGTCGGCTTCCTGTGGTGGATGCATCACCATTATCCACAAGGACTACACCCCTCAATCTGCCTTCACTCTCTTCTTTTTGAAAGCCCTCTCTAAGGTGCTCTGTGTAGCCTCTATGGCATAGAGCACCAAATGTATAGTTCTGATTTAAAAATCCCTTGCCTTCAATGTTTTTGGTTTTGGATTTAGGGCTAAGCTTCTTGCTTGTATAGGTATAGCCAAAAGCATAGGCATAGAGGATCCTCAAGAAATAGCCCAATCACTTTTCTTGAGCACACTCTGCCCAATAACAAGAGAAGGAAGCTCAATATTATAAGAAAGCTTTTGTAAAGATGATGTATCACTTCTTATTATGAATATAGTATAGTTTTTGCAAACTTATTTTCATCAAGTATATCATTATTTTTTCTAGTTTATACTATCAATGTTTTTGTGAATGTATTAGAAATGACCCTGGGAGCCTGGGGGAGTAGTGCGCCAGAACAGTGTGAATTTTGAGCATGCACCGTTGCTGTAGAGCCCAAATTCGCACTGTTTTGGCACAGCTTCCTCAGCCCTTCAGGAGCAATTCTGATGCATTAGATGACAAATAATATATTTTTACACATGATTAAAGGTATTTTTATCTTGTAAATTAATGTTTTTCATAATCAATGTACTCAACTTCATTATAAATGCATCAGAAATGATTACAAGTGGCTGGGGGAGCAGTGTCAAAACAGTGCGAATTTTGAGCCTGCACCGCTGCTGTAGAGCCTAAATTTGCATTGTTCAGGCATAGCTTCCCCAGCCCTCCAAGAGCAATTCTGATGCATTGGATGACAAATAATGTATTTTTACACATGATTAAAGGTCTTTTTATCTTGTAAATTACTATTTTTTATAATTAATATACTCAGCTTCATTATAAATGCATTAGAAATGATCCTGAGTGGGGCTGGGGGAGCAGTGCCAGAACAGTGCGACTTTTGAGGCTGTAGCGCCGTAGAGCCTAAATTCGTACTGTTTTGGCGTAGCTTCCCCAGTCCTCCAGGAGTAATTCAGATGCATTGGATGACAAACAATGTAATTTTACACATGATTAAAGCTATTTTTATCTTATAAACTATTGTTTCTCACAATTAGTGTACTCAACTTCATTATAAATGCATCAGAAATGATCCTGGGTGGCTAGGGGAGCAGTGCCAAAACAGTGCGAATTTTGAGCCTGCATCGTCCTCGCTGCCAGATCCTAAATTCGCACTATTCTCGCATAGCTTCCCCAGTCCTCCAGGAGCAATTCTGATGCATTGGATGAAAAACACTGTATTTTTACACATGATTAAAGGGGTTTTTATCTTGTAAACTACTATTTCTCACAATTAGTGTGCTCAACTTCATTAAATACATAAAAAATTATCCTGAGTGGCTAGGAGAGAAGTTCCAGAACATTGTAAATTTTGAGCCTACATCACCATTGCAAAGGCCAAATTCGCACTGTTCTAGCACAACTTCCTCAGTCCTCCAAGAGCATTTCTGATGCCTAGGGTGAAAAACTCGCACATGATAGACACTCCATGTTAAACAAACATGATGACACTCCATGTTAAACAAACATGATGACATCGAGACATTGTAAGAGAAACTTAGAATTTTAATTTTCAGAAGGTTAAAAATGAAAGCCAGATAGGCTTGTTACAAAGGGGGGTTTGAAACAAAAGAGTTGCTTCAAAAAGAAGGTTAACATCTAAGATCTTAAGATCGTGTCTTGCTCGCCTCGAATGCACCGAGCTAGTTGCATGTCCTTGGCAGATATGGCCATAATCCTCTTTGCATGTATTGCAAGGAGGTTGGTGTCTTCAAAAAGCCCAACAAGGTAAGCCTCGGCGGAGGCTGCTTACAATGCTTCAAGGGCAATCCCTTGCACACAGAACTCTGTTCTATATCGTTGGAGAATCTCTTTCACTGTGTGAGCGAAAGGGGCTCTTCTTATCAGCAACTCAGTGTTCCTCTGATAAAACTTTATTTCTTGATTTATTGTGATGCTTGCAATTGAGATTGGAGAATATGGGTTTGCCAAGCTCCCTTGTAGTCAATCTTCTGCAGTATCCTAACAAGCCAAGCTCTCCTTCACCAACAAATTGCATAAATGATGATAAATTGCGAAAAGGAGGGTTTGCTCTTAATGGAGGGTCAATTGGATAGAGATGCCCATCAACCCAAAGATCTACATTTTTCTCCTTAGCTATCCTACGAGCTTGGACAGATTGTGCATCAGTGTAGGATGGGTTTTTTTAGAGCTGCCATACTCTTCAGGAATACGAATGTGTAAATCAACCTTCCGTTTTCTAGCTTCACAAGGAGCTACACACACAGCTTGCAAAGGCTCCATAGCTAAGCAGAGATATCCTGAGAGGAGGGAGAGAGAGAGAGAGAGAGAGTGAGAGACTGTTAAAACTTTGCTATTGGAAGTTTAACACAAATCCGTTTTTCTAAGTAGAAAATGATATTTTTGATATACAAATATACTAACATGGAGTTTTTCATCAATAAATTACATTTATGAGAAAAATTAAAAAATATTAATTTTTGGGTCCCACAATTTCGGGATCTCATGGATGTAGTGGTTCCCTGACAGTTAGTTATGTTTATGGGGTTGTGGGGACTTGACAATTAGTTATGGATGTACTCGCTCCTGACAGGCTTCTGACGTAACCCTTCAATTACAAGCTTTTTGGAGGAAAAAAAATATTTTTATCATACATATTGGTTGGGTGGTGTTTTTTCCACCTCAAAACATAAAAAATTAAAAAATAATTTTTTTGGGGCCCACCTAAATACGAGAATGTTTTGCTGATGTGGAACGGAGATATGGTGGGAGTTAATGAGAAAGGAGATTTCAAACTGACAAGAAAGATTCAATTAGTAGAGAGTGAAGATAAAAAATTCATACATATTAGTTGGGTGGTGTTTTTTCTACCTCAAAATGTAAAAAAATAAAAAAATAAAAAATTTTACTTTTTGGGACCCACCTAAATACGAGAATGTTTTGCTGATGTGGAAGGGAGATATGGTGGGAGTTAATGAGAAAGGAGATTTCAAACTGGCAAGAAAGATTCAATTTGTATAGAGTGAAGATAAAAAAATCAAAAAGTAAAAGAGAGTATGAGAAAAGTCAAAAAAATAAGAGAGAGAGTATGAGAATATTGCCTTTAAAAAGTGAAACTAGGGGGGTATGGATGATTTGGAAAGGCAAAAAATAGGGCTCATCATAGCCTTTGTTTCCCTTAAGCTTAGCTTTTTAAGCTCTAATCCTTTAAAATTAGGAATCCTTAGGAGGCCCTTTTTGGGTCTGAAAAATTCCTAATGTATCCGCATCCTCCTAGTTGGAAAGAACGTCATGAAAATATAAAAAATTAAATAAAACATAAACTAGAATGCTTGGGTAGCCTCATCTGCCTGTACAAGTGCACAAGTGTGTTCGAATGAGCATGAAGTCTTAATTTCTGTAGCACGTCTTCTTCCTAGGCGTATCTTTTCCAAGTTTCAATTTGCCATGTTACATATAAAAAATGTTTGTTAGTTTTGATTGACATATCTCAAAGGAAAAGTTTGATATTCACAAACATACAAACATGCAGTTTTACTTATAAATATATTGAATTGATCGAACAAATATGAATCTATAAACATACTTGGAAACAATGCTAGAGGCACGTCCGCTGCCTATTGATAAACAACAGCATGCCTATGCTTATGATCGATGGAGGTCTTAAAGTACCTTGCAAAAAGAATAATAACAAATTAGTTAGCAGCTAAGCCGGGCGGGGGCACTCATAAATATGTAAGTGTAGCACATGGGTTCAACACAAGGGATTTTTAAAATCCATTTTTTATGTACAGAAGGGTACCATTTAAAGGGAGTATTCACAGGTTTAATAGAAAAATGGTATGTTTTATTTATGAAAAATTCACAGACAAGCAATTTTTAAAATAGGATTTGAATGCACATGATACAAAGGGTTTACTTATAGTGAATCGCTCAAGGTTAGCACATCTAAATCTGAGTTACATGTCGAAATTTAAGTCTTGTGCTTGTTTTTGCAAGTGAAAAAAAACCATTCATAAGTATGGCATGCAGAGTTGGTACAGTCCTACCCAAAATTTTAGAAATATAAGGGAACATGCGTTTCCTCCGTTTTTCCAAATAACACTCTTGGTATCAAAAGTGGACCAAAGACACACCTTCAGTGTTGAAAGTGGCCATTAGTTTATTCGAATATATTTAAGAGAGAAAAATCAGAATACCTTTGTCAGTCTGTTATACTGATGTCGATGATGCGACGAGTCTCGTATGATATTGTTTCACGATCACTGATTAATCTAGAGCTATAAGTGTTGTCGATGCGCACACAAGTTTTCTTTGACCTCGTAACCAAAGCTGAAATCTACAAAAAACATCCAAATTGGGAACAAAATTAAGATGCAAGCAAATCTTGTCCTGTAATAGTTCTCGAGGATGATGGGCCATTTGCATTATATTTCAGAGTATGAGATACGGTAAGAGTAGGAATTCCTATATGCTAACTACCTCCAAAAGTCTCTAGATCATTGGTGGCAGCCCACCTTATGCTTCTAGCAAACTGGGTGGGGGGTTAAATGGGTTGAAGTTCTTTCTCTACTTGGGTTAGCCTGTCGAGAGTAAGAATTTACCTTACCTTCTACACCATCGACATCAGTGTAACTATGATAGGCTTCTGAGCTTGAATAACTCTGTGAAAGCTTTGGAGGTGTTCGGATATCCTTCCCTTCATCTTTGTAAGAATTTTCTAGTCCGTGCTTTTCCATAGAAGAAGATCTAAGACCTATGGAGTTGTCCTCTTTTTTAATACGACCAAACAAGGTATCCCTTGAATTGTCAAAACACAACTGAAACTTTGATTTGGCTCATGGTGTGCATGCTTCTGACTTGCCTTTAGATGTAGAATCAGCATGTTTGGTATCTTTGGAGACCTGAGAAGGTAATGGGATGGAGAAAAGTGGGGCACGGAAGAACCACGGAGTTGAAGACACAGACAATCCTGTACCTAAATCATAAGCATTCTTGTTGTTGTTGATCTCTTGAGATAGGGGTTTCCTAGGAGAGCTTCAAGCCAGGGATTGTAATGGAGATATCCCTTTGGTTGTCATGATGAAATAATCATAAAACGGCAGTCTGTATGATTAGATGCAAGCGTTGTGTGATTATCTTTTCTATTTTGTTTGATAAGCTCTTGAACTCAACCAACTATAGTATGCAGGCTTTTAGCTCTCTACTTCAAGAAAATACTGCGTACCTACGAGAGAAGAGGATGATTCTGGGTGCCAACCTTGCTAGACCGAAAGTCAATTAGCTACATTTATGACAAACCTTGCTTTGTTTAATAAGCTCTTGAATACGATCATCTATAGTTTGATTATGTTTGCTTTTGTGTCTGATAAGCCCTTGAATTTTACCAACTATAGTATGCACGCTTTCAGCTCTTTGTTTCGTGCAAATATTGTGCACCTGGGTGAAGCAGGATGACTGTGGGTGCCAACCTTGCCGAAGAGAAAGGCAACTACCTGCATTTCTGGCAATCCTTGAATTGTTTGATAATCTTTCACTTTAAGAAATCAACAGGGCGTTTGATGGACTCCTTGCTCACCTTGCCAAAAAGACTTTAACCAAAAGCGTGCCAACACGAGCTACTCGACTGAGTGTTGGGGAGCAGCATATGGATTGTGCGATAACAGATAGTGTAGACAAGCCAAGGGGTCGAGCTTCTCTAGCCTATTAGGCAAGAAGAGAGGAGAGTTTGGGTAGGCATAGAGCAAGATGTCTGCAGTGTGCAAGCAGACAACTCTCGAGCAGATAAGTAGATGATGTAGCAGGCGTAGATGAGCTAAACTACACCACCCGCATATGAGTGTATTTGTTGTTTTAGATACTAGCAGAAGCAGATGATAAGTAAGCGAATACACTACGACTCAGAGTAGAAAGAGAGCCTTGGGTAGGCTTAGAGCAAGGTGTCTGCAGTGCACAAAGAGACAACTCTCAAGCTTATAAGTAGATGGCGTAGCAAGCGTAGAAGTGCTAGATTACACCACCTGCATATTAGCATATATGGTGTTGTAAGTATTGGCAAAAACATGAGCAGTAAGCGAATACACCACGACTCAGAGTAGCAAGGGAACCTTGGAGGCTTTTGAGAGAGATCGTGCGCACTGTGGACATGAGGAGGAAGAGGTGGGGAGGGTTGGCGAGATGGTGCTATGGAGGGCGGCCACAATCGCCTCTATATAATAATAACTTGTTAGCATGATTTTTAGCATCTATTTACCTCGTTGTTTTTAGCATGTAGCGTTCAACGTTGGGTCAGCGTTTGTTTAGCTTGCTATTTTTAGCATGCAGTGTCCACCATTGGGTAGCACACCTGGTCTTCTCTCGATGCTTCCTTTTGTGTAAGAATCTTAGGCTACTTTGAAGAGTAGAAGTTTGAATCTCTATGTAAGGCCTTTAAATTGTGTAGCTTGTCTCTATTTTTTCGAACATCAATTCCTTTCCCTCCATTCCCACATTTATGGCACTGATCTTTTGAAGTATAAGACTGATTAGAAAACATGATATAGAGATAAAGATTGATGATGAAGGGTGAGTTGATATTTTGGTGCCATTTGGTTGGAACCAAGAACTCAGCTTTCCTTTCATTAAGCTTTATGTTTAGAGATATCCATTGTGCTGCAACTTCAAAGGAGAAGAAAGCTATGGAGGTTTGGTCTTTTTTAGGATCGATAGCCACCTCTTCTTCAACTACATCATCCTCGATTGGCACTTGATTGCTTGGTAAATCCATTATCTGGGGCTCAAAGTCTTCATCAGTAAGGAGATGCAGAAAACAAAGCAACCCATAATTGTATTGGAGAAGGGGAGACACTTCTTTGAGTGTATTGGAGGCATTTCTCCTCTACTCTGCTATCCTAGTTGGGGATCTTTTCAAGACAGCGGTCTAGCCTTCTTTTCATGACTTTGTCTATTGCAAAATTAGATGGGTGAACATATCGTTCACTATTGGACGTCACAATGTTGCCAAAAACTATCTGTTCATAATCCTTCTCCTCCCGCTCACCAAGAACAATCCTAGAAATCTTGATAATGTTCTCAAAAAAAGAAAATTCTGCATTGAACATTACATACAATTCTAGAGTACGGTGGTGGGCATGTTCATTGTATATGAATATATACAAGTTTTATGCACAAGAATCTTTTGGCTTGTCACAAGATTCCAAGAGAATTTCCAAATCAAGAGCCGACATGCCTAAAAAGACATTTCACTCAATTAGGAAAAGCACACTAAATATACAAGGGGTCAATACCAAGCAATCAGGGGCTTGGGCGATGCATATGCGAGTACTTAGTATTGACCATAAAACAAAAGGATACAAAAGGGGTCAGTATCAATCGATTAGGGGCTACTACATTGTCTGCGAGCTCTCTAGCACTTGGTACTAACTCCTTCTGTATAAAAGGATAGACTTGGGGGTAAACATGAGGCCATAGGGATTATGGGGTCAGTACCAAGCAGTAGGGGGATTATGCAATGTCCGTGAGCCCCTTACCACTCGTACTAACCCAGATAACAAAATGGAAGATCCCAAAAGAAAAAAAACAAAAGAGGGTCAGTATCAAGCGATTAGGGGCTTATGCGATGCATGCGAGTTCCCTACCGCTTGGTACTGACCCCTTTTGTACAAAAGGATAGACATGGGGGCAAACACAAGGCCATATGGATCATGGGATCAGTACCAAGTGGTAGGGGGATTACACAATATATGTGAACCCCTTACCGCTTTGTACTGATCCAAATAACAAAATGGAAGATCCCAAAAGAAAAAAAACAAAAGAGGGTAAGTATCAAGCGATTAGGAGTTTATGCAATGCCTGCTGTGTGAGTTCCAATGTCATTATATGGTCTCACGCATTTATAAGCCATTTTACCCTTCATATATAAGGCCACCAAAAAATTTAAGGGTGAATTTTTCAATATCTCCTTGTAATGCCTAGGGAAAAAATGACAAAATAGAATTAACCCTTCAAATTAAAGTTTCATCCCATGCCTTAAAAAATGAGCATGCATCATAGTTTAGTAGGCTATGGTACATTAAAACATCATAACATTTTTTATTTCTGTAAGGTTGTTGGAGACAAAGCAGAGTTTTTTTCTTTCTGTATGTTGTGTGTGTGTTCAGAATGAATATTGTGAGCGTTTAATTAGAGAGAGAGATAGAGAAAAAAGCATCCCTGCAGATTTGATTAAAAGCCTCAGTTTTCTTTTGGAGATAGAAGAAGAAGAAAGGGAAATGGCAATGTAGAGAGGTGACACAAACAACGATTGCAGAGAACTCAACGCGAATGAATGAAGCTCCCAAGGGAGATACAGGCCGTTAAGACCAACGTGGTTCCCTATCACGTTGTCTCATTAGGAAGTGAATGGGGTCTTCTTGAGCCCTTTAATTTGCCCAAGCCTAATCAAGGTGATTAAGGAATAGCCTAATGGGGGGTTGCCATGTGGACTGAAATGTTGGGTTTTTAAGAGAGGTGTAAGAGTGGTGAAAGGGTGCACTTTTCCCCCCAAAAATGGGGGGTTGCCATGTGGACTGAAATGTTGGGTTTTTAAGAGAGGTGTAAGAGTGGTCAAAGGGTGCACTTTTTTCCCCAAAAAGGGAGGGGCAATTTTATAATTTTCGGACCTCCATAACTTCTACATACAAGCTCCGATTTGAGCGGAGATTATAGATCCATGATCTATGCATCAAGAGCTTTCCATAGATATGTTACATGATATGGTTTTACCTGCTAGATTTTAAATTCCATTTTTCCCCCAAAATTTAAATTCAAATAAAGTAGCCGTTTTGAAGCTTCTAATTAGAAAACATTTCTTCTTCAGAGAAAAGGTTTGACTCCCTTAAACTGCCAAATAAAAAGGCCCAAGAAGCCTTCCATTGAGGTCCTAATGTAGCACCACTCTTGTGGTGTGTAATGATGATCATAAGTGGAATTTATAAGGTCTGAATGACACGTCAATATGCTAGGTACTCTCACTCCTCTCTTCTCCTTGCATGTGTTTTATTTATTTTTGAAAACGTTATTGTGGTGTCCTATTACCTTTGCCTTAGGACTACACTTGCCTCCTCATAGACCCTCCCAAGCTAAGCCAATGCCATCGCCTCAACATCCATCAATGTTTGTAGGTATTTTGATATTTATTGACTGCTTCAATAAGTGTTCGTCTTTTACGTCAATATCATGCAATAAGGGGCTCATAGGCACTCCGCGAGCTCTTTATGGCATGGTAACAACCTTTTCTTAACGAATAGTAGTTGTTAGGGTAATGTTGCATTAAGGTTCTGAACCAAGCAATAGGAGATTCATTGGCATGCTACAGGCCCATATCGCTTGGTCCGAACCCCCTAATGGCCATGTTACTCACAGGGTCCATACCACCTTAATAGTGATACCTCTTGAGATTATTTTCCTCAAGGGGACTCAGTAATAAGCGATAAGAGGTTAGTGGTAATTGTGTTGGCCCCAAATCGCTTGGTACTGACTCTCTTTGAGATTGTTGCTCACGGGGGTCAGTACCACGAGACATGAGTCTCATTCACATCCGGCATGCCCCATATTGCTTGGTACTAATCCCCTTTTGCGGTTTTTTTTCTCACAAGGGTTAGTACCAATCGACTAGAGTCTCATCATTTCACTTGGTATTGGCCCCCAGCGGTCACATGGATTACAAGGTGAGTACGAAGCAATAGGTGGCTCATGGGCATCCTGTTGGCCCCTTATCACTTGGTAGTGACTTTTCTTGGGACATGTTGCTCTCAGAGGGTCAGTTCCAAGATATGAGTCTCATTGGCATCCTTTAGGCCCCATTTCACTTGGTATTGACTCCTTACGATCGTTTTGCTCACACCAAGTCAGTACCAATTGATATGAGGTTCATTGGCATCTTGTTGGCCCCATGTCGTGAGGCACTAATAACCTTTTTTGGGATTTGTTTTCTAATGAGGTCAGTACCAAGTGATATACGACTTGTGACATCCTACAAGCCCCATTTTGCTTGGTACTAACCCCTTTTGTCATTTTGCTCACGACGCAGTACCAAGCAATATGAGGCTCGTTGGCATCTTTTTGGCCTCATATTGCTCAGTATAGCAACTCCACTTTGAATCATGTTGCTCACGTACTGTACTATAAGATCTTGTTAGTGTTGGTCAACACCAAGCTGTTGCGAGCGGGCATCTCGTGTAACAAGACCGCTTCAAACAAAATACAGAATATTGATAGACAACAAAGTAGAGATCCAATAGAGGGAGAGAGAGAGACTTTATTGTATTGCAAAAGAGATTACAATGGAAAAAGTACTTGAAGTCAAAATCATACTCACTCAACAATTGAATCCATCTCTTTTGTCGATTATTAGGTAATGGTTGTGTAAAAATGTATTTTAAACTTTGATGATCAGTTCTCAATTCAAATTTTACACCAAGTACGAGATGTCTCCAATGCTTTAAAGCATGAACAACCGCAAGCATTTCCAAATCATGTACAACATAATTCAATTCATGTTTCCTTAGCTTTCGTGACTCATATGCAACTACCCTCCCGTCTTGAGACAAAACACATCCAATTTGAAAACCACTGGCATCACAAGCAACAATAAAGGGTTTCCCCATCTCAGGAATCTTTAAAATACAATTTTTAGCCACCTTTTGTTTTAAGGTCTCAAATGCTTTTTGACATGATGCAGTCCAAGCAAAACCTTTAGTTTTCTTAGTGAGATCGGTCAAAGGACTTGCAATCTTAGAAAAATCACGAATATGTGCCCTCAAATTGTGCCAACCCAATGAAGCTCCTCACATCTCTTACAGACTTTGGTATAGGCCACTCCACAATTGCTTTTACTTTATCTGGATCCATATGAATCCATCTTTAGAAATAACCCTTCCCAAGTAAACAAGCTTATCCTTTAGCAAAGAAGCATTTACTCATTTTGGTATACAATTTATGATCACGCAACACTTGGAGAGTTTTCTTAAGGTGAAAATCACGAATATGTGCCTCTGAAATTGTGCCAACCCAATGAAGCTCCTCACATCTCTTACAGACTTTGGTATAGGCCACTCCACAATTGCTTTTACTTTATCTGGATCCATATGAATCCATCTTTAGAAATAACCCTTCCCAAGTAAACAAGCTTATCCTTTAGCAAAGAAGCATTTACTCATTTTGGTATACAATTTATGATCACGCAACACTTGGAGAGTTTTCTTAAGGTGAATTTCATGTTCCTCATTGTTCTTTGAATATACAAATATGTCATCCAAGAAAACAAGTATAAACTCATCAAGATAAGGATGAAATATATTATTCATCAAACACATGAAGGTTGTAGGTGCATTTGTCGATCCAAAAGCCAAAACAATAAATTCATAGTGACCATATCGTGTGCGAAATGCAGTTTTGGGTATATCTTCTTGCTTTATTATATTCGGATTTGGTGATAACACGAAATCTTTGAAAACACTTTAGCCCTGCTCAATTGACTTAACAAATCATCTATGTGTGGCAAAGGATATTTATTTTAGATGGTCTGTTTATTCAACCCCCTATAGTCAATACGAAGTCGATATGACCCATCCTTCTTCTTTTGAAAAAAGAACGGGACTTCCCCAAGGAGAGACACTAGGCCTAATGAAGCCCTTCTTAATGAGGTTGTCCAATTGCAATTTGAGTTCTTTTAACTCCTCAATGTTGAACCTATAGGGAGCTCTAGAATAGGGTTCAGATCCTGGGTATAATTCAATTGCATAATCTACAGACCTAGGAGGATGTAATCCCGGCAAATCATCAGGAAAAACATCTTTATACTCCTCCAAAAGTTTGTCCACATATAAAGGATTTTCGGGTTTCTCCTCCTCTTTCAACTCATTTGCAAATATTAGAAAAGTCTCACAGCCTTGTTGTATACCCCTCAATCAAACGGAGACTTCGAAACTGAACCAAAAGTGAAAAGAGGACTTATCACAGTGCTTTGCTGATCCTCATAAGAACTCCCTTGGTATCTTTTTCAAGCCCCTTGATTTTGTGTTGAGTGTCGGTTTTGTGTTTGAATGTAAGAGTTCTATCTTCGCAATCAATCAACGCATGATTACCAACTAGCCAATCCATGCCAATGATTACGTCTAGAAAATTTTTTATTTTCTACCGCAAAAAATTGGGAGGTTATCTAACTTTTTGAGAGGAGTTAGAAAACACCCATCGTCGAAATTTCGGTCCTGGAACCATTTTTCCATAGTGAGTCAGTAGTATGGGAAACTCGTAAATTTTAGGCGATTTTTGATCCTGAAAAATACGCTATTTTTTGGCCTAATGTGTTTGAGGGGGTTCAAAATGGGTTCTGGCAAAGTTTGAGCCAACTTGAAAATTTTTGGATTTTTTTGAAAAAAAAACCTTAAAATCTGACATTATGCACTTGCGGTCGGGACGTCATATAGACACTGCCATAGGGTCTAGGGCACCTTCTAGAAGAGTACCTACGCAAGAAAGTGGGACCCAATCGGTAGGAAATTTGGCAGATATTGCTGAAACCTTTTCCGAATCCTAATCTGATACCCTTTCCAGGACAACTAGCTCATTGTCTATGGACAATCTAGGGCCGTCAAATAGGTACACCCACAAGATCTTTTAATCCATTTGAAGCCGACACCATGAGGTTACCACTCAATGTGAGACTTCAATATGTCTACACGAATGCTCAAGGAGGTGAGATCTTTAGGGATTCACAACAACGGTATCTCGTTAAGATTGCGGACTTTTTCTTAGAGCTTGATAGAGCACGTCAATGACCAGGGTGACATGTACATGGGTGGAGATGGTGTTCGCTACGAAGTCACCTATTATCCAGAGAATGTAGACAAATTAGGAGAGCTCTCTAAGAGTGCGTTCCTAGATTTATCAAAGCCTTCCGGAGCAAGGGAGTCTAGAGATGATTGGCTCATTGAGCCAGACATGCCTGGACCATCCAATGCCCAGTCCTCAAAGCCATCCATAGATGATTTACTTTTTGTAGATCTAAATTTGGAAAGGGACAGGAAAGCCAAGAGCAAAATGGATCACAGGGGGCTGAGAAACAATGGGAGTTTGTACGATAAATTCTAGTGACAAAGGTCTTTCAGGATGACCCACTTCAAGAGGTCTATAAGGACTCTTTAGAAGGATATTATGCCACTACTAGATTGCCAAAGCTAGATCTTCCTCTAGCACTTGTGGTGGTAGTCGAGAAGCTTGCAGGATACAAGAACCGAATCATTGATAAATGGGCCAATGAATACCGAACCTTAGATTGGAAGAAGATTCGTGAGCTCACGTGTAGAGGACAACCATTATTTATGGAAGTGTTCTCAACTAATACAGCTAAACCAGGAGAGACAGCCTTTCTTGGAGAAACTGTTGTATTGCTCCTCCCCTAAGAGAGTTCACTAGAGAGGGACCCTCAACATCAAAGTGGACCACTGCAAGTAGCCCAACTCTAGCACCAAGATATTATCCTACACCAAAAGTGCGACCACCACAGATCACACCACAACAACGTTTCTCTCACTATGACAATCGGAGGGTAGGGGAGCCAACTCGGCCTCCCATAAATGTACCTCCTCAAATGCGGGTATCAAGATCTTTGGAGGGGGTTGGTGAGGCAGGTAATAGGGGACCCACACCAATTTGGGATGCATGTGGACCACCTTACCAAAGAGACGAACCACTGAGAGTGAGAGGCTGTAGGCCTGATGATGAGTATTCAAGATGAGTAAGGCCATCAACTCTTCAGAAACTGGTAAAGAAGTACGAAGGGTCGGGAGATCCTTATGACCATGTAGCAGCATTTAGGCAAGCAGTTCGAGCTGAGCAAGTGACTCACAAGCATACGCAAATTAAAGGGTTTGGGCTCACTCTTGAGGGAAAGGCCCTTGCTTGGTTTGAGGCACTAGAGGCTTCAGACAAATCTTCAGACAAGTGACTCACAAGTATACGCAAATTGAAGGGTTTGGGCTCTTGCTTGGTTTCAGGCACTAGAGGTTTCAGACAAATCTTCTTTACGAGTTTTGGAAGAGAGATTCATTGCTGCTTTTTCCTTGATGGGGATTCAATATGACACAGTAGAAAACATCTACTCTTTTAAGCAAGGCGAGATTGAGAGTGTTAGAGACTGTGTAAATAGGATGAAGCAGTACATTAATCGTTGCCCAGAAGATGAGAAGCCCACCCAGAGTCAATTAATTTCTCTCTTCTAAAAAGGACTCAAAAATTCAACACTGCACACATATCTCTATGCAAAGAAGCATACAAATTTCAATGAGTGTTGCCATGATGCTGTGGATTTCACAGATAACTTCAAATTCCAAGATGGTACTGGCCCTAAGGTGCAACCAAGAGATCAGTGGGGTGATGACCAAAGTTCAGGGTCTAGCGCACTAGTGAATCCAGACCACATAGAGCTAACCTAGTACTAAGGAGATTGGGACAAACCTATTGCCCACCCATGCAGCCACAACAATAGCAGCACAGCAGAAAGCGAATGAGGAGTGTACTACCTATAGGTCCTCATCTTTGTGGAGCATGTGGCGGTAACCATAAAACCAAAGAATGTAATACCTTTTCTCCTCTAGTCACAAACCAACCCACAAAGAAGTGGTACCAGGCCTGTGCTTGGAATTATACCCACACCACACAGGAATGTACTCGCATTGCAAGAATGAGACAAGAACGTGAGCAGCAAAGGGGTGCAGTGGCTCCACAAATGCATCAACAGTACACTAATTTTGAATGTAAGCCACCGATGGCACAAGAGCAAGCATGACCTGTACTTAGAGCTCAACCTCGTCCTCTTGGGACTGCTCCTGTGAGGTTTGTTGACTACGACAATTCAAATATGTGTAGAGACTTGGTAAACCCAAGCTATGTGGAGGAGGAATATGCATCATATTCATCCAAGGAAAATCTCTTTGAAAGTCCCACATATCCAAGCCAAGCGCTGGAGCCTCAACCAGGGGAACAAAATTCTTTGATGTTACTAGGCGGCTACCAACCTAGGACTCCAGGCCCCTCAGGTCAATGGCAGCAAAGAAAAGTAGAAGCCAAACTAATGGGCCCCTCTTATGAGTGCGGAGAACCCCATTGGGCTCGTGATTGTCCACATCGCCCAAGGCAAGCAGCTCGATCCAATACAACAGTACCACAGTTTCCACCAATTGAAAGATATTGTCTAGGGTGTTGTGTAGAGCACTTTCCAAAGGATTGTTTGTTGTAACCACATGAGGAAGGCACCTGTCAACCAAAGGTCTCACTCAACTTTGTAGAGGCAGTTCCATCGCCACCTTCATCAGAGAATCAGGATGTCGTGCCACTTAGAGTCATGACTAGATCACAGACACGAAATGCCGAAATGCAGACAGATGAGACACCTCGAACTAGGGATGCAAATGCAAATCTAGTGGACAAGACCCTACATTCCAATAGAAAAAGGACCACTAGGAGGAAAAAGAACCGCAACAAGCAAACTAAGAGTGCATCCACTAGTTCTCAAGAAGTCTCTAAACAAAACATGAAGGATCAAACTTTTACATCCCAAGAAGTGTATGAGGAGCATCAACCTCAACCTGGGCCTAGTGCTAAACAAGATGAGGCTAGTACAACCGAGGATAGTTCTGGGGGTTCTGTTTTTGTGGATAAGGTGAACGAGACTCTAGATGGCATCATTGATGCTCATAGAAGTCGCATTGCAGCTTTATTAAAGCTACCCAAGAAGCTTCAAGAATACCCAAACCCTCGTGGTGAGGAGAAGATCAATCTAGCTGTACATCAGCAACTCATTAGGGAAGCTCAATCAATACTTGAGGGCCCACCTCCACCTATCCCTCAAGGCCCAACCTCTCTTAAGCCAACATTAGAAACCATACCAGAAGTGTCATCAAGTTCGGAAATGAAAAGTGAGCTGATCTCACAAGCTCATAGCGAGAAGTCTGCACCAATTGACACCCCATTGAAAGAAGGCATTCTGCCACCACCTAGTCTTGCCTTCCCATGCAATGATGAAGTTATTGATGCTAACGAGGACATGGAAAATGAGATGTGGATAGCAGTTCATGAGAAAGTTAATGAGAAAGTTAATGAGAATATGTCCTCTATTATTTCACCTCCATTCTCTGAAGTGGATTTTACCAGGGGCACAGAAAACAACTTTAGACGCCCAAGCATCCTCGAGGAAGTTCAAACAATTGTTTCTCCTAGAAGTAAGCACACAATGAAAACCTTACCACCATCTTATTTAGAAGAATATGAGAATTGTTCTCAAACCTTGAGGATACCCTCCATGCATAGAAGGTTTACAAAGGAGATGGATATGGGTATCTTGCAAGCTATTTTGTCAGCACCAGTGGCTTGTACCTTACCTTTGCTTGATTTGATAATGCTTCGACCAGAGTTGTGGAATGATATTGCCACATGTTTCTCAGAGCAGGTGTTGCTACAAAAAAAGGGTCACCATCAATGTACTATACACCCTGAGACAAAGCATGTTATGCCAGTTCCTATCAACAAAGTAGGAAACTTTTGTGAGGATGATCAGGGAAATGCTACCCTCCCATTAGAAGTGCGAAAAGTAGCTTCAACTACAATACTTGATAGTGGTGCAGGAGTGGACATTGTGACAAGGTCCATTTGGAAAATGTGGGACAAACCAGCTATTAGTAGTACAAGGATGCGCTTGTTGCAGCTAGCAGATGGAAGCTTAGAACATCCCATTGGGCTGCTAGAGAACATATTGGTCACCACATGTGGGATTGAATATGAGCATACATTTGCAGTAGTGGATTTTGGAAAGCATCCAAACTATGAAGTGATATTGGGTAGACCATTCATGCAACAATTTCAAATGATTCAGGATTGGGGATACAATTATTTGTACCTCCGACATGATTCTGTCATCACAAGGGTCAACCTAAAGAATCACTCATATCGTGATATAACGCGGTCTCCAATAGATGAGTTTGATTCTGCTTCATCTAGTTACATTGTTAGATGGGCGAGAAGATCTGTGGATGTGTGGAGCCTCATGTAAGGATTTCAACACTGAAAGACTTAAGGGTAATCGAAGTGTATCAGATGAGGCATACATTCCACAACCCTTCCCTGAGCACTTAATTGATCCCCTAGAATGGAGTCATGTCCTTGCAACATTATGGACATGTGCTTTACCTAAGCCAATTCAATTTTGTGACTCAGATGGATATGACATTATTCCTATATAAATGGTACAACCACGTGACCTTCTAGATGATTTGTACTATGGGGTTGCATCCACAGCACTGCATGTAGAGGAAGTCTCAGTGGAGGATTTAACACTCGAATCGGCTAATGATGCTGATAAGGAAGACGGATGGGACTCAATTTTGATGATGATGTGATAATCCTCGAGGAAGAGTTAGGAAAGGCACGCCTACTCTTGAAAGGAAGGGAGGTTCAAATAGAGATCCCTCGAAGCTGACCCAAACGTAAATGCTATAGGAGCCATAAGAGAATCCGTAAACAAGATGAGAGGGAATGACGTGAGAGAATACAAAAAGAAAACGAGGAGTTTAAGAATGAACACTCTCGACTACCACCTCACTTCTCAGGAAAGAATGGATATCTATACTATGTCCAAGAACAAGATAGTATCAAAGACCAAGTAAAACGATCAGATGGATTCCAACTAGGAGAAAAGCTAAAAACTGTTAGGAAAAATCGCAAAAAAACAAAGAGACCAAAACAAAAACTCAAGTCTCAAACCGATTCAAAAGAGAGTGTCGGAAGTGCAAAGATAACGGTTGAACAAAAAACTCTGATGCAAGATTGCAAAAGAGAGCTCAAAACCCCATGGTCTTCAATTAGTGATGACTTAAGTGGACAAGAACAAGGTCTCTGTTCCCCCAAACTTCACACAGTACACTCTTCAAGATCGGAAGATTGTTCTTCAACAGCCCATGCGACAAAAGTCAAGCATGCCAAGGGTTTCATATGATGGTCCAGAAGATGCAAAAAAGATTGATATCGCTAAGCCATGAGAAGAGCCTCGCTATGTGTGGATTGCCACAGACTTGTCCTTAGATGAGGAGAAGTTATTAATTCAAACAATAAAGGAGTATCGCGATGTTTTTGTTTGGAGTTATAAAGACCTCAAAGGAGTTGATCCAAGCATATGTCACCATACAATTCCATTGCGAGAGGATGCAAAGCCTTCCAAGCAATGTCCTTATACTTACAATGAGAATTTTGCACGAAAGATAAAAGAGGAAATAGACAAGCTCTTAGAGGTAAAATTTATCTATGAGATTGAACACACTGAATGGGTCTCCCCTATTGTAGTGGTGCCCAAGAAAAATGGAAAACTTCGAGTATGTGTAAACCTCAAGAAGGTAAATGCAGCTACTGTACGTGATCATTACCCACTTCCAATGACGGATCATGTTTTGGAACGTGTTGCAAGAAAAAAGGCATATAGTTTCTTGGATGGATTCTCCGGTTACAATCAAGTGTCAATTGATCCAAAGGATCAACACAAGATAGCCTTTGCAACTGAAGATGGCATCTTTGCGTATCGTGTTATGCCATTTGGTCTAACAAATGCACCTGCAACCTTTCAGCGGTTAATGAGTCATGTATTCAAGGAGTACCTTAGGCTATTTCTTGAGATCTTCATGGATGATTTATGTGTTCACTCACAAGAGCGTGATGATTATATAGAACACCTCAGACTTGTGTTTCAAAAGTGTCAAGTTTATCGTATATGCTTGAATCCTGACAAGTGCAAATTCATGGTAAGACAAGGGAAGATTTTGGGCCATATTGTTTCTCGCAATGGTATTTCAATAGATATGGATAAAATTGATGTCATTGTCTCATTACCTCGGCCTATCAACCCTAAAGGGGTACAAATATTCATGGAACATTGTGGCTATTATCATCGATTCATCTACATGTACGCTGTCCTAGCCAGCAGACCATTATATGCTCTTCTTGTAAAGTTTAATTGGACTGACGAGTGTGAGGAATCCTTTGAAAATTTGAAGCAAGAATTAGTGTCTGCACCCATCTTACGGGCACGAGATTGGAACCAAATCTTTCATGTCCATATTGATGCTTCAAACTTTGCAATTGGATGTATTTTGGCTCAATCCGAAGAACATAATAAGGATTTCCCAATCTCATATGCTAGTCGCGACAGTTGAACAATGCTGATGAGAAGAATTATACCACAACAGAAAGAGAAGGTTTGTCCATGATATATGCAGTGAAAAAGTTTCGCCATTACCTTTTGGCAAACAAATTTATATTTTTTGTGGACCATCAAGCACTGCTATATTTGGTGAATAAGCCTTGTGCAACTGGAAGGATTGTGAGGTGGTTTTTGTCATCCTTCTTGAGTTTGATTTTGAAGTGGCAGTCCAAAAAGGACAACTCATCTTAGGGTAGATCATTTATCTCGAATCACCTCTGGCGAAGCTCCTGTGGGTGGGTGTGGATGATGATATGTTAGATTCAACACTTTCCCTTGTAGAGACAGCTCCTAAATGGTCTGAACCCATCTTAGAAATTTTGACAAGTGGGCAGATACAACTAGCGGGTCCTAAAATGTGGACCTATGGCGACCATTCAAGTTAATCTTCTCAAGTTAATCTCAGGGAGATTATATCGTCAGGGTAATGATGGAGTGTTGCGGCTTATACCTAACCCTGACCAATATGAGGAGATCTTGGAATGGGCACATGAGGGTATTGGTGGAATCCATGCATCAGCTACTACTTGTGTGCGACGTATAACTTAGGATGAGCAATGGTGGCCTACCATGCATGCTGATGCTGAAAAATTTATTCGTAACTGTGCTTCATGTCAAATTCAACCAATTCATAATGTCACATTATTCCAAATTTCAACTACACCAAGTTGGAGCAAGTATATTGTGGACTATCTTCAGCATGGTCATACTGATCGAACAATTCCTAAATATCAAAAGCATGCTATTGAAGTTGAAGTGGCCAACTATATGCTGATAGAGGGCCAACTCTACAAGAGGGGTAAGGATGGCAACTTGCGCATGTGTGTATGTGAAGCTAACTACTTGAAAATCTTGACTCACGCACATGCAGGTGTTGGGGGTGGACACTTTTCGGGCAATACCATAGCTAAGTTGATTAGGTGGTGTGGGCTTTGGAGGCCAACCTTACAAATGGATGCCGGAGAATATGTGAAACGTTGTGAGACGATTGTCAAAGGACCAAACCTCCCATCACAAAGGACAATATGCCATTGCGGCCTATGTTAAGCACACGTGCGTTTGCCAAATGGGGTATTGATTTTGTCGGTCCCATTAAATCTCTAACTCATCACACGCATGCCGAATATATTATAGTCGCAACTGTTGACCAAATGGGTAGAAGCAAGGGCTACAGTCAAAAATGATGCCAGAACCACAGCCAAGTTCTTGTATGAGTACATGTTTACACGCTATGGCTTATCTATTGAAATCGTTAGTGATCAAGGTGTGCACTTTGTGAATGAGGTCATAGAGTTTTTACTTCAAGAATTTACGGTAATTCACAAGCGTTCTGTACCCTATCATTCCCAGACCAATGGTCAAGCTGAGAGTACTAACAAGATTCTCTACACAGCACTCACAAAGATTGTTGAGGGACATAGGACTGATTTTGGGAGCAAAAGTTGCACTCAGTTCTTTGGGCATATAGAACAGCCTATAAAACATCTGTGGGCACAACCCCATTTGAGCTTGCTTTTGGGCTAGATGCAATTCTTCCCATTGAATTTCTTGTACCTACTCTACGAGTTGCTAAACAATTGGAGTGGACTGGTCATGAGCTTTCTCAATGCATTGATTAATGGGAAAAGCTTGATGAGACCCGCTTATTGGCAGTAATGGGGATGTATGCCGAGAAGAGGAGACAAAAGCAATGGTATGATCGAAATGTAATAACTGGCCGATTCAAAAAAGGGTACCTTGTGCTCTTGTACACACTTAAGAAGCATAAGAGAAAGCTCAAGAAACGTGGCCTAGGACCGTTTGTGATTAATGAGCTTACTCCAAGTGGTGCAGTGCGTTTAGAGACACTAGAAGGTGAACTTCGTTAATGGAAGTTGTCTCAAGAAATACAATGAGCCATTAACTGAAGCCATGCTTCAACAAATGCATGCTTCCCACACACGAAAAGAAGCACATGACCTACTTAAATGTCAGGCTCAAGAAGAAGCTAAAGCTAGAGTTGCAAAAGCCAAGGAGCATCGCAAGGCTTCTGTGTTGACCTTACAGTTGGCTACTGATGAACAATATGTCGATCCTTTCAATATTCACGTGTGTCTTCATCTTCATGAGACTCCCTACTTTGTCTCTACCTTAATTGACTCTGGTGTAGATTATAATGTTCTCTCATTTGACACATGGGTAGCCAACACTTGTGCACATTCCTATTGACTTACGAAGCTTCTCAGGTGAAGATAACCCTATAGAGGGAAAATGTGTCATTATGATATCCATTCAGGAGCACCAGATGTCAGTTCCCTTTTATGTGGCTAGTAAGTCCCAAGGCAGTGTGGTAGAGGTTGTTCTTGGTCGATCATGGTTAAGTGCTACCAATTGTTCATTAGATTGGAAGAATAGACAATACAAATTGCAAATTGACTTTGATTGCATCTTGGGATCTGCTGCTCCATGAGTTTTATCATGTCAAAAGGGTGGTAGTTCTACCTTACACAACCCACTTTCAAAATCTGCTCTTCAAGCTCCAAGACAAATGATGTGGATAATCGAGATGAGTCCTCGGGGGCTGGCATGTTCCAACTACTCTAGTCACTGCTCAAAGAAGGCCAGGCAAGAAGGAATCGTCAATTTGGCTACCCAAAGATGCGTACAAAGTTGTACCATCTAGCCTAGTTGCTAAACCTCCTAAAAAGAATATCTTTTCCAAGCCTAAGCCTCAGATTGTTACTCATTGGGTCCCAAAGCATGTTCTTAAAGCACAAGGATATTATGAGGGTGCAATAGCACTTTGGCTTCCCAAATGCCATGGGTTGCTAGAGCCAAAAGAGTGTATCAATAAGATTCCAAAAGCCACTCTTGGTTTTTCATATCAGTGGGTGCAAAGGAAATACAAAACCTCTTCAAGATAGGATAGGTGGTTGTGGTAGCACCTACAAATCTCCTTGTGTTGACCTTCCCAAAACATGTATTGAATCACCAGTTGTCCCAACTTCTCCTTGTTACACACTTCCACCATCCACTTGTGTACCTAAGACAAATCCGACTCTACATGCGTCTCCTTTGAGCATAGATTCTAGCACTTCACTACCTAAATCCTCTTATCTTGCTCAAATTCCTCGACAATTGCTATCCTTCCCACCTCTTAAGAAGGACATACCCAAAACCAAAGGTAAGGCATTAACACTACAATTGAAGCTCTTTGGTAGATCAGTGTTTGAATAGTCTCACTTTTACTAATGTGGTTCCTTCTGCCCATTACAGGATTGTGTTCTTTTTATAGGGATTGTAATGCTGGATATGAGTGTATAAAGTTTGAAGTTTCTAAATTTCATAGGTTTTTATACATGTAAATTAGATCATGCATAGCTCTAATGTGTAAGCATAGAGACATATGCATTAAGCTTATGCTTATGGCTTTACATTAAGCTTCATGCATAAGCTTAATGCATATGGTCTATTTACAAAGCTTTTGGTTTAATTAAGCTTATGCATAAAGGTTTTGTTAAAATGCTTTATGCATAATATTCATACAAAAAGCTAGTGCATAAGCTTAATGTATAAGGTTAAGTGTTTCCATTTATTAACGTATATAATTTGTCCAACTTATAGATTTTTTCTTGACGCGGAAGCTCAACTTCGCAACACAAACTCTACTTATCTTGTTCAAGGTAAGAGGGTGAAAGCACGTATAGGTGGCCCTGAAAGTAGTGTCAAGGACATTGCTTTTTTGGTAATTAAAAGAAAAGGTAATTTAAATTTTAAGTATATTATTAACATTTTAGATTGCCAACTAACAAACACTTTAAGCATTAATGACCTCCCCCCCGCCATCGAACTACTTCCTCTCGCCCTCCTAATCCCCACTTTCTCCCTCTCTTTGTGTGCTTAGGATTCACTTTTCTCAGATACGCACCAGTGGTGGAGGCCTCTCTATATATGCAAGCAAGTGCTTTTGTGAAGGTCTTCTCTATAACCCTCTCTTGTTGAACGTTGCTCATGGATTCTAATTGTGTAGCTACATATATGACTTCCCCAAGGGATGTAGATTTTAATTACATAATTACTCGGGAGTTGTGGGTAGATACTTAGAGTAAATATTAACTTTTTCTAAAAAGGTTATGTATTAGCACAAGGAAATGGAGACATCTCCATCACAAGGAAATGGAGACATCTCCATCACAACAACAGCACCAAGATACAACATATGTAACTACTACAAATATGGGTATTTCTCAAGAACTTGCTGAAGAAAGTAACCTTGAGGCTTCTACATCTAAAAGGAAGAATTTGACAACATATTGGGAAGAATGCAAATGAAGGGAATGCGCAATATTTAACAATACAATGACTCAAGGCAATGGTGTGCTAGATGCACAAAGAATACGTAAGATATGTCGGGCTATGGTGCAAAGCTTTGATCAAGAGACTATAGGAATGGACTTAATTATTCAAAAGGAGATTTTCTAGAAAATTCTTTGTCAACCTTGCTTTTTAACTATATAGGATAAATCTTTAGAAATTTAATCTACAATTCTCAGTAATGTTTGCAACACCTTGAACCAAGTGAAGGTGCCGAGGTCATCAGGCTGAGCTTTTCATGAAAAATTTAGTCCTCATGATGGTGGTGAATGGTGAAGGTGGTGAAGCACATGACATGAGTCTTCCACAAGCTACAAAGGTTTTAGGGGTTCATTTGATAAATTTTATTCATCAGAATCTCAGTTATTAATTGATGAAGATGAATTAACTCCTTTATCTGCATGCCAAAAACATGGATGCAACACCCATATCATTCAAGAAATCAAGGACCTTGTATTTTCTTTTTGGTCAAGTGAGATAAGGGTCTCCCATAGCACAAGAAAGATGTTTGTTGCAAAAGATTGGCTAGATCTGTATATGTGAAATATCCAATTCATCGTTTTGATGAGCCTCAAGTGATTGGCTACTACTGAGAAGTAGTTAATACATGAAAATTTCTATTTGTGTTTTCAACTTGAGTTGTGTTGGAGATGTTACTTTCTATTCATTTTATGGTTTTCAAGGGCTTTAAGTCAATATGGATATTGGAGGTTTAACTTTTGCTAAGATTCAAGGAAACATATCCAAGATTGAAGATCTCACAGTGCTATTTTGAAAGGTTTAATCCTTTTTTTTGTTTGAAAATTGAAAGACCACTAAAACTTGTTTTTGTGTTGCACATGTACAAATGATTTTTTTAAAGGATGTAGTCAATCAAATGTGCCATCACTTGTTTGGAATCCATGAGGCATCATGTGGATGTACTTGCTCATTGTTTGATATACCTTACAACATACGAGCCACTCATGGTTGTTCCGCTTCATGTAATACATATACAAGTGTTACATCTCTTTGGAAGACTATATTGTGTCTCATGCCTAATGGGTCTGCCTTTCATGCATATAAATGTGTAATGGGAACATGTGATATATGTGGTGTGACATAATTGGGCATGTATCCTAGAGAGGCTGTGGTGTGACATAATTGGGCATGTATCCTAGAGAGGCTGTGTACCAGAATTTGCAAATATATGTTAATGTTTTTGAAGATAAAGAAATGGGACAAGATGAGGAAGAGAAGAAGATAACACATAAAGATATTGTTCACAAGAAAATGTTTCCTAGAGATATTCTACAACTAATTAAAGACAACCTACAAAAATTGATAATGTATAACTTTATATACAGGTGACATATTTTTGCATTTCTTGAGGTGAGATTAAGAAGACCATGAGTTTCTTAATTGCATATTATAAGGTGCATGATACCTTAGTTGTGCAAAATCGATTCCTATTACATGTTGAATGGATAAAAGATCAAGGGCTTGCATTCCAGCAACATTGGGTGTGGTCTGATGGATCACCTTCACACCTTTCTACTTTGTTGCTAGATATTGAGAGCTCACAGGTATGGAAATGACATGGAATTTCTTTTCTTTTTTGGCCATGGAAAGGGGAGCATGATGGCACTCAGGTAGTTTTCAAAAGAGCTCTAGCACATTTGCAATTAAAGATAGATAGTGTCATCATTACATGTGCACCAGCTGAAGTTGTGGATTTCTTGAGGGTCCACCTCAGTAATGCAGCAACAACATTTTATGATAAGCAAATAAGGGAAGTAAGCATAGTTTTTGGGAAAGTAAAGAAAGGTGATATTACTAGAACCTGCAAGTGGAAATGTATGACAGTACAAAAGGTTCATGTTCTACGCACTGTGTAAATGTGGATTCTAAAATTGATACTATCTTTCACAGTCAAGGAGATTGTCATTCTTTTATACTCCTTGTATGGGGGGTAAATGAAGAAGATGCAAGAGTAGGTCACATGTAGAGATGTGGCAATACCAGACTTTGGTCCCCATAGCCACTGATGATTCGAATGATGCTGATACATCAAATGACAATGAGAACTCATGTGGTGTTGATAACATTCATGGTCCCACTTATGGAGTACATTATGAGTACTTAAGTGATTCCCTTTATGTCGGCGATAATTTTGTAGTCTCCTCCTGAAGAGGAGAATGAAGAAATTATTGATTTCTACCTTGTCAAATGTACATGAGTCATTTAAGGGCTTGGGAAATAACGATAAAAGGGATACATGGGGTAATAAGATCGATAAAACTACTTATTTTGTGGAGGGACAATGGTATAAATCCATAGGAGATGGCGTGTATGAGCTTTGGCATGATCAACCAATTATTTTCATATACACGCATTTGGTTAGAGCAATTATTTTCATATACACACATTTGGTTAGAGCAATTAAGTTTCCTATGGAGCCAGTGCAAGATAGTCAAAATATGTTTCAACTTCCCCGTAAAGCACATGAGGCAATTTATAATAGTATGCCTTTTGAGTTGTAATACTCTTTCTATGAGAGAATTAAAAATTACCAGTAAAAGTTACAAACAAATATACAATATTGATGAGTATCATGATCATCATCATTGAAAAATCACTAAACACTTCTCCTTTTTGAAGTTAGCTCATCGTCTACATGATCTTTGATTGGAGAAAGAATTTGTTTTTGATACATGAGGAGCTCTATTTCTCCAAAATCTTTAAGCAACAAGCTTTCCTTAAGTCCACATGATAGTGTGTATGCTATGTAGGTCAACTGGTAAGGTCCTTGATCGAACACTTGCAAGGTTGTTTGCTTCTCTAGTAGCTTTATCTTACCATTATTCCATCTAATAGGATGGACCTCAAGATATCTAGACAAAATCTTGATTGCAAACAATGGAAAAATTGTGTCGTCTTCTAAAAACTTCGGGTGATATATCACAAATTATTGCAATTTGAATGATTTTATGTATTCTCCAAGGGCAGAGTCCTTTCCCAATCCTCCTATGCGTGAGCCTTTGCCTTGATGAATGAAATTGTCTTCATAGACAACAAGCTCCAAACAAGAAACATGTATCATTTTAATAAAGAAACAAAACATGTACATAACAGCTATCAAAAAGTGTGGATGATCCATTCATTCATTCACACCTTTTGATTTTCATCGTAAACAAGTAATTCATCCATCAAAAGTTTAGTTGAGGAATCCCCTTGCTCAACATTCATACGTCCCCTTGAGGACTCCCCTAGATCAACATTCTTTCCCATATTAGAAATGTTAATCTTATTTTGAATATTATGGAATTCCTCCTTAGATGGAATGCCAACCTGCTCATATAAAGAAGCATCTCTAAACATCATTTCCAAGGCTTCCTTAGTAGTAAGGAGTTATGTACCCTTAACATTGGAATTGAGAAGAAGGTACTTATCTACCTCCTCCATGTTTACAAAATTATCCTCCTCCTCGACATTTTGTGTAATGATTGCGAGAGGTAGTAGTCCTCCCTAATGTTAAAGGCTGCTTGTAGATTCGATGTCAAAAATACTAGAGATATCCGATTGGGAAAGATGGCAAAGAAAATGTAGGAATGTCATTATTATCTTCGAGCACTCCTATTTCCTCTTGAGCGGAATTAATGTCTCCTCTTGAAGACACTCAAGATCAAAAGGCTAAGCTAAATTCCTCTCCTCAGCAAAGACAAGAATCTTTGCTCCTTGATGAAAGTCTTCTTCCTCCTCCACAACTTTAGATACATTCACTTTGACATCTTGTCTGCCTTCATGGTCATTATCTTCAAGGATTAGCTTTAGATAGAACATTAGACCGTGATCACATCTCACAAAACGGCATGTGTGGCTATGAACAAAGTATGGACCCTATTTCCAAGCTTCCCTCATTAACAAAGTATGGACCATAATCCTTCAAGATATACTGCATTCGTAATCAACATGTGCATACTTAAAACACTGAAAAACAAAATGTATACATTTAAAATACTAGATTTAGAATGACTCTTACCATGTAATGTGTGATGCTACTTGAAGTCCAAACTTCTACCAATGAATCATAAAATGTAGCAATAGCTTATGTAAATTCTTTTGCATCATCCACCAATGTGAAGGTCATCTTTTGCATCATCCAATGTGAAGGTCATCTTTTGCATCAAATGTGCCAATTTGTCAAGTGTAATCCACACATTACCCTTTTCTAACCGCATCATTCCTCCATTACATTGATTAGGAACAACCATATGTAACTTCTTCCATCCATCATACTTCTCTAGTTGTCTCACTAACACTTTGCCACTTTCATTCTTTGGTGTAAAAAGAAATTTTCTTGCCTCCTTTGCTCCACCAAAACATGGTTTACATGGTAAATTCCCATTTGCGCCAGAATTTTTCTCATCCTTCTTTATTTGTACTTAGCCTCGATGTAATCCAATCTCTGACAAAGCTTCTTCTACTTTACTACATGCGGCTTAAGCAGCTAAAGCATGTTGCATCTTGTAAGCAAAACACACATAATGAAACATGAATTTCTCAATAATTCTCACCATGGCATGCAAAGTGTAAAAATGGACTCTCGTCAAAGGAATGTTAAGAATAGGATCCCACTTTGGACATATTGGTACCATTATTCTGTCAACGAAAAACAAGCTGGTCATGGTTTGGGACACCATCTATGCATGTCTCATCACTCCAATGTTTATTTCCATTATTGTCTTTTTTTCTTGATCACATATAATACAAACAAGGGAATTTTACGTTGGAACCATTTGACACACCAAACATGCACTTCAAAGTTTTGGATCTCCTCTACAAGATGCCACTCCACTAAGTGCTCACCAAAAGAATCAACCTTTAAAAGTTCCCCGTGACTTTGACGTCTCACAACTTCTGGTATCTATGTTAAATTGAAGAAAACCTTCAATATCTCATGATCTTATTTTCCTACCTCAAATGAAGCAACCCACCATATTTCATTTTTGCTTCGCACAATAAAGTAATTTGAATGTTTTGATAAGATATTCCGATTCAACGTTGTGTTTATGGGAGTCAAGCTTACTCACTCTAGCTAATTTCACTTTCATCAAGCTTAATAACAAATTTTAGCACACTATCACATTCTTCAAGTGTCATATTATTGAATCTAACCATTGCAAATTGTACTTTATATACATCCAGCCAGCACAAAGTTATTCTTTTCATGTAGCATGAATGTTACCTTCTTTGAGACTGCCTCCTTTGAGCCAATCTCCTTGAAGCTTACCTTTGAGCGTGGAGAGTTCCTTTGAGCATGCCTTGGAGAGTTCCTTTGAGCGTATCTCTACATTTACAAAGTGTGTATGTGGCAGAGATGTACAGGCTCACCAACGAGGTCCATGATTTTATCATTCAACAAATTTAATGCCTGTAGGACATGATAGGCCTTCGGAAGAGGTAAAACTCTCTTTCTCTTTAACATAGTCTTAAACCCTTTATCCAATTGCTTGTAAATAATAGCATACGATTATGAGCTGATCCCCACTTTATCAGAAATACCTTGAGCATCATTGGGTGTGAAAAACTTGCTCACCTCCTACAGACAATTTATGGCTATGTCCTTAGACTGATTTAAATTTTGAAGATTGGAGTAGTGCATACTTTACCATGCCTTTTGTGAGTACTTTTGAAATTTCCATATTAACTTCATCATCTAGATTGGTAAACATTTCTCTAATGTTCTTGCATGCTCTGATTCAATGCTTCCATTGACCACCTCCACTGACCAATTTATCCATTGATTCTAGCTGTTTCATATGCTCATGTGGCCCTAATGGAGTTAACTTCTCTAGCATAGTTTCTATCTTCATATTCCTTTGTTCTAAACTCTACACATTAATAGACAAATGAGCATTTTCTATTTGAACAACATGCACTACATCCTGCAATCTATTACACACAGTTTCCTTCTCAATCAACACATTTGAGAGCTACACAATCCTTGCTTCCTTGTTCTTTAGTAGGTGTTGACTAGATGTATTACCACTATATACTTGGTTGGCAAGTCTTTTTGTGTATCCTAGCAAATTACCATGACCCTCATATACATACTTAATGAAAGATGTTAATCCTCAAAATTGAGGAGGATGTTCAGTAAGAGGATTAAGTGGATTAATTGATCCATCTACCCAAAGATTAACATGTTTTTTACCTTCAACATTGTTGCTGGAATACTAGGTAATATTTCCTGAAAATGAGAAACATTTAGCATCTTCTAAAGATTCCATCAAAAAGGCCAAATTTTTACATTTTTTTGGAAAGTGGTCTATGCATGCGTAGAATGCCGCCCAAAAATGACACTATTTAGGACACTACGATTTTTTTAACAAAAAATGGAACAAAAAAAAGTCATGGTTTTGCTTACTTTTTGAGACTACAACTTAAAATCTAACAATAAGTATTAAAAAATATACCAAAATAGAGACCATTTGACATCTTCAATCCAAAAAAATAATTAATACAACTCTAAAAAAGGAGCTATTTTCTAGACATACAACTCATGGATTAGTTATGGCTCCTCATCATCACTGCTACCTATACTATCACCACCATCACTCATTGGTGTGCCTTCCCCTGAGGAGGTAGACGAGGCATCCTCTTCACCACTATCCACAAAGATATTTTTTTCTTCTATGTGTACACCTGAAGCTAAGACTCCTTGGGTTCACTATCATGTTAGCACACCCAAGGATGTACAAGGGACCTTATCTTGTAAAATAGAAATGGTTGACTTTCTCAAGTAGCCTACTTTTGTGAGAGTAAAGTCATACACCAAAGTATCTACCTCATCAAGTGGTAGTACACTAGTACTAGTAGTGTTCTTTCAGTTCTTGTGCTTGTGCTTGCTCTTTTCTTTTGTTGTATTTACCATTTTAAAGCTATGCTTTCCCTAAAATGCATTTGCATGAGTTCTTCTCATCCACTGTTAGTGACAATGTATGCTCACCAATTTCATCTTTGTTGATAGCTATTACCTTGCCAATCCAAAATGGATGTTTTAAAGCATCATCCTCACCTAGGGTAGCAACAAGGGTACCCTCCTTTATGTCTTGTGGATCACCACTCCACATCTCTTGAATTATTTTTCACCTTTCTGTCGATTTTTTGGCTTGTATTATGTACATCTCTCTTGCTTCCCCATGAAGACGTTTATCGATCTCTATTGGAATTGGTGGCGTAAAAATAAGTGGTTTTTTTAGCAATAGTTGGCCATTGAAAAGAACTATCTAGATTCCATGAATTATTGATATTCCTTTCAAGTATTTCTTCTTGTTGTTCAAAGAACATGTCCCACCATTTTACATCTTGCTCTGCTGCATACTGCTTTGTCTTCTTGATTAGCGATCTTCTCTCTGCAATGCACCTTTGAAAGTCCATAGCACGACCTACCTTGCTTGCCTCCTTTGCTTCCTTTAACCTTTCCAAGGGTGTCATTTTTGAAGCTTGCATAACCATGTCTGGAATAAATTTGAGAACTTTAAGGCCACCTGAAGGAAGCCACTCTGCATCAGCGGGCGGAGAGAATCTTTCCATACAATAAAGTTTGTCCACTTTCTTCTACAAGTTTAATCAGAAAGCCATGCTGATAACTTAGATCATTCAACTACTCCAAGAACCTCCTTTTTTCTATCCTTCGCCCATTAACAAAAAACTTGAAATGCATTGTCTCCTTAAAATGCATTGTCTCCTTAAAACTTGAAATGCATTGTCTCCTTAAAATGATCTACCACCATTGGCTTTGGTGTGTAAGCTTTTTCTATAAGTGTCATCATGGTCGGCAAAGTAAATGCATTGTGGTAGGATATTTTTTTTGAAAATGTGCTAAACATCTGACCAATGTGGTCATGAGTTTGACCCACAAGTAGAAAATTCACTTTTACTTTCTTAAACACCCCTAATGAAACCAACATGCTTAGGTATCCAAGAACTATTTGAATTTTATTCTCTCTTGTTGCAGTGTTATCTAGTTGTAAATATAATATGCTTGGCAATGCACCTTCCCAATTAGATATCACATGATTAATGATTGTGACGGTTAGATTTGGATCATTATCGATATTTGGATATGTGAAAAAAACCCTTGGGTGAACTTGAGCATTGTATACAAGGAAACAAACCAAATGCATTTTCACAAGTGTGTCTTCTATAATGTCCTTAGGAAGCCTAGTAAAGTGAGGCAAGCAACTTGAAGTTTTTTTCTCGTCCGTTCCATCAATAACTAGCCCGAGATACTTTTTTAGAGATTCCAAACACTTTCCTGTATGGTCCATTACCTTCCTTCTTTGTTTTTTTTACTCTTCCCTGTGAATTGTCAAAGCATCCTTGACTATCCTTAGCTCATCTGGATCACTTGCAACCTTTCTTCTTGTTTTAAGCTTTGCACCACACACCCATTCAAACTTTTCATGGGATAGTCACGTTGGTAAAGAAGGTTTTCCAAAGCCTGGTAAAATAAAAGTAAACACCATATTGGGGAATATAGGAATTTCCCACAAGTTTGGGACACGTGGTCAACAGTTTGGATTAACCATAACTTGAACACCACTAATCCAAAATGAGCGCTTTATAGCTCTTTAGATTCCATTTTTCAAGCACTTTCCAATGATAGGTTATATGATAGGGTTTTGAGAAACTTACAAACATGTTATCCATGTCCCCTTTTTTAAGTATTCAAAAATGAGAATTGGGAAATTCCCAAATTCACTAATATGGTGTTAGTAGCTTATATACTGCTCTTGTTTAGTTTTCATATCATCTCTACACAATGAGAATACCTCTGACCTTGTAAAATTGTCAGATGAGTTAAATCTTCCTCTTGTCGGCATGCATTCTGCATGATACTTAAAATAACAATGAAGCCATGTTAAAGCATTTTTCCCCGTTGGACCTATGGATAATAAAGGATATAATGGCTTTGGTCTACCCAATTTTTTTGGTCTTGCACTTTACCCTCTCAAGCCATACATTTCCAAGACTCAAAGCAACCTTAAAGGTTGTCCTACATACTAAATCAAAGCCAAGGCTATATTCAAATTTTCCATGCAAACAAGGTATTAGCAGACCACTAAGAAGTGCATCTTGCTCTCCACTGCTCATGTCAAAATAGCGTGTTTTAATGCCTTTAACTTTTGCAATACAAAATTTGCTAGACATTCTTGCTTGCAACATTCTATTTTAACTCTATCCCTTAATTGTCTATCTGCATGCAGTAATGCTTTTCTCTTCAACCCATGGTAGATCTTACCTCGATACATTTGAGATGATGTCAACTGCTCAATGGTATCCAAGGCATCATGTTCATCACTACCATCATTTGTTGCTTGTTGTGGTGTGGAGGATTTGCTTAGAGAAGCAAAGTAAGGACTCCTTCTTGTGCTCGTAGCTTCATATGATATAAAAGATAAGCCTAGTGATTGCCCATGGCTTGGAGTGTCCATTTCTCTATCTCTATTTTCAGCTTTTTTAACACTAGGAGACAAGGAATAGGATGAGAATGAGACCCTTTGAATGTGATGCGGTGGTAGGGGATGATCTCCCACCTACTTATGTAGGAGAAATGACCAACGGAATGTCTCTCCTTGTGTATTTCTCCTTAGCTAACAAATGAGAAATGAGAACCTAATAGCCCATGTGGCCATCATATATATAGAAAGTCATTAAACTTAATACATAATTAAGGTTGCACTTTGATTAAGAAACACTAAGTAATTGCTATTTTTGGAACTATAAGGCTACATAAGAGGTTGAGAGGCTCATTTGGTTACCTCGCATTATGAGAGAGAGCGATATAAAGAAAGAGAGAGAGCACTATTTGGGCACACAAGAAACAAAGCAACAAGGAGATAAAATCGCACTTTTAAGTCCAACCATGGCAAGGTACACAAAATCTTGATCCTTAGAAAGATTCCATAAAGATTCCTTTTTCTTCTTATTACTTAAAAGCTCTATTTTTTGGAACATAACATTCTTAATATTTGTTTGAACCTATAGGATGTTTTAACTATTATATAATGTACTAATGTCTACCGATGAACAAAATTTTAATAACAAAAACTAGTTTGAAATAAATCTTAAAAGATAAATAAAGTTTCTAAAGTATTTTCTTAAAAGAAAGTTCACACAAAGAATGGACATAGTTTTAGTGTTTTTTATATATTAGGAGAGTAGCACACAATTTTTAAAAATTGTTTATGTACACAAAGTTGATACATGGTGGACACATCAATTGAAGACCTTGTAGAAGATATGAAGCTTAATCCATGGCAAGCACTTCAAGGAGTGAAGGATCAAACACTTCTAGTTTCTGTCTTATCGCATGTCATTTCGAAGGAGCTATCACTTGATGAAATGTCTTTGGAGCTACAAAAGTAAGTAAAGTTTTTAGTTATTCATTTTTTATCTTCTTGATGTAAATTAAGTATTTATATTGTCTTTACATTTGTTTTATAGCCATAAAGTTTATATGAAGATGCAGAAGTTCATGATTAAAAAAATTAAATTGCACCACTTGGGAGATGACATATGTATAGAGTATCTTTAGTCTAGCTCTCATGCAGTTTAGAAAGATTTTTTCGTCCTTTGGAGATTGGGTAATATTCTTTACATGTGTTTTATAGCCAAAAAGTTTATATGAAGATGCAAGAGTTCATGATTAAAAAAATTACATTGCACCACTTGGGAGATGACATATGTGTAGAGTATCCCCAGTCTAGCTCTCATGCAGTTTAGAAAGATTTTTTCTTGTCCTTTGGAGATTGGGTAATATTATTTTGTTTTTGTATTAAAGATTAAAATGTGCTGGTATGCTAGTATTGTTGTTATGTCTTAAGAAACCAGCCACTAAATATTATATTCTTCTATATTAACTTTCTACTAACAACAGAAGCCTCCAGCTAAAAAAGGCAAAAAGTCACTCTTTCAAGAAGAATAAGAGTGTCCACAAAACTTTCTTGTGCACCTTGAAAAAGCTCGTCATAAAGAGAAAGTAAGACGCCTTCTAAGAAATGCTTCTTCAATTAAAGGAGATGAACTAGAAGAGTTTTTTCTTCCTGGACAAGAAAGTAAAGTAGCATCCTATAAAGTGAAGTAGCATCCTATAAAGTGATTTATGGGGATGTAAATAATCTTCAGAATATAATTCCAAAGAAAGATTACAGTCTTGTTATTTTGCTGATATCCCATATGGTTTTAATATGAGTGGTTCTACAAATGATGAGAGAGCATATACCTATCAAGAAATTCAAAAGATGTTCCAAAATTTTAAAGTGGTAACTACATCAAATATGTGGAGATTTGTGATCTTTCATAGCACTAGCTAAGCTGCATCAGCAAACTGTAGCTTTAAGAAAAGAAGCACATGGTCTGGAGTCTCTTGTTTGGTATGGTTTTAAGAACTTGTATTTTTAGTTTCTTTTCATTATTATTCAAACACTTTAAATTTATATTCTTGGTTTTTGTTTCAAAAGTTCCTTTGAAATGATCACGGTTAGCTATTGGGATGACATTGAGCAAAGACGTGTTAAAGCACATGTCAATGAGTCTAGATGCTCCAATGTGCTTTCTTTTTCCACAGAAGTAACTAGAAAACTAAGGCATGTGATGGAGTCCAAAGCCTTGGTGAATCCCTACTAGAAGGCTCAGCGCTTAATTAATTGTTAGATTGACCTATTTTCTACACCAGATGATTCGATACTTGACTTGATTTCTGGAACTAGCATACACTTATTTTTGCTTTAAAAAAAATGTATTTAAATATATAATTTCTTATTTTTGATTGTATGTTAGTTCTTATATTCATTTTTTTTAACTGCAGGTACAAATGTGACATGTGCACTTAAGAGAAAGAGAAACTGCATTGCAATTAAAAAGGATGATATCCAAGCAACCTTTATTTCTATGTGTGTAAAGGGTGCTATGGAGTTACCAAATGAAGATCGAGAGGTGGGAGCAGTGTCTATTGACGCTAAAAGTACCTTTGCCTCCCCTCTCTGATGAGCTTGGGGAATTAGCATCTCTGATAGAAAATGAAAATCTTTCTTTGATACTCCCTGGTCCCTAAGGAGAAGAAAATGATCACCAATCCAATAAAGAAGTAGAGAAATATCCTGATTAAGTGCTAGATGTTTTGATTTTTGAGTCTACTACTTTACATAATTTAGTTTATCGTGACTCTCCTACTTTACATACTTTAGTTTATTGCTCTAGAAACCTTCAATAAGTTTAACCTCATCTTTGTATGAATAACTTTTATTTCATATTATTTGTATTGGCTTTGCTATTTGGGTTTAGAAATACATTTAGGCCTGATAGTAGAACACTGTTGCGAGAAAAATAGGTAACTAACGAGGGTTACCTAAAATGATTCCCTCCAAAAATGCATGAAAACTTTAAAATAGCTTATAAACACACTATTTTTAAAAGCATATCTAGAATTCCATGTGTAGATTAAAAACCTACATGAATTTTGACACTTTTTTCAAGAGAGAGCACGTGGTGACCTCCATAGATTTATAAACTAATAATGCTTGACATAAAAACAACTTGACTTTTAAATGGGATAGAAGAAGTCTCCGTAATAACTGAAAGAAATACCAAAAAAATAAATTATTATTTTTTAAATAAATTTCATGAATGAAATAGACTTTTTTTAATAAACTTTCTTGGAACAAAGTTTACCACTATACATAAATATACACATTCTTTGACAAGTGATAAAACAAGATTCGAATAGATAACATTATAAGCTCTATAGTGTTGTTGTTGTATCACTATTTGGTGCACTATATTTGGTTATATCCTTTTATGTAAAGGTGCATACTCAACATCTAATTGAAAGTGTATATCTCTTTTCCTATTACTTCTTGCATCTTGTATTAAAAATATACCAAAAATTAACCAAAAACTTATAATACAAAAATTTAACTATTGAATCTTAATAAAAAAACATCACATTAAATCTTAAATAGCAAACCATAATAGTAACAACAACAACATATTAAATCATAATATTAAGCACACCAATTAAAGCATAACATCAAGCTTAACTATAGTTTTTTTTAAGAAATTTAATATAACAATTTACATAACATTAAATCATGTTAGTAAAGTAGAGTATAATATTAAACTTAAATATTGTACCATTACATTAAACATTAATTGAAAAGAAAACTATATTAGAAAACCATAAGAAGATATCAAAACATAAAAAAACTAAACCTCCATAGCTTTCTTCTCCTTTGAAGTTGGAGCACAATGGATATCTCTGAACAGAAAGCTTAATGAAGGGAAAGCTAAGTTCTTGGTTCCAACCAAATGGCACCAAAAAATCAACACACCCTTCATCATCAATCTTGATCTTTGTATCATATTTTTTAATCAGTGTCATGCTTGAGAAGATCAGAACGTGAGAATGGAGGGAAAGGAAAAGATGTTCAAAAAAATAGAAGCAAGCTTCACAATTTGAGGCCTTACATAGAGATTCGAATTTCTCCTATACAAAGGAGGGAAACTCAAAACAATACTCTAATCCCTCAAAGCCCTACAAAAAAGAACCTTAAAAACGTAATGGTTAACTAAAAACATATAGACTAAGTCTTGAATTTAAAAAAAGACTTGTAAACTAAATAGAAATTGGGAAAATGTACAGACATACTCTTTAGGCCCTAATCTAGGCATGGATAAAAAATAATTCAAAAATCTAAAGTCTACATGTAAATATATGAAATTTCTTAATTCAAAAGTAAAAAGAGCTTAAATCCATCAATTTTGATGGAATTTGAAAGGAAAAATCTAGGAGGTTAATCAAGAGAGTCACATCAACAAGTTGCACGTTCTAAGTTCAAATAAAAAAAATACTTTTTGTTATCTTCAAAATCTGGTCCAAATCTTAGACAAAGATATTGTGACAATAAAAAAATAGGTGAACCTATTATAATATAGCCAAAACGTGATCTTTTAGATCCTAAAAGAAGAGAGAGAGACCTAATATTTTATAGTTCTTTTTGCACTTTTCCTTGATTCATGGAAGAGAGAGAGAGAGCCCTCTTCCAGGGCCCCTTCTTGAGTCCATATTTTCCCTAATGTATGGAAATATTGAAACATTTGCAACAAGAATTTAATAGCTCCATTTTAAGGCCTGTAAAGTTTCATAAGATTTATTAACACCATATTAGATAATTTGGGAAAAATCCCATTCCATTTAAAAAATGGGATCGTGGGTGAACTTGTCCAAAATTCTGTCAAAACCCCCTTATGTGAAATATCATTGGAAAGATCTTGAAGAGTAGAATCTGGATCTACAATATTCGACAAATTTAGATCTAGCATGTTTAAGATATATCCAAAATTAAATACAGTGATTAATTTCCAAAATATGAGATTTTTTCTAAATTATCTAATATCAACTTTATTGGTTAAATATTTAAATTTATTTATTTTTATCTTGGGTAGCCTAAGATTCTTGCACAAAAGGAAGCATCGAGAGAAGACCACGTGTGCTACCCAACGTTGGACATTGCATGCTAAAAACAGCAAGCTATAAACAAACGCTAACCCAATGTTGGATGCTACATGCTAAAAACAACATGGTAAGTAGCTGCTAAAAATTATGCTAAAGTTGTTATTATATAGAGGCGATTATGGCCGCCCTCCATTGCACCATCTCGCCAACCCTGCCCACCTCTTCCTCCTCGTGTCCACCCTTGCTCATATGTTTTCCTGTACTGACAAAACCATATATGCTAATATTCAGGTCGTGTAGTTTAGCTCATCTATGCTTGCTACGCCATCTATTTATAAGCTTAAGAGTTTTATATTTTGAAAGGTGACCAAGGGCATCAAAAACTTTTGCTTAAAGTCTTTTTGGCAAGGTAAGCAAGGAATCCATCAGATGCCCTCTTGATTACTTAAAGCAAAAGATTATCAAACAAAGCAAGGTTTGCCAAAAATGCAAGTAGTTGCCCCACAGTCATCCTGCTTCTCCTAGGTCCACAATATTTGCACGAAACAAAGAGCTAAAAGCGTGCATACTATAGTTGGTAAAATTCAAGACTTATTAGACACAAAAGCAAAGATAATCAGACTATAGTTGATCGTATTCAAGAGTTTATCAAACAAAGCAAGGTTTGTCATAAATGTAGGTAATTGACTTTCTCTCTGGCAAGGTTGGCACCCAGAGTCATCCGCTTCTCTTGCAGGTATGCAGTATTTTCCCGAAGTAGGAAGCTAAAAGCCTGCTTACTATAGTTGGTCGAATTCAGGAGCTTATAAAAAAAAAGCAAAGATAATCAGACAACGCTTGCATCTAATCATATAGACTGTTGTTTTATGATTATTTCATCATGACAACCAAAGGGATGTCTCCATTACAATCCCTGTCTTGAATCTCTCCTAGGAAACCCCAATATGAAGAGGTGAAGAATAACAAGACTTCTTATGATTTAGGTACAGGATTGTTTGTGTCTTCAGCTCCCTGTTGCTTCCGTGCCCCACTTTTCCCCATCCCATTACCTTCTCAGGTCTCCAAGAGACCGAAAATGCTGATTCTACATCTAACGGCAAGTCAGAAGCATGCACACCATGAGACAATTCAAAGTTTCAGTAGTGTTTTGACAATTCAGGGGATAGCCAAACATGAAATTTTTGGAACATCTTTGTTAGGAAGAAATGGGTTGGTTGGCATCATCAATCGCATCATGAGGTTGTTTGGTGGTATGGAAAAAGAGACCAACTCCAGAGGTCTTAGATCCTCCTCTACAGAAAAGCATGGACTAGAGAGTTCTTACAGGGAAGGATATCCGAACACCTCCAAAGTTTTCACAGAGTTCTTCAAGATCAGAAGCCTCTCATAGTAACACTCGTGTCGATGGTGTACAAGAAGGTAAGGTAAATTTTTTCTCTCGACTGCTAACCCGAGTACAAAAAGAACTTCAACCCATTTAACCCCCCGGTTTGCCAAAAGCATAAGGTGGGCTACCAATGATCTAGAGACGTTTGGAGGTAGTTAGCATATAGGAACTCCTACTCTTAGCATATCTCATACTCTGAAATGTACTGCAAACAATGGCCTTTCATCCTCGGGAACTGTTAGGACAAGATTTGCTTGCATCGTATTTTTTTTCCTGATTTGATTTTTTTTTTGTAGATTGCAGCTTTGGTTACGAGGTCAAAGAAAACTTGCGCGTGCACCGACAATGGTTATAGCTCTACATTAATCAGTGACTGTGAAACAATATCACACGAGACTCGTTGCATCATCGACTTCAATTATATCACACAAACTGACAAAGGTATTCCTATTTTTCTCTCTTAAATATATTCGAACAAACTAATGGCCACTTTCAACTTTCGATATACTGAGAGTGTTATTTGGGAAACGGGGGAAGAACATGTTCCGTTATGTTTCTAAAATTTAGGAGAGGACTATGCCAACTCCCCACGCCATACTTATGTATGGTTTTTTTCACTTTCAAAAACAAGCACAGGACTTGAATTCCGACGTGTAACTCGGCTTTAGATGTGCTAACCTTGGGGGTTCACTATAAGTAAGCCCTCTATATTACGTGCATTGAAAGCCTATTTTAAAAATCCCTTGTTTGTGAATTTTTCAGGAATAAAAAATACCCTTTTTCTATTCAACATGTGAATACCCCCTTTAAATGGTACCCTTCTGTATATAAAAACTAGATTTAAAAAAACCCTTCTATTGAACCCACGTGCTACACTTACATATTTATGAGTAGACCCCCCCGAGGTGCTGACCAGTTTGTAATTTAAGATCTCCATCAATCATAAGCGTAGGCATGTGGTTCATCAATAGCGGCAGACGTGCCTCTAGCACATGTTTACAAGTATGTTTACAGATTCATATTCATTCGATCAATTCAGGATATTTAAAAGTAAAATTGCACGATTGTATGTTTGTGAATTTCGATCTTTGCCTTCAAGATATGTTAATCAAAACCAAAAAACATTTTCTATAGGTAACATGGCAAATTGAAACTTGGGAAAGACACATCTAGGAAGAAGACGTGCTACAAAAATTAGGACTTCATGTTCGTTCAAGCACACTTGTGCACTTGTATAGGTGGATAAGGCTACCCAAGCATTCTAGTTTATTTTTTATTTAAATTTGTATGTTTTCATGAAGTTCTTTCCAAGGCATTCTAGGAGGATGGGGATAGCAACTAGATTCTTTGCTAACAAGAATATCTTGCCTCTACAAAACGTATGGTTAAGCTAATTGGAGGAATCTAACCAAGAGATCCCACAATGACTTGTTGAGTATGTTACCAAGGAGAGTCATGGGCAAGGTGGTAGGAGAACAAGTGGGAAATTTGGAGGTGACTTGTAGATTTGGTGGGGTTAAGACTATCATGGCAAGAGGAGGTAAAGCAGGCTACCCAAGCATTCTAGTGATTGTTTTTTTTAAATTTATATATTTTCATGATGTTCTTTCCAAGGCATGCTAGGAGGATGGGGATATCAACTAGATTCTTTACTTACAATAATATATTGCTTGCAAAACCTATGGTTAAGCTAATTGGAGGAATGTAGCCAAGAGGTCCCACAGTGACTTGTTGAATATATTACCAGGGAGAGTCAAGTGGAAAATTTAGAGGTGACTCACAGATTTGGTGGGGTGAAGACTATCACAGTAAGAGGAGGTGAAGCAACATAAGGTACTATCACTTAGTATCTGGTTGGTGGCTTATGATACAGAGACTATCCTAGTAATAAGAGGGGGTGACATAAGGTGCTTTCACACTTAGTTGTATGGCTGTTGACTTCTGATAAAGAGGCTATCCTCGTAAGAGGAGGTGAAGCAACATAAGGTACTGCCACTCGATTATATGGCTGGTTGCTTATCTCTAAGTACCTATTACGGTACCAATCTCTCAAATCTATTATGTCTCTCAAATTTTAGTACCTATGATGGTACCAATAGTAGAATGTATCGATTGGGGCCATTCTACCAATCTTAATCAAAATAAATGTCGACATGAGTATAAGCATCGATTTTAACTATTTTTTTAATCGAAGTCAGTAGAAACATTGGTAGGTGTATTTTGACACGTGTTTCGATGCTTATGCTGATCCTAGCATTCTTTTAACAACCATAGTACCGATGCTAACGGGTGAAATCCTAAGACTTAGATGTCAGTATGGGCATCAATCTGGGGCCATTCCCTTGTAGTGTGCTCTCACACATCAAGGTGTCACTTCTTTACTCAATGCATAATGTAGCCATTTTTGCATACACTCTTCAGTAGGTGTGTCAATAGTTCACAACAATGTCCTATAATCCTCTCTCTCTCCCCCTCCCTCCCCTCTCTCTCTCTCTAACACAGACACACACATAACAAAATCCTAGTGATTAAAATGGAGAGAGAAAATAGCATAGTAATACCATAAGCATTAAAAAGAAATTTAATTGTGCAGCACATAGTAGACCACAGATAACAAAAAGAAAAAAGCAGGTGCAAATAACAAAAATACTTACCGTTGGAAGCCTGAACCCAAGCACGACACATAACAAATTATACCTTTGTTATTTCAAAATTCAAAAACCCCAAAATCCTCCTTTCTCCCTAGCGCCTTTGTGCACATGGAGAGGGAGTGAGATGTGTATAATAAAGAGAAGATAGGCCAAATGTAAAATATGTAAAGTTTTATTTTATTGTGGGTCTTTTCTTACCTATGAACCTACTCAACAAGTTAATGAAGTCCAAGTTGAAAGTGGGATTTAGGGTTCCTCTCATGTCTTGAGAGGAGGAACCATTCCTACCCCCCCCAAAGGACACTAGTAGCTTTGATAGAGAATTGTGTGCATTATGTAGGGGTGTGGTGTCTTTGTATTGAAGGCCGCTCTCCTCTACGTGGAAACACTAACATTCTAGTAGGTTATTTTTTGTAGTCGTCGTTACATGGCGAATAAAACAAAAATAAAAAAAATAGTATATAAAACCTAAGAAGCTTCAACTTTTAATCATTTTTAAAAGTTGTATAAAACTTCGATTAATAAATCTAAGTTAGATTCCAAATGAGACATTAAAACATAATTTTAGTCATGCTCTTAGAAGCAGGGCTGAAATTTGAAGAGGTACCATAACCTTCAATTAGAAGGCCATAAACTAACTTAACCTTCTGGAATGAACCACATCTAAAATTTAAAGAATTTTTCAAAATAGTGGCCTTCTTTTGTAACCGTATTGTTCAACAGGTCTGGTTTGAAGATATTGGATACCGTATGAAGGCTTCAAGTTTCAATACGGTCTAGAAGATATTGTTTATTGCTTAAGTAGATATTGTTTTTTTATGCCAACTTCCAAGTAGTTCACTCGTGTAAGAGTCATTGTTGATTCTTGGATAATGAGACCTTGAAATAAGATTTTAAAATGAAAAACATGTGCTAGGTTTGTCCTTGAAAAACATTTCCAATTTCAAAGGGATTTTTTTTTGAACCCCAGCATTTGAAAAAACCTTTTTGAATTTCTAAGGTGAAGGTTTTTTAAGGTATAGGAATTTCGTTCTTTTTTTTTTTCTCACACCATTGCCACAAGTAGTTCACTAGTGTAATGGTCATAGGTGATGCTTAGATCTTGAGACCTCGAAATAAGATATTTTTTTTAATGAAAAACATGTGTGAACTGGTATTTTTCTGTTCGTAAAAGAACAACGTGCCAAGCATAGGGGGAAAAAATGTAGCGGGGCAAGAAATGCGTGTATATTTTTATTTTATTGCAACTTTGAAAATTTTTAGCTGACTTTCGGTTTAAGATGCAGATGGAGGCTTTCAAAATGCCAGGGGTCAGCCCATAGTAATCCTAACTTAAAGCACGCTCAGCTGCGAAGTACGGATCGTTGTGCTGGGAGCGTCAGGACTTGTGTCATGATACAAAGTTCCCACGTGATGAAAGCACAGCCAGCGAGACAAAGAGAAAGAAGATCTCACTCCCAAAACACCCCACCTTACTTTTGGAGAGAGAGAGAGAGAGAGAGAGAGAGACGAGCGTACAATGTCATGCGCGCAGGCTTCGCGTGTTGACAGGTTTAACGCGTATTCTTCTGGTAGCATAAAACCAATCCTAATGGGCAGGAGGGAGAGACTCAGATGCAAGATTTGGACCCCCCCGCTTAAGTTTACTCATTCTCTTTGGCTCCAACACCTTGGTGCAGGCGGGTTCCAACCCTGCAAGCTCAGGCAGGCCAAGTTATATACTGCGGCCTGGGGGATGGTGCCGCAGAACTTGCCTTCCTGTGATCATAATGCGCATTCTTATGATCATCAGTTAAAGAGAGCGAAGTACAGAGGCGTGAGGATGAGGAGATGGGGGAGGTGGGTTTGCGAGATACGCCTCTCCAATAGCAGAGAGAAGGTGTGGCTGGGCTCCTACTCCACTGCAGAAGAAGCCGCTAGAGCTTACGATGCGGCCCTTGTCAGCCTGCGCGGGCAATCCTCTTCTCTCAACTTCCCGCAACAGCCCCCTCCCATCGCCTCCCGTTGCCTCACAACTCGATGCTTGCAAGCCACAGCTGCATTTGCAGCCTCTTTCGCCACCGCCGCCTACAACACCACAAATATAGAGCCCAACATTATTACTCCACCAACAAGAAACCATACGCAGCAACAATATTGCCAATGCGCCCCCTACGCCTTAGACGAGAGGCTGATACCCAAATGTCCTGCAAGCCCTCCTTCATTGGGTGACACAGCTAATTATGAAAATATGAACGCCAGCTCTGGTGATGAGCTTCAGGCCCAAGCTGGTTGTACAGTACTTGACTCCTGCTCACACCCAATGATATTTCCATCGGACGTTCAACAAGAAATGCTGCAATTCGACGACGACTTGCCAGAGCTTTGCTGGGCGGGCGAGGACCTTCAACAACACGGGTTTGTGGCCACGTCCACCCCGTTCACCTCCCTCTATAGGTTTGACGTTGAGGACTGTGATCATCTTATACCGTCGAAGGAGCCCTCTCTTTGGCGATATTAGAGAACGGAAAAACCGACGCACCAGCTGCACCATGCGAACAAATGTGCAAATACATTTTTGTCAAAAAAAAAAAACAAACAATTTCTAATTAGATGGAAGGATGTTATGCAACCAAGCATGTGCGTTGAAAAAAGACATAATATATGGTTTTTGGAACAAGGACGATGATGCTGATGCTCAGCACGTGTGTCATGTATAAAACACATGTGTGTGGTTCAACAAAGGACGTAATTATCATGAAACAAGAGCGCCAAGCACTACCCAAAAAACATTTCCAATCAAAGGATCAACACTTTTTGCTTTGCGACATAACATTGATAATTTGGCACATACATAGATGACATCAACACTTTTTTCTTTGCAAGAGGTAAGTGCTTTTAATTCTTTCCTCTATTATTATTGCACCCTTGGGTGCTGGGGATTTGTTTTGTAGGTTTGCGCATAAGCTTTATGCATAATCTTTATGCATAAGCTTTATGCATAAGACCTCATGCATAGCTTTATGCATAAGGCCTCATGCATAGCTTTATGAATAGGCTTTATGCATAAGGCCTCATGCATGCTTTATGCATAAGACCATATGCATAGTTTTATACTTAAGGCCTCATGCATAGTGCTTTATGCATAAGCCTTATGCATAATACTTTATGCATAAGGCCTCATGCATAAAGCATTATACTTAAATCTTTATTATGCATAAGGCCTCATGCTTAAAGCTTTATGTATAAGTCCTCATTCATATTTTATGCATAAGCTTTAGCATAGCTTACATAAGGCTTGTATAGCGGCATAGTTTGCATAAGGCTTGTAAAATGGCATAGCTTGCATAAGCTTTTGTATCTATGCATAGATATAGGTCTTCTAATCTTCTCTTTCAACATCACCAAAAAGAGGTAAGTGCTTTTCTATCTTTTTATGCATAAGCCTTATTCTTAAGGCCTCACGCATAGCTTTATGCTTAAGGCCTCATGTGTAGCTTTATGCATAAGGCCCCATGCATAGCTTTAAGGCGTCATGCATAGCTTTATGCATAACGCCTCATGCATAGCTTTATGCTTAAGGCCTCATGCTTAAAGCCTTATGCATAAGCTTTGTGCATAAGGCCTAATGTATAATGCTTTATGCAAGGCTTGTGTAACGACTTACATGCTTTCTTAATATTTATTTATTTTTTGTGTTTTGAAGAATGAGATGATTCCCGGGGTCAATTGACTTAAAGAGTCGAAAAGTCTTTATTTCATAATATTTTTTAATATTTTCTTTGTTTGTATAGAAATTGCTTGGGTCCTCGTCCTCTTGTCCCACAGACCCAAAGAGGTTGAGGCTCTCATAAGTCTCAATGATGGTTTGCTAGGGAGGTAGAGGACATCTTTGGCTATACTCCCATCCCTAAGTAGTTGGCAACCTAAGTAACAGGCACCCCTTTACCATCAGGTCCGCCGCCCATAGACTAACAGAGTCCCTTGCCAGGCACTTTACCCTTGCTAGGCACTTCACCTACCTTTACATTCACCCCTCATTCGTCAGCACAAATTAGTGCTTATGCATCTCCTACACCTGAATCTCCAGGAGATGTGACACCTCACAGTGATCATGGCTCTCATGAGAGTGGTAGCCATCATCGTAGTAGGGAGGGTAGTCGTGGAGATAGTGGCAGTCGTACCTCACGCCGCACTAGCACTGAGATTGGAGGTAGAGGAGATAGAGGATGCCTAGGGCAGTGCTTTGGGGGTAGGGATAGTTCTTCAGAGTCACCACCACATCATGGTCATATATTGTATTATGATATCACAGATGTGGGCGGCATAGTTGATGACTCTCGTGGGAAGGATGTGGTAAACTACTTGCGCCAAGTAGTTTTTGCACACTATAAAGACTGCTTTATACATTTTAAGTAGCAAAGGGAGATCCTAGCGGATGATTGCATTAAAGGTGTCCACAAGAAGTATCCTTATCCTCACAACCAAAGGTTTAACAGTAGATAGGCGCAACACAAAATCAAAGACATGCTTAAGAATAGGAGGTCTCTAGTAAGGAGACATGCAAAGGAGGAGAAAGCCCGAATAGATGTCAGTCAAAATGGACACGACAAGCCATCTACTCCTCATAAGAGTGAGTGGAAGAAAGCCAAGAAGGAGGTCCTAGAAGGAGTAGTGAACCAGCAACAAAGAGAAGCGCGGCGAATACAAATGGAGCGATATGGATCATCGTACTTTGGATCTTGAGGTCGTGCATCATGGGAGGCTGAGTTTGTATGTATAGTGCAACTTCATGTCTTTTCTTTGTATCTCTCTATTTAAGTTGTGTTATCATGTTTGTCTTGTGATGTAGTGCGACATTGTGGGTAGAGATCCTACCCCAGCAGAGACTGGCTACCATCGTCGCCCATATTAGAGGAGATACATGGGATTACCTTCATGATGAAGGGATCATCTCCGAACGAACAATACAATCGAGCAAGGAGAATACCAATGCAGGTAATATTTTTTATTTTTATTTACAAAACATGTTTTGACCTTTATAAGAATTTCTATTTTTATTTATATATATCTTCACTTTGTATAGGCACAAGGTGGACAAGAAGGAGGACAAGATGACTCAGAGAGTGATGACTCCTCCGAGTAGTTTTCATTGTAGTTTTTCTTCATGTATAGTTTTGGTTTATGCAACTATGTTTCTTTTTCAAGCCTCATGTGGCTACCATCATGTATGGATAATTTCTTGGATATAAGATGAAATTTTTCATCTTCTTTATGTATCTATGTTTTTATTGAAGCCTTATGTGGCTACGATCATGTATAGAGAAATTTTTGGATATAAAATGTAATTTCTCATCTCCTTTAATCAATATTCAAAGTGTTCAAAAATCTTTTTGTGCATATCTATCTTTAACTTAAGTTTTTATGTTGATATCTTTGCTGATCTTGATTCGTCTATGTACAAGTAAGCAAAACCTTAAACCAGAGTGTTGCCTGTGTAGAAAATGTAGCTGCATGTGTAGAAAATGCAGCTGTACATCTGCACAGGTAGCTCTCTGGAATTTTTTTTAAATTCTAGAGCACGTCCATAAGCGCATCTATAACCAAGGTTATAAAGGTGTCTATATACGCGTCTATAAGCGTGTTTATATTAGTATAGATATGTTTATAGATGTGCATATGGACGCGTGTCTGTAGAAGCGATTTTAGATGTGATTATAAACGCGCTTGTAACATTTAAAGCATGTTGTCAAAATGCATCTATAAACACACCTATGGTCGCTTTACCTTGTAGTGCTAGTTGTTGATTGGAGCTATATATATCACACCCTAACTTGATCTAGATCTCACCTATATATACAAACTCACAATTAATATGAACTAGTGTTTTGGGAGCGTATATGATGTAACTCTCTTCCTCCTTCTCTCTCTCTCTCTCTCTCTTTGAGTCACTCTATCCCTATCTCTTCGTGTTCGTGTATTTCCAACATGGCATCAGAGCATCATCAATCTTGCTATTGTGAAGAGAAGAGAAGGGAAGTATCAATTGTGCTAATTCCATTCATAAGCATGTTCTATGTTTCTTAGAAAGTCATCACATCAGTGATGCTATATTCGATGAACGTTTTATGGCAGGTATATGGTCTAGTAAGGATTTGGATGATACACAATCCTTACCGCTTTTCCTTTTTTGTTTAATAATCATTGTATCTCTCAATATGTTGTGCATTCTTCTTCTCGTATGAAGGATTTTGAAGACCCTACAAAGGATTATAGTGATAATATTGATATATACATTGATCTTCCCATTGATATTTAACATGGTTCAAATCATATCTATAATAATAATTTTGATGATGCTATGAATATTCATGAAGATTCGACAACTTCTACAGACGCTATCTCTTCTCCACAAAAGGATCACTAGTAGTAGGCTATGCAAGACGAATATGATTCTTTAATTTCCAAAGGTACATGGGTTATTGATTTGCCTCCTGATCGTGTTCCTATCAAGTGCAAACGGGTATATAAAACAAAGACAAATGTTGATGGATCTTTTGATAAGTTTAAAGCTTGTTTGGTTGCAAAAGGATACTCACAAGTTGCAGGTGTTAATTATCATAATACATTTTTCCCTGTTGTTCGCATGACTAGCATACGTGTTCTTTTGGTGTTTGCTACTCCTTTTTCTTTGGAATTCATCAGATGGATGTGAAAACTACTTTTCTTAATGGTGATCACAAAGAAGAGATTTATAAGGAAAAACTAGAAAGATTTTCAATTCATAGCAAGAAACATCTTGTATGTCATCTTTATCACGCTCTTTATAGTTTAAAGTAGGCATCACGTTCTTGGTATATCAAAATTGATCTCTTTCTCATATCGAAAGGGTTTATCTCTTGTTTCTCTGATCCTAATATATATTTCAAGTAGGAAGGTATTCTATTTGTTATTATTGCTCTATACGTCGATGTCTATACGTCGATGATACCATACTTGTTTCCAATAATCTTGACTTTATGCAACTCATAAAGAAGATTTTGTCATCCGCTTTTAACATGATGGATCTTGGTGAGATTCACTCTTATCTCGGTGTTCAAGTTCAGCGCTATCGCCGGAAAGGTATCTTGTTTCTTCATCAATCAAAATTCATTGACTATATTATTGAAAAGTTTGGTATGGTCGATGATCATTCTACAAATACTCCATGTCTTTTAAGCTCCACCAAGTATACAACTATGACTCATGACGAAGCATTAGCCCCTCATCAACCTTATACTAATGTCATTGGTTGTTTACAATTTGTTGGCTTAAACACCAGACCAGATATTCTGTTTGCACGGCAGTTAATTTCTTGGGGCAACATCTTGCTTCTCCTTCTTTAGGGCATTGGACTACAATAAAACTTGTTCTTAAATATTTGAAAGGCACTAAAGACTTTGGACTCATCTATATCCGATAATAATCCTCTCCCTCAGATTCTTTATGTCTTCTTGGTTATTCAGATGCTGAATGTGTAAGTTCTCACTCGTCTATGCAATCTACAAGTGGAAATTGTTTCTTTGTTAATGATTGCTTAATTTCTTGGGCTAGCAAGAAACAATGTTGTGTTATAGTATCTACAACCCAATCTATATATATAGCTATATCTTTAGTAGCTCGTGAATTGGTATGGCTTTGTCAATTACTTACTAATCTTGGACATCCATTATCATCAGATACTCCACTTAGATGTGACAATCAAAGTGCCATTAGTCTTTCCAAAGATTATATTCTACATAGCAAATCCAAGCATATTGTTATTCATTATCATTATGTTCCACATGAAGTGACGAAAGGATCAACTATGATTGAGCATTACCCCACAGATCAGATGATTGCAGATATATTCACCAAAGGACTCAGTGAAGCTCGATTCACATCATTACGTGGCGAACTTAGAGTTTTTGTAGCTTCATTCTTTTGAGATTAATACTTTTCACACTCACACCACCCTGAATAATTAAACTTGTACAAAATGTATTTTTTAATCCTTGTAGATACTCTTTCACATTACACACATTGATCTTTTGTATATGATATGTATGTATAGGGGCTCAGGTTTTTCCCTTGTACTCCCCAAGGTTTTTTTCACTCACAACTAGAGACCTTTGTTTGAGTGGGGGTGTTGGAGCTATATATATCACACCCTAGCTTGACCTAGATCTCACCTATAAACAAACTCATAATAAATATGAACTAGTCTTTTCGGAGCGCATATGGTGTAACTCTCTTCCTCCTCTCTCTCTTTCTCTAAGTCACTCTGTCCCTATCTCTTTGTGTTCATGTATTTCCAACAACTAGCACCACAAAAAAATCTAGAAACTATTTTCCAAGTCTTCTACATGTTCCCAGTCAAAAATCTATCCACCAAGCTCCAAAAAATGCCTTCCTATGTCAGCTAGCCTCAAAACTTTGTAGTAGAACCTCTTAGCTGACGATCAATTGAAAGCTATTGCTCTTGGCTTCCACAAACAAATTAGATATTAATTGTGAACCTGCTTCCAAATTTCGATGGCTTACCTGAGTCCAAATCGGGTCCTCCAGTATCCTCTGCAGTGTTAGCGGACCTTATAGTTACAATCCGTAGACCTTCGTGTCAACCCTCTCCTCCTGACCTTTCTTGAACTTCCACTAGCTTATTTCTGTCTAAGAAATACTGCACATAATTATCTGCCTCAGAAGCCTATAGTGAATTAGAATCTCCCCAAAATGTCCTCAAACACCCACACACCCTCAAGTATCTTTCAACTTGAAGGGATGTCACACAGTTAACTCTTTGCTAACTACAATTGGCACCCAGATGTCTCCGAACTGGTCAAGTAGTCCCAACCAACTAGCTAAGCTGCTAAAACGGCTGTAGTATCCTCTCCTCTACATCAGCTATAGCACCTATCCCCAAAACTCTTAAATCAAGCCATAACCCAACCTTATAATCACTTAGCGGATAAAAAGTATCTCACTGCTATCACATAAGCCTTTTCAGACTACAATGTCCTCTGACTACTGATAGGTGTTCTCTAACAGGCCTCCAACAGTCAACTGAGACACAAAATAACTTCCCCTCAATGCAAACAAGTTAAATCAAGGTCCCTACACCACCGCTGATAATTCTGATGTACAACTGCCCATGGTTGATCCCTACTCAAGTTAACTAACCCAACACAGACACACTTCTTCATTCACAACCTTACCTTCAATGGAAGTCCATCCAAACAACATTGATTGAACCAATAACAAACAAATAACTCTTCAATTCCACACCACTTGACCTTCTGTGATTTAATGAAAATTGGTAACTCACAACACACCCTCAGAATTGGGAATTTAGTAGATGAGAGAAAAAAACAACAATAGATCAACAAAACTCTCACACAAATAGCCTCAACAAAAACCAAATTTGTATTCGCAACCTTACCAAGATCAATAATTAAAAATATCTATAGCAACAACTTGTAGCCTTCAGCCATCCCCAACACAATAGGGGAGTGTTTTGAGAAATCCTTTATCTAATCCAAGACCTAGTAGTGATGCAACCTAAGAGGGTCTAGGACACCACTTTCCACACAAAACCCTCTATCACCTCTACAATCCCTACTCTGGACAGATCTAAGTCTCCTCTAGCAGTTGCCTCATCACCTTCTTCTCAGAACAAACCAATTGGTAGCCAACAAGATTCATAGTAATTTTCTAAACAAAACTTACACTCTTTCCAATCTCTTCTTAACATACAATGCTCTCACACATACAAGATTTCTCTCTTTTCCCTCCTCACACAATTGTGCTCTACCTCCATGCATACCCTCAACTACTCTACCCAATCTTGTCGTCGTTGGCTATTCTCGATGCAATAGTCCCCCCTTCACCTAGCAACTACTTCACTAATGCTCTAAGTCTCCTCTAGCAGTTCCCTCATCACCTTCTTCTCAGAACAAACCAATTGGTAGCCAACAAGATTCATAGTAATTTTCTAAACAAAACTTACACTCTTTCCAATCTCTTCTTAACATACAATGCTCTCACACATACAAGATTTCTCTCTTTTCCCTCCTCACACAATTGCGCTCTACCTCCATGCATACCCTCAACTACTCTACCCAATCTTGTCGTCGGCTATTCTCGATGCAATAGTCCCCCCTTCACCTAGCAACTACTTCACTAATACACATATATCCATGCAACAATCCCCTATTTCCTTAGGTTCCTAACCATACCCAATTTATTAATTTGCCTCTTGGGGGTGGTCACCTCCATCGAGCATATCCAATGGCCACAAAAAATCCTATCATCCTTCCAATTTATTAATTTTCCTCTTGGGGGTGGGCACCTCCATCGAGCATATCCAATGGCCACAAAAAATCCTATCATCCTTCCACTTTGGAAGAGTGGCAGTCTGTGGAGTGTCTAACAAGAAAAATCATTGCTCTCCATGCTGAGATGAGTACATTTATGTAAAAAAACAAGAAAGCAAGTTGTTTGTCTACCAAACAAATCGATTTTTATGACTCGTTCTACGTTCCACCTATTGGAGGAGATAATTTTGGCTCTTTGCTGAATATACCACTTCCTTGCTTGTCTAATCTTGAATGGCCATGTCCCAGCTTAGACTAGATTCAAGCTTGCAAGCTTAAGCTCTCAAATGATGTGCACATTGCAAAGAAACCATCCACAAGCTTATAAGATGTTCACTTGAGGTGGTTTTTTTCTTTCGATTGCTTTTTTTTTGCATCTTGTGAAGAAATAAAGAAAACTAAAATCACCTATGCTTGCAAAAGTCCAATTGATGGTGGCTGGATGACACATTTCTTGGGTGATTAATGGAATACAAATAGAACTTGTGATGATGATACAATTGAGTGCAGAGTCAGAAAGGTGGATGTAACCTTCAGTTGAGTTACAATGAATATAACTAGAATGAACATGCCTGCTAAAAATATAGTTTTATTAATGTTGTTTGTTTTGATGAATAAGTAATTCATTGCTCCGGCAGAAATTATGTAATTGTTTCAGGTATAGAAGATGGACTCTTAAGAGGTGATTGGCTAAGCTTAGATCAAGATTTATGGGATCTCACATACTCTACAGCCATGGATGTGGCTGTTCTTTGGGAGGGCCACAATCCAATTTCATCCAATGAGGAGAGTAATTAGCCTTTAGCATTTCTTAGACAAGAGATATCGTCGATGTTAAATGATCCTCCTAGAAACTTCTATTTCAAGATAGATGTTAGAAAGGTTAGGAGTAGACATGAAAAGTCTATTACATGCAAGCAATGTGTTGTCCCTCATATCCTTGAGATTGTGAAATAGTTGTACCATTCCCCATCTCAAATTAATGACATAAATTTTTTTCTTTTTCAAAATTTGTGTTCATTCAAGCAATTTTTAAGTTCTTGAAAAATAAGTAGAAGTGTAAATTAAATCTACTCCTGACGTAAAAAGAAAATCTACAATTGATGTAAAGTACTTTGTAGATAGGTATTAGTATGAATGTAAGTTTAATTATAAGTTTAAATATTCATGTAAGTTTTTAATATGAATATGAGTATAAGTATATGTAAGTTCATTTCTTTCATTATACCTTCACTTGCTTTCACTCTCTAGCCTTCCTCTTGTACGATTTCTCACATTTTCTTGCATATTTTGATATCATCATGGTTATTCCTCGAGTAGCTTTTGATGAATGGATGAGTCACACTCGCTACGCTCACCTTGCAGAATCAATTTACGCTTGATTTTGTAAGAACCTAGAGCTTGAGAGCTTGTTGTCTAGCCTAGAACCTAACAACTTTCTCCATTTCTAACTCTGTTTCTAGGTGAAACCCTGTGGAATTCCTCTTCTCCATGAAGAGCAGAGATAGCCACAAGAAAGTAATCAAGAGAGCCTTATCACATGTCTCTTCTTCAGAACTCCTCACAACCTCCATTCCTACTTCCTTCTTCGAAGAGCAGATTCCAACCGATCTGATTGAACATGATATTGCTCTTGTAATTTGTGTTCTATCAACATATATTCAGGCAGAGCCTAAAGATGTTGACCCTATGATTGACCTCCCATGCTTGACATTCCTTGATGAAGAGCCACTAGAGATGGATTTTGATCCTCAAGAGGGTGAAAGAAATCTAGAAATATGACACATAGGCATCTAAGATCCTGAACATACAAAATTTAAAGGCCCACCATTGAATCCCTGACACTCATCATCATAAAGGGTGACGCATAACTGCTAATGCATGATGTCTTCTTGGAGCTCCTAGACATGAGGGAAGATGAGTTGTATTGTACACTTGTTCTAGATGTTGGAGACAACTTCATTGACTTCAACATATAGGATACTCCACTTGTTGTCAATGAAGTCTGGCTACTATGATGGTAGCAACTTGGATGATGTATCAACCATCATCCAAGTTCAAGAATCAATTGAAGTATCTTCTCCCAAACATGATATTTCAGATGCTTCCAAAGGGAAATAGACTACCCACCTCAAGAGACATAGCGAGGCGCTATGTGACATCTCTTGAAGGATTGGATTATGATCGCATACATGCATACGTCAATGATTGCATTTCGTGGGACGCATAGGGAGGCTCGACATTGTCCCACTTGTGGTGAAGCAAGGTATAGAACAGATGTGAAGAGTTTTGATATACCTCGTAAAGTCTTGCGACACTTTCCTATAATTCCTCGCATCAAACACATGTTCAAGTCAAATCCATAGCAGAGCTCATGTCATGGCGTTCCTCACATCGATCGGATGATGGCATGTGGAGAATTCCCGTAGACACTCCAGCTTGGAAGCATATTGAAGATGAGTGGCCCAGCTTTAAAACAGAGCCCAAAAACTTGAGACTTGGCCTAGGTATGGATGGAGTGAATCCATTTGGTTTCAAAAGCACCGCATACAGCGTGTGGCCAGTTGTGTTGGTGAATTACAACCTTCCACCATCAATGGCGATCAAGAAGGGACATCTTATGTTATCCCTTCTAATTCCAGGGAAACATAAAGTCAAGCATATGGATGTTTATCTCGAACCGTTGATTGATGAGTTGGAGGAACTATGGAGAGGTGTTGCGGTGGTGGACATTAGTAGGCCTCCCTCCTCTCGACACTTCGCCTTAAAAGTAGTGTTGATGTGGACAATGCATGACTTTCCAGGATACAGCGATTAATCTGGTAAGAATTATAATTACCTCCCTACTCTAATACTATTGGCTATATTAATTATAACTATTGACTTTATTATTCAAACTTTTATTTATATTTTAACAGGTTTGAAAACATCGGGTAAACATGCATGTCCTGTTTGTGGCCCTTCATTAGTACATGAGTATGTTGATGGTTTGTGTAAGACCATATTCGATAATCATCATCGATTTCTCCCGTCAGATCATCCTAAATATGTTACTAGTAAGTGTAACATTCCTCCACAAACACTTCATGCAAAAGATTGGAAGCGTATTTGGGAGTCTACAAATATTCTTCCTCCAAATGGCATGAACAGGTATAGTAATGTTTTTCAATCTTGTTTTGTGTAGTCTCTAATTGGATTAAAGATCACATAGAGCAATCCCTTGTGTAGGTACTCCATTTTTTTCGGCTACCATATTGGACCCATCTTAAGATCAACCATCTTCTTGATCCCATGCACATCTTCAAGAATGTGGGATCTGGTATTTGAGAACATGTTATTGGTAAACGAGACAATGTTAGCGTACGGGAGGACTTGCGGGTCGTAGGACGTATGCGTCAAGCTTGGCCACGAGAGGAGGGTGGGCACGTTCGTCTTCCGCCTGCACCATGGATTATATCAAAGAAAGAGGAGAAACAGGTAAAGCAGGCCATCACCACTTTGCATACTCCCACACTGGATGCATGAGATCATTGAAGGGAGCCTTTACAACCACTAAGAAAAGAGGCGTTGAGCAACTATATGGGTTGAAGTCCCACGATTGGCACAAGATGCTCCAAGTAAGTGTTTTTCAAGTCTTGTACGTGGAAATTAAATTTTGTAATGCCATAAACCATATATACATGTGCTCTTATGTGCGCAGTTCATACTACCTACTACTAGCATCGACCATTGTGCAAATAAGAGTTTGAAAAAATGTATTTATAGGATGGGTGAGCTGTGAGGTATGTAAAACCCATGTCAGATCACCCTTCATTATATCTTGCAAAATGAACGTGCATGAGGTATAACGTACTATTCATTTATTTTTCAGATATGTTAGTTCCAAAGCAATTGATCCAGCCACGTTAGATGATGCACGTGCTATGGCAGTGGAGGTGGTTTGTTTGGTAGAGGAGACTTTTTCGCGAACCATGAAAAGATGCAGGGGGGAAGAGAGCTTGAGCTCTTGCAAGCACACACACACACTCACAAACCCTAATAGAGAACACACAAGGTGAGAGGCTGAAAATCTTCTTCTTCTTCACTCAACACTCAACACACCATATACAAGATAAGAGTACACACAATACGAAAGGTACTCAACCAATACATACACGGGTTCTCTATAGTGTGAACCCGACTAAATGAGCTGGCGCTATAACTATGCTAGTCTCTAGAATGGCTGTCACACAGCCTGTCATCCCACTGGCCGCATATCACCCAAGATCTCACCAACCATGCCAGTGGTGTAAGTGTGGGGCCTATCCCCCAGGCGGCGGGTCATCAGTGGCCACCACCTCACTAGACGAGCTCGATATCTCAACACTCCCCCTCGAGCTCAACTCCATCTCATGTACACCAACAAGCGAAGCCCTGAATCTGCGGAGCTTCTCTGTACCCAATGCTTTGGTGAAAATGTCAGCTACCTGATCCTCTGTGCTGACATAAACAAGGTCAAGATCTCCTGCCAAGACCTTCTCTCCGACGAAGTGGTAGTGGACCTCTATGTGCTTTGTGCGAGCATGAAAGACTGGGTTCATGGCCAACTGTATACTGCTAATGTTGTCACAGAAAATGACAACTTGTCTATCCACTGATAGACCCAAATCTGCAAGTAGCTTTCTTAACCAAGCTACCTCACATGCTGCCATAGCAGCTCCTCTGTACTCGGCCTCTGTACTGGATAGAGCAACCGTAGGCTGCTTCTTGCTACTCCAAGTCACAGCAACACTCCCCAAAGAAAACATGAATCCACTGGTAGATCTTCTATCTGAGATACTACCAGCCCAATCAGCATCTGTGTACCCATGTACACATATCTTTGTCCCAGACTCATAGAATAGTCCACAATGCAAAGTAGACTTCACATACCTCAGTATGTGTCTCACTGCATCCAAATGCGGTTTCCGTGGAACCTACATAAACTGACTCACCAACCCAACAGCATAGCTCAAATCTGGTCTCGTTATCATCATGTAGATCAAACTTCCTACCATGCTGCTGTACATAGTAGGATCCTCCAAGATCTCTCCTAAATCTGCACTCAACTTGCCATTCTGATCCAATGGCACGGAAATAGGCTTACAGCCTGTCATACCATACTTGGACAACATGTCCAAGCCATACTGTCTCTGCAGTAATCCAATACCATGTGGTGACCTAATCACCTCAATGCCCAAGAAATATCTGAGCTCCCCCAGATCCTTCATCTCGAACTTCTGTCTAAGCAAGATCTTTACATCAAAGATCTCTGCATCATGGTTCCCCGTAATGATCAAGTCATCTACATAGATGACAACAAGCATAACCCCTCTATCACCATGTCTCACATACAATGAGAAATCTACATTGGCTACATGAAAGCCAATAGTGAGAAGATATTCAGAAATCTTGTCAGACCATGCTCTTGGTGCTTGCTTTAAGCCATACAAGGCTTTCTTCAACCTGCAAACATGCTCGGGGTGACTCACATCCTCATATCCAGGTGGCTGCAACATATACACCTCTTCTTGCAAATCCCCATGCAAGAATGCATTCTTTACATCCATCTGATGTAAAGACCATTGCTTTGACGCAGCCACTGCTATCACAACTCTCACCATTGCCATCTTGGCAACCGGGCTGAAAGTTTCCTCATAATCAATCCCATATGTCTGTGCATATCCTTTGGCTACCAATCTAGCCTTGTACCTGTTTATGCTTCCATCACTGTTATGTTTAACTTTGTACACCCACTTGCATCCAATGGCTTTCTTGCCTTCAGGCAATTGCACTAAATCCCAAGTTTCATTTCCATATAGTGCATCCATCTCCTCATCCATAGCTTTCTCCCAACACACATTTCCAACAGCCTCATCAATGCATGTGGGCTCTACAACCTGCACAACCTTTGCTATATATGAATAGTGATGTGCCACATAACCATCATATGTAAATCTCTGCACAGGGTTCTTCACTCTCCCTGATCTTCGCAGCTTTTCATTCATGGCTTCCATAGCCTTCTTTACACCAGGTGTTCTCATAGCTGGGATCCCAAGCTCCTCATCAAGGCTCATATCTGAGCCACTAGACTCTCCATCAACATGAGAATGCCCTGCAGAAATGTCAGGCATAGCAAGGGGCTCAACCACTTTCTCTTTTCCTTTACGTGATGTACTAATCACATTTGCAGGACTGGTATTATGACGCAGCCTGCCACTCCATGGTCTATCAATAGACCCACTAGATGAGGACTCTCCTGGTCCACTCAAAGACTGTGACGATTGCTGACCTGCATTCTATGCAACCACACTTCCACTCACATCAGCCCCAACAGCTTCTTTTTCAGCAGCATACCAGCTGCTCATCTCATCAAAGACAACATCCCTAATTACCCTCAACTCACGTGTAGCAGGGTTATAACACCTGTATCCCTTTTGCTCAAGGGAGTATCCAATAAACACACATTTTTCAGCTTTTGGATCCAGCTTAGTTCTCAGCTCATCTGGCACATGCACATATGCAATGCATCCAAAGACTTTCAGATGAGACAAATCTGGTTTTCTGCCAGTAAACCTCTCCTCTGGAGTTACATCATGTATGGCTGTAGTTGGAGTCCTGTTCATGATGTATACTGCTGTAGAAACAGCCTAAGCCCAATAGTAATGTGGCATATTCTTTTGTTCCATCAATGTTCGCGCAATCTCAGCAATGTGCCTGTTTTTCTGCTCAAACTCCATTTTGCTGCGGAGTATATCTGCATGTAAACTGTCTCCGAATACTATTCTTCTTCAAAAATTCAGAGAACTCATTGGAGAAGTATTCTCCCCCTCCATCTAACCTTAGGCACTTGACATATTTATGTTTGCTTTTCAACCAAAACTCTGAAATTCTGAAAGTGAGTGAACACCTCACTCTTCTCTTTCATGAAATATACCCACACTTTCCTTGTGTGGTCATCAATGAAGGTCACATAGTACCTGCAGCCTCCCATATATATGGTCTTCGTAGGACCCCATACATCTGAATGCACAACATCTAGTGCATTTCTGCTCACATATCTGTTACGTGGAAACACATGCTTTGTTTGCTTCCCAAATTGGCATGCTTCACATATTTTTTGCATACCTTCCACTTTAAATTTTGGCAGCCCTGTCACAATTCCTTTTGTGTGCATAGACTTCAATCTCTGCACATTTACGTGTCCAATCCTTTTATGCCAAATGTCTATGTGTTGCAACAATTCTTGAACCATTTGCAAACATCGCAGCACTCATTTCAGGTATGTCTACATTTAATGTAAACATTCTACCCACTCTGTTGCCTTTTGCAACCAACCTGCACTTGTTTTTGAAATCTTCAACATAACACCCATCAGGGTTAAACCTAACCTGCAAACCCTGCTCAATCATCTGGCCAACTGAAACCAGATTCTTTGTTATGTTCGGTACATGAAGTACATCTGCAAGGTACTTCACTTTGCCATCCTGCATAGACAATGGCACATCTCCAACATGGGCAATTGGATGAGCAGTGTCATCCCCTGTTTCCACAAAACCTAGTGTTTCCGGGTTTTTCATCTCCTTGAACCACTCCCCATGACTTGTCATGTGGTTCGAAGCGCCTGAATCCATATACCATACATTATCTTTTTGTGCTGCATCAACATTTTCAGACATGGCATTCACGACATGCTGCATAACAAACAACCTTTCATTATCCTCATTATTTCTGCTTGAGGATGCATAGTTGTTTTGCTGCACTTTCCCATTTTGCATGTCAGCTTGCTTCTTTTAGCATTCTGCCTGCACATGTCCAGGCTTACCACAGTAATAGCATTCACGTGCATCATTATATTGCCTTTGCCAATTTCCACGGCCTCTTTGACTCCCCCTGCCTCTGAATTTGCCTCTTCCACTTGCGTGTTGTTGTTGTTGTTGTTGATTCTGGGACTGTTGTTGTTGCTGCTGCTCTGCTAACCATAATTCTGATTACCTGTTCGGCCACCTTCTTGACTGCGTCCACAGCCTCCTCTACCTCGTCCCCTTCCTGAACTCGTGTAGAAGGCCTGTTGCTCTGAAGTGTTTTTGCTTTGTGAAGACTGTTGGTCTTCACCCAAGTTCTTCTCTTCGATAATCAGCATAGACACCAAATCTGTAAAGTTGGGAATGTTTTCCCGAGTCTGAATGGACGTCTTGAACGCCTTGTATTGCCGAGACCATGTAGACAGACCTCCACCTTATCATCATCATCTACTGACACACCAATAGATGCAAGGGATTCCACAATACCCTTTATCTTCAGCGCATAGTCATTCACACAGACATGCTCTTTTTCTCCACAGTATGAAGTTCATTCTTCAACTGTATCTTGTGTGCCTTGGTATTTGTTTCATAAAGCTTTACCAAGGTGTCCCACATCTCCTTGGGGGACTTGGCATCCTAAATATGCCCAATCATGGTGTCCTGTATACTAATAGAAAGCCAATACATTACTTTCCTGGCTCCTTGGTTCCAGTCTTTAAACTCTTTCACATCTGCAGCAGTATGTCTGGTGCCTCTTCATGCTCACCTTCTATGTAGTCCCAATAGCCTTTTCCCATCAGGAAATTTGTCAACCTGAACCTCCAAGCATGGAAGTTATTCTTATCAAGCTTCTCAGCCACAATCTCAGTTATCCCATCATTTGACATCTTGCCAAATACACAATTTTACCAGAAACTGCACTCTGGTTTTTCCTGCACAAATGCTGTATTTTTCTGCACAGCGGTACTGTAGTACTCCCCAATGTCACAACCAGTGACTTCAATGTGCATACAACCAGTGACTTCAATGTGCATACATATACCCAATGGCAACTGTAGACCTCTTTGCAGCACCCACAGTGTCTGCACAGTCAATCTGTCTTCCTGTAGTTCTTAAAACAGAGTTCTGCAGAGAATCGATGACTTACCCGCAGTGCTCGAAATCGCCTGCTTTCTGAAAAACGGAGGTCCAGACGCGCCCGAAACGCGTTTTTGGCCCAAAAATCTTAGTTCGATAGGACTGTATAGTTGCCCTATAGCTTTACTCCCGCGAAGAAAGCTCCTCAATCAGAGATCGTTTGCCGGTGCCTCCCGTAGAGCTCCCGACAAGGGTGTAGTCACCAACACAAATAGGGAAGAGTAGTTGAAGCTCTTACCCTTGTACCGCTTCCTGTGGTTCTCTTGCTTGCAGCGCAGCCCTTAGCACGTCTTGCTTGCAGCTCAGCCCTTAGCACGAACCAGGCTCTGATATCATGAAAAGATGCAGGGGGGAAGAGAGCTTGAGCTCTTGCAAGCACACACATACACTCACAAACCCTAATAGAGAACACACAAGGTGAGAGGCTGAAAATCTTCTTCTTCTTCACTCAACACTCAACACACCATATACAAGATAAGAGTACACACAATACGAAAGGTACTCAACCAATACATACACGGGTTCTCTATAGTGTGAACCCGACTAAATGAGCTGGCGCTATAACTATGCCAGTCTCTAGAATGGCTGTCACACAGCCTCTCATCCCACTGGCCGCATATCACCCAAGATCTCACCAACCATGCCAGTGGTGTAAGTGTGGGGCCTATCCCCCAGGCGGGTCATCAGTGGTGGCCGCCTCACTAGACGAGCTCGATATCTCAACAAACCATTCTCACAAGTCAACTACATCTCATTGTGCATTTAGTGGACGAAATTGCTTTATGTGGCACTGTGCATGCACGTTGGATGTTCTTCCTAGAGCGCTTCATGAAGACCTTAAAAGCCTTTGTGAGGCAAAGTGCAAGGCCCAAAGGAAGCATGGCCGAGGGTTGGTTGATACAAGAGTCTCTTGTATATATTTCAGAATTTCTTGGTCAGGTGGACAGCTCTTTGCCACGACTATGGAGCAATGAAGAGGACTTGAGGATGACCTCTATTGTGCCTCAAGGAAAAGGACATAGTAAAGTAATTGACAAAACATTGATTGATGATCTCAATTTCACTTGCATCCTTAATAGTGATGTGATGAGCAGATGGGTTACAAGATATGAGGATGCAAAGACAAAAAGGCAAGCAAAAAGAGCTCTCTTTCGGAGGCAACATGGCTCTCGTAAGGCGTACCCTAAGCATCTAGCAACACTTCCGATGATATCCATGTTGATTGGTTGCATTAGGCAATGGAGAGAGCAGAGAGCGAGACGAGGGGCTGCATATCACGGCGGAAGAATGGGAGTATGCACGAGGATGCACATGTTAAAGGTACATAGAACTAATGTTTTGCATTAGTTGTAAGTGATTTGCTTTTAATATTTATTCACATTGCTTACACAAATATTTCTTCTATTTGGGTCCAGTGCACTATGTTCAATGCTATATGGTGTGAAGGCAAGCATTTTCGAACACAAAGAATTGATGAAAAGAGGAATACACAAGATTGCAGTGTCATTAGTAGCTTTGAGGGAGCTAATGGAAAAATGGATGATTATTGTGACACAATCCGACATATTTAGGCTTGACTTTCGTCGCTTCTTTGTGTATGTTTTGGATGTCAAATGGCAAATGGACGTGGTGGAAAAAGGGCCTAATGCAACGATAAAACGCCATGCAAGTGGCTATGTAACTATTGACTCTACAAAGTTTTGGCAAACAAAGAAAGATAGGCTCATATTGCCACAACAATGTGAGCAGGTATGCATTTTTTACTAATGTGTTTCATGTACATATATATCTAAGCTCACGTACCCCTTGACTTCTGATATGCTAATTAATTACTGCAGTATGTGTATTTGAGTAGGTTATCTATCTGCCAATGGTGCATGACATTAAATGGTGGTACGTCATCCCTATTGCACCACGTTCCAAAGTGATGTATAATACATTCACTGATATGGAGCATATGGAGAATGTAACAAGCCGCAATGAAGATGATGTCGAACATGCCAATGAAGATGTTGTGATCGATGATCAAGAAATAAGAGATGATCATGATAATGAGGATGAGCATGTCATTTCTCATGATCATGAGAATGACCCTACCATTGAGGATGATGGTGATGTTGATAAGGATGATCAGGACATCGATACCATTATCAATGGACAGAATATCGATAGTGGAATAAATTTAATCGTAGCCTTACAAATTGATCAAATGGATATTGATGTTGATCGTTTGGCAAGGATGGATCTTATTGAAGATGAGATCGAACCCTAACCAATACATCACTGTATGGTTCTAAATTGATGACATTTCTATTGTATATGTTGTCTTTTAATTATCTCATGATTTATTTTTGAATATATTTCATTGTTGTAAATGCATGTAGTGGGATTGTGTAATGATATATACTGTAATGTACTATGAGATGATTTAAAGAAAATAGTTTTTAATTTTATAAAGGAATTTACTTTTTTTAAATAAAGCGTGTATTGATGCGTGTATTCATGCGTATATTGATGCGTGTATAATTGCGTGTATATACACGTGCTTATACACGCGCTGGTAGACACATTACCTAAAGTTCAATACACACGAATTTAGATGCTAATATACACGCACCCGATACTATTCAAATACATGCGTGACCATACACGCGCCCGTAACTTATCACGTGTATGGAACGCGTGTATGGCAGCAGTGTATGGCAGCAGTGTCTTGTAGTGCTTGAGCATCATTGGGTGTGAAAGACTTGCTCACCTCCTGTAAACAATTTATGGCTGTCCTTAGACACTAATTTAAATTTGGAAGATTGGAGTGCAAACTTTATCATGCCTTTTGTGAGTACTTTTGAAATTGCCATATCAACTTCATCATCTAGACTGATAAACATTTGTCTAATGGTCTTACATACTCTGATTCAATGCTTCCATCAATGACCTCCAATGACCAATTTATCCATTGATTTTAGTTGTTTCACATGCTCACGTGGGCCTAATGGAGTCGAATTCTCTAGCATAGTTTGTATCTTCCTATTCCTTTGTTCTAAACTTTGCAAATTAATAGATAACTGAGTATTTTATATTTGAACAACATGCAGTGCATCTTGCAATTTATTACACATAGTGTCCTTTGCAATCAACACATTTGAGAGCTGCACAATCCTTGCTTCCTTGTTCTTTAGTAGGTGTTGAGTACATGCATAAACACTATATACTTGGTTGACAAGTCTTTTTGTGTATCCTAGGAGCATGACCCTCACATACATGCTTAATGGATCACTATTTGTTGCACTATATTTGCTTCTATCATCCTCTTATGTAAAGGTGCATACTCAACATTTAATTGAAAGTGTATATCTCTTTTCCTATTCCTTCTTGCATCTTGTATTGAAAATATACAAAAAATTAACTGTAAAACTTATAATACAAAAATTTAACCATTGAATCTTAATTAAAAAACATGACAAATTCTTAAATAGCAAACCACATAAATATAACATATTAAAAGTTAACTTGACATACTAAGCCATAACATAGCAATAACAACATATTAAATCATAATATCAAGCACACCAATTGAAGCATAACATCAAGCTTAACTAAAAAACATTTTAAGAAATTTAATATAACAAGTTACGTAACATTAAATCATGTTAGTAAAGTAGAGCATAATATTAAACTTACATATCATACCATTACATTAAATATTAATTGAAAAGAAAACTGTATTAGAAAACCATAAGAAGATATCACAGGTGGTGAACTTGAGTTGTTCCAAGTTATATAAAATAAATATACACATACATATATATATACACACATATACATATAGAGTATATATAAATACACATATACATGTATGTATATGTATGTATGTATATATAGACATACAGCTCAAAATTTTCTCAAAAAATCAAGTAAAGCGCTATATTATGTGAATATCTAAGGTCCAAGTTGAGAATCTCATATGAGTTTATATGTAAAAGATATTAGCATTTCATGGAATCAGTCCAAATTCGGGACAAGGTGTATACATTGACTTTGTACCTAAGAAAATGAGAACTTTAGACTACACAATTATTAATTATATTATGTAAATATATTCCCAACTTTGCATATGATGTTCCAAAAAAAGAACTTGAAAGGAAATTCGTTTGTTAGCTAAGAGAGATTGGCCCACTAAAGATAAACAATTGCCTATTTTTTTACTGTTTACAGGGTGTCTGAGTGGACAAAACTAGGCACCCTGATCTTGTACCCACCCATATGTACGTACATATATATATACATATGTGTGTGTGTGTGTGTGTGTGTGTTTGTGTGTGTATGTATATATGTATACATCTTTGTGTCTTATGAATTTCTCTTGGGTTTTCCTTAAGCAAAAATTTGTATCTAGGAATAAATATATCTAACTGTACTTTTTAAAAGAGATAGAAATCTCACAATATTCCATCCTTTAATTTGCACTCATGAAAGTATGCCTTTGTGTCTTATAGATTTCTTCTATGTTTCACTTAAGAAAAAATTTATATACTTATTTTTTTAGATAATTATTACTCTACAATCCATCCTTTAATTTGCTCTCTTGACAGTAAGTCTTTGTGTCTTATGGATTTCTCTTCTATTTTACTAAATTCATAATTTAGTTACTTTTTTGGGATAATTATTTAACTACACTCCATCCTTTAGTTTTCACTTATGAAAGTATGTCTTTGTTCCTTATGGACTTAAGACAAATTTCATATACTTATTTTGTTTAGTTGATTATTTTGCTACATAAGTATGTGTTTGTTCCTTATAGATTTTTCTTGTGTTTCGCTTAATTTTTTTTTGTATACTTGTTTATAATTATCTAATTATACATAGGTCCTTTAATTTGCACTCTTGAAAGTACTTCTTGTAGAGAAGAGGGAAGAGGCCAAAAAGGAAACGTTTCCCACTAGTATATCCCTTTTTGGTGTCGATGCAACAGCACCCATGAGCATAATCCCATTAAAAGCCATCTTTGCCTAGCTGTACTATGGCGGTAGACCACTGTGATTATGTGTTATTGACAGACATTATGCATCATTTTAATATTTTTGAAGACTATTGCTTGGCTGCTTTAGCAAATTATAGTGAAGAAGACATGGGGTGGGTAGAGCAAGGATTTGAGAAACACCTCCTAGTTGATTTCGTAGTCCAAGACGCCGAGTATCTGCCTGTTTGGCAAGGATATATTAAGGGACTTGTTCAATGAATCTAGGGCATATGAAAGCCAATTGCCTTTTGAGGAGGAGGCTACAGTAATTGCAGACTGTCTTGGTTTGGTAAATATGGGTAAATATATAGCAGCTACCATACATGAAGACAGTAAATCTACGATCCCTTTGTGGACTAGAAACATGCTTGAAGGTGATGAAAATCAATAGGTAATAGTACCAAAAAAATCTTAAGCTATTAGTATTCATTTTACGTATATTTTATTGATTAAATGTATTACATTGCTTGCAGGTTTTTGTATATAATGATGATTTCCTGAAGAGAGCAGGAGGCTCAAGATCATCCCGTGCTAGTAGTTCAAAATCAATAGGGCATTGAAAGGATGCTGGTCTCGCTGAATATATAAGACATTTGAATCATCAAAAGATTTCATAAAGAGTTATCAAAAGACAATGCAAAATTTCCTTTATTTGCATTGAGATTACTCTCTAGGTTTTGTGGTGGATATGATGTCCCATTGAATGCTGAGAAAATGGTGCTGGTGGAGAAACATTTTGCATTGCGGGTGTTTGGTCAAGGGCATGGGTGTCAAATGCTAAGATGCCCCTACTACCTATCTTACATGTCCCAGGCTCTTGCGGTAGGAATAAATGAACCAGATTCATTGCCTTCTTATGGCAAAAGATATCTAATGAGGACAAGAAAGAGCCACTGTGTTTCTCTAGAGGTGCAATTGCCAAGAATAGATCTCCCAGCAGATGAGGTTTAAGAAGAAGACGAAGGAGAAGGACAGCCACTGAAGAATATGAAGTCCACCTCCTCATCAAGCCCACTTCCTCCCAACACAGATCAAATTGTAAAGTATGGTGTATGATTATACAGTATATGTTGCAATCATAAATAGAACAAAGCTAGATGTATGTTTAAATTAGACTCAAAGTATTGAGATTCTTTTAAGTCTTCTTTTTCTTCTTTGTACACTTATTGACTCCTTGAGTGTCTTCATGTGTCAATGTTGTATTAATTGGAATCCCCAATTTAGGATTAATTTTATCATTTGCAAAGCAAGTGTTCTCTACATTTTTTAGCAATAGTGAGTTGAAAAGGAAATTAGCACGATCAATAAGGACATTTTTTTAACAAACCCCGATGGGCCCGAAATTCTTTTTGGAAGATGGATCATTAAAGCATCTATACATAACTACCTCAAATCATCAAAATCTTCATTCTGACAAGGTTTACGTACATCCAATCAAATATTCATGAGAATTGAATCATTGAAGCTACATAATACATACCCCGAGCACTAAATTTCATGAGCATAGATAGAAAGTTGTCAAGTATGCACACAATTGGATGGTATACTGTTTTACACAGCCTTGTATCTAACAAGTATGCTAAAAACTGGATGGCATACTATTGTACACAACTTCATGTACCTCATGGTATAGGATAAATAGATTTTTGTTAACTAGGTGTGGGTCTTGGGTCCATTGAAAATTTGATTGCTCGTACAAGATAAGTTGCTACTATCAAGGCCTCCGAGTTGTAATCCCATAACTCGTAGGTTTGCTCATCTTTAGGTGCATAAAAGAACCCTTTCACAGTAAAACAACCTAGTGTAATGGCATTCCCCCATCTATCCTTTATAGGTCTCTTACAGAGCTCTTTCTCCTTTGTGCATTTTAGAATGTAGAACTCTGCATTCTTTGGATTTTCTTTTTCAAATGTCACCCTGCAAAATTGTCTCCTATAAGAAGGAGATCACTAAGGGTATCATGGTGCGATGTTAACATCAATGTACCTATGCCATATGTCTTCCATACAATTACTACAATAACATGATAACCACTACACCCTTAATGCTATTGGATAATGCTGAGAGTATGCATAGACTGAATGTAGGGATCTTGTGTTTGTTATAGCCTTGACATTCCATGCCTCATCTCTATCTATAACACCCAACTTTATCTCCCAAAAGACTCTACTAGCATACCGGCTTGTGATTCACATGTGGACTCGGCTCCAGTGTGGTGAGTGTTTCTTGCAAAAACTTTACGACATTAGCTGCACATTCGAGCTTAGCACCATTAGGCTTGAGTTGTTCATGAGTTAGTTCTTTCTTCACCACAGCCCTTGCACCATCACGATCTCTCTTTCCATCACTAGAGCCAAAGAAATTCCAAGCATTTGCAAACCTATGATGGTAGTGTATGTGGAAACAAAGTAGAAAGGACTTTTTACTTTGAATTGAGATGAAGTACCATCAGACCAAACCCAATGATGTTGTAGGGGAATACCAAGGGTAATACAAATTATAATAGAGGAATACCATAGGGTAATACCCAATTATAATAGAGCATGAATCAATGTTGCACAAAATGTGTATCATGCTTCTTATCATCAGAGATATAAAAGTGAATCGTTTTGTGGATGTCACGTGCAATGTGAAAGTATGTAATATGCACAAATATGGACACTTGGCTTGAATACCTGTGCATTGACTGTATTTCAGTGAATTTTTCTCCTTAAAAGAGTAATTCTCAACAAAGTCTACAACAGGTATTACCACATCTTCGGGAAAATTGGACAAGCATTCTTTGTAGTGCTTAGCTTGCCACAAAATTAGGTTTGAGAAAATTTTCAAGCTAGTTGTTGAACATTTAATTTAGTGCCTTGCATGAAATTTCCTTGTGTATTAACTCTTTCCTCTTCTTTGTCTTGCCATCATTAGTAGTTTCACACTCTATGTCCTAAAAGACCTTCACAGTGACAAGTCGACCAACATATGCAGATTCAGCTGGACAAACTACTATTTTTCTTTAGTTAGACAAACTACTATGTTTCGAGGACCAAAGACACGTGCAACTCCCCATCAAACACTTCAAAGCATGGAAAACAGTACCTTTAGCTTTGGGACATAGAATGGACTCCCATGTGCTTGTGATTCTTTTGTAGGACTTCTCTGCAACCTTGCACCCACCTGGATGAGAACCCACATTACAAATGACACAATCACATTGACATGATTTGCATGCAACCCAAAGATAGATCCTCTAATCTGGTTCAATGCATCTTTTAATAATGACATCTAAACATGTGTTATGTAGCAACAAGTGTATCGATCCTTAAGCTTCTGCACAAAGTATGGTTTTAATTTCTCAAAAGCTCATTGATGAACTGGTGCCTATGAATGCATCTCCTTAAACAACAAATATAGTACAATCCGCAATACAAAACCATTGTAGCAAGTCAAACATTTGGTTTGAAATTGGTTTGTAGTTATAGGTTCCTAGGTGTATGTAGCTGGTTCACACCGGTATCTTATTATGTTAACGACGGTATCATATTATTTCAAAACTTGTGTTGTCTAAAGCAAGGATGTTTTTTTCCTTATATCTCATGCATGTTGCATAGAGCTTATGTTCTAAATGGTATCATACTGGTACAAAACACTAGTATCATATGGCCAACCCAAATTCTCTTTCCGGTCTTTACCCGGTATGATATCAGTGTTGAACCAGTATAATATCGGTTAGAAAATTTGCTATATACAAAGTACATTAGAGGATACCATGCTCTTAAGCTAGTATGATAGTAGTGTTTAACTGGTAGCGGGTCTTTTCCCTATATCAAGAGTGTTAGTTGTATATAGCTATCATTCCACAACCGGTATCATATTGGTTTGGGAGCGGTGTGATATTGGTAAAAATCCTCGTAAGCTTGATTTTGCTATAGCCTAACTATATAAAGGTTGTTTTCAATCGGGTATCTTGCTAGTTTAACACCAATCTCTTACTGCAGTTTTCTTGGTTTTGTTTATTGCCGCCCCAAGTTGCAAATCGTTTTGAACCATGTCCTCCCTTGTGAGGCCTATGGTTTCTTTTTATTTGCTAGATTTTCCTTTCCTTAACTTCCCCAAGTATTCCAAGAGCTATAGGTTGACTAACTAGAAATCTAATAGTCAGACATAATACACATAGACACATGATAAAAGATGGAAACAATGCACATACAAGGATGATACAATCATAGAAGAGTAGACAATTTGACTTTTGTTTGTATATCGGTTGGAAACATCTAATCTAGTATCTGAATCCACATTGAAGGAATATGCAATATATAAAAGCAAACCAAATCAGCACAAGTGTTGGGAGAAGAGGTTGTTTCTATTACATGAGATTGATCGAGAAGGTGTGTCAAATGCTTAACATAAGATTTTCTGCCAAGGCACTTGCGACATATATCATTTTTGCTCGATGAAACATGAGTATGGATTAACCAAGAATTGAAAACAAGCTCTTTCACCTCATCACTGATTATTCCTACTGCACGGGCTTGTCGATGGCATGAAGATAATGGCAAAATATCATCAGTAGATGTTTGCAGACGCTCTCTAGCTATATAGAAATTATGTCTATGTATGTTCAACTGCCTTGAAGCATTTGCAATGTTAAGAGAGAATGTATTTGTTCTGGTGCCATTCATAAGAATCATGGGAATAGATCTTTCAAGAAATAGCTCCTCAGAGTTTCTAGGCACTTTGACTTCTTGAAGTGTATTTCATGTGCCATCTAATAGACTTGTTTGGTTCCATAATGAAAAACTACTCAAAATTTCCTTCATGGAGTGATGTTGGAGAACCTGAGCTAATATATTAAACCTGGTCTTCTCGTCTAGACCCTTGGTCCGCTGATTAAAGTACTAAACAATGTCGTTGCATATTTTTTTATTCTTCTGCTTGTTTTTACCACCATGACTTGCATTTCTTCTCTCCTTTTCTTCTTGTACCTTAGACTTCATCCTTGCACGTTTTTTTTGCTTCCTTTATGCATGATAATCTTTGATTGCATTGGCAAAAAACTATATGCATGACTTGCAACCCTGTACATAGACTGAACTTCTACATGTGCCTCTAAATGCTTGGGAATCTATGATGGGTGAAAGGTCCATGCGTATGTGTGTGTGTTAGTGAAACAACGATAAGGGGCTTGTAATAGGCAGTGAGAGAGAGAGAGAGAGAGAGAGAGAGAGAGAGAGAGAGGTAAAAAACAAGGCAGCAATAGGTTTAGGGTAGAGAGGACATGTAAAGAGACAGAGTGGGTAAGCGAGAGAGACAGAGAGATAGACGTGGGAGAGGTGGCAGAATGAGTGCACCACAAGCTACTTGTAACTATTTTTTGTTTTCAGGCTTCTCAAAACGTACAAAATGTGGGAGAAAATGAGAGAAAATGACTTTTTCAAATGTCTAAAAACCAGTTTAAAAGCCATGTCCAGGATATAGGTTTTGAGTCCACCTTACCATGCATCCTCTTACTGTCATAGTCTTAACCCCACCAAATCTGAAAGTCACCTCTAAATTTTCCACTTGTTCTCCTACCACCTTGCCATGACTCTCCCTGGTAACATACTCAACAAGTCATTGTGGGACCCCTTGGTTAGATTCCTCCAATTAGCTTAACCATAGGTTTTGCAAGCAAGATATTCTTGTTAGTGAAGAATCTAGTTATTATCCCCATCCTCCTAGCATGCCTTGGAAAGAACGTCATGAAAATACAAAAAATTAAATAAAACATAAACTAGAATGCTTGGGTAGCCTTATTAGCTTCTACAAGAGCACAAGTGTGCCCGAATGAACATGAAGTCTTAATTTCTGTAGCATGTCTTCTTCCTAGGCATGTCTTTCCCAAGTTTTAGTTTGCGTTACATGTAGAAATTATTTGTTGGTTTTGATTGACATATCTCAAAGGCAAAGTTTGAAATTCACAAACATACAACCATGCAGTTTTACTTATAAATATATTGAATTGACCGAACAAATATGAATCTATAAACATACTTGGAAACAATGCTAGAGACGCGTCTGCCGTCTATTGATAAACAACAGCATGCTTACGCTTATGATCGATGGAGGTCTTAAAGTACCTTGCAAAAAGAATAATCACAAATTGGTTAGCACCTCGGCGGGGGGGTGGGGGGTCACTCATAAATATGTAAGTGTAGCACGTGGGTTTAGCACAAGGGGTTTTTAAAATCCATTTTAACTCATTTTTTATGTACCAAAGGGTACCATTTAAAGGGAGTATTCACAAGTTTAATAGAAAAAGGGTATGTTTTATTTATAAAAATTCACAAACAAAGGATTTTTAAAATAGGATTTGAATGCACATAATACAGAGGGTTTACATATAGTGAACTGCTCGAGGTTAGCACATCTAAATCTAGGTTACATGTTGTAATTCAAGTCTTGTACTTGTTTCTGCGAGTGAAAAAAAACCATACATAAGTATGGCATGCAAAGTTGGCGCAATCCTCCCCAAAATTTTAGAAACATAAGGGAGCGTGCCTTTCCTCCGTTTTTCAAATAACACTCTTGGTATCAAAAGTGGACCAAAGATACACCTTCAGTGTTGAAAGTGGCCATTCGTTTATTCGAATATATTTAAGAGAGAAAAATAGGAATACCTTTGTCAATCTGTGATACTGAAGTCGATGATGCGACGAGTCTCGTATGATATTGTTTCACAATCAGAGATTAATCTAGAGCCATAACCGTTTGTCAATGCGCACACAAGTTTCTTCGACCTCGTAACCGAAGCTGGAATCTACAAAAAAACATTCAAATCGGGAACAAAATTGAGATGCAAGCAAATCTTGTCGTGTAATATTTCTTGAGGATGAAGATCCACTATTTGCAGTATATTTAAGAGTATGAGATACGCTAAGAGTAGGAGTTCCTATATGCTAACTACCTCCAAAAGTCTCTAGATCATTGGCAGCCCACCTTATGCTTCCAGCAAACTAGGGGGTTAAATGGGTTGAAGTTTTTTCTCTACTTGGGTTATCCTGTCAAGAGTAAGAAGTTACCTTACCTTCTACACCATCGACACCAATGTAACTATGATAGGCTTTTGAGCTTGAATAACTCTGTGAAAGCTTTGGAGGTGTTCAGATATCCTACCCTTCATCTTTGTAAGAATTTTCTAGTCCACGCCTTTCTATAGAAGAAGATCTAAGACCTATGGAGTTGTCCTCTATTTCCATATGACTAAACAACCTAATGACACGGTTGATGATGCAAACCAACCATTTCCTAACGAAGATGATGCCAACCAACCCATTTCTTTCTAATGAAGATGCTTCAAATTTTTCATATTTAGGTATCCCTTGAATTATCAAAACACTACCGAAACTTTGATTTGGCTCATGGTGTGCATGCTTTTGACTTGCCTTTAGATGTAGAATCAGCATGTTTGAAGCAGCAAACAAGTGTGAGAGCATCCGGATTTATCCCCTCTTTATGCATCTGTTCCAAAAAGCTCAGTGCTTGCTCACCAAGCCCGTGGTCAGCATATCCTGTGATAAGTGCAGTCCATGAAATTACATCCCGAGCTGGGAGCTCATCAAACAGTTCCTGGGCTTCTACTAATAAGCCTAATTTGGCATACATGCCAACCAATGTGCTGCTGATAAAAGTATCTTTTTCAAACCCCTCTTTGACAATCTCAAAGTGCAATTCTAATCCCTTCTCTATGGCTCCCAAGTTGCTGCAAGATTTTAGGCAGCTAAGAAACGTGAGAGCATCTGCAG